>NW_020884883.1:5139416-5739416 GCF_003945725.1 Corapipo altera | reverse complement strand
TATCTTTTACGTAATCTTTCTACACACACTCCATTCCCCCGGTTCTAAAAAAAAAATAAATAAAAAAATAATTCTTAAGCTATGGCATCAATAGCTGCAATATATACTGGGAGAAAACCTACACGGACTTCAACATTTGGAGAAATCTACTTGCCTCACCACAAGAACTTTCCTTTATTACATTTTTTTGTGGTACAGACACTTCTAGAGTGTGCTCTACTTCTTCCTAAATGAATTCCTGTAGAATGAAGCCCTCATCCTAAAACAAAACACAAAAAAGTTTAGAGAACTGTGAGCTGAAGCATGGCTAGTGGACTACAAAGGAAACGTACAGCTACTTTATTTCTACTACCTTAGATGGAGAGGTTTAGGACTAGATCACAGGAAATTTCAGTGCCTGTTAAAGTTATGGAGAAGATTATTCTGGGAGGTATTGAAAATCAAAATGCAGTCATTGGTCACAGCCACCACATCACCAGGAGAGGAAAGCTCTGCTTATCCAACCTCATTTCCTTTTATGACAAAGTAACCCACCCCGTTGATCAAGGGAAGCCTGTTGATGTCATCTTTTTAGATTTCAGTAAAGCTTTTGATACTGTCTCTCACAGGATCCTTCTGGACAAAATACCCAGCACACAGCTGGATAAACACATCATGCAGTGGGTGAGCAATTGGCTCACAGGTCAAGCACAGAGGGCTATAGTGAATGGGGGAACATCAGACTGGTGACCTGAATCTAGTGGGGTTCCACAGGGCTCCATCTTGGGCCCTGTGTTCTTCAACATCTTCATAAATGATGTGGACACAGAACTGGAAGGGATACTAAACAAGTTTGCAGATGACACAAAACTGGGAGGAGCTGTTGACGCCCTCAAAGGCAGGGAGGCCCTGCAGAGAGACAAATTAGAGGACTGGGGAGTCACCAACCATAGGAAGTTCAACAAGGGAAAGTGTTGGATTCTGCACCCGGGATGGGGCAACCCTGGATGTTCATACAGACTGGGGAATGAGATACTGGAAAGCAGTGCCATGGAAAGGGACCTGGGAGTCTTGGTTGATGGCAAGTTAAACATGAGTCAGCAGTGCCCTGGCAGCCAGGAGGGACAACCGTGTCCTGGGGGGCATCAGGCAAAGCATCACTGCACTGGGGCGGCCTCACCTTGAGTATTGTGTGCAGTTTTGGGGACTGCAATATAGGAAAGATATTAAGTTACTAGACAGCATCCAAAGGAGAGCAATGAAAATGGTGAAGGGCCTTGAGAAGAAGCCATATGAGGAGTGGCTGAGGTCATTTGGTATGTTCAGCCTGAAGAAGAGGAAACTGAGGGGAGACCTAGCTGCAGTTACAACTTCCTTGTGAGGGGGAAAGAAGGGGCAGGACTCAAGGGAGTGGAGTTGTGTCAGGGGAGGTTTAGGCTGGATATCAGGAAAAGGTTCTTCACTCAGAGGGTGGTTGGGCACTGGAACAGGCTCAGTAGGGCAGTGGTCACAGCCCCAAGCCTGGTGGAGTTTGAGAAGCATTTGGATGATACTCTCAGGCACATGGTGCAACTCTTGGGGATGGTTCTGTGCAGGGCTAAGGGTTGGAGTCAATGATCCTTGTGGTCCCTTCCAACTCGGCATATTCTCTGATTCTGATTCTGTGAATCTCAACCCAGCTGTCACCAAAATGCTCACTCTCCAATAGGCTACCCAAATCAGAAAATATTTCTGCCTTCTCACTAACAAAAGAAGCTTATTTACCACTAGAAATTCTGCTTGAGGGAGGTTCCATTTCATCCCCAGGAACACCATGAGAGACCTTTCAAACACTGATAACTCTAGGCACACACTAGATTTGGATTTCATTTATCTGCATATTCATGGGTATGAACAGAAACAGACTCACCTCTTGCAAAATTAAGGTTCTTCTTGCATTAAGAAAACTCTTTGAAGAGGTATGACTTCAGCTGGATTCGAGTTATGCTCACACACAGAAAGCTCCTTATGCCCTTCTGCTGCTTTTCTTTTTAAGACTTATTCTGCTTTCAAAAATTCATGGTTTTTACTATGGTCAAGGTCCTTTTGAAGGTCTTCCTGTGTATTTATAATAGTAAAAGTATATCTTTCAAAGCCAATATGTCATTTCCCTCAGCACTCTGTCTTTCTGTGTTCTCTTCCCAGAATCTTCTTTCATTCAATAAACATGAAGCAGTTAGCAGACATTCTTTGTCACAAGCATTAGCAAAAGCAGGCCCAGGGAGTTAAAAAAGGAAAAGAGAAAAAACCAAACCAAACCAAACCAAAACGACAGAGTAAAATGCTTTAACTAGTTTCTGAAACATTCAAATCTATCAGAAGAATCAATTTACAGTTCTTCAGCACTTTGTGTCAGCAGTTCTAAGTATTTCATTCTGGAGAAATAACCAAAGCAGCAAGTACATTGGCAGCAAGGCACCTATATTCCAGGTACTACATGGCATCTCCAGTGTATGGGAGCTGCCATCTTTTCCTTCTCCAAGGTTCAATCTCTTCTAACATTCTATTCTGCAAATCACATTCTTAAAAGGCCATCTACACACTGACATATTCTCTTAAAAATAGTGGGAGAAATCCCATCTCTGTAGAAAAAAATGAATCTGCAGATTTTGTCTGAACCTGTGCAAAGTTGCCATTCTTATTACCCTAGTTTGGCAATGATTTTACATGAGTTATAGAGCACACAGAGTCAAAACACCCTAGTATCATTGTGGGTATTAGATGTAAGTTCATTTAAGCATAAAAGAGATTGGTAGAATCAGAAATTTAACAGAACTTTCCTATTTTAATAGAAGTTTTCTGGTATTTCTAGCTGTAGAATGGTCAACACAACATAGAAATAGAAAATCTACACTACTCCATGCACGTGTTAGGATCCTTCAGCATAAGTTTTACTTATTTTTTGGAAGGGACCAGAACAAGAGAGTACTCCATGCACTAATATTGTGAACTATTACCTCTTCTGGCATATTCCTCTACCTACCAGTGTCCTTCCCTCGTTTGTGTGCAGTAGTCAACACAAGCTTCCCTAGAAGGCACCAATAGCTTCCTTGTATCCCTTCAAGCCCAAGCTTTCTGCCACAGGAATAACAGACGACCGGGTTGCCACAGCTCATAACATGATATTGTGAACTAAGCCCAGGATTGAGAAGGGGTGGGGGAAACTGTACAGTGATGAGAGACAATATTACCAGTAAAACTGTACAGTTAAAACTGTTACCCTGATCAGTACATGTACAGGAAATAAGGAGAAAGATTTTTTATTTCTTAGATCCAGGATTTAGAGAGAGAGATATCATATATTTTATACAATTGAGAGATCACACAGTTTGTACACTATTACAAATAATTTGCTAATTTCTAAGAGCCAGACTTTTGATATACTAAAGGTTATCAACATTTCCACTAGCTTTCAAATCTACATTATGTGGGCAATATAATAATTTGCATATTGCTTTGGATGTAGATTAATTTCAGCATAAAGCCTGCCTTTTTGATCATACCACACTTAGAAGAGAATAAGGAGGGTTTTACTGATTACATATATGCACATGACTGCACTTGTATTTATAAACTCCTATCTCTTTCACAGGTTATCTGCAGAACTTGTTGGTGAGTAGAAACATAACAGCAGTTCTTTACTATATAAATAAAACTGCTATTGTTTTTATCTTCAAAACAGACAGTATAAATTATCCCAGCTCCCACATCTATTTAAATCCTATACATGAGAAATTAATAAAACTAACTGACAAAACTGTAGCAAATTTTTTAAAGTGTACTTTATGAGAATAGAAACAACCTTCTGTGAGTACCAGGGAAACACCACCATTAATGCCGATGTCCAAAGAAAAAAATTCATCACATTCACTATCTCAACTCCTACTGTGATCCGGGGTGATATTAAACAGAAGCAACTGTAGCTGTGAGCAATCATGTCTTTGACCAAAATGTGTCAATACTTGGCTGAAAGGGAATACAATGGAGAAAACTTTTTTTCTGCCTTTCTTCCTTTTTTTGCATATCCGGCCTGAGCTTTCACACAGAAGTCAGACAAGAGATAAGCATTGAAAAGAGCAAACATTAAATGTAAAAGTTTTCCCCACAATGATTTTTTGTCATTTGCTGAGTTATGTAAAATGGGGATTTACTATGACAGCAAGTAGGACTTCAAAAGTTGGCTACAGTAATTTCTAGAGACACAAAAGGAACACACTCAAACAAGTCCTAAATTATTTCTGCAACATAACTTGGAGTTGAAATGGTAACGTGCACTGCCTTGTTTTATGGGACACTTACCTTTGTTTCCACGGCAAATGTAAGGGAAAGGTCACATTTTTTAACTTCACATACGAGGTCACTGACAGCTGGGAAACTTACCACTGTCACTTCCCTTTGACCTACACAACTGCAGTATGGTTACAAATATGATAATAAGTTTGGTAATCTTATTTTTTAAAAATATAGAAACATAGGAATGTTTGTATTTGGATTGTTTAGAATTTAGACATCATCTTCTGGATTTATGGTTCTTATGGATCAAAGGAGTATCCAAAATGTTTTCTAATCTGTTCACCTGCATACCATAGAATTTGAAAGTTCTACTTATTTTTCTTTGTATTGAATTCAGAAAAACAGAGAAAAGAAATTCTAATTTGTAAGGAAATTGATTGTTCTGAATGAAATACGAAATAAGAAAGCTGGTTCCTGTGTTTATTTCATGTATATATATACTATATATATATATACGTATATAAATTTCATATAACATTAAAACATGCTACTGCCTTCAGTGACCTACATTGGCTAAACCTCTGGCTATTCACATTTCATTCTGTATTAAAATATGACTACTGAATCATTCATTTAAGCAAAGCTGTACCACACTCAACATATTAATTGTGTTCATTTTTTTCTGTTTCTTTTCCTTTACATCCCACAGCATTGCTTAGAAATATAATATAAAATCCTCTCCCACAGGATTGCTTAGAAATATAATATAAAATCCTCTTCTGAGACTCAGTATCAAAGATCACCAGTCAAAGAAAGTTCTAACTTCAAATTCCATTTTGAAAATTATGGGGAGTTATTCTAATAGATTATTTATTTTAGAAAGATTTTTTTCTGAAATTCTTCTACCAAGATGCTAGCAATCACTGCACTGAGGTAAAAATGACTACTTGGACCACAGGGATTTGCTACTATGCACTTCAATCTTGGAGACAATCTATATTATAAACAATTTTTGAGACATTTCTCATAAAATGTCAACCATGCATGCCAAAGGCTATTTTCTTTTTTTTTTCTGTGATTTGTGGATCATATTTGCATGATTTTGCAATTAATCTACAGTGTAGGTTGTCAAATAGAAGCTATAACTCAGAATTAACACTCTGAATAGTTGAGATGCATTGGAAAACCCAAGAAATCAATTTAAGGTGCCACTCTCATGCAAGCTGAAGTTCACCTTTCAAAATGAGCTCCACTAAACCCAGAAAAACTTAATTTTATATCTTTTAATAATGGTATCTCTTAACATATACCTAGACTGCTGTTTGGTTTACTTCTCAAATATTTATTGTTTATAGAGCAAAGTCTTACTTGTCTTAAAAATGTGGGTCTTTTGTAAATATTTCAGCATCCCTGACTCTGGAGGTGGGAGAAAGTTGGAACTATATGATCTTTAAGGTCCCTTCCAACCAAGTCTGCCTCCTGCTCATATGAATACCATAAAAAAATTATTTCTGATCAATTTAGTAATTAACTTTAGTAGCATGCATGGGTCTTGATCAATTTTAAGAGCTTTTTCCAACCTCACTGATATATATTATGTTGAACCAAGATCAGGACCGATATTTTTAATTTAAAAAGGTGAAATTCTTGTATCTTCTGTGAGACTATATCTTATTTAGGACTCTTCAAATTTCATTTCATATAGTCTGACCTGAAACATACTGAATATTTTCTAAAAATACTCTCTGTTTTTGAAAAGGTCATCAAAGCACAACAAAGAATGAATATGTCATCTCAGGCATGTGAATGTTATTGCTTTATTCTACGTAATTTAATCATCAAACTTATTCATCTCATGAGACAGTAATTTTCCTCCAAGTGCAATTATATTTCACAGTAGGCCTGCTGATTAGGCAGAAACAGAAATAATTCACCAGAAAATTACAAAAAGAATTAATCATCACCAACATGTAAAGTAAAAAATATGATATTCAGCAGCCAATAAATAATTAAATTCCTTCTTTCCAAATCCACCAAAGCTTAATAGGAAGCATGTATATATGTGCCAATAAAGAATAAAGATCATATAACCACCCATTCAGGGTTTACATTTTGAATGGTGCAGGAAAGATAATTTATTGCTTGTTTCTTTACAAAACACTGCTCTAATAAATTAGGTAGAAGACAGCCCCTTATATTGTAAATATGTATTTTATTGCAAATTGTGTCTCAGTCTGCAACATTAAAATCCTAAAATAGAAAAATTTAAAGACAGTATTAAAATATAAATTGCTATTCTTACATCTTGTGTGACATTTTCATAGAATATCAAAGTCAAAAACAATTCTTTAGAAAATGACAGCCTAATGTCGTACATGTCTATTAGTTTCTGTTAGCCTACTCAAGAACAGGCACATTAAACAGGCACAAAAATCTTTGCAGGATTCAGGCCTAAGACTCTGTCCCTTCAAGTCATTATGTCACTTAGATATAGAAATTGCTTTGCTTATGGCAGTTTCTATATTAGAGAAGTCCAGCAGTACATTCAAAGTTCCTGTTAGAGAGAGTAAACAAAAAACATCTCTACAAGACACTGAAGAGTTAATTCAGATTACAAACTAAAATGTCAGATTCCTAGCAGTTTTTGTTTCAGAACAATATTCATTTCAACGTACATAAACTGAAATGTCAGGTTCCCTGAGGTTCCTCACAGCCTTGATTCAGTTGCTCTAGACTCAGTCAGATAACTGGTAGATAAAATATAGAAGTGAGGACAATAATATTCTCAGAAACAATGCATGACACAAGATTAAGTTTGTAATCTTGCAAATGGTCACTAACACTGATGGAAATCCTGAAAATACATGTGCTGTTGTACTGAGAACCTGTTCAGACCCTAGAGGAGATGCTGGCAATGAGGACAGCGCAGTGACAATAGAACTCCCCGTCACAGGTTGCTAATACTTGAATATAAATGAAATGTACAAAGCAACTATGTCAAGTAGCTAAAAATACTATGGAGAAGTACAGAAAAATTATACAAACATCACCTCAGAAATAGTAATGGTCTTTTGAGAAATATACAGAACCTTTTTCATTGAATTCTGGAGGTAGCTTAAAGCAGAACTCCATGAGGAATAATATATAACAAGCCTGAAAGCACATCCTGGAGATGGAATAAGATTTTTATCAACAGCAGTGAACATGTATCTTATACATATTTTTCTCATATGTATAACCTTTTTCCACGAGATCTATTTATTAACAATTTATATATGTATCATGTGTCTCCATTTCTTCATAAATAGTTATTGGCTTATATCTTCCTTGGCAAAGAAGTTCTTAAAAACCGTGAAAGTAATGAATATAGTAATTCTCAAGGAAGACTAAAGTAGTATAGACTCATCTGACCCTGAGTTAATATAGCTAAAATTAATCCCAATGTTGGAAAAATCACACAGAAGGGTCCGGGTCCTCTTATACACAAAGGAGAGAGATGGGATTTTCCCAGATTGAATCAATCCCATGAGAGATTTATCACCTTATGTCTTTTACTAAGACGTTCATAACAGAAATATGATTTCTGCTATGAAAATAACAGAAATATTATAAAAAGGTACATTTTCTGGATGACATTAAACCTTTCACTAGTGATTTTTGTGTTTGAAAAAATAAATAAAAAACATGTGAAGGACTTTGACATTGGAAAAAGCAACACTGGGTCTGATTCTGATCTCATTAACAACTCCTGTAGATAAAGTCCATATTTTGAGTAAGATTAAAACTTCATAAATTGTGTCTAATAAAAAGTTGCACAATTCCTCAATCATAGATTTGAAAATATTTAGCAGTCTTGGGTTCCCAGCCTTCTGTTAATTTCCCTGCATAACAAAGCCTCTTTTAAGAGACTAAAAGCAATTCTTCTGCATCCAGAACATTTCAACATTTCACCATAACAAATGTATATTCCTGCTATTAATTTACCTTACGTTATCTATAAAGAAGTGACAAGAAATGTAGAAGTACAGTACATTTCAGGTATGTAACAAGAAGGAAGAAGAAAAAGAATAATACAATTTACTTCAAATTTGTTTTTCTGCAGCATGGAAGTGGCTATAAAATTAGGCAGGGTTTAAATAACATCAGAACTAACTCAAACTTTCAAAACACAAAAAAGTCAACTGAAATGTCAATGTAATCAGTTCTTTCATGAGCTTCACTGATCACACAGTTATTTTTTCAATATGTTTTGCATCCAAGTACCTGTCTGATTTACTTAAATAATTATCAACAATTAGGAAGATAGCCTATATTAAATATGAAAGGGCATTCAAAAAATTGTATTTTTCACTGTGATGTATATGACATATCTTCATCAGTTTGCAAAATCATATGACAGTGTGACTTTTAGTTAGTTTTTAATACTGAAAAGAGCTCTAGCGTAACTAATTTGAATCAGTAAAATATATTATTATTAACTTCATTTGTGAAATCAGTATAAACTCTCTGAAAAGAAAAACCTGTTGCAGTTCTGCTAGTATAAGCCTTGCTATGATTAGGGGTGTATCTAATAAAAATATTCTGACCAAGAGATATAACATCAAAAACCCTTTTCATAACAGAAAACATAATCTTGTTCAGAGCTGTTAATTTTAAAATCCTCAATACTTTGTTCTTTTAATTATTAACGTGCTAAATGTGATCTTAAAACTGAGTGTTGGATACGTTTTCAAAAATACACATCTGCAAATGTAAAGCAGAAAAAAAAGGGAGTTGTTGGCCTGTCTGCACTTACCATCACTGCACAAAAAAATAACAGATAGGAGCACTCTCATACAAAGTTCCCAATTTTTTTTAACTGATTTGAGTGTAATCTATGCATACTCCATATATCAGTGTAGACATCACAAAAACTACTTTTATACCAGAACTTATTTTTAACATACGGTACTACACATTTCTGTATCAAAGGAACTATAAACTGAAGAAATAGAACCCAAAACACTTCTCTTTTCCTGTATCATTTAATCAGTCTGCAAGTTATACCACCCATTGTGTTACTTCCTTATATGAAAATAATTAAAATTAGAGTGCTACAACTTTGACTAATTGCATTAATATGTAACAGCCTGAACCAGAGTTTTCAGTACATCTATACTTCAAGAAGGGCATCTGTAAGGACTCAAGGAACAACAGGTAGATCCTCTGAGAAGCTATTTCAACAGAGATGAAAGACAAACAGATGAGCAGAAACAGACCAGATGGATTTACTAAGTGCAAATCATGACTGACCAATATGATTGTCTTCTACAATGAGATGACCAGCTTTGAAGAGAATGTTTGAACAAAATGCATACATGTTGAGACATTAGAAATGCAGGATTTCTATCAGAACATTTAAGGTTCATTTCTGAATCATTTTGGTAATCTAAAGTCACAAAATAGTTGATTTCAAGTTAACAACTGTACCAGTGCAAAAAGAATCTTCTATAATTGATAGCTAACAAGCTTCAATGAGAGTTCCTCTTTCAAAGTGAATATTAATTTAAGCCATATTCGTTCCTTCCGCAGCTCCTTCAAGATACATAAGTGTGAAAGATTGCAGGTAAAATTTCAAATCCTCAGAGTCAAGGTTTTTAATCTATCTATTTTGTTGTATTTAAGATAAATTAGAGATCTAAAGCAGAGCTAGAAAATCTGCAACTCTAGGTGACATAGAACCTTAATGTAATAGTTTTTTTCTATACTTCTTGTTAAGTGTTTTCTTTTTAACCCAGCAATGATTGTATGGATATAAAACCTTTCAGAATTACCAAGCTTTTTGCAAACCAATTCATGAACATTTTTACCTTTCTATGCTGATTTCTTTTTCTGAAATGTAAGCTATCAGTAATTTACTTTTGTAAGGTACAGAGAAATCAAACTACTTCAGGACTGTAAGAAATTTTTTATAACAGAACAAACTTCCAGAGAACCTTCATAATAAATACTACATTTATATTATAATGTATTTACATATAGAAACATAGAGTAATTAAGGTTGGAAAAGACTTAGAAGATAATTAAACATCAGCAAAGCACTACCACCTCAATGCCATAAGCACACATTTTTTTGAACACTTCCTGAGATGTTGAACTCCACTACTTCCCTGGGCAGTCCTGTCACTTGTTACCTGGGAGAAGAGACTGACACCAACCTGGCTACAACCTCCTTTCAGGTAGTTGTAGAGAGCAATAAGGTCTCCCCTCAGCCTCCTTTTCTCAAGGCTAAAGATATATACACATATAAATACAAATATGTATAAAAGCATATGGACATCCCAGGTGTCTAAATAATATATGTTCAAAATTGTCGATTCCAAATTTTTATTCGTAATTCTAATTTTCACTGAAATAGTGAGAACTTCCAACACACTTTTTAATAAAGGTCTTGGGCCACAAAACAAGTGAGAATTATTTACAGGAATAGTGAAAGGTATGGTTGAGTATGGAACAGACCTATGGAAGGCTGTACAAAATAAAAAGTTTAGGGTTAGTAAGAAAAAACACACAAATGTTCTCAAGAAACACTGTAAGCTCTTTCAAGTAAAAAAAATCTTTCAAGTAAAAAAACTAGATTTGAAGGGGGATAGGAACATAGCCAGGCTGGAGGGACACAAGGTATGTGAAGGGGAAAATGATAGCAGCCACCTAAGTAGCAAACTGAGGCTTAAGAGGCAATACCTCCAGCAAGTGCAAATACTCAAAGACATAACTACAAGAAAGGACTATGGGGCATCCCTTACTGCAATATTGACACAATCAAATACTTCTATAAGGTGCGTGTACACCAACGCACTCATGGGGAACAAGCAGGAGGAACTGGAGATCTGTGTGCAGTCACGGGGCTTTGATCTCAGTGCAGTTCCAGAGGTAATGTTGGACAGCTCACATGACCGGAATTTTACCATGAAGGGCTGCAAACTCTTTAGGATAGACAGACTGGGAAAGCATGGTGGCGGAATTGCCCTCTATGTGATGCCTTGGGACAGATGATGAGCAAATTGAGAGCTTATGAGTTAGGATAAAAGGGCAGACTAGTAAGGGTGACACTATCGTGGGTGTTTGCTACAGGAGGAGGAAGTGAATGAAACCTTCTATAGGCAACTTGAAGCAGCTTCAAAGTCACAGGCACTGGCTCTTAACAACCCTGACATCTGCTGGAGAAACAACACAGCAATGAACAAACAGTCCAGGAAGTTCCTGGAAAGATTGAGGACAAATTCCTGACATATTCCCACAAGTAATGGTGGCATACTCAACCTCATACTAACAAACAGGGAAAACCTTGTTGGAGACGTGTCTAACATATATGTTAGCTGTCCTACAGTCTTACTCAATAGAGTTCCCTATTTTACCAGGTCATGTTTTTTCATTACCTGCTAAAAGTGAGATGCTATTATATCTTCATTTTAATTAATAATGGATATAGTACAACTATAAAAATGACCCATATTTGATTATTGCTCATAAATCATCAACAGAAACTCTCATTAAGGACCTCTTCCCACCAACATTACTTAACTCATACAAGGTGAAATGAGAAAATCTGTCCCTGAGTTCAGACAGTTATTGTAAAAACAGAACTAAAGGACATCATATTTTCAAACTCACTCTAAAACTGCAGCAGTTCTCCTGAGGTATTATTATTATTTTAGCTTCTGATTTCTAGATGTAGTAGGAAAAGCATTTTCTGTCTCAATACTAGTTTCAGTACTTTTAATTTAGTTCATATTCTGATTGAAAAAGGAAAATCAAATTATTGGAAAAATTCATAGAGTTATAGAAAGATTTGAATCCAAAATGACCCAATTCCTGATTGAAAAACAGAAACGGTCAATTGAAACCCACTCTCTCCACTAGAAAATGTGATTTTTAGTCACATCACATTTCTCATAGTTCAGTTTTTCACATAAAATATTACCACTAAACCTACCTATTGTTCTACATATAACTGTTCATGAGTATGACATTATCATCATATGAAGGTTTCAAAATCTTTCTAGAGGCATTTTTTGCAGGCTTTCATACTGACACATTTGTTGGGAGCTGTAAAATTGCAGATGTGTCTGTACCCCCATACAGAGCCTACAAAGTAAGAAAGAACTGTATCCCAAAGGCAGTACTAAGTACATGCTCATAATGATAGTCTAGTTTTACCATGCTGGAAATGTGATAGCACCTTCTGTGCTATTGTTTTCTAGACGAATTTATGCTTGCATTTAAATATGCATATATTTACCCTGAATTTACAGTACTTCTTTTAGCCTGCTGCTCAGGACGCTTCTGGTCAGAAAACAGTAGTTGGTTTTTTTTAATTAAAACTTTTCCTAAATATCTTGAGACACAGTATCCACTTCAACCTATGCCGAAAAGTGTACAGCAGTTAATCCACTGAATATTTAAATGAAATCCCATTATCAGCATTTTCAACATTGGTTTCACTTGAAATTCTACACATTGGAAATGCATAAATAAATAATATTTACTTTCACATATGCAACTGCTGCAACCACAAATTCTTTCAACTTACTCATAAATTTTTTAAAGGTTTTTAATTATTTCTATGCTATTTGTACACTTTTTCTAAGAGTTACAGAAATACACAAATTGAAGTGCCAATAATGTATGTCTTGATATGCTGAATCTTATCTCAAATTTTTGCTATAAATATGTGTGGTTGTATCTGCATTTATGCATGTATAGGCACACTTACACCACACAAATACAGAGGGCCAGATTCTACCTTTGGATTCAAGTTTGAGAGCAAGACTCGTGTTTTGCTGGAATGTAAGTAACAGGAGACAGCATAAGTGGCTTTCCCTTCTCTCACGCCGAAGTGTAATCTCAGCGAGCTCAGCTTGTAGAAATAGTGGTAGCATGGTGGTCTACAGGGAAAGAGACACAAAACAGAAGACTATGATGGTGTCGAGTAGTCAGCTCCCATTTACTTACTCATGCAATCTGAATATAATTTCAATCAAAAGCAAACCAAACAGACTCATGACAAACTCTTCCAGTGCTCAGTGGTTTAGGATAATGTTATAAGACCTGCATTTAAATCCATTCAAACTAAGGGCCAGAAGCCCTTATCTTTTGCTTATCAGTTCAAATGACTCACGCCTGGAGTTCATGCTTTTGTGAGATTCCCTGTTTTCCACATGCATTTTACAGGAAGCTTAAGTGATTATGCTGAGATTACAAAAGTGACTGAATAATATCATGCTTTAAAAGTACATGCTGTAATTAGGTTCATAAATCTTCTTTGTGAATCCTGACCTTATTTTTTTTAAATCATTGAGCAAACTGTTAAACTGCCTCAGCATTAAGTGGAGTTAGCCCTTCCCATGTTGTTTCAGTCTCAACATTCATCTACTGCGGGTGTATTCATATTCCCATAGTCAAAACAGTGACAGTGCTGTTTTAAAATTAGACCTGTTTCTTTTTTTCAATTCATTTACTTAAGTATACAAAGAATCAGTGTAGGCATTCCTTTAAGCATAAGTAACTCGAAGACAAATGGTTCCATGACAAAGAAATTCTGACATAGCAGCTATATTTTTCAGAATAATCTTTATCTCATAAAACATTCGTATAGTATGATTTTATTAAACTTACTAAAATCAGTTATAAAGCACACACTAGTTTCAGTAAAACCAAAATTTCTGCCGGGGAATTCATCACATTAATCCTAAGAGCTGCCTTTTGTCTTTCAACACTGTAAAAAAATGAGTAAAGTCTAAGTCAAGCTTGAAAAAGACAAATGACTACTTACGGTAGAATGAAAATAAATATATTCAGACAGAAGGAAATACATAAATAGATTTATTTCTATTGCTTCCATAAGTATTCACAAGAAAATTTGTGTGGTTGTGTTGCATTTCCATTTTTGCTTACAAAAGGAGGAAGAAGTGATGTTTGTATACACAAGTCAAATGGATTTCAATTTTCGGTTGAAAATGATCCAATGATGTTGTAATTTCATGAGTTACTACTGCAATAATGACAAAAATTTGATTACTGAATCCTACAGGAATCCTATCATCATTTAATAATACAGATGTCCTAGATAAATGGTTCTTTGAAATTTCAGCCACATCAGGATCAAACAAGAAACCCCATGCAAGTCACCATTCCACCACTTAATCAAAACTACATTAAATGGTTTCATGTTCAGAATCAAATGCAAAATGTTTTACATTCTGCATGAAAAATCTATCTTGCATTTACGATATGCAGACACCCACAATTAAAAAACAAGGAAATCTAGCCTCAGTCACAGTACTGTTTGTATGTGCTGTAATTTCTACTTCTCGCACACTCTCAGATAAAACCTACATACATCAAATAAAATTAGCTCTTCCTTGTGATGTTTGTGTACTAGTCATTAAAACTTCCCTCACATTAGTTTCATTCTAACTTTTATGTTAAGTTAGAACATAAGTTAGTTAAGATTCATCTTAACTTTTTTCCTTTAATTTTAACTTATATGTAGTGGTAATATGCAAATAATTGAATACTAATTCTTTAATTTAGGAATAAAAATAACTACAAAATAAGTATTTACATATGTATTATTAAATAGAATATCTGATCTGAAGACCTATTTAAGGCAAAACTCTACTTCAGCCACAGGTACACACTTCAGCAAGGTTTTTGTTTAAGTAAGAACTGGAGGATCTGGGTTAAAGTAGTAAAATAATCAACTATGCTAATTTCATATTCACGAAGACATTGACCTCTTATAAATAATTTGACCAAATCAAAATTACTGTTGGTGTATGAAAGTGAATCTGAACAAGCATAGGGAACAAAAGTATCGCAATTACAAAAAGCATGATAACCTTATTCTACTAAAGGCTAGCATTAATTTTGTAAGGTTATTGAGAAAATACTTGTTTTAAAGAAGCAAAACTATAGAATGCTGATTTTTGATCTTTTCAAAATTTACAGAGTTTAAACAAGAATCTTCACCAATGAAAACACAAATAACATATTTTCTTCATTTTTTAGGATTTTAACAAAATAAATTGTCCTTTCTTGCTCCTCTCCTGGCACATAGGTTAAATATGCTGGGCCACAATGAGTTCATATCCTTAACATGCTATCATCACAACTGCATTTTTACTAACAGGGGACAATAAGCAATAGTCCACTGTCCAAATGCTTAATTTCCCTTTGAATATAGTAATAAACTCTTATCTATAAAAATACAGAAGTTTTACTTTTCAAAGACAAATGCAAATGTGTTGGATTTGATAAAAAGGGTTCACATGCAAACATTCATAAAACACACTGAGTAAAAAGGGATAAGAGGCAGAGAAATAAAAATTAACTACAAGGCTTTGTTTGAGAAGAATGCTGCAATAGTTTGAGAAAATTACAGGAATTTTATTAAATAAATTAGTAAAATAAATATATGGAGAATACTCAACACATTCCAAGAAAAATATCATTAAAAGTAAAAATGTAACGTTCTAGCAATGCTAAACAGATTTTCTGAAAGATTGATCTTATGCATATTTGTTCTTCAAGCAAAGATAAATATTGATAGAGTCCCACAGCTGTTTATCTTGCAAAAAAAAAATTAACATCATAATTTTGTATAACAAGTATACTCCAAAAGTGAACACAATTTTACATATATATTGTGCCCTCATAGTCATTCTTTATTTTTTATTTCACTTGTTTCTATTTTTTCCCTCTCTGTCTAATATTTTTGTTTCTATCACTGAATTCTCCCAGTGTCTCCAGCTCTTCTTCCATTTCTATCTTGTGTATGTCCATCTCATGCTTTACCACATGATAAACTTGCTATATTTTCCTTTTCCTTATTCACCCTCTCCTTTTATGTTCCATCTTTTCCAACTATACCATCAAGTGTAATATACTGCTGCCTAGCCTTGCAGTTATCTCGGAATACGTTACTGTATTAAAGATCATCTCAAAAAGAACCAGTGGCAAACTAGATGTATGTGAAATACCAACACATAATCTTGATTGACCTTACACCATGGGTAGTCAAATGGAAAAGGTAAGCAGAATGAAAGTACCTTCCTACACAGAAAACATTAAATTAGGAAACTAAACTATAAAAAATGATAAAGCTGGTGCTGTTTTTAGTTGTAGTAGGTAACTTTCTTCTAGACTTCACTGTGGTTTTTGCATTTATGACCCACAGTCAACTATGGAGCAATTGTACTTTAATGTTAAAGCCTGTGTGAACTTTCTAATAAAATCTTCAGTGCTGATGCCACTTGATGAGCAGTATCTCTTCCATGAAAAAACAGATGACTTCACCTTTCTCTACTGTCAGTCTGGCACCTTTCACAAACTTTGAGTTCCCTTTAATATACAAAAATAAAGAATTTCACTGTCAAAACAGGTTTGACCTGACAGATGAATTGAGTGAGAGATTTCAGAGATGTGGATAGTACATTACCCTTCAGCAATCTCTCTCATCTGGACTGAAACTGAAAGACACTAGCATATTTAATCAGGTTTTTTTTAAAAAAAAAAAAGAAACATAAAAGCCATCTTTTATCTCAATCTCTTCCAAATAAAAGTAAGATAAAGTAAAATACTACAGCATCTTGATTAGTACATTTTCCTCTTTTTTCCCCCTGCTCTGTTTCTGGCTTATAAACTTGGGCAGTTTATCAAGTACAATATCATTAAGGAGATCTTTAAAGCACAACACAGCTACTTTTTTAGATATTTTAAACAACATGGATATAGTCCTACAAAATTATTAAAAAACTGTTTACTTATTGTATCTATTATAAAAATTATTAAGATGGAAAAATATTCATGCATATAGAAACTCCATTAATAACCATAAGAAAAATCATATAATAAATCAATTTAATGATAAAAGGATTTAATGAAAATGTTATGATCATAAGCTAACAGTAGATGCAATCAAAATTTTTCAGATGTGGTCTTCTCTATTGGCTTTTTGAACTATACATATTCCTGTTTATTAAAATTTTTTTGAGGAAAATTGTGTGCTCTTAATGATCACCAATATAATTTCTGATTTGCCAGGATAGATAGAATCAGTTCAGTTTTTTTTAGTGATAGGGTTCAGAAAAATGTATACACACAGAAAACGTATATACATGCATTCATCATGGCACAAAAAATCAGCACAACACATTCCAACCCTGTCAGAAAGGAAGCACAAGAAAACCTGGGTATTCTCTTGGGATCGCTTCTGAGCATCAGTCTGGTATATACCATTCTGTGTTATCTCTACCGTGACATAACCATGCAAAAACCAAACAAACCAAACAGAAAGTTGTATGAGCTCATGACTGAGTGCCCCTGGTTTGATTCACTGTTTTTTAAGAGTACAAAGAAGTAGTGGAAATATAAATACTTCTGGTAGAGACTCGATAACTATGAAAAAACTTCTTAAACCTTTGATTTAATCTTTCTTACCATGGAGTCATGATGTAAGTTTAAAATATCTAGCTTATTTTCTTCTTATTTTAGCAAAACAAGTTTAAAAACTTACTTCAGGAAGGAGCAGCAAGGAGTTCCATTCCAAGGTCTCTGGCCAAATCATGATCACATTACACAGAGCAATAAATCTACCTTGACTTTACCTGATCAATAGGTATCTCTACTAACACTTATTTGTCATCTTGCACTTGTGTTCCTTGAATTTCTTCTCTTGGTTCACGCACTTCAAAGACACTTGATGCTCAAATGTAACGAAAAATTTTTCCTTTGAAATTCTATGCTCCTCAAATCCTTTAATAAAACTCACTATGTTTCTTTATTCTGAACTTTCCATTTTAAAATATGAAATAATTTGAAAATTACTGTATAATAAAATAGTTCGCTTCAATCTCTTTACTTAGAACTGAGTAAATTATTTTCTCTGAATAACCTCCTCAACAAAAAGTAGAACTGACTTCGAAGTATTTAGTAAATTTTACTGAAAATATCCTTCAGAATTAGGTACTGTTTTCTATCTTGTAATAGTATCGGATACTTCTGGTATGTGGAGTTGTGCCATACAGTGTGGCACTAAGTATATCTTTTCCACTAGTGTATATCAACAGAAAGGAGGTTATATATGTTATTTCTAGTTAAAATCTTAGCATTAGAAGACATTATCCATGCATCTAAATACTATTTCCTTTACAGGTTCATTAAACTGCAGTTAACATTATCCTAAAGAAAATTCACAGTTCTCCCTTATCCTGCCATCTCAAATATTGGATGTTTGTGTAAGATAGAGAGTAGTTCTGACAGAAAAGACTGAATAGTACTCATTTCACAACACTTCATCTCACAATTTATTTATGTTGCCTAAAGATATCACCTATATGTTATCTTTGGTTATCTTTAACAAATGATGGATGTGAAGTCCTCTCAGGACTTGCCCTCTTGCTTTTTCCATAAAAGTTTGGGTTTGATTTTTCCATAAAAGTTTGGTCTTGATTTTTCATCTGCTATTTTTGTATTTTTAATGGGTTTTCCTGGAGGTCTCCTGGGGGATTCCTTGGTACTTGATTTTTCTGACTAGTAAAACATAAACAAAGAATGTCAAAATAGAGACTAAACAGTTTTGATATACTGATAATTATGCCTAAATAATTTGTTTTCACTTGTGAGTATTTAATGTAACTAATACCAATGTTCAGATTTATTATGTCCATAATCTCTTTGCTTTCTAAAGTTAGTTTGATTTTGCAAAAAGTGAGAAAGCAACTGCAGCTCTTATGCACATAATCTCATATTTCAGTTACTGTGTAAAATCATGAACTGCAGTTAGACTTTATGGATTACATTAAGAAAAGTTAAACTATTTTTGATACCTTTAAAAATTTTAAGGGATTTTATACAAAACTACAATATGATCACAACTGATCTTTCAATTTCAAAGAGGAAACCATTAACAACTCGTCATCACTCCTTCCAAAATGCAGGTAACGTAGATCACATAGTATTTTTATGTGTTATTCAGTTGGAAATTATCTAGTTTAAAAGGACATCATAGCCAGCATGTTTCCAAATTCTCATTGTGGCCTACTTAGCTCATCAGTGAAGGGTTATTCCCCTTCTGGGTTCCAGTTCCCACTTCTTGAACAATTTCAGCCCTTGCACCATAGTACACATCAGAACACAATAGTACACATCAGGATTGTAAACAATCCTGAATCCTTACAACTTCCCTTTACTGCAAGGCTTGCTATGACTGGATTTAGATCGGTTAGTTGTTAGGAATTCAAGAGCTGTATCAGGCCAGGACTTAAATTTAATGTCCCAGTGGATTGCAAGTAGCCAAAGCTTGTGCAAATTCAGTGCATTGATATTTCTAGAATTATGATTAATACATATGGAACTGTCATATATACTAGAAGAAAACAAGAGAGAAAAAAATTTTAAAAAAGCCAATTGTACAATATTAAAAATTATGAATATAAAAATCCCGTTGAAGGTAAAATATAAACTAATTTTCATCACAAAAATATATTTTTGTTTTTATGATGCAATCTTTCACATGAAGAGACATTTTAAAGAATGTAGCTGTGAATATAGCCAAGATAAAACAAAAAAGAAGGATTATAATAAAAGCCTATCAATAATAAGTGGAGCACAGATGGCGTTCATCTCAATTCAGGAGCAGCAGAATAGCCAATAAAATTACAACATAGATAGAAATAAGTGGAACTTTTATTGCATGACAGATACTTTCCATGTAGTTCTTACTGTTTAAAAAACTAATATCTCAGTAACATTTAGAGAACATTTACATTTATGCACAGCTACATTAACCTATTAACTCTAAAATTTATGAGATAAATCTAGTACAGAAATCAAACTGTGACTGAAAACATTAAAGGAAAAATTCTCTTATAAGTAATACTGAGCTCCCTCCATGATTACCCAACTCTCCCCAGGTGAGGGAAGATGACTCTCAGGCTCAGGTACTCTGTGGCCTCATCATTGTTCACTGAAATGTATGCTGTGGATTTGAAACCAATTCTCCAGTTAAGACCTTAGACAGCTAAATAGTTTATGAAAATTACTTCTCTCTTCCCTCTGAGGCCTTTCCCTGTGTTTTCTAAAACAGGAGAGTGGTCCAGTTCCCTATACCCAAATGGCGACAGGAATGTATAGACTCTGAAGGAAGTATTACACCATCAATCTCCTTTTCTCAGAGGTGACTATTTCAAGGTTTCCTGTCAGCACTTAACTCCAAGAAAATAACAATATTTCCAATATACTCCTTTTATTAGTGTTCTCTGCTAGCTGATTTATGCAATGCTCTATGATATGTCAGCTATTGTAAGTCTCATTATGCAATACCCAAAAATTTCCTTACATGTCCTTCTCCAGCAATAGCTACACTGGTTGCAGTAGATAGTCTTGTGCTACAAAAACAGTGATTCTAATAAAACTATGACAAAAATTGCCTAAGTAAATCTAGCCCACTTCAAATGATAAAAAACCTCAACTGGTAGAGCTAAGGTGATAACTAGTTCAGGAGCAGAAACTAGCAACAGGAGTAGGCTGAAGGCAGCAGCCTCTCAGAGCTATTGTTACAGAGAATGACTGATGATTTGATATGGGTGTGTGTTACAGCTTCTAAGACAGATTCCAGTTGTGTTCACTGGCCATGTCCCAGCTCTGTGCCACCATATGATCTAGACGTATGCAATCTGAAAAATATATGTGCATCTTGCCTTGGTCTCCTTACTGAAAGAGACTGCACAGACTCAGTATAGAGGACAACCAGCTGACCAAGGCACACAGTGGATCACCCGTATCCACTATTTAGATGCAGCATCTCAAGTCTAGCTCTTCGCAATGAGCAAAGAAACTACAACAAACAATTTTAAAGTTAATTTCAACATATGGACTCCCAAATTTATTGGCTTTCTTGATTTGCATCTTAGAGCCTAAATCTCTAAGTTTATGCCAGAAGTTCTTTCTATAAACCACACAATATCTGTAAGAAAGCAGAGACCAGGAATCTAAAAACATTGTCATCAGTGGTTTTTATCCATTACTTGCTTACAAGTCTAACAAGAAATTAAAAAGTGGAAGAATAGTCTTTTCCTTTAGCCTGACTTTTTTTCCCTTAGGCCCTTTGAAAGTTGCTTATAATAATGCTAAAAGGGTAATTATAAGTAATTAAAATAAAAATTATAAGTCATTTCTGGAACACTCTCCTCTTTTAATAATTATAACTAATTGGAGAATAGATGAAAAATATTCCTGGGGAGAAAGACTTATTTGTGGACAAAAAGCTCAACATGACCTGGCAACATGCACTTGCAGCCCAGAAGGCCAAGTGTATCCTGGGCTGCATCAAAGGAGACATGCCCCACAGGTCAAGGGAGGTGATTCTCCTCATCTATTCTGCTATTGTGAGACCCCACCTGGAGTGCTATGTCCAACTCTGGTGCTCCCAAAACAGAAAAACCATGGACCTATTGGGATGAGTCCAGAGGAGAGACACTAAGTCGACCAGAGGGCTGGAGCACCTCTCCTATCAAGAGGGGCTGAGTGAGTTGGGGCTGTTCAGCCTGGAGAGGAGAAGGTTCCAGGGAAACTTAGAACACCATCCAGTACCTAAAAAAAAAATTACAAAAAAACTGCAGCAGGAGCAGCACAAGGGCTAGTAGTGAGTGACAGGACAAGCAGGAACAGCTTTAAGATGAAGGAGAGTAGGTTTAGATTAAATATTAGGAAGAAATTCTTCCCTGTGAGGGTGTTGAGGCAATGGCCTCAACTGGTTTCCCAAATAGGTTGTGGACTCCCCATCACTGGAAGTGTTCAAGTCCAGGCTGGATTGGGCTCTGAGCGACCTGGTCAAGTGGAAGGTTCCCTGCCCATGGTAGGGGCTTGGAATGACATGGTCTTTAAGGTCCCTTCAAACCCCAAAATAATTCTAAGTTGACAATTTTGAATGAAAAGTATTACAATGAAGGTTCTCCCACAAAAAAACCACCATAATTTTACCCAAGTAGTGGCAGTATAAGGCATGTCAAAATGATGAAACTGCTGCCTTTTATAGTCAAATTTTGAAGAAATCATAGAAATTTCAATTAAATCAGCAGGTTGTCTTGTGAAGTACCTGGACACTACTGGGAAACATTTTCAAAAAGTATTTAGACATTGCTAATTGGTGTGAAATCATCAAGTCACTTGATTTAGATCCACAAAAGACTTCCAAATGCAGTCATTTCTGTCTCCCATAAGTCTTGTCCAAATTTACATTCCTTATGTACGAGAGGCTGAAGTGTTACAGTGCATATCGCCTTGAATTACCAATACTCGATAATTATGAGAATTCATTCCATAGACTCGTAAACTAGGCATCAGTTTTAAAATACACTCAACTGATACTTAACACAGTCTAATAAAAATACTGTTATAATAAAAATCAGATTATTTATGCATTAGTTCTAAACCCAAAGGAATAAAATTATCTTATAAGCTGTCTTAAATCTATCTCTAAGCACTGTAAATCAGAATGTGTTTTGTAGTTATTCAAGTAAGCACTAACAAATAAGTTATTTTTATGCAGTCTATTTTATATATTACAGGTATCTGTGTCTAATTTTCTTAGTTCTCATATTTTCTGTGGAACTCTCATTTACTGGGAAGCTGTTTTTGAAAGAAAAACACATGATATCAGATTAGTATCATGAATTGCTCATGGAGGTACATCAAGAAAGACTGGGAAAATGCATAAATAAATGAATATATAGTTTGTCACTTTTCCATTAATTTAAACAGCTCATAAATTTAGAAATTAATTTGTTAGATGATTCACTATTTGCCAGATGACCAATTACAATCTAAATAAGAGAGTACTGTAAAAACCAACTTGACTTTCCAAAGAAAAAATATTAGGAGAGCTTGAAAGAATTATTACTCACAAATGGAAAGTTTAGCAGGCTGAGCGAAAATGCCAAACAGATCAAATCAAAAATACAATCAAACTATAAAGGTAAGATGTATACCAACCCACAAAAGATCTCTGCTCTCAATAACTGTGAAAGCAGTAACAACATTATGTCAAATCATACTACAGAAGAAATGCAACATAGTGTAGGTAATAAAAATAATATTCCAAAAGGTAAAACCATGTTGTTCTTCATAAAATAAAAAAACTGCCTGAAAAAAGCTTTCAAACAGAAAGTAGGAATGTGAGTTCGTCACAACTGTAAGTCGTAATCTTTTCAAAAACTATCATAATAGAATGTCTCAATAGGAGATACAAAATCCAAACCAAATGCTTTTGAAGAACAACTAGATAGCCTGCGTTAAAGACTTCTCTGTATTGACCTACCAAACCCACAATTAAGTATAGCCATTTCTGATCCAAGAAATCTGGTGTCTTGATTAGGTTTATTCCTGTTTCACTGCTATCACATATTTTTTGTTGTTTTTCCAAACTACATTAATCTATGTTGGCAGTCCAATGCATGGGCTATGAAAGTGGATCCTCTAGTCTGTCTCCAAATCCGTTTTAGCTCCCGTCGTGAAGGTAGGATTACTTTTATACTAGATACCCAATATGTATATGCAATATGACAGCAAAGATAGAAATCACAGAAATGGGCATCTTTCTGTTCCTTTGGACTATGTCCTAGACTCAAACCGGCCTACCTATTTCAGCTCACCTATTTTCATGCTATTTCCTAGATGCAAATTTTGTAATAGCCAACCCTTGCTTGGTTCTTCTTGGAGGAAGAGTGAGACGACTTTGTAATTGTTAGCTGCTGCACCTAGCTAAGGTTGTTTGTAAACCCTGCTTGATGTAAAGAAGTAATTGCATTTGCTTCTCAGCTTCCCATGCATGAGAAACCAGCACTTTCTGAACAATCTGAAACCTTTTGTCTACCCTAGAAGTTTAGTATTCTAGGGAAAAAATAATAATTATCTAGTGTCTTGACAGTTGTACCACAAATGAATAATGATCATATCTTATCAACAAGTACAACCACTGTTGTCTTCTCTCATCTCACATTAACAAGCTTTCAAAGACCACAGTCAGTGTCACCACCATTTCCCAGGGCAACCTATTCCAATGCCTGACCTCTCTTTCAGTGAAGAAATATTTCCTAAGGTCTGACCTAAGCCTCCCTTTGAGGCCATTTTCTTATGGTTAAAAAAATTCCTAATATTTAATCAGAATTTCTAATATTGGAACTTGTGTCTGTTTCCCCTTCTTGTTTCATCAGGCCCCTTGGTTAACAACCAGGGTTCATCTTGTCTCTTGTTAGGTAATTTAGAAGCAATGGTGTCAGCTGTAAGCTTTCTTTTTTTAAGGTTGAACAAACCCCGTTGTCACAGTCTCTTTTTGCACATCATGATATCCAACACCCAAATCCTAGTATCATAATAAAATTGAGCTATCTTCCCAGTCCTCAGAAAAGGTAATCTGAACAAAACAGAATATATTTGCTTAATTATTCTTAGAAGTGCCTCCACATTGTTTGATAATCATATGCCCTTTACTTTACCTCATGAACCCAAATTGGAAAAATGGGATTTGTGAAAATCCTGTTTCTTGTCAGTGTGACAGCAAAGTTCCTTTATTACCCATTATATGACAAATATTCACCCTAAAAAAATGTGACTAAGGAATCAACATTAGCAGAGGAACACATTATTTCAAATGGAAATAATGTATCAGTTTAGACAGTAAATTTTGAAGTCAATACAGCAGTCAAACCAAAAGATGTAAGGAGTGAGCTCTTATCAAGTACTTAATAACTGTCTTGTCCTTCAGAAGAAATAGGCAAAAGTTGCTTCCTTACAAAAGACCCAGCATTTGGTTCTCCATCTTACTAGTGTAATGCTCCCCACCCTGCACCCCCACACGCAGTAATATGAATTGCAAGTGAACTGCATTAATTGGCCACACAGCAAAACACCACAAACTGTGGAGGATTGCTTTAGACTTAAATTATGTCAAGGAGCTTTTAAGAAAGCACCTAATAACTAAGAAAACTGATGTCAGTAGTTACAATATCATTTTAAAACAAAATTTGGTATATTCTGGTGGATTAATATTACATTTTGACAATACTATTAAATTTGATCCATTGATCCATTAAAAAAAGTATTAAAATTTAAAAAATAAAAATTAAAAAAAGCCAAACACTGGAATAACAAGGAGAAATCCTGTTAAAACTAAAAGATAATATTGTCACCAAAACAACTGTACACCAGAATGTCTATGACAAAATGTAGGCTGAAAATCATGTTACTGACAACTAGATTAATGAAAATCTGGAGTCAAAGGGACAGAGCAAAAGCAACACATTTTTCTTAAAATGAAGCTTGACTATTCTAGAGAAAGGATTCCTATCTCATGGTTTTATATGACAGAGAACTGGTAACACTTGTCAGCATCAGTCAGCAGCTGAACGTCTTCCCACTTGCTTTGGCTCAGATGTTAAATTCATTCTTGAAAGTTTTGGTTAATACAGAGAAAAAGCAGTATCTCCTGGTATTTCTTTACATGCACTCTATTAATATTACCAATAGAAAAAGTACTTAAATTGTGTACTTACAGACAAATAATTATGTTACTATTAAAACATTTTTAATTATATGAAAAGCCAGTACACTGCAATGTTCCTTCCAACAGCATTTTCATAAGAGTTTCTACTTTAGGAAAGGTACTTCATGACCAAAGAGTTTCATTAGCTTACAAGTAAATTTAAGTTTTAGATGTAGTGGTTTGAACCACTACAATAGTCACATGGCCTCAAGAAGAAAGCCTAGCTAGGCTATATCCATGCATGATCTTCCCAAAGAGTGTCAGATGGTTAATATATTTTGAAGGAATAAAGAAGTTTTGCTCAATAGATGTGTCTGTTCAATATACAGAAAATACATAAGAAAGCTACTGTAGAAAACTCTTAAACACTGTGGTGTATGGCACAAGAATTTGCAGATCTGAAGAGGAATTTCACCAGACTGGCATATAATTATTCCTCTCCACTCATCATACTGAAAGAAATATGTGACTGAAACTGGATTTAGCATGGGTAAACAAAATAAGCATTTCAGCAGAGGAAGTTGCTTCACTATGCCTTCACTCTAACAAATGCCTGTGATCACAAATTTTCAGAATTATCTCAAAATTCGGGATTCTAAAGGAAGTGATATTTGAGAAGTGGTGGACAGAAATGTTTTACTTTACCTTCAACTGGGCAAAAGATTGAGTATTTTCATTAAAAATCTAGTACTTAAACAGTAATTCATGTATCTGACCAGATCAGTATAATAACTAAACACCGTAGATTTTTCCATAATCATTCAGAAATGTTGTCTAGAACAGAACATACCAGTTTATTTTTTGCTAAACATATTACATCTGTGCCTCCCTATTCCATGATACATGGTAAGTCAATTCCAGACAATTCAAGATGATAATCACATTTACACAGGCTAAATTTAACATTACTACCCAATTACAGCATTTGTACAAAAATCAAGCAGCTTCAGGATTGCTAATAGAACTTCAAAAATAACAGAAAGCAGATTATTCATTTATCTGCTACATTTAATTTCAACATTACACTCAGATCCATGAACTAATCATCACACTTTTTTCAGATCAGACAGTGTTTAAATGTTAGTATTACAAGATGCTGAAATACAGTTCTATCTCTTAAGTTACCGAACACATGAATGTGAGAACTTTCCTGTTTGGTGGTATTGAAATGACCCACCATTAAGAATTGGACAATTTACAAATACTATTCATTTTGCATGTATATTTCATATTATAATTAATTTATCATTTAACTGTTTTTGTTACAGTTAGAGACATGCTTACACTATTAATTGCGTAATTTCCCTCTGAGGAAAATTCATCAGGACCTTCATCAACAAATAAAACGCATGTATACTATTCATAAACACAGTATCAGAACCCAATGACTTAATCATTTTATAAGTTCTAATACTGTGAAAACATATAAAAAATGTAAAGAAAAACTTAACATTAGACTAATGAAGATCTAAAACTAGAATGTAATACGGTGACATAATGATGTCTCAAACAATTGCCAAAATATAAACCATTACTATGATAACAAAGGTAGAAAGAAAAAAGATTCATGCTGACAACCAGAAATACCCTAAATATTTCCAAATGAACTAATTATTATAATATGAGAACATTACAGCAGAAAAAATAATTAAATTTGGTGAATAACATCCTGTCTACAGGGTAATTCCCATAAGTGGTTGTTTCAGGATGGACTTAAACATCAAAATAAATTCTGTAGCGTGTAGACGCTTTTGCTGTTCATGTCAACAACTAGTGAATTTCAATTACAGATTGTAAAAAAAAAAACAAAACATTGTTCTTTCACTTGTATTGGATCTGTGCTTATTTCTTGAATTACAAAATTGCACACATTACAAAGCTGCACACTCTAATATCTATTCTTCTGATACTTAAATTTGTCACTTATGCATTACTGAGAGGAAGTTTGATATGAACATACCAACCAAAAACATCTTTTCCTGTATCAAAGTTACATGAAGTCTTTCATGCTCATTAGTTAATTTAAATGAGCAATCAGAAGTCATGCACTGTCAGTTAATTAGCCATTAAAAATAATAATCGAGGAACTGTGTGTGAAGTATAAAAATTAAAAGGAAGATGAAAAAATAAGAGAGCATAAAAGGAAAAGGACATTTTGCCCAGCGTAATTTAAACAGTCCTGCAGTATGCATAACAATTATTAATACTTTTGTTTTCTTCCCACCAGGATCAGAATTCAATGTGAAAAAACAGTAGTAAAAGCCTTTTGAAAATACACAAGTATTATCTATCCAGTACTGCAGATATATTTTCATAAAAGAATCAGTTCAGTGTAGTCAACAACACACAGTAACAAGACTTCATCATGAGTCCTAATTGCAGTAACTTTTAAGACACGGAAACAGTCATTCACCACAAATTAGGAAAAAATAATGCTTAAAATGCTAACAAAGAAAGAACAACATGTGCATTAAAAGTTAAATTATAATCAGACAGGAACATCTTGATAAAATCAATGTCATTGCTGTAGTAGGTGAGATGAGAAATAGAAGAGAGTACAAAAAATACAGAGAATAATAAAATTCTGAAATTCCTTTTCCAACAGAAACAACACGTTGTGTGGGTTTATTCCATTAAGAAAATTAGCATTCAATTTAAATCCTAGTATGGCACCAGATTTTTTAGCTAGGTGGAAAAGTCTTGTCGTATTTGCCATAAGCCTACCACTTCCAGAATATGAGGCTGCACAAAAACTTATACAATGAGGAAGCTGAGTAAAATAACCATCAGAATAATTCTGAATAATAAAAATCTCCAGATCCAATAAATTATGTAGCACGATAAGCAGACAAGTTAATCACTGTGTGTCATAAGAAATGCAATGAACCTTGACTATTTAGATGGAATACTGTCATTTGTAAGGATGTATCTAACCATAGAAGATCCATCTTCTTTTAACTCTCAGAGCCATCAATCAACCAATCCATGAAGAGAACTGAGATTTCTGTTCTAAAACTGGTTCACATTATACAACTTCAAAAAAATCACTGTCTTCAGAGGTAAGGCAAGCTGTTGATTCTAATGTCTGCTGTGGGGACCAATGTGTTGATGATCAAAACGGTACCTACATTCGATACCATACTGATGGAAGCCTATTCAACCTAAGGTGACTGAAGGCCCACACCAAGACCTTAAACCATCTTGTCCAGGAGCTGCTTTATGCTGATGAAGCTGCCCTCATCGCCCACAGAGAAGTAGCTCTGCAGCTTTTAACATCCTGCTTTGCAGATGCTGCTGAGCTCTTTGGGCTGGAAGTCAGCTTAAAGAAGACAGAAGTCTTCTATCAACCTGCACCTCAGGAAGTCTTCCATCATCCCCATTTATCCATTGGACAATCAGAGCTCAAATCAGTCCAGCAGTTTAGTTACCTAGGTAGCCTCATCTCCTTGGTCGGTAAGATTGACAGAGAGATAGACAACAGGTTAGCAAAGGCATATAGTACTTTTGGAAAACTCCATAAAAGAGTTTGGTGTAATAAACACTTGAAGAAAAGTACAAAGATCAGTGTTTACAGAGCCATAGTGCTGACTACTCTTTTATATGGTTCCGAATCATGGGTCATCTACTGCCACCACCTGCGTCTCCTAGAACTCTTCCATCAATGCTCCCTCCTTACAATCCTAAACATCCACTGGTCAGATTATGTGACCAATACATCTGTTCTAGAACAAGCAGCAGTCACAAGTATTGAGGCCATGTTGCTGAGAATTCAGCTGCGATGGGCAGGACACGTCTCCAGGATGAAGGACCACTGCCTCCCTAAGATCTTGCTTTATGGTGAACTTACCACCAGCTACTGCATGAGAGGAGCCCCAAAGAGGAGATACAAGGACTCCCTGAAACATCTCAGCCTCGGTCATATTGATCAACATAGCTGGTCTACTCTGGCCTCAAATCGGGAGATCTGGAGACGCACCACCTATAACGCTGCTGTTTCCTTTGAGAACACACGCAGGATCACTCTTGAGGAGAAAAGACAACGCAGAAAGAATCGTGTCTTGCAGAGTGTACCACCTAAGGAGTCTTTCTGCTGTGCCTTTTGCAATCGGACATGCCTGTCTCGTATTGGTCTTATTAGCCACCAGCGTGCTTGTAACAAATGTGGATAGAGCCTTTTCCAAGTCTTTGTTCACGAAACCTAGCCGTGATGGGACCAGTGAGGGATTAAAGAGCTATGGTTAATGCAAGCACAGGATACTCAGTGCTTGCATTAACTTCCCAAGTCCTCCTTCAGTTTAGACAGTTAAGTGGAAATATCTGACAGAATCATTATGAGAATAAGTTTCTTGAAAGTCCAATTATGTAAGCTGATTTCTCATGATAAGCCACATTGTTTTGAAAAGCATACAGATTTCTAAAATCCAGAATGGGACTTCAAGTTTGATCTTCAAGTACTCAGCAAGTAACTGCTGTACGAACTGCTTCCAGTGAAAATCAGTTCTAGAAACTTCCTCCAGAATAAAGTGGTTTTGATCTAGTCATCTGAAGGTGGATTTGGAGGAGTCTAGAGTCCATGTATGGGCAGTAATAGCCAAGGAGGATTTTAAATGTCTCTAACAAGGTTGTGTTGGCTCAGATGATCTCCGTAGAAATTTCAGAACTTACCTACAATCATACACAGAGCTTTCAACTGTCTAATCATTGACACGTAGTACACTTTCAGATACCTATGGAATCTGAGACATAGCAGGTGGCCTGCATGACTTCTGGAGCCTCATGTCACTCTGGAGCAGCAACTGGAGGTCAGGTAGGATACAACAGAGAATTTCAAACAGCAGTAGATGTCTATAAGAATCTCATTTCAGATGTCTATACTGGTAGCAATAACAAACTGTTCTGATAAAATATTTAAGATGTGGAATGATGTCTCAGTAGCAAAGAAATAAGGATAAAAGTTTTACACAACAGAAAACACGGAAAACCAGCTCTATTCAGCCAGCTGACTGAGAGGAACCGAAAGGGAAATATATGTTGTACTTCTTTTATAGTAGCATAAATGTCAGGAACAGCAAAAGTGCTTGGGGCATGTTCAAACTGCGTTCTCCACTGCCTGTGTATAAGGAAATCATGACAAGCAAATTGGATGTACTAAAGCTTGCATCTAGGAGGGAATGGTGGATGGTTGACACAAGGCACCTTGAGGAGATGTCAGCTTGACCACAAACTCAACATGAACCACAGAAATTATCACTGCGACCCAGCTGTGATTTTGAAAATAAAAGATGGGAGCTGAGCTGCTTCTTTTTTTACACTACATGCAAAACGAATGTAAGAAATAAAGAAGAAATTGAGCTCCACTGTGGCTGCTGAGGCTAAAAGCTCCAAAATTTGCACTTATATACTTTCTCTCAAAAGAGAAATAAATTTTATGAAACATATAGGAGTTAGTGTAACACACACTTTGATGGGTTTTCAGTGTTTAAAAAAAACTTGACTGAAAAAACCAAAAGGAATATGTTAACATGGTTGTAAAAATCAAGTTCCAAACTAAAGAATTAATTTAACAAAAAAGCCTACTTAGTCTGTAAGGCCTTGAATGGCAGCTTCTGTGTAAAGCAAGAGAGACAGCATCATATTTAAAGAATAAAACATGCTGAATTTATAAAATAATCTCTACAAATAGGAAAGTAAAATTTTCTGTGGTAAATAATGTGCTGGTTTGCAGTCTGCAGTTCTGAACTCTTGAAATATTGTTACCAAAGAAAAAAAAACATATCTTCTGAAGAAACATAGGCTCTGAGGGATACACATGGAAAAACAACATAACAAAGTTCAGTGTAATGTTATTTTTTATTTGTATCTTTTAGGAATGTTTCTGCTGCCAGACAAACACTTTCAACATATAGATAGATCTGAACAAAACCGTTGCTTAGAAAGACTGAGAAAGAATAATTAAGTGATGTTGAAATTATGATAAGTGAGAAGTGCATTTTTGTAATTCCTCCAAGATTTTCGTATTACAAACACTTTCCCTAAGACTCTCTGAAGTGTAAAGATTCTGATAACTTAATAATTAGAGAAAAGATCCTAAACATAAAGGGAAAGATATTTTATCATCTCTGACTTAGACTGAAGATTTCACAAAAGAAATAAATTTCCATCCTGGGAAATGAAGACCTTTTTCTAAATAGGTAGAACTCTTTTCTTTTGTTTTATTTTATTTCTCTAGTGACACACTACAAGCTCACCATGTGACTTACTCTATTTTTTATTTACAAATGGAACACAATCAAAACCAAATAATAATATGGAGAAACAGTTGATTCAAGAATAAATCTCGCTGAAGTTATAGCATCTGGCTATTAAAATATGATTTTAAATGCTAGCTATTCAAATATAATTTTAAATGCTTTTTCATACTTGCAACATCACTTAATCTTGTCTTTTCCAGTTAATACTTGTTCATTTTAATTTGTTGGTCTAACCTCTGCAGCTGTGACTATTTTTTTATTGATTTTTATAACCTTGAATAGTTATAGTTATATAACCTTAATAGTTGCGTTAAAGTTGTGGTTTCCTAGAACATCTATTTCTTAAAGTAAAACATGACCTAAAACAATGTTCTGAAAAATCAGACCAACTACTACTAAATAATGCTAAATCTTGGGACAGAAGGTCACATCCTGTTGCTCAGTATGACATGATCACATATTGGTTGAACTCATGATTCCAGCTGGTTGGAAACATGGACTCAGTTAATGCATGATTGACTACACTGAGGCCACATCCATGGGAGAAAATTAAGTATATATTTTAAGGAGTTGTTAACCTAGAAGCTTGGAAAAAATCCTGCTTTTATGGGATTTTCTTCATATGGGTCATTTTTCATATACTTCATGTATAATCAAACAGTGAAAAGTCATGATTTGATGCATGTTATGTAAATGACCTATGGATAAAGAGAGTGTTAAACTGCCTGATTGAGCAATTTTACTGGTCATATTAAATTGTTGATAGTTTCTTTCACCTGTGAACAACTCCTAAATGAAGAAAAATTCTTTCATTTGTTAGGGTAAGCTTTTCAGAATAAACCTCAGTATGAGAAATTTATAAGTGACTTGACCCTCTCTACATTGGGGAAAACACTGCCAAGAGGAAAAGAAGGTATTTTTCCTCAGTAAGAAAAGTAATAAAAAGCAAAAAGATAAAACTTACTAATTTGACAAAAATGGTATCACTTGGACCATTATTAGTAGTACCACTTACCCTTCAATAGTTCATTTTAAATCTTAGTGTATTTCATCAAACTTTAAATCCCTTTTAAAAAAAACAGAGGATCATATCCTTAGTGCTTTCATGATAGATAAGCCAGCATTGTCCTTCAGGCTTCATCTCCAGTGTCTTTATGTTATTCAAAAGTTATCATGATTCCCAGCAGAAGTAAGGTACAGTTCATTAAAACAGTTAGCAAATCAATAGTTTTTTTCATTGCAGTCCACACTGGATGTTATGTCCAGTTCTGGGTTCCTCAATATAAGAGAGTCATGGGCTTGTTGGAGCAAGGCCACAAAGAGCGACAAAAACAAGGAAGGCATTGGAGTATGTATATGATTATGAGGAGAAGCCAAAATAAGTGCTACATCCGGAGAAGTGAAGGCTCAGGAAGGCCTTACCATGTGTATAAATTCCGGATGGAGCAAGTAAGTGAACAGATTCTTTGAGGTGGTGTCTCACTACAGGACAATAGGCGCACACAGAAAGATGGGAAATTCCACTTAAGCATAAGAAAAACCTTTTTTACAGTGAGGGTGGGCAAACACTGGTATTGGTTGATTAGACAGATTGCACCATCTCCATGTTTGGAGATACTCAGAACCTGACTGCGTATGGTGCTGAGCAACCTGCTCTAGTAGATGTGTCTCTGAGGAGCAGTTTGGACTGGATGACCTCCAGAAGTGCCATCCAATCTTAAGAATTCTGATTCCATGTGATTTTGTATCCATGGCAGATTCTGAAAACTCATTTATTCTGTTCTTTCTTTCCCTTTTACCATACACAAATTCCACTAAATCAAGAGAAAAATGTTTAGATTTCTTTCCATATTCTGTGTACAGTCTCCAACAATTACATTTTCTAATTGAAAAAACCCACAAATAAATATGGAAAAGCCACCTTCCTCAGCCCCTAGCATTACACATGTATTCTCCTTGAAATGCCTCACTTCTTCCTTTACTTCACAAGTTTAAGTTTCTTTTGTACCTTCTGAAGATTAGCTATAACTCACAACCCATTCAAACATGAAAATACTTCCTTTCCTTTTCTACATCACTAATGACACCAATTTTAATAGTTAATTTTTGTTCATTATTCATTAATTTTCTTTCATTAAGTAATTTCTCTTTTTTTGATATTGAAGTTCAACTGAGAATTCCTTGCATTCTTATCAATAAATAATTTCCTAATAAACTTTTCCATACTGAAGGTACAAATGACACAACTTACATGTTTACATTACATGTAAACATTATCATCTACTTTGTACTATTTATAATTGCTATCAAGAGTTTGATCTTATATCCAGTCTCTCACCCAGAACAATGACAAATCTTAGAACCTGATCAGACCTATAAGAACGTACATAAAAAATAACTGATGTTCTGCTATGAGTCCAGCATTTTGCAAGCAGATTGCTTTGTCTTGTAACATGAAAAATGGGTTGGGCAGGAAGCAGCATTTATAAATTTACAGCTGAAAAAAAACCCTCTGTTTTAAAAGGCATTTTGCAACCCAGGTTTAAATCAGACATTCCACGCTGACAGTGATGCAAATCTACTCTAAAATGCTTTAGAAAGCACATTCTGTGTTTTCTTTAATGACAAAGTAAGTTTTAAGAAATTGTGTGTGTATATCAAAAAGGAAGTTGAAGCTGCTTCTGTGTAAAATAGGGAGTCTAACATAATTTAGATGGCATAAAAATTAATAATTATTTTACCAACTGCTCTATACAGTCTGGATTTAAATGCTCAATACTGAACAGCTTTCTTCCCCACTTTTATTTTTTTAATGTGGAATATTATTACGTACTTTGTTGTTCTAAGACCAAGAAAAAGTATTTTAATCATCTGTTTATCTTGCAAATGGCAAAATATAACTTCCTACATAAGTAAGAATACCATGGCAAGCAAAATGCTTTCCAGGAACATGTGTTCATTTTTTTAAGCTTCTTTTTTTTTCCCTTTAATAAATAAATAAAGTTGCCTGGGGCAAGTCCTAGCACAGTGTGTCAAGTTTCAGTCAAGAGCAAATATTTATGTCTGCATGCCACATTAAAACATCTTGAAGCAATAAAGCTGGTATTCAGAAGAAGTTTGGGGCCATCTAGTGGAACTTCAGTAAGAGCCAGTAAAAAGCCTGGGGATCATGACGAAATGCAGTTTGCTAGAAAAGGGAGATCCATGCTTCATTTTTAGCAGCTTTTTCCTCAAATACATCACGTAGCTTGCCACAGTTTTTGTTGGATGAGTTTAAGAATAAAATATCTACACAAAGACCTTACTGTTAATGTAAAAATTAAAAACTGCAGAATGATTCTCCAAGGACTGATTTAGAAACATCATCCCTAGAAACACATAAACCTAGGGTAGACAAAGAAAATACACGGCACAGTGTAAGGCATGGCAGCCACGGAAATTAACTACATGATCTAAAAAATTTTCTTCATCTTCAAATTCTGTTGTTTTAATTTGGCAGTGGAAGTTATACAGTGTTCAAGAATTATTCAATCAAATAAACACACACTTCCTTTCCTTGAAGAAGCAATTCAGATCCTATGTCAAACATATTTTTCAGTTTATATTATTTATCTTAGTTCTTGATTTTGACATTGGAATCGTGTGTGATTGGTTGATTGCAGAAAAATTAAATCTTTCAATGTTAGCCTCACAGCAAAATTTTCTACGTCAGCTTTGTATTTATTTCTGGGTGCAATTTAAACATTATTGGCTTTAATGTGCAGATCTTTCTATAGGGTTTATCATTATTATTTCGAATATCTCCACAATATAGTTCCAGATAAGATCATACAAAGTTTTATGGTTATCAATCTACTCATATACAGGAAAAATATATACCATCATCAGTGTTGTCTTCAAACATAGAACAAATGCTGTAGGTGTCAGAGTCCAAGTCTACTGTTCTTCAGTTAATGCTGAGAACACATTTGTTTTTCCTTCCCATAACAGACAAGTTTTTAAGTGGAGATGATAGAAAAGGTCATATAAAAGCTCTTTAATTATAGAATGACACTGCAAAATCTGCAGAGCTTTTTGATCTCTCTGTTTTATAACTTGTTAGAATTACCTACATGTAAACACTGTCACAACAAAAGTTTGAATTATTAGGAGTTAAGTTGTAATCAAATTAAAACTTAGGTAAGCAACTTTTATAAACTTCCACCAATAGCCCTTTCTCTGGTTATACTATTTTTAATGCTCATCACTTTAAATAATAGTTTCTCCATTAAATAAGTCTTAACACGCAGGATGAAGAAACGATATATTATTATATTTTCTGCTTCATATCCAACACTTTATTCCCCCATTCTTGCATAATCGAATTGTTATGAGAAGCATCAAAACTCCAAAGAAGGTGTTTTTGCTTGAATTTTGTTAGACACATTACTTGAGTTGTTAAGTACTGTAGTCATAGTACACTTCATTGTATACCGAGGCAGAGTGACAAAAGGTACATGGAAGATAAATGTGAATTATTGTTCTCTTTTATTATTAGGGCTTATTATAGAAAGTTTATGTAATATCAAACAATAATCTGTAGGAAATCAGGCTTCATTAGTGGCTCACAGAATTAATTTTTCAAATTCTTCATTCATAACACCCTATTGTTTCAGAAATCTCTGTGATATTTTGTGATTATGAATTTTTTTCTAAATAACCCTTGGATTAAGTGTCCTTTTATGGTATTATCTATGATGTATAAGCATTGTATCATATAACTTTTCTAAATATTACAAAATGTTTTTTCTTTAAATTTCACTAGCATAAAATAACTATGCATTGCAGTACATCATCACTCTCAACTTATTTCCTTTCTTAAGAATACTTTGGAAAAATTAAACCTACTGTCATACCATACAAATTTAGCTTTAATTCATGGTATCTAAATCAAGACACTGACCATTTCAAATCATACCTCATTAACCAGAGTTTCACTGCACACATTCAGCTTTTGGCTGAACATGGTCATTTGTATATAGAGTAGAAAACTTAAAACCTAAAAAATTGTCTTATTTATAATATACTTCCTTGATATTATGTGGCTTATTATAGATAAATTGCCATCTGGAAAGCACACAGAGAGTACTGTGAACTATTGGTTTAATCTGAAGAAAAAATAAATCCTGCATCATTAGCTGATGCAAGATGTTTAAAATATTTTCTTCACAGAAGCATTCCTTAAATATCAACACTGGTCCTATTTTCAAATACTGTCTTTCTTCAGTGCAATATGTTACTTGTCAGTATTTTGGAAAATCTGTCATAGTTGAGGAATTCCGAAGTTTTCACTGTTTCACGTCTTCTATACGCAAAAACCTGAGTCATGTTCCTTCACCATTTGTCCAAAAGATTTTTCTGTTTGGAAGCAGCTGACACAATTTAATCAACCAGAGAATTCACTGTCAAATGGCCTGACAAGCTCTCTCCCCTGAGAAAATACACTCTCACCTCAGCTTTTCCACTGCTTGCTAAGCCAAGAAGTGAAAAATTGAGACTTGGAATCATAAAGGGTTTCCCACACAGGACTTCAAACCAGAATAAACAGTTAAATATTTATAGAAGTAGGCCAGTAACTCTAAAACCTGTTTTCCTCACCTTCTGAAAAATACATTGCAGGCAATCTTTTGCTTCGGTTTATGTTATAAAGCCCTGTTATCATTAATGTTACTTCAGCAATTGCACTTTTATGTAACTTCAATCTGTTCACCCAAATGAATTCACGTTTTTTGAGAAGAACCCAGTAGATACAAAGATAGGCTGTTAGAGTAACTGCAAAGATAGGAAAGCATAAATCTCTCTAGCATAAAATCTGTCCTTAGATGCAAAAGCTGCAAGTGTTACATGAGAAAAAAAGTCACAGTCCAAATAATCAGTGAGACAGAGTTCTTCATTGATGGGATTCTATCAGCAAACGTATAAGGCAAGGAACTGGTTAGACATAAAAATCTACGTTTTCTCTTTCAGCATCCATGTGTCTTTAACCTTGAGTCAATCTCACTAGCCATATCTGTACAAATAACCAGGGACTCAATGGCACAAAGCAGAGTATTCTATGCTCATAGCCATATCTAAACACTCTTCACAGAACAGTCTATCCTCTCCATAAGGATTGTGAATCTCAAAACAACGACATTGTCTGAGTGGTAACTGACATTCGCCCAAAATGTCCCAGCAACTACACTAACAAATTGGAGATTTCATTCTATCACTTGCCAATCCTTAGGACCATGTTCTGGCCCTGTCCTATGGTGAATGGAAGAAATGAGGCTGTACACCACAGAGTTTGATTTTGGGATTTGTCCACAGATCCTTCTGGTGTTCCCCTTTTATCAGGATTCTTTTGTCAACAGCACCTGATGTTTGTCTTTTAGTTAACTGGAATTCCCAGGATCATCCTAAACTAATGCCTTGATCCCACACATACCCCTCTGCATCATGTGGTGGCTGTGTTCAGCAGACTGTTCAAAGTGGTTTTTGCTTTGAGAATGCAACACTCTCTTTATCAAAAACACCAATCAAGTCCAAAACACTCCTTTTTGATCCTAATTAACTTGGCTTAACTTGTTCCTGCACTGTCCATACAGTATGAAGCTGGACACTGAGTGCTGTTACAGGTCTTGATGGAGTATATGTTAATTGATTGGCAATGGTGCAACTTATGTTTGCATTTTAGTCCTTTAATTTCCACTTTGTCTACTATTTTTCTAGTTTTAAAGAATATTTGTAGAGTACAACAAACCCCTTAAACTGGTAAAATATTGCAGGACAATTTATCACAAAATCCTGGTCCCCCAGGATAGCCACATAAGAACTTGCTACATATAAGCTACTGAGCAAAACAGTGACAATACTCATTGCCCAGTCCCAAAATCACATGGCATCATCTCTCTACTCCATTATATTAAGCTCACTTAGTCTCAAAAATAGGGTTCATACTTATTGAGAATGGTCTCTGATCCATCCTAACTTCTAGACAGTGACTGGGATATGATGCGTGACCTGGCACAAGCCAAAAGCAAGTCACAGCACAGATAATTCAGTTCCGGTATCCAAATATATTCTAGGAGATTGTTTAATGTACTAATATGTTGTAATATGTAGCCAGAGGGACACAGGTTCTGGCACTGTGTATTATAGCTATAGCTATTTCCTAGAGGTCTCTTTCTGACCATGTTCCTGGTATCATTTAAGCGGAAGGGAAAGTAGAAGAAGGGAAGAATAATAAACCCCTAAGTCTCATCATGACATACAGACAAGATACAGCTGGACTGACCACCCCAGCCCATGAACTGGTTTTCCCAGGTACTTAAGTCATCCACTCCATAATCACTTAGATCTGATCTCTCTGCCTTTCAGTCTATATACACAAACAAACAGAATTTGGCTCTAAATTCAATTCAATAGGGAGAAAATAAAAAAAATATATTGCAAGTGTCAATTCCAAACTGATATTCTGTAAGTCTTCTCTATTCACAAATCACTCTTATGAGGTACATCACAAACAGCTGTACAAAGATAAATGCTACTGTTTAAATTAGATGTTTGTTTCATTAAAATAAATTTGAAAATGCAAGTCTAAGAATATAAGTTTACTGTTAGTTTTTTATTCACAGTAATGAAAAGGTTAATTTAAAGGGGTGTTACTATGGCATTTTGCAAACTTGTAGTTTAGTAATTTATATTGAGTATGTATCAAGGTAATAACCAAGTTTCAAGAAATATAGTTCTTATTTATATAAAAATTGGTTAGAATTAATTTATTTATTATTAACTTTGTTTATTCTCAGTAAGAATGGTAAAGTTTCAATGAAGCCAGCAGCCTAGCCCAGTTCATTTTGACTATATTTTATTGTCAAAGCAATGGCAGAGTCATTGTAAATCTCTATTTCAAATCAAAATCCAATTACAATTAAAAATGTAGAAATTTACCAAAAGGCTTTCCCTTTTAAGTGTCATGAATCCAATCCTGTTTTCCTGCAGTGCCATATGGGAAAACGCAAAGATCCTGTTCAAGATGATAATGAAAAGCTCTGACTGCCTAAGCATACTCAAAGGAACTCTGTATGGGACGCAATCTGCATCACATTGAGATTACTTTATACAGTATAGGTGTAGCAAGAATGGACTCAAAATTATATATTAAGTGAGACAGGACACATATCCAGTCATTTGGACTCTGCCTACTCTGCAGAGGGAGAAGACCAGACAAGGACCAGATTAGACTCATTGTATATATGAAACAGACTTACTCTGTATATGCACATAGCATTCAGGGCTTCCTTCAATCTTAATATAGCCCAGTATTTCATTTGCTTAAATTCCAGCAAAAGCAATTTGAACCACTCAGAATATATCTGGGGGATATAAACGGGACTTTGGTAGTGCCAGCCTTCCATTTTGTCTCTTATGTCCCAGGTAGTAATATGTTATTATAATGATTAATACAGCAGAGATGTCACAATGTAAATGCACATGTAGCAGGTCAAACTGCCAAAAACGGCTAAGAAAGGATATACAGTTTAACATTACATTATCAGTATCAATACTGTCTCAGAAACTCCCTGTAATTCATGTTAGCTGGATTAAATATAACTAAAACACATCTGTTGGGAAAAAAGCAGTTAGAAAAATAGTCTGTATGTATTCTGTGTGACCAAGTCTTAGCAGATTTAGGTTTATGATCTGTGGTTCTTACCTTCTAATTTTGAATGTTTCTTATCTCTTGTAGCAGTTTTATTCCAAATAAACAAACTTAACATGTGTGTGATCCAGGTCAGTCTCTCTGACTTCACACAGGTATAAAAATGAGAAGGCCTCACTTACTTGGCATCGGTTTCAGCTGAGAGATGAAAACCATCCAAGGTCAGATCTTTTTTACAGTAGTCAAGCACTGGAACTGGTTGCCCAGACAGATTGCGGAGTCTCCGTCCTTGGAGACATTCAGAACCTGACTGGACATGGCACTGAGCAACCTGCTTTAGTGGACCCTGCTGCTCTGTGGTTTGGACTGGATGACCTCCAGAGGCCCCCTCCAATCTCAACAATTCTGTGTCTATAATTAATCACTAAATGTCATCTACAGTTCACGCTGTCTGAACTTCTACCTGTACACTCTACAGCAAAGAATGCAGGAGAGTAATAGTTATTCTTAATTCCTGAAAATATTTATTGCCAGTCAACTGATATTTAAATAGTTACACAGTAAGGACAAAGGAAAGTTAGGACAATTTAACATTATCTTTTTATTCAAAATTTAGCATAACGAATCTCAGGCAGATTATTATTATTATCATATCAAATTCTTCCCTGAAATAACACACGTTAACTGTTAAATATAAACTATACAAGTGTCGCGGGTGGGAGTGGGAGGCTTAGACATATTTATTAAAAAGCAAAGCTTTGCCGGTGAGTCTCAAGGTACAGAAAGGACTCCCTTTCTTCCTAAACCCCTTCTCAGAGATGAGTCTAGGTGGCTCTCTGCCACCGTTTCTTTGGTCAGTGCAGTTCTGCCACTGCATTTCAGTATCTCTTGCTGCGGCTCACAGTGGAGAAACATCCCCTGGTTCAGCTACAGACACTTAGTCCAGTCTTACACTGTTCCAAGTCTCTGCAGCCCTCAACCAGGGACTAGGGGGCCAGAGCCCCCCCCAGGGGGCTCCTGCTGCTTCTCCTCGTGGCTTTCACAACATGGCTACTTCTTCTACGACAACTACAACCTCATCTTCTCTTCCGTTCTCTTTGTGCTATGTTTATATTTTGCAGAAGCACTCATTGGGTAAAACCTCAAAACTTCAAGGGTCACCACCCCCTGGGGTTTTACCATTTTATAACTTCAGAGGGAAAACTGTTTCCCCCCACCACAGCAACTAAACCCACTCCTAGCCTCGAATTATGTTAATGGTTTAAACTTAAGGAATTATAGATGTATGATTGAACAACTTTTGTCCCGCGGGTTTTAATGATTGGCAAAATGAGAATATTTATATAAAATGAATAATTTATTTTATACAAATGGTCAGACAAAAGACCTTAATTAGAACTTTTTACTACACAATATAAACACTAAAAATCTACTGGTAGTGTATAATATAGCATAAAGTAGCATAGTGTACTGTAACAAAACAATTATTGAAGCAGTTACATTAAAGCTAGCAAAAAGAAATAATTATTAGGTAGAGATCTGATATAACTCACCCATACTTGTGGGAAGATCTCTTTTGCTCAGCCTGAAGGAGTAACTTTAGAGGGCATCCTCAGCCAAGGGAGGAATCTCCACACATATACCCCAAGAAGGGTTATGTTAGAAGAATCTGACTGTATGCAAGGCGACTGGACTTTTATAGTATAAAGGTAAAATTTGAACTCAATCTAGCCACTTCTGTTAGGGATAACAAGAAGTGCTTCTACAAATACATCAGTAGCAAAAGGAGGGTCAAGGAAAACCTCCATTCTTTGTTGAACGGGGGGGAACATAGTCACCAAAGATGAGGAAAAGGCTGAGGTACTTAACACCTTCTTTGCCTCAGTTTTCAACAGTAAGATAGGTTGTTCTCAGGACAACTGGCTTCCAGAACTTGTAGACAGAGACAGGAAGCCGAAAAGCCCCCGTGTAATCCAGGAGGAAACAGTTTGTGACCTGCTGAGCCACTTGGATCCTCACAAGTCTATGGGACCAGAGGGGATCCATCTTAGGGTGATGAGGGACCTGGTGGAAGAGCTCACCAAGCTGCTCTCCATCATTTACCAACAGTTTTGGCTCACTGGGGAGGTCCCAGATGATTGGAAGTTGGAAAACATCATGCCCATCCACAAAAAGGGCTGCAAGGAGGACTCGGAAAACTACAGGTCTGTCAGTCTGACCTCAGTACCTGGCAAGGTTATGGAGCAGATCATCCTAAGTGATGATCTAAGTAGATCATCAATCACACAACACCTACAAGATGGACAAGGGATCAGACCCAGCCAGCACAGGTTTAGGAAGGACAGGTCCTGTCTGACTAACATGATCTCCTTTTATGATCAGATGACCCACCTGGTGGATGAGGGGAAGGCTGTGGATGTGGTCTATCTGGACTTGAGCAAAGTCTTTGGCACCATCTCCCACAGCATACTCCTGGAAAAGCTGGCAGCCCATGGCTTGGACAGGGGCACCCTGTGTGTGTTAAGAATTGGCTGGAGGACCGGGCCCAGAGAGTGGTGGTGAACAGTGTTGCATCCAGTTGAGATCCGGTCACTAGTGGTGTCCCACAGGGATCATGTTGTGCCTAGTCCTGTTTAATATCTTTATTGATGATCTGGATGAGTGTACCATTAGCAAATTTGCAGATGACATAAAGCTGGGGGGGAGTGTTGATCTGCTGGAAGGCAGGAGGGCTCTGCAGAGGGACCTGGACAAGTTGGAGAGATGGTCTGATTCCAATGGGATGAGGTTCAACAAGGCCAAGTGCTGGATCCTGCACTTTGGTCACAACAACTCCATGCAGTGCTACAGGCTGGGCACAGAGTGGCTGGAGAGCAGCCAGGTAGAAAGAGACTTGGGAGTTTGGATTGACAGAAAGCTGACCGTGAGCCAGTAGTGTGCCCAGGTGGCCAAGAGGGCCAATGGCATCCTGGCCTGTATCAGGAACAGTGTGGCCAGCAGGACCAGGGAAATGATTCTTCCCCTGTACTCAGCACTGGTGAGGCCACACCTGGAGTACTGTGTCCAATTCTGGGCCCCTCAGTTCAGGAAGGATATTGAGGTGCTGGAGCAGGTCCAGAGAAGAGCAACAAGGCTGGTGAGGGGACTCGAGCACAAGTCCTATGAGGAGAGGCTGAGGGAGCTGGGGTTGTTTAGCCTGGAGAAGAGGAGGTTCAGGGGAGACCTCATCGCTCTCTACAACTACCTGAAAGAAGGTTGTAACCAGGTGGGCATCGGTCTCTTCTCCCAAGCAACCAGCAGTAGGACAAGAGGGCAAGATCTTAAGCTGTGCCAGGGGAGGTTTAGGTTGAATAGTAGGAAGAAATTTTTTTACAGAGAATAATCAGACATTGGAACAGGCTGCCCAGGGAGGTGGTGGATTCACCATCCCTGGAGGTTTTTAAGATGAAACTGGATGTGGCACTTAGTACCATGGTCTAGTAACAACGGTGGTAGTGGATCAAGGGTTGGACTCGATGATCTTGGAGGTCTTTTTCAACTCAGTCAATTCTATGATTCTGTTCTATGATTCTATGGTTGACTGCTAGTTGCAGATCTACAAGCCAGCAGACTAGCTTATCTGTCAAATCCTGTTTCAAGAGCAGGATGCATATTCAAATTCCTGGTGAACCAGGATGGTCTTAGCATACTTTAACACCAAGACAGCACCCTGGTGCCAGCAGCTGATAGCTTGCATTCTGTTGGATTTTAGGTCTTATCAGGGGGTAGGCTTTCCTGCCACAACATGTATAAAGGAATGAATGGGTATTTTTTCATAGTAATTTAAACTGGCAGTATTCGTAATTAAACACTCATCATCATTTCTTTCTTTTTCCCCTCAGGCTTTTTAATTTCTATTTCAATTTAACTGTAGATGAAAAAAGGACATAGTAGATAAAACTTGTTCATTTGTACCCAAATGAAATAGACAATAAAAAAATACTTTGGCCTCACTCTGATATCCTTATCTAGTGACTGAGACACAAAAACAGGACATGGGTAACATCCCTTCAACTTACCAGAACTGGAAACTAAATGTAAGATATTGTCACCACCACAAAGTCTGAAATCCATCAGGCACAGGGCTCCACATATTTTTAGGCTTTAAACCACTTCCAAAGGGCTGCTCAGAAATCCCACTCTGCCAGAAATTGCCTGCAGATAGCCAGAAAAAGGTACTAGCCACATATAACTGTATGAAATACAGTTGCACAAAATAATTTACTGAGACAAGGAGAGAGAATGCCCTCTGTCAGCTCTCAGTCCTGAGTTCAAAATTCTCCTTGAAGACTGTTATATATCTTCTCACGACTGTAGCTAGTGATGGCACCATCCATCTCCAACACCACAGCCAAATGACTAACATAGTTTAACTAAATCACTGTGGTTTAAGTTCTGGCCTATAGTTATTTTTATGAGGCCTACTCCAATATGTTGCACTTATGTATATATGTAAGCATACAGAGTGAGAGTTTCATGGCTGGATTTACTCAGTTCCAGAACAGATTTATGTAAATGGTCCATTAAAATCCGATTTTTGAAATGGCTTTGGCTGTCTAAAGAGGCTGATCCACGGAGATATATATAACAGTAAATATATACAGTATATAACAGATATACAACAGTAGATAGCCACCATTATGTACATGCCAGACTTTATTTCTGCAGGGGTTTTTTTCAATGAAATTTGACCAATATTTTTGTGCAATCTTCAGTGCCATAGCACAGGTAAGCAACTACTCATGTTGGATATCAAACTAGTTAGATTAATTTTGTTCGAGTTGACATCTGCCAACTAGCTAATCTTGTCCCTGAAAAGAAATAATTCCTTGATTTCACAGGAAAGTGATTTATTACTCAAAGCAACTTAACTGCAGGTTAAAATTTTGCAACTTTCAGATTGACAGGAAATACCAAAAACTAGAACAACTCACAAAATACGTCGCAGCAAAAATAAGCACAAAAATGAGATCCAGCATGAGGAGACAAAGAAAAAAAATTGTCTTTGTTGCTAATTCAGCCCTGGTGAGGCTGCATCTGGAACTGGTGTCCAGTTCTGGCTCCTCAGCAAAAGAGAGACATGAAGGTCCTGGAGCAGGTCCAGCAGAAGGCAACAAAGATGATTAAGGGACTCTTATGTGGAAAGGCTGAAGGAGCTGGGCCTGTTCAGCCTTGAGAAGAGCGACTGAGAGGAGACCTCATCAATGTCTGTAAATATCTGAAGAGAGAGTGCCAAGAGGATGAAACCAGGGTCTTCTTAGTGGTACCAAGCAATAGGGCAAGAGGCAACAGACAGAAAATGATGCACAGGAATTTCCACATGAATATGAGGAAGAACGTTTTTACTGTGCGGGTGACAGAGCCCTGGAAGAGAGGTTGTGGACTCTCCCTTACTGGAGATGTTCAAGAACCATCTGGACACAATTCTGTGCAATGTGCTCTAGGATGGTCCTACTTGAGCAGGAGGGTTGGACCAGATGACCCACTGTGGTCCCTTCCAACCTGACCCATTGAGTGATTCTGTGAGTATATGGGGTTGTCATCAGTTGCTGTGTAATGCACTGAATTGCTGAGTCCTGAACTACATGGCTGGTACTGAAAAGAGTCTGAAAGTGTTCAGACCATTGATTCAGAATGGAGATTTTATCTGTGAGAAGCATTTGACCATCTGCTCTGAGTAGAGGGCTTTGGACCTGGTATGTAGGCCCATATGCTGTTTTCAAGGCCTCATAGAACCCTCTGTAATCACCAGTATCTGCATATAATTTAATTTTTCTGCTAGACTGAATTGGATATTGCCCCTACTATGGGAGAAACTCTCAAGGCCATACAGCAGGTGAAAATTGGCAAGCAGCTGGGATTAATGGAATTCCACCTGAAGTCTGGAAGCACGGGGGCCAAGCACTCCATGCTAAATTTCATGAGTTTGTGGTGCGCTGTTGGTAACTAGGTGAACTACCATCAGACCTTTGTGATGCAGTCATCATCACTTTGTATAAGAAGAAGGGAGATAAATCAGACTGCTCAAACTATCAGGGTATTACTCTGTTCTCCATTACTGGCAAGATCCTGGCAAGAACACTTTTGAACAGACTAATACCCACTATAGCAGAAGGAATTCTACCTGAAAGCCAATGTGGTTTCAGAGCCAACAGGAGTACCACAGACATGGTATTTGTTCTCAGACAGATGCAAGAGAACAAAACAGAACAAAGTTCAGAACAAAGGGAACAGAACAAAGGTCTCTATGTGACCTTTGTTGATCTCACAAAGGCTTTCAATACTATGAGCAGAAAAGGTCTGTGGCAGATTTTGGAACGTTTAGGATGTCCCCCCAAGTTCCTTAAAATGATCATATCACTACATGAGGATCAGTATGGCCAAGTCAGATATGGTAATGCACTTTCTGAGCCCTTTCTCATATCCAGTGGTGTGAAACAAGGTTACATTCGTGCACCAACCCTATTCACAATTCTTTTCAGCATGATACTCCAAAGGGCCACGGCAGACCTCAATGATCAAGATAGTATCTACATTTGATATTGTACTGATGGAAGCCTATTCAACCTAAGGCGACTGAAGGCCCTTACTAAGACCTTAAATCATCTTGTCCGGGAGCTGCTTTATGCTGACAATGTTGCCCTCGCCGCTCACAAAAAAGTAGCTCTGCAGCTTTTAAAATCCTGCTTTGCAGATGCTGCTGAGCTTTTTGGGCTGGAAGTCAGCTTGAAGAAGACAGAAGTTCTCTACCAACCTGCACCTCAGGAAGTCTTCCATCATCCCCATTTATCCATTGGACAATCAGAGCTCAAATCAGTCCAGCAGTTTAATTACCTAGGTAGCCTCATCTCCTCGGACGGTAAGATTGACGGAGAGATAGACAACAGGTTAGCAAAGGCGTATAGTGCTTTTGGAAAACTCCATAAAAGAATAAACACTTGAAGAAAAGTACAAAGATCAGTGTTTACAGAGCCATAGTGCTGTCTACTCTTTTACATGGTTCCAAATCATGGGTCATTTACCACCACCACCTGTGACTCCTAGAATGCTTCCATCAACGTGGTCTCCATACAATCCTAAACATCCACTGGTCAGATTATGTGACTAATACATCTGTTCTAGAATAAGCAGCAGTCACAAGCATTGAGGCCATGTTGCTGAGAACACAGCTGCGTTGGGCAGGGCACGTCTCCAGGATGAAGGACCACCACCTCCCTAAGATCTTGTTCTATGGAGAACTTGCCACTGGCTGCAGCAAGAGAGGAACCCTGAAGAGGAGATACAAGGACTCCCTGAAACAACATCTCAGCCTCGGCCACATTGATCTTCATCACTGGTCTACTCTGGCCTCCAATCAGGAGGCCTGGAGACACACCATCTATAATGCTGCTGCTTCCTTTGAGAACGCACACAGGATCACCATCAAAGAGAAAAGACAACACAGAAAGAATCGTGTCTTGCCGATACCATCCAAGGAGTCTTTCTGCTGTGCCTTTTGCAAGTGGTCTTGTCTATCTCACATTGGCTTCTTTAGCCACCAGCGTGCTGGTAGTAAATGTGGGTAGAGCCCTTCCCAAATCTTCATTCACAAAGCCTAGCCATGATGATGATGGGGTTGTCAAAGTAGCTATAACACTGAAGGAGGGCCATGGTTAAAGATTCTTTACAGCCCAGGAGCCAGAGACATAAACCTCTGGTTTTTAATGCTAAGTCTTCCAAGCCCTTCGTTCCCTAAATATCTACATCTGTGCTGGTATTGGCAATACTGATGTATGAAGAAACCTTCAGAATTTTTAAGAAACCATATGCATCAACTTCCACTAAGAAAAAAAGTTGCTCACAAATGGTGATAAAAAATACCCAACAGAAAGCACAAAAGCTTATCAGTCATTCAGGATTTGAATTCAAATTATTGAATTGTGTTTTGCAGTGGTCCATTAAGTCTAGCACTGTTAAAAAAAAAAGGGTAAAAAAAAGGCCACTGGATGTTTCTGTTATTCCACTTGAATTTATGAAGCTCTTGATTATTTCTGCTGTACTCTGAAGTTCCTCAGTGCAGCAGTAAAACTGAATAAATCTTACTGGTTTTGACTTGTTTGACAAAACAGAGACCTAACAGAGTCATCTGTATATTTGGGAAGATTATTCATTATTTGCACAGAATTTCAGGATAAAAAATGTAACACCCTAAAAGCTCAGTGATCTCTTGCCCAAAATCACTACCTGCTGTGAGCACCATCACTCTTACTGGTAAAAAATCACAGTTTTGTTTTGCTGCTACTGACAGCATTGATGTTGCCTTTTCAGAGCACGAACAGCTGAACTTTGTTACAGCCCTCCATATGAGAGCAGAGAGCTCTAAGATGAGCTCTGAAAAATTTTACAGGGTGACAATTACAGCATTAAAGAAAGAAAAAAAACCCTTTGATCATCACTGTTTCTCAGAGGAGCAACTTGACTAAGTAAAACTTAGGTGTTTTCTCCAGTAGGCAATTTGCCTTTCCGCTGTAATAGGTGGTGGGGAAGAGTATTTCCATACCTCCTCCTCTTCCTTTTTTATGCTTTCAGGTATATTTTGGTTGATGTACAGTAATTCACAATGAAAAACCTTGGTAATGCTAAGGCAGTTTATAACCCCACGGGACAGGGCAGCCCTTTCCTGCTGCCGCATTGACAGAGACAATTTAAATGGTCAAGGACAGAGGCCTGGGAAGCATAGTTGATAACGGGTTTCATGAAGGTTTTCACCTTCCTCACCAAGCACTATGATGGCCCCTCATGACCCCAGGAAGCCCAGTGTGGGGACCAGACAGCCCTGTGATCTCTCCTTGGGGTTCAGCTGAGACAGCTGGGAGCCAGAAAATGGTATCCTACCTCCCCCTACCCATCGACACATCCCGCCTGCTCAGCCCAAGGAGTCAGTCATTTCAGGGGGGCATGGATATGGGCTTTGCCAGGGTCAGATTCACAAAGGTGATGAGAATGCTGAAAACTCCTGAGGTTCATTGTCAAATATTGCAAATGTCCTGAGAAACATCATGTTCTGGGGTGGATGTTACAGGCTGCTTCCCAGTTAACAGAAAATAAGCTTTCAGAATTAGCAAGACCTACCTGAAATATGAGGCTTTTATGTCTTTGCATGAGTCATTCCTTTCTCATTCCTTTCTCTTACTCCATGTTTTTTTTCATGGTTGTTTTTTCTTCTCTAACAGATGCTGAGGTCCTTGGGGAGCACTGAGGAGGGCAGCCAGCCTCCTGGAGCTGCAGAGGTGGGGAAGAACTGAAGAGTTCAGCTGGGGCTCGTGTGGAGATGCCTTTCTCTTCCTGGATTTTTTTCACAAGTTTAGAATGTCACTCTTGAGGAGTTTCTTATTTTATCTGGATTTCCTCAACAGTTTTACTCCTTTCCAATAGGACAGTCAGCATAGAAAGGGGTACTAAGGACCCAAAGTCCTTACATGAAAGACAATATCTAAAAAGAGTTGTTTGGTCTAGTGACTCACAAAGTTTGCCCTTACACAGACAAAAAAAAAATAAGCTTATTTAATAACCAGTGAAGAAGTATCTGATTAAATAGAAACACAAAAAATGGAAATGCAGATAAACTAAAAAAAAAACCCCTTTTTATGATAGCATTACACACTGCATCATAGGCAATAACTGTACTGTGGACCAGAAAGGAACAGAAGACCAGCTATGAAGACCAGGTTGTTTCTAGGATAAGATACGAGATATCTCCATTGGTATGGAATAAAAGTCCTAAGGCTAACCTGGCTCTGGAGATGTGGAATCAAGTTTCATATTTTTTACAGACTTCCTGTTTACTGTCTCTATATCACCTTGTTTCTGCCTCAGTTTTCTGGACAAAATAGATATTCTGGCACTTGGCTGTCACACAATGTATTCCGAGAAAAATGTTACAAATGAGAGCTATTTCACTACTTTAATGTTATATTGGTTTTAGTTACATGGTTACATTATTATTGGTACACGCTGGTTCCGCCGGGGCTGCGCTGCGGGGCCACACACTGGCCTCCAGGCTGTACCGCGGCCACACAGCCACCAGGCACACCACACAGCCACCAGTGGGGATTGTGCCCTTGTGGAAGAGGAGAGGAAGAACTACAGAATGCACAGAGGTTTACCAGTCCAGCTTAGGGGAGGGGAAGGGTGTCGGGTGGGCCATAGGGGTCCTCAGACTGGCGGGAGGGTGGGCGGGGCAGTCCTGTATGGAGTGTCGCAGGTGAGCAGTGTGAGGGAAGATCTGTGGTGACATGGTAGGAGGAGGATAAGGCCAAGGTGGATAGTGGGTTCTTCTGGGGGGTTGAGGGGTTCTGGACAGGCTGGGGTCATGGGAGGCACCCAAGCCCCGGGTGGGTGCGGGGGCCAGAACAGTTTGGTTTTGGCTCACCTGCGGCTACTGCCCAGGTTTGGTTTGTTTTGGATTTATTTATTGCGTCCCAAAAGGGTGGTCAGGACAAAAGGATGTTCCTGGGTATTTCCCTGGGTTTGAGTATAGATGGGTGGCAGAAAAGTAGGGAACGAAGGGCCTGCCCTAACTGTTTTGAGTTGGAAAGAAGCCTATGTACCCCCATGAGGTTGCGAGCTATGCTGGTGATGGTACATGTCCTCAGTAGGGTCGCCCATGACAGACAGGTCCAATTTGAAGCGTCAGATAAAATATGTCCATGGGCAGGATGAGCTCGTTAGCCTTCTGGCAATCATCCTAGGAGAAGAACAACTCTAATTCCAAACCTGGGTAGATGGAGCTCGCTTAGCCCTGTAAGGTCATCCATCTAAGAGAAGGACAATCTAATCAAACCTACGTCCTAAGGACCTCGCTGTCAGCGTCCAAGCTTGCTAGGCCCTGGCAGATGAACTTTAGGATTAAAGGGTGAGTTCAGTTCCGCACATACTGCATCTCACCTAAAAAATTCATTGTGCAGGCTCGAGGGTGATATCCACATTTGTAAAGCCCTGTAGTGACAGGTGAGGGTCAAAACGGTAGGTGAAAGGTGCACTGGAAGTCGCAGACCCAACCCTGCATGCAGGTGGTTCAGGACATTGGTCGCCTGAGACTGACCCCAGAGATGACAGTCTCTTTGGGCAGCACCCTGAATGACCAAGTAGACTTTTTCAAGGACAGCACTGCTTGCTCCACTTGGAGAGGGGCCTAGAAAAGGTGATCTAACCAAAGCTCATCTCTGCCTTTCACCCGGTTGGTTAACCACGGCCAACAGGCATCTTCTACTAATGCAGTCACACAAAGATCAAAAGACAAAGGCATAAACCTGCCTTCAAAGGTGTACCCAAATTGACTCTCGCAAGCTGGAACATCAGAACCATGCTTGATACTGCGGATAGTGGACATCCTGAGTGTCATTCTGCCCTAATTGCCCACGAACTGTCACGTCTCAACATCGACATAGCTGCTCTCAGTGAAGTTTGTCTCCACAAAGAAGGCAGCCTTAGAGAACATGGTGCTGGTTACACACTCTTTTGGTCAGGTAAACCCAGAACCGAAAAGCATCTCTCAGGAGTTGGCTTCATGATTAAAAACTCTATTGTTCCTAAACTCGAAAATCTGTCGACAGGTCACTCTGACCACATTATCTCCCTACGCCTTCCACTCCACAACAACCAGCACGTCGTCCTCTTTAGTATATATGCCCCAACTCTCCAAGCTGACCCTGCCAAAAAAGATAAATTTTACACCGACCTGCGCCGCCTTACTCAAAAGGTGCCTGTAGATGATAACATCATTATCCTTGGTGATTTCAATGCCAGAGTAGGAAAGAACTTTGAAGCCTGGAAAGGAATATTAGGCAAGCATGGTGTTGGAAGCTGCAACGATAATGGTCGCCTTCTGCTAGAATTCTGTGCGGAGCAACAGCTCACCATCACTAATACTATCTTTCAGCAGAAAAATAGTCTGAAGACAATCTGGATGCATCCTAGATCCAAGCATTGGTACCTCATTGATTATGTCTTGGTGTGACGGAGAGATGTCCATGATGTCCACCATACCTGCATGATGCCTAGTGCAGAATGCCAAACAGACCATCAACTCGTGTGCTGTAAACTTAACGTCAGCCTTAAGTTTGATCAACATAACTGGTCTACTCTGGCCTCCAACGGGGAGGTCTGGAGACACACTGCTGCTATAACACTGCTGCTTCTTTTGAGAACGCACGCAGGATCACTCCTGAGGAGAAAAGACAACGCAGAAAGAATCGTGTATGCAGAATACACCATCTAAGGAGTCTTTCTGCTGTGCCTTTTGCAACTGGACTTGTCTATCTCATATTGGCCTTTTTAGCCACCAGCGTGCTTGTAAAAAATGTGGGTAGACCCCTTCCCAAATCTTCGTTCACGAAGCCTAGTCATGACGATATTATTATTTCTGAAGTTAATATTTTTTTATAAACTTTCTCATGTATTTAAAAAAGCAAACTATAGGAGTCATGCTTCGTGTCACAATTTATGTTGCCATATACATACACAGAAGAAATCAAACTAGACAACAAATTATTATTCAGGTGCTGGTTTTTAAATTAATAAGATGTTTAATTCTTCAAAGACGTATTTGGGTTTTTTTACATCTCCATACATTCACAGTATACCTTCAGTGGTGATAATCTTCATAACCTAACACTATTTAAAATTTAAGTTTGGAAAACACAATGCCTTATGTTGCATTTTGCATCAAAATGAGTGAGCAAAAATTTTTAAAGAGATGCTGATTCAAAACAGTGTAAACAATAAAGAACTTGCATTCCACAGTTATCACAACACTAAAAAAGTGACCCTGCATCTTGTATGAGCTGTCGAAACAGAAAATTACATATTAACATTGCATATGAAGGTCTGTGAGGTATTATATCTTCTGGTCAAAAAAAAAAATTATCTTAGCTAATTCTTTCAAAGTACCTTGGTTCTTTGTTTTTATATTTTCTGACAAATCAAGTTCCCTTTGCCAGGCACAAAACAATCCTTGGCAGTGAAGCCAGAGTAGATCTGCCAGGCAAAATGAAGATCTCAAGGGGAGATGTTGAAAGAAGTGTTGAGGGAAAACCACAGTGATATGACACCTGTGTTGCACGGGTTTTGTTAAAGTTGATAGCATCTCAGTGATCAGAAAAAAAAGAGATAGAGGCAGATAGGCAAGTTTGCCCTGCACTAATTCCATAGTCTTCTTCTGAGAGTGATATTTCATTTGGTCTTATGGGAGCAACTCAGGAATCCTCTAAGGAAAATGGTTCTCCAGATGGTTACTGGCCTTGCATCCTATATGAAGGATTTTTCTTCTTACAGCCAGAAGATATGATCTTCTTTAAAACCTTTATTAATGGCAAAGCCTTAATAAAATATATGTGTTAAAAAGCAATGAAATCAGCTGCTGTTTCTTCTCTCACTCATTCCCACTGAAATTTTGTCCTTGATAAGACATAGCTATTGCAACACTATTGTTTTCTAAATGTCATTTTTAAGGAATTAATTATGACAATTATGAGCTCTGAAACCCAATTTCTCCTAGGTAAATTGGTACCTGTGGCCTTAATTACACAATGTAATGATCCAACAACTCTTTCTCTAAGAAATCTAGTAACTTTTCAGAAACTAGCATTTTACCTTGTTTCAAAATAAGTCTTTTATGTCACTTCAAACACGCTGCTTGAACTCATAAAAGGGGAACACAGTTTCGATCACAGAAAGATTTACCTGTTAACAACAGATAATGCCAGGTGCTCACAGCTGGATAACGGACTGATCATGCCTGGTAAAGAATAATGATATATAGAGAATATAACTTTTCTTTTGTTTGTAACTAAGATAAAAAGATGTGTACATTCTCTAAACTTCAAAAACAAATAATATTTTAGCACATGGAATGTGGCAACATTGAAAATTATCTACAAATGCAGGTTGTGAAACAAAAATCAAACTACACCTGCAAAGCAATCAAAAACCCCATAACACATCCCAATTTTTTTTCAAAGAATTTGCATGGAATCAAAACCATGTGAAAGTATTTATCTTAGATTTATTTGGGGTTTAGGAATAGCATTCACTTACCAATTTGGCTTCTGGAAAGCCACTAGACCAGGGAAAAGGGAGTGGTCTAACTTTCTTCACCTTTTAGATATGAAAGGAAAAGTTCAATTGAATCATTTAAATTGAAAAAATTAATTGAAAAATTCTTGAGAAAAAGAGTATGACTAATTTAAAATGTATATATGTATTGGTTACAGGGCTTAGGTATTCATAGTGAGCATAATAAGCACTAAAAATGAGAATTTTTTTCATTGGGATCCTGATCTGTGAAGAAAAGGCTTTCAAGATTTTGCTGGTTTTATCTGGACTTTTGGCCCAGTTCATTTTTTTAAAAGGACCATTTTGACCATTCACACCAAAATCTAAATTTGGCTAATGAAATTATTCAGTTGCAAAACTTCAGTCTGGATGTATCTCTATTTTGAAATAACCACTATAACCACTGTCAAGTTAAGAAAATTTTCAGAACTAATATATTTCAGTGTAAAGTAGGAAAAAATTAGTATTTCCCCACTATAAGGACCATTGCAGAATAGACTTGTGGCACCACAAAAAGTACCCAGATATATGTGAAGCTCTTCACAGCCCAGTAGAGATTAATTTTACCTACTGGGTAAACAGGAGAGTTTTATGAAAGCTGAAGCACTGCATTCTCAGTGGACGAAAACAAAATCTGCCTATATATCTTATTGCTGTATTATTTAAAAAACAAACACACAAATGCAAAGATTTTTACTTGGTTTCTTTTAAGGTTTGGAGCTTGTCAGAAATTTCCTCGCATCCATTAGAAAATAAGGGATTTGACAGGATCAAAGCATTCTTCAGGAATATGCCAATTCTGTTGCAAAATGGTTGAAACCATTTAAGGTTGGAAAATCTAGTCATTTGTGGCCACTCTGCAACCCACCCCCCCAGCCCACCTCCTGGGAGCTTGGCTGCTAAAGTCCTTTATCTAGCCAACCCTGGCTGCTTAATCTCTTGAGCCCTGTAGAGGTTTTATAAATGGTCTGGTTGGCAGAGCTCTCAGCACCGTCCAAGCTCTTAAAGGAGCTGGTAAGGTTTAGCAGTTCCCTGGGCAGCTGGAAATCAAGATAGTACCACAACAAAGGTGAGCTCTCTAGAGCTACTGTAGCCAGCTGGCTCACATGCCACAGGCAATACCAAAACATCCTACCTCAGCAGCTTCCCAAGCTCTCTAAGCTACATGGGTAACCAGTTCCTTAATAACTCAGCTCTCTGGACATTCCCAGTAGTTTCTTTCTCATCTCTTCATCTTCCCGGCAACACTGCTTCACAGATACTCTTTTACAAGATGGACAAAAACATTAAAAAATGCATTTTAATTTTACCTCTTTTTTCTCCTTTAAATTATGCCTAATACTAATCATCATGCTTCTGAAATTTTTTTCCTAGTGCTGTATTTGGGTTTTAAGCAAAAAAAAAAAAGATTTTTGCAACAGTCAAAAATATACTTACCTGGTTTTCTTATCCAAAGTATCAGAATGACACTGAAACATTGTCACTATCAAAAACAAAAGGGGATGTAGGAGCAAGAACACAAATATTGTTTAAATAATTAGCATATCCTCTACTGAAGTTTGGTCACCACATTCTGCTTCATTTGACAGTTGAAGTGAGCAGTGAGGGAATGGAAGCTAAATGCTCATAAATTTTCACTCCATCTACCATTTCAAAATCTTAACTGTCACACTGGTCATAACTTTTGTATCTTGTTGATACACTTTCTAGTAATTCATCCTTTATGTACATAACTATTGAATTTTCTTTGGCAAACTTTTGCTTCTTGGCATATTGGATGACAACCAGAGTCGTCAGTGGAGCTCCAGGACCACATGTAATCTTCAGGAGAAGTAGACAGCTCATCTTACCTCTTTTTATAGAGAATATGCAAAGTTCAACCCAGCTCACTCAGCAAGCTGAGATCCAAGAATAAGAAATATAAGAGATAAAAGAACATGAGTAAAAAATCCTGATATTTATTGTAGAGTTGACAATTTCTGTGTAATACCAACATGAAACTAGACACACAGACTACCTATTTGTTTATGTACATCATGATTACTTCTAGTCTCCCCTGCCCTACTGGATTTATTTGGTTTTTATAATATGCAGACTCTCTAGTCTGAGCATCGCCCTACTGTACCTTTAATAACTCTTCTGAAGATGCAAAAATCTTACCTGAAGTAAAACATATTTATAAAGAAAAAAAAAAGAAATCAGAAATGTAATACTTTGTGAAAACTTGTATATCAAACAAACAAACAAAAAGAACCTACACATCTGCTTTCATTTGTGACCAAGCACTTTTCACTTTTAAAAAATAATCATCTTTTTGTTCCCTGTGTTCCTGATCTAGAAAAGTGAATTAGTCCTGAGGATCACGTGAAAAAGAAAAGCTCTGTGAAATCAGTTCACAGATAAAATAATAATGTCTGCTGGTGCATATGCAGTCTTGTGTGAAGTTAGTCTTGCTTCAAGCAGGGGCTTGGACCAGGCAACCTCCAAAGGTCAGTCCAACCTCCTCTGCAATTCTGCATCTTACTGCCAAGGGTATGCAGCACACAGCACATCTGTCATTGCAAAAACAGCCTGCCAGATAGCTCGTGTAATGGGATCATTGCGGGAGCAGAGAAGTGAAATGGCCTCATCTCCTGCTGCTAAGGACATTACTAGTCATCTCTTCCCCTCCTTTCTGACAGAAACTGCTGTCATTGTCCCAGCAGTAAGAGAACCAGATTTGTGTCTCATTTCAGTCACCCCATTTCAGTGTTTTAACCCCATTCACTGTGAAGAGAGAACTGTGTCAATGCGCAAGGTGTGACCAGGAGTGGGCAAAGTGCAGCAACCTGTCCCATTTTACCTCTTCTGCTAAGTACTGGCAACCTCTGTCAGAAAAACAGGGCAGGCAGGAGAAGTAATATTTGAAATTGCTGCAGCTAAATATATCAGAGCCTTTTCACAGGTTTTCGAATACAGATAGGCAGGGTAAATTTTTGCCTGCAGTCCCAAAGTTGCCTGCATGTTTTCTCAAGGTCATCAACTTCTGTATGTGCAATTGCTACTTCTAATAAATTTAGTTATTTCACGTGACATTTGCAGAGTTAAGTTCCAAGATACTCCTCTGCCTATAAGAGGAGCCACATGCCCCTTCTCTACCAGCTAGTTTGATTTCTCCCCATTTTGATTTATAAACGATTCAGTAATGCACTATAAAAAAAATCTTTTAATTACAAATAATTTTAAAGAATAAAGTCTCTCTTCTTTCATACAAATGGATATAAGCATGAGATTTCATAATACACAGCAATTCAACAGGATATTTTCATCTTTTCATTAGCAATCTTTCCCACTTATAGTATATAATTCCATTTATTTCAAAGGCAAAAAACCCCCAAACTGATTATGCTAGTGAGCTATAGCGTATGGTGAAGTATATTGAGGAGAGTGTTTTGCCAAACAAAAATTAACTTCCTTCTTATTAGCTCTGCTGTAGGCTGTTCATACCCACCCTGAGAAGACAGGAACCTCATTTCCAAGCTTTAAAAAGATTCAATATAAATTTCAATGAGTTATATTAGTAGAATTTCAATCTGTACATCTACTAAAATTCCTGAGAACCACTTATTTTAGGAAAGAGCTTTAATTAAAATTATGCTGAGGATTTCCGGACTTTATTCTGATTTTTATCACACGCTTGCAAATGATACGGTTCATAAATCTGATGATTTCTTTGTGCCTTAGTCTCTCCCACAAGTAAAATTAGATCATAATGCACAGGGGTGTTGAGAGCCTTAATTTTTACAGTCTATGAAACACTTTTTGATCTTCACCTAGAAACAGAAGTTTACTTATCTTCATCTTCTTTCACATTTAGTTGCTCGCATATAGGGAAGCAGATAAATATTGATAAATACTGCTTTGAGATGACCAGACTGTTACAGATCATTTGTTTTGCATGTTCACAACTAATATGAATGGAATTATTACGTATTAGTTTCAAAAAGCACATACATGTCTATTCAAGATACTGCTTTACTATCTACATGTTTTACAATACACACATACTGAAAAATGTAAAAGGTATGTGTTAGATGACAAAGACTTGTAGAATATAACTTTTTAAAAGTTATATTTCCTTCATGGATGTAAGGTTATGGTTTTATTTTATTTATTTGCATAATATCAAAAGATATACCTACCACAAGCATTATTTTTACTAATAAGGGTGATTCCCAGAGGCCTTGATTGGGTAGGAAGCACTGGGCTAGGGCCACAGCAAACTGATGGGCCTCGATCCATGTCCTGCATAGCTTAGACATTAAGATAGCCCAGGTTCATCCTAGAAAATATATTTGTGCTGCTGTAAGACGTTGTCTGCATCAGGGACACAAGCAGTAGGTACAGGGAGCTGCTGCGAGCTTTTTTCAGTCAGAGATTTAGTAATTTATTTCCAGGGTTCTGAGCATCAGTTGTCAGAACACCATTCTGGAGAACAACACAAACCAAAGCAAAGAGTATAGGGCAGTTCATGTGGAGACAGTGAAGCCCACTGAAGCCTTCTAAGAAAAAACATATCCTATATTACCTCTGTCTCTTCTTTTGGCTGAGTCCAGCAGCTGGTCCAATCCATCACTTACTTCCTGAGCAGGACATACTGTAGTGTGAAAAAAGGAGTGGGGAAGTGGCAGGGGAAGAAGAAATGGTAGGGTCATACTTACAGCCTTGAAATAGGTGAGAACCATCTAAATAGACTAGGAAGAGGGATGAGTTACAGTAGAGGCCTGTGGATTTGTGTGAAGCACACACGGTATGGAAAGAACTGACTATTCATGGGCTCTTCCCATGCAAGTCCAGCTATCAGATAAAGCTAGTTGGAGTCATGCTCAGTACAAGCAAATGTTGTGAAACACTTCTTGAAACATTTACAAGGGTTCTTTGAAATTACTTTAGAAAACAAATATTGAAGTTGAATAATTAATTTTTGTGGAACTACCCTTATATTTCTATGAAAAGTAATTCAGCCTCTCAAAAATATTACTTAGAAACCCTAAAAAAATAATTACCTTATGCCTGTTTTCACTCTAGTATCTGCTACAGACTGTCTGTTGAGATATCAAAGCTGAGAAAACATTATGAAAATCCCAAAGTAAAGCTATACCTCTGAGCAGCAAGCAATCACTGGACTTAATCTTGATTCTAAAAGGCCAAACACTCATAGTTTATGTTTCCTTATCTTGGAGTGATATTGTATGTGTGTGGGTGCAATTCTTTTTGCAGTGTAAACACATATGGCTATTTATATCCTAGCATTGCAGAAGTTAGCCTAACATGCTTACAGCAAGATTGCATTTAGAGCACATTCTCCTGGCTGCCTCTGGCCTGTGTTACACCATGCCAGGAGCACAGCACAGCACAGCATTAGCACTTGCATTACCAGCCACAGGAGCTTACCCTGTTATTACTTGATTTGCCCTTGGTGCTGAGCCAGCCCAAAGGAGCCTGAGCTACAAATGAGAGCTAAAAGGGTTTTGGACAGGAAAATCAACAAAATCCTCACAGCTACTGGAAGTCAGCATAATTGTGCATTCTTGATGCTGAGCAGGCATAGGTAGGTAGCCACATCAGCACACAGCTGGCTGAGAAGGCTCAAAACCCTATTTGCACAGTTCTGCTTCACACTCATTTTAAAGCATTGCTACACTACACTCTGCCAGGAAAAGAAGCTGCAACATCATGGCAGTGGCCACAGAAGGGATCAGAGAAGGAACTATATAGCCCAGTGGCTTCCTATTGGCAAGACATGCCAGTAACGCCTACCTCTTAGGGGTCTTTTGCATTTCCAGCCACCACTGCTGTAAGTGGTAACTCAGAGGAGAGCAGAGGACAGCAGCAGTATAGGTTGGTGTGGGGAGGGCAGGATGGTAGCAACAAAGAAAAAGCAGGGCTGGGAGGCAGAATGGAGAGTAGCAACAGGAGTCAGAAGCGGTGGGGCACGGAAGAGAGATTTAAGGCAGCAGCAGAGAGATTTAGCTGTGGCAGTATTAGGAATCACAAGTTAAGTCCATCCACAGGAACAAGATTCAGTTTGTGTTGCCTTTAAAACAAGGCAAGAAGAATTTTTTGCAATTAATATGGAAATATTTCCAGTGAAGAACATGGAAATGTGATTATAATAGTAATAACAATAATAGATAGCACTGCTTCACTATAAAGCCTGTTTTAGAGCTTAACTGTCGCTTTTGTTAGATTTTTCCTGGTATCCATATCAAATCCTATTGGTTACATTTAGCTTATTTTTTCGTGACACATCCTGAGTGGGCATTGGAAATTATCAGTTACCATAAAAGCCTTTATATCTTGTATCATACACTTCCTTACTTAAGGATTTTCTAGATTAAATGGAGCTTATTTCATAGGTCATATTTTCCAGCTGTTGATCAGTTTTACTGCTCCACTTTAGGATTCTCAATACTTTGTCTATACCCACTGTTCAGAAGTGAGCCCAATATTCCAGCTGAGACCCCACCTACACAAGGGAAAAGAAATTAACTCCCTTGCACATCTTTGAGTATATCTCAGACTGAAATATCTTGATAAACCAACAAATCTTCAAATCTTTTGCAGTTTAACACTGACATTAACTCTGAAACCTCCCAACCTTTTCTGTCTTTCACATATTCTGCGGCATTTAGTCACTTTTTCTTAGGTATAATACCTTTCCCTTTCTGTTACTATATTTGATATGGCATTTTTCCATAGAGTAAAAATAATTTTTAAACATGATCCTGTCTCCTACAGTTCTTGAAATCCTCCTTACTCGTTCATTATGTCATTCAAAACAGCAATATAAATACTGAGTAGAATTGTGTTCAGGGTAAACCTCACAGAATTTTAACTTAAAATGCCCTCATGTTTTTAGCCCATAGCACTGATAAGGTTTCTTTGACAGTAGTTTTTTTAAGCAGTGCATTCACTTTATAGCAATTAATCAGTTATTCCCCATTTGGTATGTGAGCATTAAGAAATACAATATTTTACTGTTTTTCTACACTCTGTGGATCAGCAAAGAAGTCAAAACCATAAAGGTAGTTTTGACATGATTTGTTCTTGACAAATCCACAATTACTATCTCCATCACTTTATTGTCTACTCAGTGCCTTCCCTTATTTGTTTAACCATTTGCTCTGGTATCCCAGTTAATCTGCCTGATGAGCTACTTCATATTTCTTTTTCTTTAAATACAGGTACTACGTGAAAGCTTCTCTAATGCTCTGAGACCTCTTGATCTTCCATAAGCTTCTGAAGACAACCACTAATAGTTCAGCAATTTCTTTGGCAACTTTCAACCAAATTTCACCTGACCCTGCTGACTAGAAAACTTCTAACTCATCTAAATATTCTTTAACCTGCCCTTTCTCTCTTCTGACCTGTGATTCTCTTACCCTGTTAAAATTAATTGCATCAAAGATCTGATTGCAATTAACCTTGAGAGAGTGAATCTTTCAGCCTTTACTATTTCATCATAGCAGACAAAAGCTTCTTCCATCAAATTAAAAATGTCTATATAGTACCAGCACCTCAGTAGAGCATTTTCATGATGCATCTCCAGGCATTTGTCCTCTTGGTAGTAAAAATACAGTTGTGCTCCCAAGCAATGCTGCTGGATTTTCAGGTCTGACCCCTCTCTCTGCTGATTAGCACTGACTGTTGTGCCAGGACCACACGATGTCTCCACACTGCTCCACAATGGCATTTTACCCCAGTGCACACTTAAAAGAGTAGAGATATCACACACAGAGTATGATGTAGGAGATTCAAGTGCTGTTTCCCAAACTGGGAACAACTGTTTGATTTTACATTTATAAGCAGGAAGTCAGTAGTCTTTTTAACACATTTAATATGGTGTGTTCCCATCTGGGTTATGGAGCACACACACAGTTTTTCTCTGTCGAGCTTTTGCTGCTGAAACTAGTCAAGTGAGACATTCTGTGCATGGAAGTCACTGAAATGGTGTCTGCTATGTCTGTGTTTGTGGTTTCTTCTTTCTGGTCTCTCCTGGCGGTGCTGTTTATTGCTCTGCAGCACAGATAAGGAAAGGCAAACATCACAGTTTGCAGGGAATGAAGAAACAATGCCAGGCAACCATTATTCTCTCTCCCTCTCTCATGCAAGGAAGAGAAATAAGAAGAAATTCAGCTTGCCTGTCACATAGTGATCATAACTGCCAGTTTGAGAAAGGAAGAAAGGAGAGCTATTTTCTGCAGGTAGAGCATTGATTTTTTTCCTGTGTGTGACTCATGAGTCTGTACCACACCGGGCTGCATGATAGAAGGGGCATCTAGATCCACCATGTGACAAAAAGTCACCCGTCGCAGGTCATGCTCTTCCAGTGGAGGTCACACCCCCTTCACAGTCTCATACCGCCTCTCTTCATAACCTTACATGACAAGCACAGCTGGTAAGCAAGAGAAACATCTGAGTGGTAGTTCCAAATAATGGGGATTTTGTGGTGGAAGCTCCTGAGATTTGATGGGTGGGATTCATCTGATCAGTCAGAAATGTCTGCATTTTAGCTTGTCACCTTGGTCTCACCTCAGGGCAAACGAAAGAAATGAGGAGTCAGAACAAGGAACATTCCCATCTCAATTTAGACATCTAAAATAAGAGAGGTGAATCATATCCTGAATGCACTTTCTCCCCATAGACTAGAGAGACAGTGTGACTAGCTCAGATGCAGGTATCTACAGTACTGATGTTAAAAACTAGAGAAGACAATTCCCAACCAGCACACCTGAGCCAAGGGTTCTGGCAAAACCAGAAAGCTGAACTGATTATCATGATGGGCTCAATTCAGCTGCCTCACACAGAGGTACCAAGTGCCCTTTGAGGCACCCTAAGACATCCAAGACACTCGCTCAGCAAATTCATCCACTTGTCTCTGTTCAAGGAATGCAAAATTTGACCTCAGCTAAGCAAAACACCTACCAGGTCAGGTTGTCCACTGCAATGCTGCTCCCAGTACAGTGAACCCTACAGTTCACAGCAGATGAACCATCCTCTATTACGAGATTGACAACAAAGCAGGGATTGAGATCGTGCAAAGCAACCCATAAGAATAAGCCAAAAAACGGTGCCTAGTTTGAAGAAACCTTTTTAAAAAACAGTTCAGGGCAATTGATGATAAAATAGGCTCACCAAAAGCCACAAAAGTAAGGAACAGCCCAGTAAATTATGCTCCATGATTGCTCTCATTTAATCCTTTTTACATTAAATATTACTTTCTTATTTTCAAGACTAGTTTCATACATAATCATAATTCCTTAGTTAATATTGATTTCCACTGTGTTTTTCCTCGATTTCTTTTCATTTTCATTACATACCTAGCAATAAATCTAGTCTGCATAATCATTATCATACTTCTTAAGATCTTCAAAGATTTCATAACAGGTTTAAATATTCCTCCTGTAATCTTATGACAAATGATTTTTCCCTGTCTGCTCACTATTAAAAATGGATTTCTGTGAAGGTACTTATCTGCAGCCTCCAATCACACATATACATTATTTGTTTAAACAACAGAAAAAGGCCTTTTTTTTTTTCCTATATCCCATCTCAGCATAAACAAAGCAAACATAAAACATGCAGTACATATCCAGCAGAAAAGGTGGGATGCACAGGAGTTTATTGTCCAGCTCTGTCTATGCCCGTTCTTGCTCCCAGGAGAGCCAGGACAATGCTGAGCGATTTTGAAAATTCTTTCTTCATACCTGGCTAGTGATTTTGACAGGGGAGGGGAAAGGCATAGGTTCAGTTTGAGATTAAGTAAAAATGTGATCAAATATCATTTACACTCAAATCACAGCAAAGCTGATTAAAAGTGACATGTATGGAAAATGTTCTTTTCCAGGATAAGACATGTTCTAATGATCCCTTTTCCCCACAGCCAGTATATCATCAACTGGACATCATAGAGCAGATGAGTTGTTCCGTGGGCAATCAATTGAGAAAGGCTATTTCCTATAGTATCCATCACTACTAGCTCAAGTCTTCAGTACCTAAACAGGAAAATTTCTAATCAAATCTTTCTCTATGGTTATTTTGTATAGTCTGTCTCCAAGATGACTCTTTAGTGTTTAACAACACATGAATTCCCAGTGCAGCCATCTCCTGAGGAGGGAAATCTTTTTCTGTTACCCACTCACATCTTTACACAAAGTGTTTAAAAACTTCAGATCCCTGAGACCTTCTGTCACACCTGTTAGAAAATGGTTCAAAAGGTTCAAAAGTTATAAGAAGGAAATATGCCATGAAATTATTAGTTTTGTTCTTCAAAAACCAGGCTAACCCTGCTAACTGAAGAAGCAGCCGATCTGTAAGTGGCACCAAAACCAGAGATTTAGGGTTGTGTAAAACTGGCCAAATGTAAGGCCCACAAAGCAACAGAGTGAGTGTCCTTGGTGTCAGCTAATAGTGGACATGCCACAGTACAGCCTGGGGTCAGTAAACTCAGGCCCAGCTTTACCTGAACTTAGAGATTTCTCATCTGTTAGCAACCAGCCTGTTTCAGTTTAATTTCAAATCATAAAGCAGATTTGTCTTGTAAGTTAGATTTGTATATATACTATTTTCTCTAAATCAAAAAATGTCTAGACTTAAAGGAGATTTGCCTTTGATAAGGCAATAATTTAAACCATATTTCCAAAGGATTCCTTTTGAATTACTTATGATTCAAAACAACTGCACAGGCAATTCAATTCCCAAGATACTACAGTATGGAACATATAATAAAAGGACATAGTTAACTTCACTTTTAGGTCTGATCAGATGCAAAAGGAAGAGAAGTTTTAAGAAGAAAATTGATGACACTGTGTAGACCAGGACAGTAGCTTCAAAGAGCATTTTTTAAAGAGACATAATCACTAAGTGTTAGGTATGGTGTCACCACATCAGCTGTAAGGCATTTATACTTTTGTAATGCAGGTTAAGGGATCCAGAATTTATCTTTCACCTTCAGAAGCTTCTGAATAGTAAGATGTGACCAAAAAGCAACATGGAAAAGGAATTCTCTACATCAAGGTCAACTATAAGCTTTTCTGCTAATCCAGTTGGGGATATGAAGAAGTGATAGCGAATTTTACTTAGGTAAGTCTCAAGTTACTATATTAGACTTTTTTATCTAAAGCAGAAGGGAAATGATGCTGGGGAAGAAGCAGGGAATTGGATTAAATATAACAAGCTCATATGTTTATGTGCAGGGCCCTTTGTAATAAGGAAATCAGTATTTTGCATCTTTATACCTTCTTTTATTTCAGTGTGCTCTACAAACACAGTTGACTGAACATATTGCTCAGTTTCCCTCTTGTAGAATGTCCACATCATTCCATTCACACTAAGAATAAAGCAGGAACAAAGTGGATGTTCAGATATGCAACAAATCTTTTCTTCACTAGATGGCACCCTGTCTACTCCTATGGATCATTGTTGAGTACGGCAAAAAGAAAGATTTCATTTTCATAGAAGAATATAAAATGATAGAGGACTTACTCTTCATATGGAATGCTTTTACTGCTTCTTTTGTGTTCTGCATCAAACCCCTTGTGTACTTGCAAGGGTAAAGCTTCTCATCGTACATCTATTTCAACTGTTTTACGTTCAATATTTGTCTCACAACTGATTATAGCCCAGAAATTTCCATGGGAGATGCACTCATTACAGTAGCTCAGACTTTAAGTAACAGTGATCAGAATAAATTATAAACATCAAAATACCACTTTCTCTTTTTCTGAAATAAGCATAGATCTAGAATTGATGACAATACTTTGTCAAATCCTCTCCAGGTATAAATCAATTTGGCTTCACTGGAGTTGATTGATGCCAGGTGAAGATCTGCACCTGCAATTTAGGTGCTGGCCTGCAGAGCACAGCTTGACTTGTTTTCTTTTGCTTCACTCCAAGGCATGATAATTGAGCTCATTTGGACACACTTCTTACTTCTTAGTCAAAACTTCCACCTGAGAATTGGATTTAAAATCAGTGCACGTCTCTTTGTAATAATTCAAAATAATCTTTTCACAAAGAGAAGAAGAAAGCTGACAACAGACTTTGGAGCTGAAAAATCAGTTGTTCTATACAGCATCAGTGATTGCACTCAATAACATAGCAACTGATACAAGTAGAAGCAAAACTCAGCTCCTTCATTTTGGCTCTTACTGCCACTAGATGATAGTATGGTAACACACGTATCGTTCAGCTGCACACTAGACCTTTTGTTGATGAATTCTTGGCAGTATTCACACTTTTATATGTAAAGAATACCCAGAAGCTCATCAATACTACATAGCTAGCCTTTGAATAGCAGTGCTTAATTATATCCCCTGTGATTTCAGGCATTAATATACCCAGAGTGCAGTGAATGCTATTATTTGGCCATAGACCCAAACTGGGCTTTATTTAAACACAGACATTATGCTAAATTGGTCACCTCCTTCTATTTTTGTAGCTATCCATCCAGAGCCATAGTGAGACATTTTGATGGAAAGGGCAAGATAATTACATTTCCCTAGCAGGAAGCAGGAGAATGGCTGGAGGTAACATTTACATTCCGCCTCTTGGGCATCCCACTCCCTGCCAGCTCTGCACATCCACTCATTGCTTCTCTCACCTTTTCTATTTCATGCTCTCTCTCTTGAGAGGACACTCCTTCTCATCCAATTGAAAAACTCCTGGCTAGGAGGAGACTCACACCCAGAAAAACACATTGAGCGCAGAGCTGCTGTCCTCTCCACAAACACTTTCTCTCCCAATTCACGTAGTTTGTACTCTTCTAACATGGCAAAATTAAAACCAAACTGTTCTTTCTCACAGCTACTCTATGAAGTAAATAGCCAAAATCCTCCACTGCACAATTTTTTCCCTAAGTAAATCTTAAGACTCTAATTTCTTTTTACCCACAATAACAAGGTCAGTTCTTCTCTTGGTAGGCTGGGCCGTGTCTCCCTGACCAGGAATATGCACCCCAGGGAATGGGTGAGTGGTCAGCTCCAGGGCTGCACAATACCTCTCCCATCACAGCTGGTTCCATGGAGCATTTCTAGCTATCTGCTGTGGACAAAATACCCACCTCTTGGTCCATTACCTGTGGCAAATGTTGATTGACATGGACCTATTGACACCACAGGGCAAGCCAAAAATTGAAGACCAGAATCTCCAGTGAAAAGAGACTGATCCTTGGGACAAACTCATCACACATTTATATACATAGCTAAGTGAGAAGAATGCTTGGAAATAATGGCTAAGGGGAAGCAGTTTAGAAAGCACAAGGGGGAAAGTCACATTGCATCATTGCGACTGTTGGCTAATTCTCTACTCTAGGATTTGATTCAGCCATAAGCATCTCAAGTCACTGAGTTTTCCACAAAAACTAGATCTGGATCTAGACCTAGGGGAAACCCTGAGTTTCTGCTTTACTGTAAATTTGGTTACTTTGACATCTTTGTGTTTTAATTCAGGATGAAAGTGTATTTGTAAGATTTTCAGGTTTTAAAAGTTTTGCATTTATCTTATTTAATGATTGGTTTGGACATTAGTGATAGTGCACAAACTGCTAATTATATGGCCTAATACTTAAATGAATAATTTTCATAATCAGTAAGAATATCTTCTTTGTAATGTTGGTTGAACTATCTATTGTTGTATATTCATAGTATTTACAGTGTCATAGCAAGCCCAGAAGAAGAAAGCAATTGCAACGTCAAACTTTTTCAGTATGGCAAACAGAACCCTCAAAAGATAACTTGTTCCCATTGGAAATCAAGACATAAAGAATAGAGTAAAATCTTTCAAGCATTACACTGAACACTGTCACTGACATGATGTAAAACATATTAACAATAACATAAAAACCTAATCCCTTTATGGGTCAAAATAAAGTTTTAGAACTCAGAAATTAAATTCTGACAAATTCCAAAAGTAAACATTTTGAAAAATGTCTACTTCAAAACTCTTTGTCCATTGTAAACCTTAATAGTATTTTACAATTAAAATTATTTTAATTACATCTTATTTCACTTTTCATCAAAATCTGTAACGAAAAAGTCCAACCAGCTGCTATTTTGTAATGCATATTTAAACTGGCATTTCCTGAGCTTATGAAAAATTAAGAGCTCCATTTTACTTACATGAATAAGGATGCTCTATATCCCATGTATGAATATTAATTTTTTTACAGTTCTTCTCTGTGATATAAGACTGTGTAAAACTCACAGTCAGGGAGAAGTTCTGATGCTAATAAACCTGTAACGAACACATATCTCCGGGGATAATCGTTTCAGCTGTCAGAGCACAGTGAGGAGCAGCTGGTTCTCGAGGGATGGCAAGCCAGGAGCTAAGCAGGATAACAAGGCAACTGGGAGCAGCACCTTCCACCAAGGAGTCAGGATGTGGAGAAGCAAATCTGAATGGTGATCAGGATTAGACATGATCCAGTGCTCTCCTGAGATGTCCACAGCAAAGCAGAGCTCTCACTGGCAATGGGACTCCCCTTGGACTCAGACAGTTAAATGCTTCACCTTTACCAAGCCATCTCCTAGAGCAGGATTGCACATCTGACCCTGACATCAGTAATACAACAACACAGTCTTAGCAGCTAAAGGTGCAGTGTATAGTTGAATGAAATACACATTTTATGTGAAGTAATTCAAGCACTTGAGTGGGTTATTATTATATTATGCTTATATTATACTACAAAAAGCAACTGCTATTGTTACCTTCTTAAAAGAATGCCCTTTATTTAAGAATAAAATAAATAAGGGCTATGGGGAAGCATTTATGAGGAAAAATCATCCAATCAAAAATAGAGCATATAAGAACAGTCTGAGAAACACCTGTGCCTTCTTCCCAGACAGACATGCTCCAAAGGCTTCCACAGAGCCACATGAAATGAGTAATGATATTAAAATGCAGGTTTTAATGCACATGGAAAATACCCCAAATAGAACTAACTTGTCAGCTTTCAACTGGAGGCAGAAATCAATGCTGCATGTAATGCTCAGCCTGCACAAAGCCTGCTGACATGCTTGGTAACTTGGAACTATTGTTTAAAAAAAATGAAATTAATTAGGAGGTACTTTTATTTGGGGTATTTTCCATGTGCATTAAAACCTGCATTGTAATGCCCACCTATGGAGGTCAGCAACTAGACAGTGAAAGAAATGATGAAGAGCTCATTCATTTCCAACCCCTCCATCATTTCTTGCCCAGTTCCTCAAAGGGGTAAATATCAGATGTGCAATCGTCGCTTCTTGCAGGACAGCCAGAGACCTTACACAGTAGCTTTGTTCCTCTTGGCCAAATGATGAAATAAGGGCTTTGTAGCCACTGTACAGGATCTGACAATGAAACTAATTTAGTTTATATCCAACACATCAAGTACTGCAAAACTATATCCTGAAGTACATGAAAACTAGGGGAAAGAAATGATTTTTTCCATTGCCTTTATTTTTTATCCTAAATTTTTATAGAACTTGAGACTGTTTAATGCTCTCCACATCGAGGCAATCTTTAAAATGTTGTGTGACTTCCAGCTGTAATAGGAGCATCTGGCATCTCAAAAAGCTTCCCACCTCTCTAAAAGGCCTCTTTTCATCTTTCTGAGGAAACTGAACAATACAACAGAGACTTTCAAAACCTAGGTGAGAAATAAACAGCAACTTCAGCACACATAATGAGGAAGCTCCGGGTATCTCAGGTTCAGGCTGTCTGAATATAGCTACAATAATTTGACAAAAGTATGTTGGAAATTTAAATGGTTTGTGAGGATTTCTACAGCAGGTAGGAAACAATCATGATATTCAAAAGGCGTGATTATAAACAAATTGCTCTACTGGCATTGTTAACTACCTGAAAATTCTGTAAAGAGTCTTTGAATATTAGTGTAGAACCAGATTAACGTTATTTCATATATTTCAATATGCAGTTAGAAGAATGACTAACATATAGGTATCATACCTATCTTTATTAAAAGAAAGTAAATCAATCAAAGGACCAATTCATTTTGAGTGATTGCTCTGGAGCTGAGCTGATATTCAAATAATATAGGATACTATAGTATGGATAATGATCTTCAAAATTAATAGCAAACATATATACATAACAGATTCAAATTCGCAGAGTAAATATATCAAGCAAAATGGTTTGTTCTTGTAGGCAGACAAATCAAATGGCAGACTCTGTGGATATGAACAGAATTGTATGGTTATTGATTGTTTACATACTACAGCACTGCAGAGTTGATATGAGTTGGTTTTGCCTTGTAGAAAAATCTCTGGGACCACATGCCACATCCACTATGGATATCTTGTATACCAATCTCCCATAATGAGCAGATACATATTTTGATTAGTATGTTATGCAAAGGATCATTTACCTTAAAAATAATCTTAAAGCACTCTGCAAGGTATTCCTGAAGAAATGCAGTCAGAGATTTTGCTGATTTTCCTATGCCTAACAACGAGATAAGATGGCATGCAATTGGCTTCTAGAAAGATCCAAAGTAATTTATGATTTCCTTTGTGAAATATGATGTTGTTGGGTTTTTTTTTTAAATACACATCACATTTTCCATCACATGCAATTGTAAATTTGGTACATAAATTATTTGTGCAAAGTTACTTATTACTGCTATATATATGATCAGGAAAATTTTGGAAACTTTTCTTCTTTTCAGGGGATCATCCTTACAAGCCCTGTAAACATGTAAGCTGTTTTCCTGCCAAAAGGAACTGCTAGCTAAAGCGTTTCTATGAGCTTCTTTGTCTATTTATGAAATCTGCCTTAAATTGTGGAGGGCTAGTATTTTGCTTGTTTTGGAACAACATGCACCAAGATCATATTAATGTGAAACGTGCTTACTTTAAGAAATTATTTGGGGTCTGAAATACTTCATGCACCGAATCATTCTCAACTAAGGAATGCAGAAAATCATCTTACTTTTCCCTTTAGCCAACTCCAAAACACCATCTGGATGGGAACCCTCTTTAAGTACTAAATTATAAGAACTTTCATATCATAGAATCATGGAATCATAGAATAGTTTGAGTTGGAAGGGACCCTAGAGTTTATCTAGTTCTAACCCTCTGCTGTGGGCAGGGACACCTTTCTCTAGACTGTCCTCCCTCACCACTAAAACCCAGTTTACTTAAATGCTTTCTCGTCATACATCTGTGAACAGTTTAATAAAGAAACATTACAAAATTGGTAGGACTTCCTATTTCTTGGCTTGCTTTGGCTGTTTTAAAAAAAAAAACAAACAAACTTTTAACAACCAACAAACCTACAGTAATATTTGTACTAATTAACTGGAGTATACAAAATATTTGTCTTGTTGCTGAAATATCCCTGTAGCACTACAAGCAATTAACATTTATAACTACAAATTTTGCTAAGATAAAAGACTATCAGGAATCTAATTCTAAGCATTCTAACAACTAGAGGCCAAATTCTGCCTTCCCTTTACAGTCATGTAATCACATTCGTTAACTGTTGTAAGGGCAAAATTTAGCCCCAAACCACATTTTTATCTAAATATATATATTTTTCTACAGAAAAATAAAAAAACAAGCTATGTCTTATGACTGCTCTTCCCTTCTAAAGGGTAAATACTGATATTTGAAATACCTAAATTGTATTTACAGCTGTACAACATTGGTGCTACATACTTGCAAAATGCCACTTGAACTCATAAACATGGAGTAACCTGTAAAATTGGCTTAAAAACTTTTCTTAAAATAAAGAAAGAGCAGAGAAGCTTAGACATTTTCTTTGTCAAATTCACACACAAAATACATGGTAATGTGACATGCAACATCATTCCACCCTCCAGAGGCCACCATCTCCACACAGTCCTCCTCATCATAAGCATTGTTGGGCTCCCCACTGCGCCACTTGTTGAAGGTCTGCATGGGTGACCGGTCAGAATAGACAAAATTTCCCTCTTTCTCTAGGTCGTTAATCCCAATGAAGACCCTGGTGAGCCCAGCTTGGTTGATGTACGAGGCAATCAGACTGTTGGCAGTCTCATCCTTGGGCATGCTCAGCGTCCCTCCTCTTCCATGGCAGTAGAGCTGGGCTTCCTTGTATCTCTTCTCTTCCTTCACCAGCAGATATATCTTATTATCTGTCTCACGCACACCAGCAACAGCTGCGGGGGAGGGCAGTGCTGAAAAGTGAGCACTCGCATTTCTATAAACCAAGTCACTGTACACCCCAAAATAGCTTCACAAATCAGATGTGGAACGGTGACACTCTCTACGAGCAATTGCACCGGTAAAATGAGGCAACAAGAAAGAAAAACAGTTATATAAAATTAACCTACCATTTTTTATGAATTTTAGTTCCGTTGTCAGCTGGGCTACTTGGATATCCATTTCACCAATAGCCTTCCTTAGCTGGCTGCACTCACAGGGGATGCCTGTGAAATGATACAGATATACCCAAATCAAAAAGCTACCCAATTTCAATAGTTATCTCAACAAGTCTATGAAAAGGCCCAACCTGACAGCCCTGGAGAGGGCTGTCTTGCAACTAACAGACAGAAAATTAGAACCTTCACTACCCTGCACCATTATATGATTCTCTATGGGCCTGTGCAGAACAGCTCAGCTCACTTCCCATGAAGCTTCAGCCCTGCATGATTAGTGCTAATCTAAACACAGATAGATATTCTCTGCAAACAACCACAATTTCTTTGACAACTAAAAACATTTGTCAAAATTTCCCATTTTCAGTAAAATTATTCTCTTCAGTTTTCTCACAGAGTACTTCTTTCACAGCAAAAACCTGCACACGCACTGTTTGACATTCCTCACAAGGAACATAACACAGCAGATTCAAAAGTTCCAACCATTTGATGCGAAATGAAGTTCTGTACTTTTGAAAATACAGAATTTACAGTAACTCTTACAATATAACAAGACAATAGAAAACCATCTATTAACCAAAATTGGTATAGGTTTGACAAAGCTAATCTGAATGTGAATACTAAAAGGATAATTGTTACATCTTTGAGCACAAATCTCCATGAGGATCAATTTCAGTTTGCATTTCTGTGTGTGAGTATTAAAATCTGCATTTGACTACCCAATGAATCATCTTAGGTGTCTAAGTCAGCCTAAGCACAGGGTACTTGCCCTGAAAAACTGTGCATGATGGCTAGGAATATGGTACCCTGGCTCAAGAATTAGAGTGACAAATTATATTCTCATGAGAAAACTAATTGGTGTACCTCTAGTGAACTCTACCAGGAAGGGACAAATTCAGTAAAATCTGAACCTGCTGCTCTTGTAAGGCTTACACTTCTTATGTCAGGCTTTCACCTGATTCTCTGGAAGATCTATATACCTCTGGAAGACCTATATACCTCATTAATACATATAATTATCCAAAGGGGGGGAAGCCAAGAGGATGGAGTCAGGCTCTTCTTGGTGGTGCCAAGGACAAGAGGCAATTGGCAGAAACACATGCACGAGAAGTTACATCTGAATATGAGGAAGAAATTCTTTACTGTGCAGTGACCAAACGCGGGAACAAGTTGCCTAGGGAGATCGTGGAGTCTCCCTCACTGAAGGTGTTCAAGAACACAATCCTGTGCCATATGCTCTAGGATGACCCTGCCTGATCAGGGGGTTAGACCAGATGACCCACTGTGGTCCCTTCCAACCTGACACATTTGTGATTCTGTGATCTGTATTCTTGACAATCTCCTGGTCTTATAACAATAATCCAGCTTCTAACCTCCTCCTTTGTGTTGGCTGGAAGACAGAGTGGGATATGCAGAGACGTCTCTTTGCACTGGAGATGAATGATATGGACAGTCTGCACTTTGGTACCTGCCAGACTTCCAGAGAGGTTACATCTCTGAGAACTCTGAGACACTGTTGTAACACATACACTACAAATCTAGCAACTACTGCAACTTCAATGATTATAAGTAATTTGAAAATATCACAGTGAAATAGTATAGTATCTATGTAAAAAATTATTCATTATTTCCCCCAGTATGTAAACAGACATAATTTTGGTGATGATGCATGCATGTTGTAAAGTCTTTCACATACACAAGGTGTGTTATGGTTACCTGGGTCACCATTAGGACCTGGTGGTCCTATGTCACCATTATCTCCTTTTTCACCTAAAGACATGAAAAAGAATATAAATTTAAGGTAGCTTTTTTTGTCAATAGTTCATTTTTTCTCTAGTAACAATTCAAATGTGGAAAGTAGAAATATGCTCAAGAAAAATAAAGATTTTTCTATCCTATTCATTCCACAACAAAGGTTGACAAAGCTATGAAATTTGAACACAAAGAATATATACCAATATCCACTTTTTGACATTCATGAACTTCACAGAACCAGTAAATTCAGATGCTGTAGAGGGAAAAGGGCTGGACAAAGTCCCATAGGAAGTCACTATGGAGTAGGCAACATTAGAAAGCAAGTCTTCTGGCTCTTAAAAGTCTGTAAAAGTACAGTGCATCTTCCCACCTGCTTCTCTTAACTGTCTACTCTTGTGTGACAGTGGACAAAGTTCTTTATTTAGCCTCAAACCAGGATACTCATGCTGCTTTAAGGCTAAATATACTGCTGTCAGAGGAAAAGGTAGCTGGCTGAGAGATGTCAGTAACCTGGCTGACTACAGTGTGAGAAAATTCCCATCATGGTAAGCTCTAAGACTTGGTAACCATTTTTTAAGCCCCTAAATTTTCTCAAACATAAATGATCACACATTTTCATCTGAAACACAAATGGAGAAACAATTCAATTAAGCATACCTTTTGAACCAATAGGACCAATTTTTCCATGCCGTCCTATGCTGCCTTTCTGTCCTTTGTCTCCCATTTCTCCTATACAACAGAAAGACAAAAGACAAAAAGTAGCAATGTAGCCTGATTCATTCAGATTCTAGTATGCGTGCAGCATCAGTTTTTACAATGAGCAAAAACATGCTATATCCCCAATATTTATTGAACTCCAGAGGTCCAGCTCTCTCCTTGTGAAGAACTTGCGTATGACAACCTAGACAGTGACTAAAACCTTGCAAAGCAATTGACATTAACAAGGCATGAAGGTGTAATTGAAAATGGATGTTGGCTGAGAGCCAGTGGAAAAGCTTTTGCAAACTTCTTTCAGCTGATCCTGACAGAATAATGTTGACAATGAGGGGGTAGGGGGATTGCTTCAGACATGAATCAGTGGAGTAAAACTGTCATGGAGTTGAGAAGACCTAAAGGATCCAAGCACAACTGACATTTCATCTAAGACAGTAGATCCACTGTAACTGAGGGCTGACTTTGGGCTTACTGTCTTATTTATACAATATAAATATTGTCATAGGAGATAATATTTTCCACTGTACCAGACTATTAATGGAGAGTGGGTATGGGGGGACTATAGGGATGAATGCCCTCTGAGGCTTCCATCCTGCAGAAACACAGGTCTGTTTTAGGAAATATTTATGCAGGTTTTTTTCAATGATTGTTGAAAAGATTGTTTCTTTGCTCTAAGCAACATCTATTATGTACCGTTTGTCTACACAGGAGCAAGGAAACAATGAGACAAGTTAGGAGGAAAATCTACCATAGGGATCCAGCAACTGGACTTGTACAAATTGTCATAGCTCAGCCTCAGTTGTGGATCTATGCAACTGAAGGTCTGTTGCCCTCTGTTATTACTGCAGCTGGACAGACATACATATTTTTGAAAGCTGGATAATATTATGACCCGTTTCATCATAATGTTTAACTTAAAGGTGTAATAAATAACAAGTTTCAGAATATAAACTGATCACCACTGGGCTAAGAGATGTCCTCTGTATTATTCCATGAAGTCTCAAGCAACTGTAACTTGATGGCATGAACCAAGAAGAAATAATTTCCTCTGAACTGAGAGAAGCCAAATGTGTATGGTTTGTTGGTCTAATTAATTACTGGCAAACTCTACAATCAATAATCTTCTTTTGTTTCCAATAAGTATCAAATTCAGACACTACTGAACACAGGCTGTCACTAGAAAGCAAAAATATTTTTCTGCTTTTCCTAATGGAAGAATGGAAATAATCCACTGAGCCAATTGAAGATCTGCTTTCTGGAATACAGCTTCATTTTCAGAACAGTTTCATGGCTTGACTTAAAGATGCAATCCTTTGGGCTGTGCAGGCTGATGCTACCACTGGATATTTATCCAATATAGATAGCATATTGAGAGGGTTTTTCCTTGAGAAACCTTAAAGCACCAGCTTGTAGTGACTTTATCAAGCGGCTCTGAAAGTGACCTTTCTTGCTTTACATATTTATGAATTGGGATTGCTGTAACAGATTATCAGATGTTTGAATACTTTTTCTTTTCAGGACAAAATTAAATAAACACATAGATCTAATGCATAAATAAAATACAATATATAAAATTAATTCACTTTCTTTCTCATAAATACTGCCCAGAAAATGAGCTGCTTCTCAGTCATAGCCAGTAAAAGCTACGTGATCTGGTCAGAAGTAAAACTGTGTTATCTCAAGCAATGAAGACATACATTAAATCTCCTGTGCTCATTAAAAGAACTGTTTGGATTTGGTTTTTTCTTACAGTGACTAACCCCTGCTTCCACTCCAGGGGTTTCCTTATTCTGCTTCTGCAGACTAAATCACAAGGTTTCAGGAGAGACACATCTGCCTTGAGGGTTTCAAAAGTTTTAATACTTTTTGTAAAGCACTTTTTAGTGGCCCTATGGTTGTCAAAAATGCAGTGTGAAGAGTCTTAATGAAATCAGGAAGTAAGAGCTGGAAAGAAATGAGGACATAAAAGAAATTAATTCTCCATAGACCAAAAGTGGGAAGTTGAACATGAAGTTCGAATGGAGAATATGAAGCAAGTTATCTGTTATCTCCTAGATGAAGGTGGCATACATTGGAACCAATTATAGAAGACTTAAAGGATTTTAAAAGGAACTGAAGATAAGGAAACTCTAAATGATCTTCTTGGTGGCTTTTTCAGGCTCAAAGAAAAAACAACAACAACAACAACAAAGGAAGAAATAAAATACCAGAGACAAACTGTGGGCTGCACAACCAGGGAAAAAATTTAGGGTTTTGGCTCTGTGCAACACTATAGATGGGAGTCATCATACAGTATGGCAATCACTTCAGATAGGATTAACTGGAACAGACGAGAAGGTATAAAACTACTTAGAAAAATAAAAAGGTGTCAGAAAGGCAAATCCAGCAGAAATACAAATTCATCATGTCACAGAAAAATCTAATTGAATTGTGTCAAAGAGAAGAGAGCTTTACTAATGTTTTGAGTTTACTAATGATTTGAAGACAAATCAGAAATTCTTCATGATTAGAGGACATCAGAGACACCTACCTAACAAGGAAAGTAGAAGTGTACCAAACCACACCAAAGGCCTCTTGACTCTAGTGCCATCTTTGACAGCAATCTGCAGAGGATACTTAGAAAAAGAACATAAGATACAGGCAAAGATTAAAAAGTCTTTCCCAGAGAGTACCTTGACAGTCTTGCAGTAGTCAGTATTCCCAATGCAAATAGTTAACCAAACTTGAATGAGAATGGTATTTTTAAAGGATTTAATTATGTTATAGTAGTAATCTACGTTCAGGGCACTTAACTTTTAAAAACTACTGGCAACTGGAAATTAGAAAATTCTCATACACCAATAAATTACAGCACCACCTTATGCTAAATAATCTGAATTATCCACACCAATGACGGTCGATGATTAGTGAGGGAACAGTGGTTACAACATAGTTACATCTTACATAGAATCACAGATTGGTCTGGGTTGGAAGGGACCTTAAACATCACCTAGTTCCAACAGCCCTGCCATGGGCAGGGACATCTTCCACTAGACTGGGTTGCTCAGAGCCTCATCTAACCTGGCCTTGAACACTACCCGGAATGGGGCAACCACAACTTCTCTGAGTAATCTATCCCAGGGTCTCACCACCTTCGTGGTAAAGAATTTCTTCCCAATATCTAATCTAAATGTGCCCTCTTTCAGTTTAAAGTCATTCCTCCTTGTCCTATCATCACAGGCCTTTGAAAAAGTCCCTCTCCAGCTCTCTTGTAGATCTCCTCTGTACTGGAGGTGTTAAAAGGTCTACAATAAGCCTTCTCTTCTCCAGGATGAAAAAGCCCAACTCTCTTAGACTGTCTTCATAGTAGAGGTGCCACATCCCTCTGATCATGTTCGTGGCCATCCTCTGGACTTGTTCCAGCAAGTCCATGTCCTTTTTAAGGTGGGGAACCAGAGCTGAATGCAGCACTCCAGGTGGAGTCTCATGAGAGCAGACTAGAGGGGGAGAATCACTTCCATCAAATTTTGCTGGCCACACTTCTTTTGATGCAGCCCAGGATACAACTGGCTTTCTGGGCTGCAAGCACACGTTGCTGGGTCACGTTAAGCTTTTCATAAAGCAACACCCTCAAGTTCTCCTAGGGCTGCTCTCAATCCATTCTCCACCCATTCTCCATTTGTGCTTGTTGAACTTCATGAGGTTCACACAGGCCCACCTCTCAAGCTTGTCAAGGTCCCTCAGGATAGCATCCCTTCCCTCCAGTGTGTTGGCTGCATCACTCAGCTTGGCGTCATTGGCAAACTTGTTGACAAAGATGTTAAACATATATTCTTATGTGAACAAACAGTGCATAATCCCAGGTGGCATTTTATGTAGTTGAGGCAAGCCAACTACATTCACCCAGCATTAACCACCTGAAAGTTGGGTTTTTTAGTCTAAACTGTTTATCTAAGCTCCCATGGTAGGCAATGGAGAAATAAACACCTCTCAGCAGTGATTCATCACACTCGTTGCAGACTGGTAGTTTAATGACAAAGTGAAACTTTGAAAGCTTTGCACAAAAAACAAGAGGGAAAAAAAGAATAGACTATTATCAATCTATACTGACTAGAAATCAGAATAGCTAAGAAAACTAAAGAGAGTGAGAAAAAAATACAATCTAGGAAGGCAGCAAAAACGTTTAAAGGATTTTAAAGTACACCCAAAACAAAAGAAATGGTAATAGTATGGTACATTCCTGAGTGGAGGAGTTTGTAGTTGGATGCACATAAAGACAAATAACTGCCCTCATGAAACATCTATATTGCTAGAATTATGTTAGCAACGTAATACTAAGCTGGCTCAGACCAGTGATCCCTCTAGCCCAAGATTTTGTTTCCTGTGGTGGTAGCAAAAGATGCAATACAGGGAGATCACACAATCCCATCTACTATTTGAAGTGTATTACAGGTAGAGTGCTGGATCAGTCCCCAGCAGCTTCAGCTATGACGGGATCTGGGGATTCTGTAACCTTGATCACAACCCTCTCAGACTCCTCTGTACACGTTCAAGAATCTCAACCTGTCCAGTTTCTCCTTATGAGGCAGCTATTCTTTTTCACATTTCTAGTGCCCCTCTCTTACCTTTCATGTCCTTCTTGAGAGACAGAGGCTAGAGCCACACTCATTATTCGAGACAGTGCGTATCAGGATTTTACACAGAGCAAAATCAGCTGCAAAAAGTAGTTCCCTGTTTTGTCCTTGGTGTCTTTTCTGATAATGGGCAGTGTTCTGTTGGCTTTGGGACTGTTGCTAATGACTTCAGCACAGTTCTTGAGTTTTAAGTGACAGTTTTGGGTTTTGGCATCATGTAAGTATGGATTAAATTATGCATCCCTAATGTCCCTAGGCAATATATTTATTTACATTGAAGCCCATCTGCCATTTTTTTGTCCACTCAGTTTACCACAGATTTTCTCAAAATCTTACTGGGTTCAGGTGGAACTGAAAGACAGTTTTGAACCAGATACCCACTTTGTGAATTCACAACTGTCAATGTCAGGACTTTTATATGGAATACTGCCTGCAGCACTCCTTAGCGAGCAATAAATTCATGTAAAAGTTGACTCAGAAACGCAAAGGATTGATTGATTACATATTAATGAGCAATCAGTAATAATAAAATATAAATTAAGATATTATTGCCTCTTTTTAGAATTTGATTATACAAATGACTGAGCACTCTGGCTCCAATCCAGTTAAATTAATGAGTCTTCTCTCCTACTTAAGAGGCTCTGCCTGTACTAGTAAACTAAATGCCTGGGACTGTTCCCTGGCAGTGGGAACTAGGTGGCTGAGAATGGTACACTCCACGATACTAAATTGTCTTACTCTTCAAGCCAGGATAATCACTTGCAAGCTGCTCATTGTGACAGTTCCCGAAATATGCCCAAGAATTACCTGGGAAAGTGTTAGCTGGCAAAAGCCAAAGTCAGTGTTGCTGTGCTAACACTGCAAAGGTACTGACACTTGAGTTCCAAGCCCAAGAACAGGATGAGACTTTGCTTAACATACCATTGAGTATAAATGAAATACAATGTAAAAAGGCTGAACTTAAAATACTAAAATAATGCGTTTTCAAATGGCTACAGTTCTTAGAAAATTAAAATGTCTTGAAGAACACATTTTTAATGTGCTGTTCCTTTGATGATGCATTTCAACAGCAAATTCACCCTTTCCTCCTTATTTTGATTGTCATAAAGTACTCTGGGAATATTCACAGGACTGTACTGTTACTGAACTATCTGTATGGAATTTGTATACATGGAAGTTATGGCCTCACAGACTGCATCATGACTCAGTGAAATAATGAAGTTCACTCCCAACATGGGAGTGCACAGTACAGCCATCTGTGCACGTAGTGACAGTTACTTCCATGAACTTCACACCCCAGAACTTGCACTGCAGTACACACTGCTTGTCTGAAACAGCCATTGTACTTGATACAGTGCTTTGTGCTTTACATAAGGCCAACACAGTTTTATATTCTGCTGACATGCTATGCATCATAATTGACCTATACAATTAATTAAAAGCAATGAAGAAAGTAAGTGGAATTTAACCTTAATCAGTACCCAAAGACATCTGTATCTCTGATGTCACCCTGAAGCATCAGGACAGTCAGAACAAGATTTATTTCAGGTAAGCACCAGAAACTTTTAATGTTTCTCAGTTTCTGAGTTACCAAAATCTGAAAATATTATGAGGAAAGGGTAGGATAAAAACATTTGCAGCACTTTCTAATCTTGAGCTGTTCATTTCAGGTCTAATATACCATAAGAAAACCATTTCTTTTGTAAGTTATTTTGTTATTACATACCAATGGAGTTCTAAGAAACTAACCGTATTTTCTTATATGAACTTGCTAGTAAAATGAAACAAAGAAAGGCAACAGAAAAAAAACATTAATGTGATTCTGATAATGTACAGCATTAATGAAAAACTAGTTAATTAGAATTTATTTAAAACAAGACCTTGTTTGTAGACATTTCTGGATGCATAAAGGGAAGCTGAAAAAATATGTTGCTACAGTAGAAGAAATTTTGCCTGTGTTTAACTGAAAGCACTTCTTAGAAAAATACCAATACAGTATGCATTAATATTTGATTTTCTCTCATCTCTTTTCTGTTTCAAGTGTGTTTTCTTGCAGTATATTTCCACTTCAGTGTTCCTTCTTTTAATCTCATCAAAATTTTGGACTTTTGGAGGTATGGAAAACTGGAAAATCATCATTACTATTAGAGTTAATCAAAGATTCCTTATGAGAACGATTTTCCAAATAAATCCAATTCAACAGTATAAAATAAATAAATGAAATGCTACATCATGGGTTGGACTGACTGAAAAAGAGTACTTCCACTTTTCAGATGGTCTAAAGCATTTTGAAGGGATTAAACAAACTACCAAGCTAGAGATACATGCAAGACAGTACAATGAGAGAGGTTCTCAAGAGGTTAAGACAACCTTGTGCCAAAGGAGGCTGAGAAGGCAGAGGCTCTTAGTGCATTCTTTGTCTCTACTGGCAAAATCTGCTCTCTGGCCTCCCAGTTCTGCACATCTGGTAGCAAAGATCTGAGGAGGACATGCCACTCCTGGCATTGGATGATTGAGTGAGGAACTACTTCACCTGGATGTACACAGGTCCATGGTACTGCCCAGAAGCATTCAAGGGGGATAAGACTGCTATCTGGCACTGTTGCAAGGCTGCCAAAGTCTAATCAGCAGGAATGCCATTCCTCAGGAACTAGTCCTTCACCAGGAGGAAGAAGAGGAATGAGCTCCATGCTGGCAGGAATGGTGCGCTGGAGGACACCGCTGCCAGTCAGAAGAGCTCGACATACTACAGAAATACATTGACAGGAATACCATGGGTTCAGCTAAGTTCCTCACTTGTTATACATTGATGAAGTCTGGCCAATGGCTGGCTAAAAAAAGGCCTTTGCATAAAAGGACCCAGAGATTTCTGGGCCCTCGTACCTGGGAAACAAACCAGAGTCCAACTGAGAAAGATGGTTTTGCTTAGCTTGCAGTACAGAAAGGTAAGGGGGGACCTAATTGCAGTCTTCCAATACTTACAAGCAGTTTCTAGAGAAGATGCAGCATTTTCTTCTCAGAGACTCATAGAGAAAGGACAAGATGCAATGATTACAAGCTACAACAGGAAAAATTTCAGTAGGCTTCAAGGAAAAGGTCTTTCATTATGAAACTGTTGAACAGACTGATCAAAAAGGATGTGGAATCTCCATCCATGGAGATTTTCAAAAGTCTACTGGAAAAAAACCCCGAGCAACCTACTCTAATATTGACGTCTGCCCTGTTTGAAGCAGAAGATTGGACTAGATGAGCTCTTTACAACCTTTTAACCTAAATTATTCTGTCATACTTTAACTTCATGCTGCATTACCTTGCAAGAGCTGAAATTTTAGTTTCCAATATTTTTTCTAGCAGTTGTCCTTGAAAGTACACCTACATAAGGTAAGTACACTGACTGAACACACATACATCTCATGGGAGTTATAAATTTTTCAATGCATTGTAGGGGGAAGAGCTCTAGCTATGGATTTTGGTCCCAGGGAAAACTGCAGGTATCAGACTCCCATAATTGCTTAAAAGAACAACAAGAGATCATGCATTATCATAAGGAAGTATAAATTACCACTATGATTGCCTTGAAAGGAAGACTGTAAACTCAGATCAGTAAAAACTAACTCACACCATAGTTCTGATGACAGGAATATCAAACCTTTAATTTCGATATTGAAATAAAAGGTTTTGACTACTCTTAATGTGAATCTTTCAGAACACGCACCTCCTGGAAAGCTTATGAACATCAAATTTCCTCCTTGCTTCAGGAGGAAAACAAACATGAAAAGACAGCACTTCCTGCAAGACAGCAATGCCATGTTTCTCTCACTGTATAACTGAACACTATTGAGCACCATTCCTCCCAAGAGCTCCAAATATTTTTGAACTACAACGCACACAGCCTTATCACCATTTTGCCATAGATATTACAGAACTGGGATCCAAAATATGTGGAAACACTCATGGCCATCTCTGCCTATTATGCCTTCCCTCAATGGTTTTCATTAATGAGTGTTCACATTCACAAAAAATAAAAAGGAAACAAGAAAATTGAACCTTGTGATTTTTTTCCCTCTGATCTCATGTGAGGTTTTCATTTGCAGAAGGCAAATTATGAAGAAGACATTATGATGTCTTTCTTCACAGAGATCTTTCTAAAAAATCAAGACTTTTTTTTTATTTCCAAATGAATCTTTTTGACCAGAAAGTAATACTTAGTCTACAAAGGAATGCATACAGTCGTACTGGTTTCAGCCAGGATAAAGTTAATTTTATTCATTGTAGCTGGTATTGTGCTATATTTTGGATTTGTGACCAAAACAATGTTGATAACACAGAAATGTAATCTTTATTGCTGAGCAGTGCTTGTATAGAGTTAAGGCTTTTTCTGCTCCTCATCCCACCACACCAGCAAGCAGGCTGGGGGCACAAAAGAAACTGGGAGGGGACACAGCCAGGACCCCAGAGAAATTCCCTACCACATGGCATTGTGCTCAGTATATAAAGACCAGGGAAGAAGAAGGAAGGGGGGTGTTGTTCAGAGTGATGGTGTTTGTCTTCCCAAGCCACTGTTACATGTGATGAAGCCCTGATTTCCTGGGGATGGTTGAACACCTGTCTGCCTATAGGAACTGGTGAATGATTTCCTTGTTATGCTTTGCTTGTGCATGGCTCTACCCATGAGTTTTCTCACTTTTACCCTTCCAATTCTCTCTCCCATCCAAACTGGGGGGAAGAGAGTGAGTGGCTACATGGGGCTGAGCTGCCAGCTGGGGTTAAACCACAACAAAAGTAATCAAAAATGGCCAAGGATGTTTTAGTCACCCAGCAAAGGGAGAGAGGATTCCCATCATCATCACCTCACAAGAAAAGACAGCATTTTGTCAGGAATGGCTTTCAAAACATCTTCTTTAACAAAATTACCTTTTTCTCCTGGAGGTCCAACTCTGCCTGGACGACCTGGAGCACCTTTCTCCCCCTTTTCTCCAGTCTCCCCTTGATACAAATGGAAAAAAAAGAAGAATCATATTAAACCAGGACTATTTTCTGTTAGCAGCAGTGACAAGAGTGCCATTCTCTCCAGTGAAAAAATAAAAGCAGATGCAATCTGATTTAACAGCCTTACTTGATGCACAGAGAACAGAATTTTCTTCAGTTGGAGTAAATATAGACAAACTCTAAGTCAATACATTGCTGAAGTCTCATACAACAGGTCTATTTTTGTGGATGTTACTTGCATCATCAACCTACAAAAAACCCAACAGTACCATTCACTTAAGTAGAATCTTCAGAATTAGTCCCCAGCTTAGCACATAAATTTCTGGGTCTGTGTTCACCAAACACTTTTTGAGCCTCTGCTAAGGATATCCTTAAGTCTCAAGTGCAAATGGCTTAGCTATAATCTCAATTTTTTTTAAAAAATGCCATTCATCAGACCTATAAAAAGGCATTGCTACATCCATCATTTAAAGGATCATTTCTAAGCATGAAAGAGTAACTCCCTACTCCATATCCTCAGTATATACTGTACCTTATAATCTCTGAGGTATGAACCACTATGCAGTGTACTGACAAGCACGTGGCTCATGGCACATCATTATAGTCACCATATTTAAACATCAGTTTCTGTAAATGTTTTCCTTCCTGGTTCCTTTCATTGAAAATTTGGGGATGCTTAGCTCATCTTGCCCCCTACCATTGTAGTTTGCCATTGACTTAACATTTCTTTCACAAACAGAAATTTAAAGAATGATTTACACAGTCACCTTGACAAAAAAAGATTTATATGAAGGAAAAGAAAGTTCTATGGCTCCCACAGAAATTAAGATGCCGGTATCTAAAACCCAGAGCCAGTACAGCGCACACGATGCCTCACCACTGCATTTCTGTAGAGGAGAGTTATTAACTGCTCTCCAGGAAGCTGAGGGGAGCACCACAGCAGTAAAGTCAAAGGTTATCATGCATCCCACAAGCTCTGCTCTCCGGCATAGCTGGCAGCTATGGTTCAGAGAGGGGCCAGAAAGATGGCATGCCACAACATGGTATGTTTCAAATGCACAGCCTCCAGCTCTCTTTCTGTCTCTCTCCTTATTGTAGACCTAGATGACTGTGAACTGAACTTGGTCCTCCGTCTGTTATATTTTCATTCTTCAGGCTGTCAGCAGGCTCCAGACCATCTTCCCTGCCTTCAGACATGCAAAAATAGACCATTCTCTGACCTTAATGAGGACAAACTTCACATAATCCCCAGTGAATAATATTGTTAGTATGAAACAGGCTATAATTTGGCACATTTGGGAACGTCACATTTTTATTATCAGGTAACCAATAGGCTTTGTATGATTGCCTTTCACCCCTCAGGGCTGGTTATGAGTTCTTTGCTTCCCAAACATAAATCCTGACAATGACTTTTCCCTGCTCTCTGGAGGCTGAGAACAGGCTATTACAGCCTATTGCTTTACACGTTCTTCAGAGTGAAAGCTGTGCATTAGGGATCAATAAAATAGATCACTCTTGCTTCAGGCCATTACACTTGCCTGCATTTATTCCTATAATAAGATGGCACCACGTTCCTTAGTGTGGGTGTTTTAGAAACTTTCTCTGGGAGGAGATTACCCCATTACAGGCCCAGCTAGAGACCACTCTGCACTTTTTTGTTATAATGTGTTTTAAGGAGCAAGACCTTGGCCAAGAATAACTGATCAGTGGTCCAGCTCAGCTTTGTCACATTTAAGTCCCTATTTTTGCTGTATGTATCCTGGGCACCGTGCAAGCTGAGGAAGCAAAGCCTGTGCAGGTGTCATGGGCAAAAACGCAGCTTTCTGTTAAGGAATTTCAATCAATTTAATATCTCACCAATTAACAATAACTTTAACTTTTGATTCATGCATTAGAGAAAGACACCTCTGTGCCTCCTTTCTGGTCTCCAGCCTCTTCTGGTCTACAACCGAGTCACTTCAGAGCAAGAGGTTGGGATCTGTGCATCACAGTCCCTACCCAGTTGCTCTGTTTTGGTCTTTTCTGCCAGACACAGTCCCTTTGCAGTCATATCTCCTGCTCAATCTCCTCTCCATCGCTTTCTGGATGTCTCTTTGCTTCAGCCCCACCGCGTAAAACAGTACCTTCTTCATCAGCACAGTGCAGCTGAGACAGGGTGAGATGTGCTTAGCAGTGCTCCACAGCGCTTAGAAAGAAATTTAGCCCTGTCACCAAACCGAGCTGCAGTAGGATCAGGGGTATCAGGCACAGCCTTGGCACTACTACAGTCTTCTTCTTCCATCATCTCTGGGAAAGATCTTTCTTAGTTCAGGTGATATGTCTTACCACTGCTGTTTATTTGCCCTTTTTTGTGGATTCTTTGGGACAGGATTTGTCTATGTTTATGTTCATATCCTCTCTCTCTTAAGCTGTACCATCTATGCGCAATGAAAATAGCACACCAAATATTAACTATGTGAGCTATTAAGCATTCTTGGCTGGTGATAACTTTCTTCCATTACTCATATTCCCTGGGTGAGTAGATGCATCATGTGTGGGTGTAAAATACTGTTGGTTTTATTTATCTATCATCAACTTTTTTATGTATTGAATGTCATTCAGACTATTAAGACAATTACTGCTTTAGATTCTAAAAGGGAGACAAAACAAGGTAGCAAACTGAGAATTTAAGCATTCAAGAATTGTTCCATGTTATTTTTTTTTCTCCACAACAGTAGTAACTTCAATTTCACGGATCTAACAAAAGGAACTGGACTTAAGGAGGAATATGAGTGAGCTATGTAGCAAAGCTTCATCATCCATCCCTTTTTCACACACAACACACTTTTCCCATTATTAATATTGTCAGCTTTCTAAAACATGGTTCAGTCTGCTGTCTGCCTTCTCAGAGTCATGGTTTTTCCATTCCTCATTTCATCTTATTCCTTTATACTCTCGAGTTTATAAAAAAAAAAACCCGCACGAATAAAAAACAAACCTAGTCCCTAAGACCTGAACTGCTGACCTTAAACTCATTTGTGCTTTTTCTAGTCTTGATGTCTTTACTGGTTTTCTTCATCATCCATTTCTACCTCCATTCTCATCTCATGCCCCTTTGATTCTTTCTTTTTTTCTGTGGGCTCTTAATTGGGTTTGTGTCTTTTTTTTTTTTTCCGAGTTTCCAGTCTTTTCATTTGGTCTCATTCTTTCTGCTCTTCTGGTTTTTTGTTTGTTTAGGTTTTTTTCCCCCCGTATCTCTTCCTGTTCTTCTAAAATTCCCCGTGCTTTTGGGTACTTTTCCCTGATGACTTTCTCCTTCACCACCCCATTTGGGCTCCACTTTCTCCACCACCTCTTCAGCTTCTATCTTCTGCCATTCTCATATCCCATGGTCTCCCTAATTTCTTCCATTTCTTCCCTGTACCTATTTTTCCCAAATCCTGACAGTGTCATGCCCAGTAGCAGTATGGTGGTCTGTTCCCCCACCATTGGAGATGTTGCTGGCACTCCAGCTGATGAGGAGATGGCGCAGATCTAAAAGCTGCAGTGAACAAATCCCACTGCATGGGAGCTGAAATTTGGGCACGTAGCCAACATCTGCTCAGTTTAAAGGAAGCCTTGGCCACCGAAATGGGTTGGAGTTGTGCCAGTGGGGGACAGCATTGTCACTTCTCTGAGCCAGTCCCTCTGACAGCATAGCTGGAGCATTGAGAGCTTTTTGGGGATTTCACATTAACTAGAGCTGTATCAGGCCATTTTGTGCTTCACTGAATTTGTACATCAATCTCTCTCAATTTTGCAAGGCTTACATCTCATGAAATGGAGTGAAATCATTAACGTATGATGGTTTTCAGGTCTATTTCTGCTTTCCAGGTTCAGAATTGCCTTTTGCCAAAGGGTCAGGGTCCTGCACTGTTTATACACTTCAGAAACCTCTGCTGTGTATAATAATAATAATAATGATCCTTGCACTAAAATGGTAATCATAGATGTTAATTTTGACTGATTACACAAATAAGGAAACTAAGGCAAAGAGGTCACAAAACTTGTCCAAGCCTGTCAACTTCTTTGAAATGAAAAGTCATTTCAAAGCTTCAGTCCCCAGTGCTGTGGAGTCTGACCCTTCAACTGATCTTTCATGTAATTTTGGACAACATATATTTAACTAGCTTGTGTTCTTCTCTGAAGTCACATTAACAGCACTATCTTGTGCCTTTTCCACGGTAAACATATTAAACAAATTACTCAAGTCTTAATCAAACCTCAGAATTGAGGATATAGTGTTGTTCTTTATAAGTAGGACATCTGCAGAAGGTCTAAATACTATTAAGACTTCAAAAGTCACTTATTGAAGTAAATAGAAAAAATAGCTTTTGGTTGAGTTCAGGCATCCAAAACTGCATCTATAATAATAAACAAAACAACAATAAATAATAATGAGTAAACAAAGGGCTTTTTTATTCCTAAAGTCAACTGGCCAAGCAGAGCCTGCACCCTACAGCCCAATTCTCTTGCTTCAAGCACAGGGTAGCAACACACAAATTGGGCAATGTCTAGAGAGGGCAGTTTACACTACAGCCAAATCTATGGCCAGGCTCTGCTCACAATTTAACTGTATGAACAACTGCAGAACAGAAGTGAGCCTTCTCTTACCAATCAGGTAACCAGAACAGACAGTGCCTGCAGCTCATACTATGTTCCTCAGGCAACTGGGTAAAGCCCAGGTTTGTACTAGAAAAGATTAATAGCTCACCTGATTAGGTGAGTTTTGTGATAGTACAAGGCAAAATTACAAGAAGAAAATGGAAGGTTCATTGTGTGGTTCTTAAAAAATGCTTTTTTGATATATTGTTAAGGATAAACTAATAGGATTTATGGGTTTTTTTTCCTTAGTTAACAAGTACTTCCCCACATTCATAGGCGCTAAATTCCAATAGAAATACTATAGCCTTCGCAAGGGAAATTACTGTTATTGACTAAACAGGGCTGGAATTTCACACTGTAATGGATGCTGTTGCTTTAAAATGCTAATTCTTCCCACTGGTTGATTTCTTATGTAAGGTATATTTTTTGCTATGAAAAGATCAATAACTTATTACACCATCTTCTTTGGGCAATAGTTTAGGGGTATATTTTATAAAAATGTTGTCTTTTCCCACAAAAACTACAGAAATGCCAAAAACCTAACTACTGTTTTCTTTCTACTAAAAAGTATTAGAGCTTTTAGAAATCAAGAGAATACAAACAAAATACTAGAAAACACAAAATACTTCACATTACATTGCAACATGGAAATTAAAACCTCTCCAGGTGTAATAAAGTAGGGCCTGATTTTGCAGTCTTTGGCTACATGTACCACTGTTGAGTATAAACCCAGAGAGAGCAACCAGGCAGTGTATCATAGTAACAAGCACTGCTGATCAGGAGCAAATTTGGGAGATTTGTATGCATTCTCTGAACCATGTTTATTTTAACACATTTAATTTCACCTTATGGACCTTAAAACTGCATTTTTAAGGAGGCTACAAATAGAACAAATAAGAGGGCAACTGAAAGGCACCTTCTTTGTCTCTGTTAGAAACTGTCAGTGGTGCAAATGAGCCTGTTAGAAGAAAAATATTAATATTTGAATAATGGAGTAGGGTTTCACATTACCTTTGAGGCCTGGAACAAGAATCTGAACAGAGCAGGACTCCTCTGCAATGTGTTGAGGATATCCAGACCTTAGTAGTGACAGGAAGGCAAGGCTAATTAGAGTCACCAAGAAAACCAGATCTCTCTTCATAATGAGCACTTACAGGTCACTGACTCCTAAACAAAAGAATGAGTAAACAGTTATAAGAATTCCAAAGACTCTCAACAGTTTCTGAACACATGCAGCATCCTTCTACTAACGCAATGTATTTTTGCATGCCACAATCCACACAGCATGAGAAGAACAGATGCAGTTCCTCCAAGCAGTTTGTGTGTTCCTCAGACACACATGCCACTTGCAGCAGCACATTTAGCAGTTTGTTTTGCCATTAGATTGGGTGAGATAAAGCTCAGAAGAAATTTAGTTAACAAGGAGATTAAGCAATGCTAATAATGGACAATTGTATGTTTGGGTTTCTCATTAGAGACAGGGATCTGGAAAGGTGAACAGAGAAAATACAGTATATGGGTTTAGAATCATAGAATTGTTTAGACCAGAAAAGACCTCTAAGAACATCAAGTCTAGCCATTAATCAGCAATGCCAAGTCCACTACTAAACCATGTCCCTAAGTGCCGCATGTACATATCTTTTAAATGTCCAGGCGTGGTGACTCAACCTCTTCCCTGGGCAGCCTGTTCCAATGGCTGACAACCTTTCCACAAAGAAATTTTTCCTAATATCCAGTTTAAGCCTCCCCTGGCACAACTTGAGGCCATTTCTTCTCATCCTATTGCTTGTTATTTGGGAAGAAAAGACCACAAACTCCTTTCAGGTAGTTGTAGAAAGCCATAAAGTCTCCCTTGAGCCTCCTTTTCTTCTGTCTAAACAATCCCAGCTCCCTCAGCTGCTTCTCACAGGACTTTGCGCTCCAGACCCTTCACCAGCTCCATTGTCCTTTTCTGGACACCCTCCAGCATCTCAATGGCTTTCTTGTAATGAGAGGCCCAAAACTGAACCCAGGATTTGAGGTGTGGCAAGTACAGGGAGACAATCACTGTGCTGGTCCCGCTGGCCACACTGTTGCTGATACAAGCCAGGATGCCATTGGCCTTCCTGGCCGCCTGGCCTTGCACTAAAAGATGTTAGTTCCTACTTAGAAAGAGTGGATACTGTTCTAAAGAGGCAAGTCAATAGAAGACGAAACTTCACTTCCCATCTACCTGAGCACTGGAATTATGCCCAGCAAATTGTCTGATACAATAGCCCTCATGTAAGTCATTGAGAGTGGAAAGTGGGTAATATTTCACTGTATCATGCAATGAAGTTACATCAGAGTCTTCAATAACTCCTGAAGAGGATAACCTTTGAAACATCCCCTTGTCCAAGCCTACAAGTGAATGGATTGCCTGAAATTAGGCTGTGAAGAGATGTCTCAGAAAATAACAGCACAGAAATGGAGTTTGTGTGAAAGGACCATCAAAAGACAGTAGTTAGGGGGCCTGTAGAAATACTTTCATAAAAGTGTTATTTATGTACTTCTAGTATGTTTTTCTAGTCTTTCTTTCACCAAAACTCTGTATTACACAAATAAGATGAAAGTCATATCAGGGTTTCAAGAGAAAGTACCTGTATATCATCTTTTATAGCTACAATACAGACGCGCATTTTATATCTAGAGCTATATTACTCTCTTCTCCCTGAATCTCTTCAAAAATAAGTCAAGTAAGATTAGGTACAGGTATGGGACCAGTACATGGTATGACTTAACATATTTGGGGTCTAGGACGGTGGAACTGTTAATTTTGGGATGATCTGAAGGTATTAAACAGCATAACAGACATCTTAGCAGCAAGACCATGAAGATGACTTTGAAGTTGCAGGAATAAATTGTTCCTCTGAATTACTGTCTAGTTTGTACTTCCATTATCCCCTAGGAGACTGCAGAAAGGGGGTCTGATGGGAGCAGATTTTATCTCCCTTCTCATGTGTGGAGGGTATGGCATGAGTCCCAGGTCAGGCTGTTCTGCCTCACAACACCCTTGCTACACCATCTGAAGCTACACCCACCCACACTGCAGAGAAGGGGGACTCCACAATACACCCCTAAGGTCTCACTGATCATCCAGATCTGGGGTAAAGACTTGTGAGCCCCTTTTGACCCAAATCTTTTCCTCATCTTTCCTTCCAAAGGAGAGAGAGCTGCAGCTAAAGGTCCATGCCTTAAAAAGGTGGTGTCTATGCTTGGGCCTGGGAAGAGCTCTAAGGCAAGAGATCTCAATACAGTCATAATCTAGTGAGCTACAGTGGGGCAGGAAATGCTAGGGAAAATCTCAGGTGCTGGGTAATCCTCCTATGGGGCAAGGGAGGAACACAGAAATCTGGGGATTTCCACAACACACCATGTGCTCCTCTAACGGGCCAGGCATGAACTGCTTCATAGACAAGCTTTGTCAATCTGAAAAAATATCCAGAAGACTGTGGAACTGCTGTTTAAATATTTAGGCCATGATAAGTTTAGTCACAATTGCAGCAATATCACTCAAGGCTTCTCAAGAGTGCAGGCAAAATTGACTTTTGCCACCCAATCATGAGGAACCAGAGTTAGAGGAGAGGGCATACCTTAAAATCAGGCATGGCCCATTAGAGTGGATCCAGAGGAGGGTCACAAATATGATCAGAGAAACGGTATCTCTCCTATGAAGATAGGCTGTTCGGCCTGGAGAGGAGAATGCTCTTGGGAGACCTCATTGTGGCCTTCCAGTACTTAAAATGGTCTTATGAAAAAAAGGAGAGTGACTTTTTACACAAGCAGACAGCGATAGGACAAAGGAGAATGGCTTTAAACTGAAAGAGGAGAGATTTAGATTAAATGCTAGGAAGAAATCCTTTACTGTGAGGGTGGTGAGGCACTGGAACAGGTTGCCCACAGAAGTTGTGGATGCCCCATCCCTGGAAGTGTTCGAGGCCAGGTTGCATGGAGCCCTGAACAACCAGGTCTAGTGGAAGATGTCTCTGCCCATGGCAGGGGGATTGGAATTGGAAGATCTTTAAGGTCCCTTCCAACCCAAGCCTTTCTATGATTCTATGATAAAGGTGAACACACAGAACAGCAATAGCTGGGGAGGAAAGGGAAAAGAAATGGAAATTTGGATGCCATGGAGAAGGAGCAACCAGGTCAGCTCCTCAAGGCTCTGACAGACAAAAGCAGCAGGAAAATATTTGCTGTGTTGCTGTCCTCTGCTGTTCTGAGGCTGGCCCTCTCTTGCCTATGCACAGGGACAGCCAGAATTACTAGAAATCAAGTCAGGCTGCTGGCCACTTTACAGCTATTTTCTAAGGTTATACAAATAATTTGAACACAGTCTTGATATATTTTTGAAGTATCAACATCTGTGAGAGCACTTTCCTCCAAAATACTTTCATGTGCATACTAAAATTACTTTACATACATTAAGCTCGAATCTGGCTACATCTCCCCAGGAGAAGACTCCTAATCCCAGAGTACAAGGAGTTGCATCCTGGTGTATCTTGCAGCCTAGAGAAGCTCACTGTATCCACCGTGGACAGTCCTACCTCTTTTTCCTGTCTGTGATTCACAACCATCAGCAAGTAAAAGAGAGAGCAACAAAAACTAGCCAGTAAAAAAGGTTGAGGAGAAGGGTGTTTCTCCAGATCTTCAAAGGTTTCTAAGGTCAGTCTTGGCATTTGAGTAGTTAGCGCTGGTTGACTAGAAAGTGAAGGGGTCCATAGCAGGAACAGCCTTCATAGTGCCAAGCTAGGGACCAGTGCTCCCTATAGGAAAACCAGTGAGTTGTGGTTGCAACAGTCAGCCAGGAGGATATGCCAGAGGCTTATGCCTGGAAGGCTCTTCCAGACACTTGAATGTAGGTGTTTAACCCTCAGCAGCAGCCACCCTTGAGAGAAAGGATTTGTGGGCTGAGTAAACAGAGGACGTGGGTCCTACCTGCCTCAGCCTGCAGGTGCCACCCCACAGCCCAGAAGAGCACCTGGTCACCAGTATGCAGGACATCCTAGGAAGGGCATCCCACCTTTTTTTTTGTAGCAGGGGCACTTCAGGATTCAGAAGATCAGACAGAGAGGCTTTCAAGCCAAGTGGTTCAGATACACAGCTGAAAGCCTGGAAATTAGGCAGTTTCAGCATGAGCACCCAGCAGACTGGTGATAAGGTTTCTTGATAGACAAGCTGGAGAGCAGAATTAAACAGCCTGAGATGGAAGAAGGAATTGAAATTAGGAGGGTGCTCCAGTCTCTGCATCAGTGAATAAAAGGCAGCATCATCTCCTCTGTCTGCATTTTATGAGGATTTAGATGTATTCAGACTCCAATTGAAAGATCAAAGACTCCAGGTATGTTAAATATTAATCTGCCTTTGCAAACTCCTACACAGCTCGGAAATGAGACAGACATTGAGAAGTAGAGAACTGTCAAGGCTGCTTGTTAGCTCTGCTCAGCAGCCAGATATGAAGGATTTTCTGGGGAAAACAAAACCTCCAATGAAGCTTCAGCACATTCCCCACTAGCTCTAGCTGCTGGGCTTACAAGCCTCAGTGACAGAGGAGGTACACCTCACCCTATTTTGTGTTAGGTAAGCTCACAGAGAAAACGGACTTGTTCTAGAAAAATTAGCTTCTTTAGTGTCAGTCAGGTCACAACACCCAGATCTGTACAAATGCTCAGGGAAATTACCTTGGTCTGAGAAGAGCCACTAACAGAAGAAATCTCTGAAGAGGTTGCAGATTAAATACTTTATAGAGTCTGCATCTGCAGTAAAGGGACACATTAGTAGTAGAAATAAAACCCAAAGCACTTTGGATATCACTTTCTCCACCTTTTCCTGCTTTCAAAAGAAACCTCTCCTGCAGCTAAAATTGCCTCATATGATTGAAATAAGAGTTTGATATCCAGGTATATGCCACAGCAGCATCTTTCATTTTAAAATCGTCAAAAATTCCTTGCCTTTCCGACCTATCTTCAAGTCCTTTCAGACTCAGATTCATAGAGGCATTTAGAAAACCAAGCCCCACTGAAAGTGGTCCTTAGAACAGGTACCAGCCTGTTTTTTAAAATGCCATCTTGGTCTCAGTATTTGGAGTATCTTCAGCATCAGTAAAACCAATGCCAGAGAGAAACCTAGAGATGTTCAGCATTTATAAAAGTATGAATGTTTTCTCACTGTCTATGCAGGGGTCAGAAGTTTAATTTGCAGCACTTATAATAGTGGCCATTAAATCAGTGTAAGTTGAAAGCACTGAAAAACAAAATTAGAAGAGGAGGAAAAGGCAGCATTTACTTAAAAAAAAAAAAAAATAGTAAAATGCCTCTATTTCCATTAGGAATGAAAACATATCAATGCAAACAGCACAACAATTTCCAAACAACTTTTGAGACCTGTCAGCTTTAGGAAATCTACCACACTTGACAAGAGAGAAGAGGCTTTACAAGCCAAACTTCAAGTGACAAGTCCTTGAGAGACCATCGAAGAACCCCCAAGGCCCCACAGGCTCACTCAAAACTGCTGCAGGACTGGCCAGGCCAGTTGGCCTCTAGCACTCCTTGAGCTCCCACACTTCCTCCCCAACACTGGATCGAAAACTTGGAGAACACTTCAGCCAGCAAATGCCTCATGCATGGAGTTCCCGTATCTGCCAGTGGCTGCTCCACAAGGGTCAGCAGCTTGTTACATGCTGTTATTTTGGATTTAGAATCAACAACACCGATGATCTGCCCAGTTGAAACCAAAGACTGAAAAATGCAGAAGGTAAATGATGCTTGCTGGCATTAGTGCTCAGCCAGCCAACAGTTATGGAGTAACTCTAATCCTCTGTATAATCCTATGGGATCTTTGAGCTGTTTTTATTTCACTATTACTGAGTTGTTTTCATTCTTATTATGATTTTTTGTTGTTATTTTTAAAACTATACTTTATTCTCAGGTATCTGAGCTGAATTATCTTTATTGTGAATAAAGTATGTTCCTAGTACAGACACACACATAAATCTGCAGAGCCACAGCCACATTTGGTGACTTTCCCAAGCAGGTTTGAGTCAGCACTACAGACATAGCAATAACTTTCAAGGGTTTTCACTCCCCTGACTTTTCAAGCCCTCATCATTCATGCCCCGACACCTCCCAGAACTATCTGGCAGCTTGTCTGTCCTCAAGCACCGTGGTAGGCCCTAAGCCACATTCTAGCAGATGCAACACATGCCCATAAAATCACGCCAGTGAAATAGCAGGCTGTGACACAGACCTCATGCTATTTCAAACATTTTGAACAGATGATTTAAATTAAATTAAGTCCCACGGTACAAGGGTACCACCAGTAGTCAGCACAGACTAGGGATAGGTTTCTGGGGGAAGCGGTGAGAGGCAGAAGGGACAAGCCTCCAGTGCTGTTCACACAAGCTGCTTTTCACCCCTTGGCCCAAGGGCTCCAGATCCTTCCCTGGGGAAGATGCCTTTCACACTAGAGACGAAACTTGTGTCACTGACCTCTTCTTTCTCCATTACAGCCTTGTTGATCATCCTAACCTACAGATGTTTTGTGTAGTTATGCTTTTACTTTATCTAAGCGTTTTCTCATTTGTCCTCCCAGCTCCCTTGTGCCTTACCTTGGGTAATCAAGAGTTCACCACTTAGCTAGACTATAAAAATCAGAATCAGTTACAAAGCTGTTTAAACAATGATCATTATCGTAACATTGCAATGCTCTCAAGTTAAATTCTACATGTTGATTTAAAGGTTGAAGCAATGGACTTGAAAGACTGAAAAAAAATCCCTAAATATTAATACTGTAGAATTGCAGAAAAAGAGGACCATAACTGCTGCAGTTACCAAGTCTCTGTGAAATCTATGGAGCATGGAGTAGTATAAAGCAGAGATATAACAGGTCCTGATGATGCTGAAGAGCAGCAACGTTTGTTGTAGAGGACAAAAGAGTGAGTCTAGCATTACCTAAAAACCTAACTGATAGGAAGTCTTTGGTTACTCCCCGAAGTGCACTTAATTCTGGCACAATAGAGCCGTTTCCTCAGCCAATATTTGTGAGGTATAAGGGACTATTAGTTCTGCCTGTACAATGCCTTTGACATATGTAGGAATAGTAGTCTCACTTTTCATCAAGAAGAATGTAAAAATTGAGACAAATTTTTCCTGATGTTGTTCTGCTGAAGTCAATGAATTCATGTTAGAATTAACTTACTGTAATCTGTGTTAAAAATATAAAATCAGGGCTTCAGGGTAAGATCAAAATAGTGCCAGAAGGGGGTAAGTATGTTTTCAAAACCTTTAACTAGAGGGAGATGGGACCCAGGTGCCAAATCTTTCCACAATATTTCTCTATGGTTTTTCAGTCACTAGAAAATAATGCTCAAGTAGAATTTTATCTTTATGTAAAATGTTGGTCAGATACAACTAAAGAGAATTTCTCCTGCAATGTTTAAATCAAAGTTCCTACTAGATTACAAGATCTCTGCTGTGTGCAGCTATATTTTACAAAAACAGTTTGCAGTTTTGGATGCCATCCTTAATATATGTCAGATCAAATTTTCTGTATTCTTTACCTCCCCAAAATGCCAAAAAAGACCCCAAACACACACAAAAAAAGCCCACAAAAACACCACCAACAAAAAACTTACCAGGGTTCAAATGTAGGTGTCAGTTCTTCTAAAACCTATGTCTAAACCATCTCAGTTCAGCCCCATTCCTACAAAGCATTGACATGAGTACCTGATGCTATTCCCACACATAGTTTTATTTCTGTAGGAAATAAAACACTAAGGATTCACCATGAAACAGTGAATACTGTGGAGAATGTTGCAGGGTACTTTTCTTTACATGAATAAATATATATTATGCACATATGCATTTGTAATTTTATTTATGAAGCTTTAAGGCATTGCTTTTCTTCCCTTCTCGTCCACAGAGGCTTAGGACTGGTTGCAGAAGTTCGGGTATTTGTGCAGTATTTAAGTGGTTAATACCCATTCAAGCAACTTATACTTTCCAACACATTATCACTCTCCAGGTGCTTGGAAGTTTTCCTAGGGGGGTCTGACAGTTGTTTTCTTGAGGGCACTGGACAGGTTCAAAAGGCAAACTGTGCATGGGGAGGGTGGTCCTAGTCCTGTAGCTACATTTTTGGAGGCACAGAGAACAGGCAGAAAGGTCTATCAAGGCCCCATCTGATCATCCCAGCCATGGCAGCAGTGGCACTTGCCTTTTGCACAACAGAAATGCCACTCAAGTATTGATCCAAAAAGTGTGAAGTACCAGTTATGGAACATCCTTAACTTAAAAGGATTTGAACCCACAGCTCCAGATCCCCAGGAGAGTAATTGCTAATATTGGGTGGACGCAGTCAGTGAAATTAGAATGCACTCAGGCATGCCACATTAAAGGATGGAAGGAAGTAGGGAAGAAGCCTGATGATGAAGCCAGCTCAAGCTTAGTGTGGTAGGACACTAGATTAAAAAGGGGAAAAATTAGTGTTCTCCCTTCCCTGCTTTCTGTTTTCATGTCCCACAATGGACTCACGTATAAACACAGGGGTAGATCAGGAATGCCCAGACAGAAGACAAAATCTAAGCAAAGCAGTTTATGAGGCTAGAGGAAGGGAAAGACAAGATAAGAGACTTAGAATGTAGATCACTAGTTGGAAAAACACAAAGCAAAAGTGAAAAACCAGAGGTCTGACAGAGAAAGGACAGATGACCAACAGCACCATTCCGGAGGGCAAGTGGACAGGAAAAATGTTTGCTTTTGGTTGCCACAGCATCCTACTGAGGAGAACAAACACAGAGCAGAAACAGCTTTTGTCCCCATTTTCTCACACATTAGATAAGTGACAGCTATTTTTAAAGGAGGTTCTAAAAATAATGGGAAGCTGCCTAAGAATAAAGACTGTTGCCCAGTTCCTCCCAACACTGCAAGTATGACACCTCAAAAAGTGAACCACAAGACAGAGCACAGCTGGCATTAGCAGATGCCTATTTATCAGAACAATTTTGTTTAGATACAGACCTCAAGCTGAGGCTAGTTATAAACAGACCCTTGGGTGGGATTTATCTGTTCAGGCTTAGGTGGTCAGTCTGAGAAAACCACCCTGAGCTCCCTGCATTACCAAGTCAGAGAAAGGCACCTTGGCACGTGGATACATTTCATCTCAACGCAGGATAGATAATTGACTCTGGAGGTACCTACTCATTGCCCAGTACGACTAGCTCAGCCTTGTAGGTAGGTGAGGAGTGTCCTACCATCACTAATTACCTATGTCAGTCTATGGGTGGGCTAACAGCAGCCTGGCTTCCTACAGCAGTCACATACTACCCTCCCCTTCTCTGTACTGTCACCAACTGCCAGCTGATCCCATCATGAGCTAGCACAGGTAGTAAGCTATTCTTCTTTCTGTAATGTTGTTTTTCTGTTGATTTAGATTCTCGGTTCCTGGTGAGGGTAAAATGGCCATCATTCCTGCAAAAATTATGCCAGGTAAGGAAAGAAATGCCCTTGGCAGCAGCTGAGATGGCCTTCAGTGTGTTGCTAAACTGTGCCCTCGCATGCCAGAAGCATACAGAAAGCAGAAAGATGCATAAGTGAAAGAATACAAAGGACTAAATTCACCAGAAAAAAAAAAGTCCAGCACATAATTAGAGTGGGAACATTTTAAAAGGAGGAGAGATATGGCAAAATACCAGGCTGCAATGGAAAATAATATCCAGCAAAAGATACAGACCATAGGAAGTAGAACGACATCAGGCATTTTGCAATAGCATGCAAGCCACTAAGAGTCATGGAAATGATCCAAGGGTGTTATCCTCAAATGACAAGCACATACTTCTTGGAATTATATCCTCAACATAACAAAACACCATGGTACATAAGCATGCATGATCAAAATCTGGCATTTGAACTGGGGCAGTATCAATGCAATTTCAACAAAAGGTTCTTTTTGTTCTCAGGCTGGGAGATGAAATAACACTCTCTATGTGATCCTATGCTGAAACTTTCCTAAAGGTTTTCAAAGGCAAGTCCTGCCTGATCAGCCCAGTGGCCTTCTATGGTGGAGTGACTACATCAGTGGACAAGGGAAGTGCTACAGAGGTCATTTATTAGGACTTCTGTAAAGTCTTTGGCACAGTCCCCCACATCATTGTTCTCTCTAAACTGGAGAGAGATGAATTCGATGAGTGGACTGTTAGATGGATAAAAAACTGATTGGATGGTTCCATCCAGAGGGTTGTGGTCAATGGCTCAGCGTCCCAATGGACATCAGTGATAAGTGGTGTCACTCAGGGGTCTGTGTTGGGACCAGTTTTATTTAATATCTTCTTTAATGACATTTGCAGATGACACACCTGAAGGATGGGAGGCCATCGAGAGGAATCTGGACAAGTTCAAGAAATGGGCCCATGGGAATACCCTTGGTTCAACAAGACCAATTGCAAGGTGCTGCACCTGGGTCAGTGTAACCCCCAGTATCAATCCAGGCTGGGGGATGAACAGATCGAGAGTAGCCCTGCCAAAAAGGACTTGGGGGTAGTGCTGGTGGATGAGAGGCTGGACATGAGCTAGCAATGTGCACTCAAACCAGAAAGCCAAACGTGTCCTGGGCTGCATCAAGAGCAGTGTGGTCAGCAGGTCGAGGGAGTTGATTCTGCCCCTCTACTCTGCTGTCATGAGACCCCACCTGCAGTGCTGCCTCCAGCTCTGCAGACCCCAGTACAGGGGGGACATCGACCTTTCACAGCAAGTCCAGAGGAGGCCACCAAGATGATCAGAGGAATGGAGCACCTCTCCTGTGACATAAGGCTGAGAGAATTGGGATTGTTCAACCTGGAAAAGAGAAGGTTTCAGGGTGACCTAATTGCAATTGCAGCCTTACAGTACCTGAAGGGAGCCTACAAGAAGATGTGGAGACTTTTTACAAGAGCATGTAGTGACAGGACAAGGGGGAAAGGTATCAAACCAGAGTAGGTTTAGATTAGATATTAGGAAGAAATTTTTTACTGTGAGGGTGGTGCAGCACTGGAACAGGTTGCCCACAGAAGTTGTGGATGCCCCATCCCTGGAAGTGTCCAATGCCAGGTTGGACCAGGTTTTGAGCAAACAGGTCTAGTGGAAGGTGTCCCTGCCCATGGTAGGAGGGCTGGAACTAGATGATCTTTAAGGTCCCTTCTAGGGGCCCTTCCCAGGTCATTCTGTGATTCTACGATATCTTCAATGGAGAAATGACAGCTGACCTTCATAGCAATAGTACTACCCAATGTCCTTTTTTTCTTAGAGTGTTGACACACCTTTCCAAGTGCAGATAAGGGAAAGAAGGCAAAAGAAAGGGGAACCTATCTAAACAGCTCCCCACGTTAACAGAAAATATATGGTTGGTACACAGAAATGGTTGTAGAAGCAAAACGCAGTGGGCAAATAAACAGGGTTTTATGGGTCTGATGTGACTCAGTAGAAGCACACACAAAGACACAATTCCAGCAGACAACTAGACATTGACAAAGTTCTCAGAAGTCAAAGTATTCTCACACTAATATGCTACAGCAGACTTTCACTAATCAGTCTAATATCAGTAGCAATAGTCATAACCCTACTTAAAAGGCATGCCAAATGGAACCTAGCTGAAGGAATATCTTCCAGTGGCAAAATTTCCTACAGCAGCTCTTACACAGACCACAACACCTGTGCTCAAAATCCTTTGCTATGTACAATGCACCAGTTGACAAATATTTTTAAAAATGAAAAAGAGTAAAAGTGACTGTATTCAGTGTGAGATGCTTTTGACAATCTCATCTCAGTTTGAAAAAGAAATATGAATTCAGGAAAAATAGACAGAATGTGTTGAACACAATTTGAAAACAAGCGTGTTTATCTGAATTCATATAACCTGAAGGTGCTACTTCCCTGACCTGTATACCATGATGCTTCTGCTACCAAAAGATTCTTTAGGATGATAACTCCCTTTGGGAATTTTTCATTAAAGTCCTTTCATCTAACCAACTGCCCTGAGAGATTTCTCTATTTTAATAATGTACATTTCTAGGGAATAATACAACAAGCTATGTTAGTAAGTGATAACTACTGGCATCTCCATCTGCTTTGGTACTCAGCAAATTCTCTAAGAATAGCAGCAGATGCACCTTTCACACAGTTAGAACATGACCACAGGCCAGCTGTGCACAAATTAAGAAGCTGCAGAACAGCTAAGCAGTGATCACTTGAACCTCCACTTGTGTCCGTTCAGAATTTATAGGGCATGTACAGGAAAAAAACTAATGCTACTGTTTTGATTTTGCAGCTACCAGTAAAATAAAAGGCTTCAGAGGAGTTAAAGAGTACACTAACCTGAAATCCCAACATCTGCCAGTTGACTTAAGAAAAGGAAGAATGAAGGACAAAAATGACATGTGTCGCAGTTACTCAGTGCTGCCAAAATGATGGCACCAACTCTACACATAGAGGAAACTCCACGTACCCAACACTGTAGTTGCAACATTTAACATTGCCTTCCCTAAAATTAAGGAACAATGGGAATGCAATCACGTGTGAATTAAATCTGAATGGGAAAATGCATGTTTAAACACAGGGTTGCTTAGGAGACAGAGTAAAAACTGTCAGACCAGATGTGGTGAGTTGATCTTGGCTGGATGCCAGGTACCCACAAAGACATTCTATGGGTTTTACATAAGTCATAAAAAGTAGAGAGTGACTAAAGACTTTTCGACGCGCCAAAATTATATGAAAGGCAATTCTGACACATGGCCTGGGTTGGAAGGGACCTTAAAGATCACCTGGTTCCAATCCCCCTGCCATGGGCAGGGACACCTTTCACTAGACCAGGCTGCTCAGAGCTCTGCCTAACTTAGCCTTGAACAGTTACAGGAATGGGGTATCCAAAACTTCCCTGGGCAACATATTCCAGAGCCTCACCACCCTCACAGTAAAGAATTTCTTCCTAATATCTAATCTAAACCTACTTTCTTTCAATTTGAAGCCCTTTCCCCCTTGTCTTGTCACTACATGCCCTTGTAAAAAGTCTCTCCACATCCTTCTTGATGGCTCCCTTCAGGTACTGGGGAGGTTGCAATTAGATCACCCCAAAGCCTTCCTTCTCCAGGTTGAACAAACCCAATTTGTGATGATATTGAAGAGGAAAAGAAGAAAATCTCCAATAAAGAGGTTTTTCAGCTGCAGCTCTTAACACAGCTCTTGTTACATCACCTCACTTTATCTCCACATTAGCTTTAAACTTTGAGTTCACTGCACCTGCGGGTGCTGCCTACAGATCCATTGCCCTGGAGTCTCCCCAGCATGCATGATGAGCCCTTCTCTTGCTCTGCCACATGTTCTCAGTATCTGTTTCCTTAACATTTCCTGAACGTAGCTCTACCCCAGTGAGCCATCAGAGACCTGTTTTCTCATTAACACCATTCTGACAAGGAAGTTCATTGAGACACATTTTTCTTTTCCTATGTAATAAGACATTTTTTGCTGTTCTCTGGGCTAGGCCTTCATTACATTCTTGTCTGATGTTTTTATCTTGATTGGCCATAATTACTGTGCCATCTAACATTTCCAGTTCTTTCACATAAGAATTTTTAAAAGCTCTTTGTTTTAATTCCCAAAAATTAGATGATCTCTTACAAATCTTTCTCTGATGATAATCAAAAATTCTACTTACAAGTAGAATAAAAATTATAAAATCACTTATATTGTTTTGTCCTTCCAAATGAGCAGATTGACCCTGGCATTCAGACCACATGGAGATCAAATCAACATCTGATCCATGGTCTCTTGAAGGCCCATGGATCATTTCTAAAGAGTCCACTAAAGATGCATAAATGCATGCCTATTTTCAGCAAGTTTCAGTATCTGCTAAAATCATCAGCACCATAACAGGAGATTTTGGGGTGATCCACAACTAAGCCTGATAATCACTCAAATTAAACTGAAAATCTTAGAGTGTTGTCTGTAGGAATGTTTTCTTGTTATTATTTATACTTATTCTGCAGTTAGTAAGCAAGACAAAAAGAAAATAATCACAGAGTGAGCCACGCTTAAGACTAGACAAAGACAGGCACCAGGAACCTAAGCACACCTATGTGTGCACAGCTTTGCTCTTCAAGATCCCTACTCAAAAACCAGTCAAAGCTGAGGCAGTTTCTCTTTCCACTCTCCATCCTTTGCCCACATTCTTCACCCCTAAACCTCCAGATGAGAGCTGCTTAAGTCAATACTACCACTGAATCTGTACCTGTGGCCTCATCCCATGTTCAAAGCATCCAAAAACATCTCCTAACAATTCAGCCACCTTAAGAGGCAGTAGGTTCCTGTGGTTTTATTGGAAAACTTGAGCACCTAAGCTTTTCTAAGTGCACAGACCAGGGATAGTCAACATCTTGCCTGAAGAGAACAAGACACTATTCTCCCACCTAGTCCTTTTATGCCCATCAAGAAAACATACCCAAATTCATTCAGTCTCCTCTAAGCACATGATAAACGGGAAGGATAGAAAACACTGCCATTCCCTTCTAAAACATGGTGGGGACATGCCATTCTCTTGCAAGCTAGCTTCTTATGCAGGCTAGCTTCTCATGCCAAAGGAATAGACTTCCCTGGACTGTTTAGACCTTCTCTTTTTTCTTGTATAAATTCAAAGCAGTATCAACAATCCGAAATTGCCTTGGGAGCTGTGGACACAATCCACAGTGGTCCCATTTCCAAATTACTATGTTGGTTAGAGACAAGGGCACCTTTTCAGCAGATGGGAGGTGGGGGTTTGAAGCAGTGCAATGAGCTGCATCTGGATCTCCTGTTTCCCAGATAAGTGGTCCCAGACAGTATGTTATTACATGATAGTTGGGTAGCAGCAGTTCATTTTTCAAAGAGAACTGTACAAAACTCTTTTCTCAGAGCCATTTTTCAAAGCCTCCATGCTTGAAGGAAAACTGGGCACACACATTCAAGGCAAGCTTCCACCTCCTGGAACTTGAGTTTCTCCAGGCACTTGGCACTAGAGATAGTGAATTTATCCACTCCTGCATCCAGCAGAGGGAATCATGAAGGACCTCTCTCACAAACAATTTTCAGACAGCTGCTGTGGCCCTCACACACTTGGTTGTCTGTGGTGAGTCACCTTCTTCAGCACATAGGTCTTCTCCATTCACTCCATATAACAGCTAAACATTGCTGATTCTTGGTCTGGAGCCTGGTATCGACCTTGCAGCACTGTGACACTTTGTTCATGTCTGTGCTTCACTCATGTGCTGTACTATTGGACTAGATGATTTTTTAACCAACCCAAACCATTCTATGATTCGTTGCAGAAGGAAACCAATGTAAACCCTAAAACTCCCCACCATCTGTCTTACTGCTCTGTCCTGGCCTCCAGGACACCCTATGGAACTTCTAACTAACCTTCTGATACAGTTTTGAGGCAGTAGCATTCGAACAGTCCCAGCAGCTAAGGAACCCTGGATCCTAATGAACAAGTAAGAGACTGGTGCACTAACAAAGAACTTGAGCAGACCAACTTCCATTCTTTTCTTGTCTACAGACATCTTATACAACTAAAGGCAAATCACCCAGGACTACATTTTTCTGAAGAGACACTTAAATGGGTGAGATGAGACCTTGCTGGGTTTTCAAAAATCGCCTCTTTCGAAAGTTTCAGGTTCCTACTAGGTTGTTTGCCTCTTGACTTCAGAGTTCTTAAAAGATCTTAAAATTCAGCCATGCTCCCTTGCGTTTTTCTGTTCTGAATATATAAAATGGAGCACGTTTAGCACAAAAGTTGGCAGAAGCACTAACAAAGCCTTAGAAACATGTACAGTTGTTTGCATGGATAAAAACGTCAAAAGGCTTTAAACCTTCTACTGACATATTACTCTGTTTTGAAGGGTCCTACTCTCACAGCTGAAAAACAGGATGGCTCGTGCAAAACAGAAGGAAGGAGTCGAAATTTAAGAAGCTGCCAACTAGTTATTGACCAGCTGATGCCTTATGAGCCCAGTCTGTGCCTCTTTCACTAGACTACCTTTTCCAAAATACATCTTAACACTCCTTTCATCAAGGGAAATTAAAATAGCCAGACCCTGACCACACAGCTGTATGGGAAGCATGGTTCAGCTGTGAAGTTCAGCCAGTAGTGAAAGGCAGTGCAAAGCACAAACTACGCTTCCCCAGAGAAACCATGAGAATATTTTTGGCTAAACGCTCCTGGTTTTCAGCCAAAATAATGTGACAAAAGAACTAAACTATCCCAGAGAACTGACACTTTACTTTAAAAAGGTATTTTGCCAGAAGTCTTCCTCCTTTAAAAGGATTCTGGCTCAAGAGTTTCTGAACAGCCCTAAAGATGACTAAATAAGAGCTTTAGAAACAGTGTAAAATCACTCAAAAGTAATCAGAAAAAATAGTTTTGAACATAATGTACAGTTACAAATTACACAGTAGATTTCTGCTGCTTCCACACTGCAATTCTCTGTTGACTCTGGGACTATGCCATGTTTAAAATGCCATTTTGACTATGAATTTAAGTTAAATATTTTCTTTCATACATTAATCCAAACAATAATTTCATTGTAACAAATACATCTAAGAATTTTATGAAAGACAGTCCAAACATTTTTAAAAGGAATACTCAGCTTGGAAGTCTAACTTCTTGTCTACAACATCAGAATACCTTACCGATGCTGCATAAGTAACATACTAAAATTTTAGGGATGGTATCACTGTTATAAGTGAGACCTTTAAATCAGTGTTTGTATTGTATTTTCTGATCACTATAATGCCTTAAATGTTCATGATCATGTAAACAATTATATAGATATGAAATATAAAAGATCTCAGCTACAGAGAGGAAAACATAGGGCAACAGTTTTTACATTTGCCATATTTTAAAAATCTTTCAATACCCAAGGGTCAAAGTTGTAGTATTTCCAGTCCAGTTGCTCTCTTTCACTATATGGCAAGTAAAGTTGGGTAAGATTCTCCACATCTATTTGATTTCGCTCGAAAACAATCCCCCTTCAGAATTTCACTGCCTATACTGAGCACATATATATGTACGCACAGAGGTCAGAATGGAAACTCACAAATCCCTTATGAATCTCAATTTTTCATAGCTCACAACTGAAAAGCAGACATACATGCCCTTCTGCTTACCAAAGTATGGTTTATTCTCATATTCCTGCTCATTTAGAACAAGATTTTTTATCTTTATACATCCTTATATCTCATTAAGCATTTCTGCATAGTACTACTTCCAACATGATTTGGTTTTCATTGAGATTGCTCTTAATTATCCAGTGGTGTAACTCCAGCTCTTACTGGACCTTCTGTCATGTTTCACTTCTGCAATGCCAGCCTTGCAGCTGTATTAAAAGATCACTTTTTAAAGCAGAAAACAGAGAACTGCCTATATCTGTTACCAGTAATTACAACCCGTTAATGAAGTAAAATAAGTTTCAATTGTAGAAAAAGTTAAAATTCATATACTGCTTTGTCCTTCCCTGCTAAATGGAAAGTGAGCTCTTCCAATGGCATTTGTATATTTTAAATACAACCCCCCTTAAACGAAACAGGAATTCAGTGATCTAACCCACATGGGTGCTTCACAGTAGAAAGGTCCAGTGTTACCCGATAGATATCAAGCTCTTTTTTTCCTTACCTTCCCTTACTATTTGGGGATTGTCAATCATATTTTGTCTTATACAAGGCAGCCCCCTAACAAACACAGACTTTTTCCTCTACTTGCTTCTACAGAATTAAAGCATAAAAGTCTCTTACCTTATGGCTGCTGAGAAAATGGGAACTGCAGAATGCTCTGTGCCTGCAGGGACACTGCACAGATGAACCTCATTGCTGCTGTTTACAGAAGTCTGACAGTTTTTAATTTGAAAAGAGGTTGTCTTTTGCTTTTCGACAGTTCAACAAATCAGACAAAACAGTTGCAAGTGTTATCTGTAAACAGCTTCCTGTTTGAAATAGATCAGCTGTCCTGCAGGATAATAATTAGGAAAGAAGTGTGGGAAAACTGAAGAGGTCCATGATGTAAGCTTTTTATTTTGGGAATGTACTTTTTTGGGAATGCACTCTTACTTTCCCCTCCTCCTCTCTAGCAGAGAACCCCTTTTTAACCATTTACATCTATTCAGCTCTAAGCCATGCATGCACACTGCCCCAGCACAACACTTTTCTTGCTTTGCTTCAGCAGATATGAAAACATATGAAACACAGCAGCAAGTGTGAACATCTTGCATGGATAATTAACACACTTTCCCCTTACTGAAATTCTCTGTTCTTGCCATTGCCTGCAGCATTCTTGACTTGAGTAAAACATGCGACTATTTCAGAGTCACATCTCAACACTTCACAACAACGTAAGTGCTGAATTATCCACATGGTAGGCATCTTCACAAATTATTTCTTTTTGAAACACCTTTTGATATCACTTTTGTGATATCAAAAATAGCTTCTAAATAAACAACTCTGATTTTTACCTTAAACAGCTAGACTAGTTTGAGCCCTGGGTAAACCACAGTACTCCACATATGTTCAAGCAGGAAAAAAACTGGGGCCAGCTGCCTGTGGTAAGTGGGATTTTGAGAACACCCCCCACTGTTACAGAAGTTTATACTTCAACACATATAAATGGCTTCTCTCAGTTTCCAGAGCAAATAGAGAGTAGCACGTATGACTATACCAATTAATACTCCCTAATGAATAGCTGCTATATTTGTAAGACAGTAGCTCTGATAGCTACAAAAAAGGCTTGTGAATTATCTGTCTGCCCCCTATGCTCACAGTTTTTCCAGCTAAGGTTTGAGGGGTCATGCTGTTAAGCAAGCACCCAGAGGGCTGGGAGCCTGGGTAACTCCCAATATGTGACCTCTTACTGGAAGAACAGGATTGGGACTTAAGGGCAGTAGCAGGGGGTTCTTTTCCATCTTCCACAGTCCCAAGATCAGGAAAGTATTAGAACACAGAAAAGGTTTTAGACTGAGAGACTTGAGGACACTGCAGTAGAATCACGTGTGTGTTCACCTTATCACCTCTCAGATCTACTCTGGTGGAAGGCATAGGTCCACTCCACTGAGAATTTTGTGGTGGGGCTTCCAATACAAGCTGATGACACATAGCACTAATGCACTCTTTTCCTGCTTTGCTCACGAGATTACGTATCCTCTCTCCCCAGCCCTGGGGTGTACAACTTCCTTACCCACCACAGCTCATGATTTTGCAGCCCACAGCAAAGCACACACTGACCAGCTTTGCTGGTAAAGATAAAAAACAGGTACAAAAAGAGGTAGTGATGTCTCATACTCAGGACTCCCTGTGGACTACCTTCATAAAGGCAGACCTCTCCTAAACCACCGTTTCCATGTTGGACTGGAACCTAGCTACCCCCCTCCATTGCTACAGACTCCTGTATTTTAACACACAACAAATGGTCATGAAAAGTTAAGAACCAATGATCACTTCCAGATCACATCAGTAAAGAAAGGACAAAATGGTAGAACATGAACATAACTGTGTAAAGAACACACAACTCTAATTTGAAAGTTTGGGGGATTTTTTTTTTTTTGCATATAAGCCCCATGAGTTCAGTGGGAGCAGGAGGCAATTAGCAGGATTGGGCCCTTGCAGCAACTTTGTTGGCAGCAACTTGCCAAGAAAAACATTTTGTGTAAAGAATGCAGTAAAGTGACTGCAGTCCAAGCCTTTGAAGATCATATTACCATGGCAAAGACAATTCCATTTACATACATATCTACTCTCCCTGTAAACATATGCAAATAATTTTGAGGCCAGAAAAAGAATTCAAGGGAGAAATAGAGCCATTCAGGAAAAGTTAGTAGAAAAGGTAGGATTCAACACTGGGGATGGAGAAGTGAAAACAAACATAAATTAATGGAATTCAAAAGGAAAGGGTAAACACTATAAATGCAGTAGAAGTGCTTTCTCTAGGAAAGGGAAAAATAAGTAAGTACATAGTTTTCTTCCACGTAAGAGGAAAAAGGCATAGTCCCTATACAGAAGGGCATAAATAACTTTTGCCCACCCTGAAAACCAAGTGGAAGCTGTGTAGCCATATTGCTTACATCATCTAAATCAGGCTACTCTGTGCAAACTGGGGTTCTGATGCACGGACCAAACGGGAGCAGCTCAGGCCATCAGCAGGTTGCAGTAGCTGTTGGCAATTAAGCTAAAGTTCTTTATTATGTTAACATGCCTGCCTGAGACACTGTAGCACCTAAGAGCTGATTCAAAAGACTTTCAGCCGCCCTTGCTGGATGAAGAGGGACAGCCTCCAGAGGCTATGGTATACTAGCCCACACAGATGAGCAACAAACTCTTGGACTAACTGAAACACAAAGAGGAAGCCTACACAGAGTGGAAGTGAGGACAGGTAGCCTGGGAAGAATACAGAGAGATTGTCTGAGTAACCAGGGGTCATGTTAGGAAAGCTAAAGCCTCAAGAGAATTAAAAATTAAAATCAGGCCAGAGATGTCAAAGGCAACAAGAAAACCTTCTTTAGGTACATCAGTGATAAAAGGAAAATGTGGGTCCTCCTTGGTAAGGAAATAGGATACATGCTTACCTGGGACATGGAGAAGGCCAAGGTACTCAACAACTTTTTTGCTCAGTCTTCACCAGTGTGAAGTGTTCCAGCCACACCTGATTCTCCCTTGGGTTTAGCAAAGCATCCAACAGTATCAGCAACATTCCCAGTCAGATATTCCCAAGGGATGAAAATTTCCAATGCCCAAACTCCTTAATAAATCAATATCTGAGCTCAATTGCTTGAGTTCAGTTTATTGCAGGCCATCACAAATGCTGTTCTGGCTCTTGAAAGTAAGGGCTGCCTCACTAACCAGCCCTTAGTAGGCCTCCCAGGGCACTCAAAATACTACCAGAAGAGGCAAGGAGATGCAGGACTCCTCCATGGTACAGACTTGCACACAGGCACACGGAGTGAAAACCCTCCACTGCTCTTGAGATAAATAATGATGTGTCCCATTCCCTCTGGCTTCACATAACAGTAACTGCTTAGCCACGCAAATAGGAAACTCTAATAAACATTAAGATATGTTTATTATATAAACATATATATATAAACATGTCTGGTAAAAACCTGTCTGTAGATTTATCCCTCTGAAGATATCCATCCGAATCACTTTCCTTAGCACAGCCCCAACACCACTGCACCTGTCTGTGGGCAGGTAGACACCAGCAGCTATCCTTACCACCTCTGCTGTGCAATACATGAGATGTATAGTGGGAAAGATCAGTCCAGACACAGTAAAACACAGCATTAATTTTATTTGCAGCTGTGTAAAATCTGGCCTTCAACTTCATTAGTGATGTTGCACTAACGTTTTTTTTTGCACAAAATTTATAAGCAGCATTCACTGCAGCGGTAGTGCTTTTTCTGTTAGTCCTCATCTCTCAAACTGAAATTCTCTTCAGTGCTTGGATTTAATTCTATCTTTGCTGCTCCAGGGGCAGAACACAACTGAGCCAGACATGTTAACTCAATATTCAATAATGAAAAACGTTAGCTATTCATCAGTTAGCAACAGCGAGCAGCAAGCGCATGTTGTTAAGATAAGAATGATTTTCCTGAAAACAAGAAAGAGTAACAGTAACTGGAAGGCAGAGGAGGAGATACCTGAAGTCACAGACTGTAACAAATTCAACAAACTTTATCCTCTTGAAGGCAAGACATAAATAAGATCCTTTACCTGTTGCTCTCTGCAGGGAACAGAGCACTAGTACAAAGAGATTTCATGTCACTTTTCTCTTGCTCTCAGCAGAAGGCAGGTTTTTCACAGGAGCACCCTTAAGGCAGGGAGCAAAGGGCAGAGCAAAGTCACTTGATTAAAAAGCAGTCAAGCACTGATCAATGTTGCAGTCAGAGCCCTGTGGAGGAGAGGAAAACTCATACTCCCACAGCCTGGCACCACAGTCTTCTTTCTGTGAGGCTTCATGACTTTCTGTAATCGGTACCTTTATCTCTGTCATTCTGATACACTTCTAGTGGCTGAGATAGCACATCCCACAAAGTAGAAAAGGTCTAGCTTTGGGCATTGCTCTGACTTCCAAATGTGACCAAGAATCAAACTCAGGCCTCCCACTTAAAAAATTCAGAAAAAACAAAAGCATAGGAAATAGATTTCAGTCCACAATGCAGGAGTGATAGGACTTCCTTCACACACTACTGGGAGTATTGCTACACTAAAACTCACCAGTTGTTTCCACCTGCACTCAAGAGGGGCTACTCAAACATGATGTTATCATATATTACCATATTAATACAAGATAGGTTAAGCACTTACCACCCAAAATTTCAGCAAGTTCTGCCACACTAGAATTGTGACACACCTACAGACCTTTTCAAATTAAAATCAGGGCACAGGCTTCCATACAGACAAAAAATATTTGAAGACATTTGTGAAAGGCTGCACATGAAATAAACAACTAAAGCTCTAATATCAGGTGGAAGGCTCAAGAGCACCTAACAGATGCAAAGGCTTTCCTTGCTTCTCATTTGGGGCTACTACAGGAAAGAACTGGTCTTTTCATACTGTTCAGTATGTGGCTGTCTCTTCACATTGATACCACTCACATACTACTGCTGCACAGGGTCTTAGTACAGAATGCCCCCGTTTTCACCTAGACCAGCTGATAAAACTCAGTGAGGAATCACATGTTCAGAGTTCAACTGTGCCAATATATGAAAGATACAGGAAAAAGTCTAGCATCATCTCACATGGAGTCTGTTTAGGTTAAGGTAACATTTGACACTAGCATTCCAGCAGCCTCATTAGCACTTGACCAGATGGCATCAACTGACTTTCCAGATTGCAGGCATGCACTTGATATGCTTGTCAAGGGACGGAGGGATTTGTCTGACTGGATCGCTGACACAAAGACACGAGGGAGTCTGTGAATGAAGGTAAACTAGGACTAAAGTCTTTTGCAAAGCACACAGCTTCGTATTTTTATGCCACAAATATCCACCTTTACTTGTAGCTTAGTTGATGTAAAAACCACAAAGGGCTTTGACAGTGTTATCCTTTCACTCAAAGAATTTGCTTATGGGGCCATCATGGGCCTTTGCATTTCTTAAAGTTCAAAAGGGCTTGCAACAAGAGCCAAGAAAAATCTATAGCCAGCTGGCAGTGCCTGGGAACATTTGCAAGCTTTACATTCAGTTTACTAGATTTCTCCTCCCCCACCTACTCCCTCCCAGTACTTCAAAAGAAACTCTAATGATATTTTTATTATGATGAAGAGATCAAATCTGAGTTACATTTCACCACGAAATAGGAAATGCTGTCTACTGAAGCCTGCTGAGGATCACCTCTTCTTGCAGAGGTTACACAGTCCCAGCAGACTCACCAACCTCTAACTAAAGATAGTTAACATCTGGTAAGCCTCCAAATACTCCCCAGACTGCTTCTTCCAATCCACACCAGCAAAGATCTATTTGCACAGGCTGCCATCTGTGACTGTTGTAGCAGGAAGCTTAGTAATGTCTGACTCAAGACTGGAATTATTTTGGGAGGACTAGAGCGGGTGGCATTTCCAACCTAAGAAATACCCATTTTAGCAGTGAAAATTTAAAATTCAAAAGTTCTGGCACTGCTAGTGTAAGATCTTTTACAATTATTCTCCACAAAAGGAGACAGGATTTGCAGTTCTTCTATACCTATAAATCCCCTCATCTAATTCTAAGGGAAGCAGATGAATTCTCTTCTGCTGAATCATTCAAGACAAAAAATAAATAGTCAAGGAATAAAGAAGGAATTAAATTATCCTCCAGAGACAGAAGTTTGAAAAGGAGGTAGGAAAAGGCTTCAAGGCAAGGCAACTTCTTCAAAGATACAGCCTGCTTTTTGTGCAAACATTCAAGCCTTGTCAGCAAGTAGCAGGAAATTACCCACTAATTACATCAGGGCACATATTTTCCTTCTCTCTGCATTCTCTGAACCAAAAGTTAACAGCACACAGCTATCTGTCCTGCCCTACTAAGTCATGCCATAACTTGTGTTAAAGTCTTGACTTTTTCAATGCAAAAGCAACACAGAACTTGTTTTAACCTTTTATCTCTCCACAGCTAAAGAAGAGGTGTCAAATGGGAAGCAACCAAAACCACTCTAAATGGGAAAAGGAAGTAAAGATACAAAGACCTTCAGTATGTGGTACTTGTCCTCCATTTACTCTCAGGTAGGACAATGCAAGTTATTAAGAGCTCCTATTACACAACTTCTTCCCAACTTAGCTCTCCACCAAATAGACTGACTCCATAACTAGTTGTCTTTTACTGTGTTAAACAATGACTATACTGAACAGGCTATTAGGAATAATTCATGTAATTTGCTCAGAACTTTACATGCCCAACTCCATGCTCCCCTCTGAGCTTGTGTAAAGTGATTCTAAACAAAGATACTGAAGTAAAAATGGGACCCTACCACTCAGCCATTGGATGCCAAAACACATAGTCCTTCCCCACCTCTCTCTGCACCACCAAGCATGTGCTGAACCATGTTAAAACATCACTCAAAAAAAAATCCCAAACATTTCTGAAAGCAAGATCAATAGCTACAAAATTGTAGTTTATGTCCAGTAATGTAGTCAAGCACTCAGAAGTGAAAATTTCTCCCCATTTCCTTTTGATATAGTTCAGAAAGTACAGGACCTGCTTTTAGGTAAGAACTAGAAGGCAATTTTGCCACTTAGAGCAATTTAAGTTACCTCAAATTTAACCTATACCTTCCCCAACACATTTCCTAAGAATTCAAACCCCTTATTCAGATGTCATTGCTTCGTATTTCAGAAGTCACACATCACCTGCTATGTTGACTTCTTCCTGTGTCAGGAACATGTAGGTCTCCAACTGGTATTCTTGTGTGCAAAACTCAGCAGTTCCACTGCTCTACAGTAATTCTCCACATTCTCCCCAAAAGGTGAGACTCAGAATACTTAGGTTTTTCACTGCCAATTCTTTTTGCAGACTCTGGACTCTTTTGTCCAGAGTTGTGCTGCAACAGTGCCAAGAACAACCTAAGAGGGCTATCGTTAAAATGCTGGTGGACTTAATATTGGATACACAAGAGTCACTCTCCAGACAGTAGAGAAGTCCCATGAACCAGTTAATCCCCATCTGCGTTTACGGAATTCAAAATTTAAATGAAATTACTCTGTTATATGAACAGTTGTTTATTCAGCCATTTTTTGCACTTTACAGCTGGAATTCTGGAAATTCAAACACCACATCTTTGCCTGTGAGCTTCTTGTAGACACCAGAAAATGTTTCCACCTGTGAAGAAAAATAATCTTGTTTATACATGCTGTGTAAACAAGTAACTCTAAGTTAACATACTTAATATACTCTAATATTTGCCACTTCATCTTCACTCTGACATGAGCTCTGAGGATAATTTTCTTCCAGATGAAGATGGCTGACCGTTTACACAGAAGATACATTTTGTGAAGAGTATTTGGAAACGCTTTGATTTGCAACCATGGGAGACCTTGAGAGTTGAGCAGGCCCAAACAAACCCCTCTAGAAAAAATCCAGGCAAAGTGCAGGCTGTATTGAGCACATCTGTTTAAGGTCAAAACTAAGTGCTTCACTTGAAAAACAATAAAACCAACTAAATAAAACAAACAACCTAACTGACTCCTAAACATACAAACCCCCCAACAAAACACAGTCTGTTCCCATGAAAGGAACCAATATAGCTACTTTACAATCCAGGGGTTTTAGCAAGTAGAACTAGAGCTTTAGTTTAAAACTATCTTGCCTTATCTTCAGCACCCTATTCGAGATACAAACAGAAGCATCTCTACTGCCAAAAGCCAAAAAGGACTCTTTTGCTGTATCACTAAGCAATCTCTTAAGTGATGTCAGAATGCCATCCTGACCTGCATGAGAAAGTAAGTTTTTACATTTACCTTGTGTTCAACATTGTTCTGCTGTGCTTTGTCCAGATGGACTTTTATAAGCCTGCTGCCGTCCAGTTTTACGCGGATTCTCTTGCCCACAATTTCACTGGGGAAGACCAGGTCTTCAAGGATAGCATCGTGCACTGCAGTAAGCGTACGGCTGAAATGCCACATTTGTATCATTAAAACACATCCTCTTGAAAACCTTGGTTTGTCAAGCCTTTTGCAAGCATGCTTTAGCTGAAAATTCAGCAGCATTTTTCTCCTTAATGCCACAGTGTGACAATATCACACTATCACAGGTTATGCAAAAATAAAAGCCAAATTCTACAGTGAGTGCAGGAACTTAGTGACATGGGGGAAAAGTAGCCAGGTTTCTGACCTTTTAGATCACACATTGCTTTGTAACAGCCCTGAAACATTCTTCTATTTCTACCTATTTAAGGAATATTTTATTTAAATTGAAGCCAAACTGTCCCACCTGCAATTCTGCCAGAGACACTTACTGGAAGAGTTTAAGTGTGCGAATATCTTCAGCTACACAGAATACATTCATAGCAGACCCAGTTTTGAAAACACTGGTTTCTTCATCTGCCTAAGGCCAAGCAGCTTAGAACTCCAGTGTATTATAGGAAAAGACTAGCTAGTAAGTTTAGTCCACACTTTGAAGACTGATGTCTACATGTGTGTTCTTGAACTGTCCAGAAGCGAGTCAAAGTGAGAAAAATTAGCCCAAGCTATTTTGCATGAGTCTAGAGGACTAATAAGATTTCCAGCATCTCCATCTTCAGTTTCAAGGCAGTACCACTAGTAACTAAGACCTGTGTCTACAGCAGCACTTGAAACCTGTGAATATTGGGATAGCCAAGGGAGACCAATCACATTTCTATGCTTTGCAATGCATACAGCAGTTTTACACTACCAGCCTGACCTCTCTCAGGTCCAGACAGGGACAGTCCTGCACACTTGCCTTCCCTCATGCAGAAACTGGCAGGATGCTAATCACAGACACAGATGCCAACTTCTCCAGCCACTGTGCAACACTAGTTTTAACAGAACACAGGTAGAGTCCTCCGAAGGCAGGACTGCAGACGAGTACTATGAAATTGTAGTTTTAAAATCTATGCCTAAAGATGGCAAAACACAGTAACACATACAACAGAGGTGTAATACTGGGGCTGGGAGAAGTTGCAGGACATGCCACAACTCATAAAGAGGATAAACTTTTAAGACAGACTACATAATGACAGAGCAAGATGTAGAACAGCATAAATGAGGCACTGACATCCAGAGAGACATAGCAGTGTTGCATGTCTAGCAATCAAGAGACTAGATAAGAGCAAGGGAGGCCATTTAACACAAATGACTATACTACTGCTAATAAATTCATACCCAGAGGGACTACTACTCATACCTATACCCCTCCTCAGCCACTCTCTCCCTCATTGCATCCCCTTCAGTGTGCCAGCCTTGACTTCTGTACAAGTTTAACATGTGAAGTGGAAGAGGCTCTTCCTACAACTTAGAAAAAAATAATTCTTGTCAGCACACTGTGATAACAGATAGCAAATTGGGGTTTCTTAAGTCAGCATTGCTGGCTAAAAATCAGCTACAGCTGTAGCTGGAAATACAGACAGAGTGCTAAGAAATGCAACACAGTACCCAAAGATGAGCTTTCTACTGCACACTTTGGCAGTCAAATGACAGATACTATTTCAAGCAGTAGCAGAAAGGACAAGACCACTTAAACACTTGAATTACTTCTCAAAAACTCAACTAACCATTATTTGACTAAACTACCATTTACAAAAGAAGGCTGTCGTACTGAATCAGTTTTATTTACTAACCTCCTGGGACGCTTTTGCTTGTTTTTTGTGCGGCTTTTTCTTGTTGGCTTAGGTAGAATCCTTCTCTGTTAAGAAAAATAAAACAACAACAAAGGGATTTCTCAGCATCTAGTGGTTGCAATATACTCAAAAACATCAACAATACATGTACCTTCTCTCCCCAACCAGAAAATGCATGAAAAATCAAAAAAGGAAGAGTTAAGGATACTCAAAGCTACATCAACATTAGAACCTCAGGTTACTTGCAGAAGCTGAAGTGCTGTATTTCTTTATTTTGCAATTACTAATCTTGTATTCAGTGCACTGAAACAAAAGTTTTGTATTTCATCCCCTCCTCCCATAAATACAACCACAGTAGTTCACTGGGTCTCATTAGCAATGTGGACACACTTCCCTGGGAACAGGAATTCCAGAGAATTTTACAATTTCTGTGAGACTGAGCCTCTGGTGCAACCCAGTGTAGTGAGCTCAGTCCCACAGACAGCTAGGTGACGTTAGTTTGAATAATGAGATGTATTACACAATTCAGATTAAACTCTGGCTAAAATGTAACCTGTTCCAAAAGTAGGCTCCAAAGGAATTTATAGCACCTAAGAGCAGTAAAACTTATTTTCTACTTCCCTACTCCAAGGGTAGATGTTTTAAAACACTGAGTTTTACTTGCAACTGTAGCCACCTGAAGTATTTTCTACCATCACACCACAGCTGCTCTGTGACTGTATTCATGATGGGGTTACCATAATCCCAACTGGGTCATGTCATACTCAAGAACACTTCACCTACAGCAGAACTGCACATGATCCCCTCTAAAATGCGTATTACTGAACTGACAAGGAATTCTCAAGCACATAGGTAAAGTGAGCTAGAGGCACCTCATTAAAATAAACCTTCTTGGTCACATGAAGATTCAGGGTAAAGTTCTCTGGCTCTTAAAACTATATTAATAAGTATTTTTCACTAATAACAGCTTGTCCACTCTGCAGACAGCTCTCCACTTTGTCCACCTCTCAGTACTGCCCAGAGAGCCCTCCATCACCTTCTCACACCTTAGCTCCTCCATAGATTTAGAACTTAAGTCAGCTTTTTTCTTCCTCTCCTATTAACTTGAATTTTGAGTGCTTACATTATGTAAGTTTAGTAAAGAACCTATTAATATTTGCTCCCATTTACTTTCAAACTCTGCTTCTCAAACATCTGGAGTAAGAGAGGTCAGAACAAGAAACTTCTATCCCTGTGAAAAAGCTTCACATCTCACCAAGTTTACACAGCCTCAGTTGCCAGCTGAAATCATTTTACCTAACATCCACATAACATTTCCTGCTGGAACAAAAATATGCATTGTATCACTGTTACCTCGAATGGGCAAGACAGAAGGGTAATGCAGCACTGGAACAGGTTATCCAGAGAGGATGTGGAATCTTGGATGTTTTCAAGACTCAGACAAAACCATGGCTGACCTGATCTAATGCTGACAGCACTCCCAGCTCATGCATGAGGCTGGACTAGATCACCTCCACAGATCCCTTCAAATCAACATTTTTATGATTCTAAAATGTTTTACCTGAGCAATGAACACCACATGTTTTCCACTAAATTTCTTCTCCAGCTCACGAACTAGCCGCACCTGAATCTTCTGGAAGGACTTCAGCTGAGGAACTGGTACGAAGATAATGATGGCTTTTCTGCCACCACCCACTTCAATTTCCTGAAACAGAAGTACAATGTTACCTAGGGGCCGAAAAGTAATGTTTGCTTTGATGGTGAATCCTCTGAGCACAGGTATTTGATAGTCTTGCTTATGACTTTGTGGGGTGTGGAGTACATCACACAGCAGTACTGCCTTAATGCATTTAAGACAAAACACCAAATAGAAAAACCTTTATCAGAGCACTTGTTTTGCTGTAAAGGAGTGACTGGGCAATAAGTGCCACCACTCCTTTCAGAGTCACATCCTCTGAACAGCAAAGCTCATTTTTTTTTAGTACGAAACTCAGATGCCAGAATAACTATACTGAATGCTTACAATCACATCTGCAACAGAGCTTACGTGCAAATAAAAAAGCTTCAAAAATCACTTGCCTCTAAAGCAGACTGCAGACAAAGCTTAATTTAACAAATCTCATATTTTTGAGCTACTGCTTCATGGAAATCACCTGTCCACCACTTGCCAACCCCTGCATCACTACTCAATCAAAACATTTCTTTCTCCTCCAAATGCCAGTAGGATTACAACACCCCAACACTTTACCTTTCCCCTAGTTTATTCTCCAACAATTGATCAAACCTAAAGTTTGTATAGCTTACAAAGCATTTTCCCACAAACCTGGCTGCAGAGGCATCCTCATTCTCCAATAGAATGGAAAGATGGATTGTTTTTCACCAGCTACATTCCCACGTAGGCCAATTCAGATGCCCACAGAAGATTTCTTACAAATAAAATCAAGCACCTAACTAAACAACAGAGACACTTCTAAAAGCTCCTCTCTGAGGACAGCTCACATTGCTGTACTTCAGTCAGCAGGGATATGGTTCTTCTGAAGGCAAGGCCCCTGAACTCATACCCAAGCTGCTTTCTGCACTGCCAGATTCTTTAACTCCACTCTAAGCAGCCATGCCCCAGTGTCTGTACTGTTGGGCCAGGGCAAGAACCAAAAGCTTATTTAAGTTTCTGATTGCAGTGACCAGCTTCATCGATGACATCCAGTCTCCCAGGCTGACTAACCCTAATTTTCTTCTTCCTTTTCCACTAATTGTCTTTTTCCTTTTCTTCCTTTAAGTTTCAGTTACCTGTATGAACTAAAACTGAAGTGTACAGGAAGGCTAACCTACATGATCAAGTCAGACTATCACACTAATCCACCTACCATCTATTACTTGGTGCATAACAAATTCACAACAAACTGATTTTACAAAGAGTATGAGAGTTGACGTTCCTGATGAAGTTTCTGCAACACCTACATTTCCAGCCAATATCCCCATGCAAAAAATCAGTTTCAAACCCCAAACCTAGTCTGCAGAGACAGCAAGCAGAACAACCATTTTCAAACACTTTTATTTAACATACCGAACTGCTACTTGAGTTTTTATAATGACTTTTCAGACTAGTTACCAAGAAAAACACTAAAACAGAATTCTATGTGCTAACAACAAGTACCAGAAGATGATAAGCCACAACAGCAGACAATAAAACCACCACAGGCCCTAAGAAAGGGCTGAAAACATTCATCTACTATGTTAACATTTACAAAAATTAAACACACACAGAGCAAGTCCCCATGCAGGTCTCCGTGGAGAAGTCCAACCTACCTTAGCTGCTGTGATGTTCAACTCCCGCAGCTGAGCTTTTAAGTCAGAGTTCATTTCCAACTCCAGCAGAGCCTAGAAAAGTGAAGTTGCAAAATAATCCATTGCATTTGTTTTAATTCATAAAAACTATTGAGCCCGAAACCTGTTCACAGTGCCAGGGAGCAGCTATGAACTTTTTACCACAGTTAATATCAAAGATTTAACTTCCTATAAGTCACACTGACATGCAACAAATTCAATTGTTGGGAACAGAGGCTAACCGGCCCATTTCCCAAGTAAAACTAGGAAAGAGAACACATTTAGATAGCCTCAACCTCAAAGTTTAGACTCTGGACAACTATCACAACACTGTTTCCGTAACTTGCAGTAAGTTACCAAACCGCAGAAGGAAAAGCCACACACATACCTGGGATATACCAGACTCGAACTCATCTGGCTTCTCGCCATTAGGCTTCACAATCTTGGCGCTAGAGCTGAACATGGCCTCTCTGCAACGCAAAAGTACATCTCGGCTGTGACCAGGCAGATGTCACCTGCTACAGTCAGGACTCTGTAATCCCGCTGCGCAGCCAGACGCTCCAGAGCGAAGGCAAAGTGCTCCAGGGCCCACGCCAGCCCCAGCACGCCGCTCCAGGCGGTGCCACCACGACACAGGAACAACGTCCCGGGAGCGGGGCCTGACCACCGCGGGCCCGCTCCGAGGCCCCGGGAGCCCCAGGGAGGCGGCCCCGCCGCTCCCGGAGCCCCACGTGTCCCCAGTGGATGCTCGGGCGGCGCTCCCGGGCCCCGCTCCCAGCTCCAGCCCCCTCCTCCCGCCTCCCCCAGGTCGCCAACGGGGGAGGGCGGAGGGAACCCCCGCCAGCCCCCACCCCGGCGCCGGGCGCCACGGCAGCCATCGGGCCCCGGGGAGGCGGTAATCGGGCGCATCCCCCCGCGGGGGTGTCGCGGGCGCCTCCGCTCCGTGCCCGGCCCGGTATCGCCGCAGCCCCGGGAACGGAACGGCAGCCCCAGCCCGGGCACCCACCTCTCCCCGCGCCGGCCAGGAAAAGGGCGAGCTCTCGCGAGACCCGCGCTGATCGCGGCCCGCGAAGGCGCTCGCCCCGCCCACGCTGGGGTGAAGCCAGACCCGGAAAAAGGGCAGAGTGAGAGCCGCGTGTCCTGGAAGCACACCCAATTTCCGCTACTGCGAAGCACGAGCGGACATTGAGAGTCCTGGCACAGGGGCCAGATTGGCACATGCGCAATGCCAGCGGGTCGGGCGGCAGGAGCTGCCCTGAGCCTTTCTTGGGGATGCGCTTCCTGTGGCAGGGAGCGAAGGAGGGGCAAGAAAAGGCCGTTCCGGTCTGTTTCTCGCTGTTGCTGCAAGCCTTCCCCACCACTTGCTTATTTGTGGGCCCAGGCGGCGTGAGGTGGCAGAATTCCCGGCTTGCGGTGTGGAGATGCAGCTCCTGTAGAGAGTCAGCGGGATCTCAGCGGCTCAGAAGAGCTGTGCAGAGCGGCGGCCACCGGCCCTGTCAGCGGCGGGGGAGCGGGCGGTGTTTGCCCTCCGCTCTCCGTCTCATCGCTCCGCGTTAGTTCTGCGGGCTGGGAGTTCACCCGGGATGCTCATGCCTTTCCAAATAGAGGACACTTGCTGGAACAGTGTTGGTGCAGTCACCCCTGCCCCCAGCGGGGCGTTGTGCTGGGGACACGCGGCCAAAGCCGTGCTAGGCCCTGTGATGGCAGCCAGGGAGTGTGGGTGATCATCGAGTGCCAGCGCAGGGCCGTGCCTGGGCTTTGGTTTGGTTTACCTCTATAAACACGACCTCTCAGCTGCTTCTGCTAAGGCAATGTCACAGCAATCAGTTACTAGACTGCTGTTAGACAAGAAATAAAGCCTAAGTCTTCAGCTGTGTTCAGGTACTAATTCAAGATGTGAGAGTTCTGGGCTTGAAGTATTCTGTCATCACTGGAAGCACTTTTTATTATCTACTATGTTATCTAACAAAGAAGGCTCTAATAATACTTGGGTTGCACACAAGCTGTACTCTAGTTCCAAAAGAAGTGACTTGCGTGTTGATTCAGGTGGAAGTGCCTGGCTGTGCATCTGAAGTGAAGCTAAAACCTTGCCTGGACAAAAAATCCCCACCTTTTCACTTCCCTGTTGGCTGATTTAGGGTCCCCAGTCAGAGGCAGGTGTGCAGCTCTTGGCACACACTGTCCAGAGAGGTTAGACCCAGGGGTGGGGTTCAGAGCACTGTTTCTGTGATCAGGTTCCCTGGATAACCCTAAGAGCAGTCAACTTTAGCTTGTAATACCACATTCACTATTAATATGTAATGGTGTGTGTGAAGTCTGTTACTTAAAAAAAAATAAAATGCAATAATGGAGTAATAAGCTCTTGTTGTAAACAAAAAACTGACAAAGACCACCAGCACCCCAAGCTAAGCAACCTCAGCATCTGCTGAGTTTTCATGTTTTCTAATATTTTCTAACATTTCCAACATTTGTGGGCTTTTTGTTAAATTTCTGATAGCTAGAAAAGCAGACTGTTCAGTTCCCATTTTTCTCCCAAGACACTCTTCTCTGCTAGCATGAATTCAATGAATGGGAAGAACTGCCCAGCTCATACTGATGGCCAGGATTAGTACCTATAGAGACTGGAAATTTGCCAAACAGTAGTGATCAGGATCTGATTGAAGGGTAAAAAAATAAGAAAGGTAACAAGTAATAATCTCAGCAGTCCAGTAGTCTGCACTCAGTTTATGCTGTGAAATCAGTTATGAGGGGGAGAAAGAATAGGTGGTGTGTGAATAGATCAAAACTGGACTGTTCAGAGCATTAATGAAGTTGCAATGTGCCTATAGCTTCCCACCTCAACCTATTAGTGCTACTGAATAGACCAGGATGCTGCAAAACACCAATGACAGAAGACGGTGTAGAGAGATGTTCCCTTTCAGACACTGAATTTACATTAGGAGGATGCAGTGTCAAGGTCTGTGTGGGCTTTACCTGGTCAATAATGCCTGGTACCCAAAGCAGCTGACAGTGATTTTCAAGAATCACTGTGGGCATGTGATCTTTAAAAAAAAGTTATGTCAGTGCAAAGTAACATAATTAATAAGATTCTTATGCCATGCAGACTCAGAATGGGCAGGGTGAAGAAGTGGAAAGAATAAATTAGGTATGTAACAAAAGTATCCCAACAACAATAGGATAAGGTCTTGTGATGTTATGAATATAATAATAAGTAATATAATACATGGAAGAAACAGAAAGATGGCAAGGCTTGTTGGGGTCATAGTAACTCCAGAACTGGAAGAAAAACTGAGTCTATTACTAGTTCACTTCTCTGAACAAGGCTTGTACAACCACACAGGTTCTAAAGCTCATGGATAGGCTGTTCCTCTGAGGGTTGACTGAAGGCTGGGATCATGCTGGGGGGTTACTGCTTTGCAGCTTCACTGACACTTAGTTTTACACTGAAGTGTGGGCAAGTATTTTGTTCTGCAAGATTTCAGTTCTGAGAAGGAAGACAAAACACCTTATTTTCCTGTCTTATATTTTCAGTCAAGGTAATGAGATGGCAATATAACTTACATTTGCAGAGTGTGCTAAATAAAGTGACTACTTAGTGACCTACCCAGCTGAAAGCTCAGTTTTAAATAGGAAACGCTTGATTCAGGTCACATCAAATTTTGCTTTAAAACTGTATGTGGGGAACCACATTATGGTTAAACATTTCAACTAAAATATTTGTCAAAGATTAAAATGCTTTGCCAATGTGTACATTGCATGCATTAATGTGGGACAAAGTAATCAGCTAAGATTTACAGTGAGTTTAAGTAAAAATGTTGTTACAGACACACGCCCCTACTTAAAAGTGATGAGTGTATTTTTGTATACATAATATTAAGTCCTCCTTTTTTCCTGCAGACTGTCTATTATAAATACAGAAATGGCTGCTAAGAAAATTTGTTAATAAATTAATAAACTAGTTTTGATTTTAGTGTGGGAGAGAAACATGGGACCCTTATAAACTGTAAAACATGACTGGCATGCATAGCTCAATGGCCACTCTCATTCAACATGGTGCCACCATGTTTCCACCAAAACAGGGGCACTTGCTCTCCTTTTTTTTCCCTTAGCCACTCATTTGCAGCACTTAAGCTGTGGTAGCACAAGTGCTTGTGTAAACTTTGATTTGGCAAAAATTGGCTGGATTTGTGTATCTGATTAGCTTATTCTGCAGTGGCTACACAAGGTTGCCCTGTGTTAGTGTGACATTGACTACAAATGTTAAATCATTTACAAAACCTGCTTAAAGTCCTATCTGTACATATAATTACATTATTCTATATTCAAATGAGACTTTTTGTGACTGAGTGCTTCCGCTTTGCAGGTGGGAACTAAATAGTTCACTTCTTGGCAAGTCTTCATACCCACTTCAAAAAAACTGAGTTAGAGAGCTCAAAACATCCTCTCTGGCCCAGGCTGACTAGAAAACCCCCAAGTACACCAGTGCTACAGCAACCAGAGAGCAAGTACCACAAAGCAAGCACAGGTATGGCTTAGCCTAGCAGTGCTAAATGCCACTGTAGCAAAAATGCCACCTGTCATATGAGGAAAGGAATTCATCTCTCCTGCCACTGCAGCACAGCAGCCCCAAAAAATCAGCAATGGAGATGCAACAGTAAAGGTAGGGCTGGATGACCCTATGCAGCCTCAGTTTTACCAGCTGGGAGAATAAGCAATGAAAAGGGGGGTGTGGTACTCAGTGGACTTCAAAAGTCTTCTTTTTTTTCCCCAGTTTGAATCTGAGTTCTGCATGTTGGTCATGACAGTAGGAGAGTTACTGTTAAGTCCTTTCATGTAAACAGAGAATGAGTGTAACAGAAAGTCTTTTCTTTCTGCTTATTTCTCCCATGACTTACTGCTCGTTGCTCCTTTAGTATGTGTTAACCAAAGAAAACTACGAGTAATGAAAATGTGCAAACCTGTAAGGAATAAGAAATCCTTCTATTATAGAAAACCATAATTAAAAGAAAAGCTAACCAAGAGCAATAAAATAAAAATATCACAGGCAGGAAGTAGTGAGAAGTCTCAGTGGAGACCTTTACAGAGACAACTGGTGTAAATAATCTTGATCTGAGAAAAGCAGACATAAACATTTCGTAAGAGTAATATGAAGTCTCGTGAACATGTTGGAGGAAGCAAGAAAAATGCAGTAATTATATTCAGATACAGCCCTGACCACATTGTTTCTGTATTCCACCAAGGCCTCTCAAACGCATAAACTCTTTGGTTTTGTGTGGCAGGAAATCTGCAGTATATGAGAAAACTGTGGTTTAAACATGTTTCAAAATGGCTTTTTGTAGTCTCTTTGCTAACTCATGCTTTCTTCTTCCCAAGACCCCCCACGACAAGTGTTATCCCATGCAGGAATGTCCTGGGAAGATGTCCTAAGGTGTTCTCATTGGACCTTGTCAACCCCTTCCTGTGATTGGGTGTTCCTGTAAGCCCCTTGAGACTTCTAATTGGTTACTCTGTGAGTCCTTCTAACCCTATAAATGTAACATCCCCCATAATAAACGCTCTCTTGCCTCCTCTCCACGCCCGTGTGCTGTCTCTGTGCCAGCCATGGAGCCACGTGAGTGGGAGGAGGGGAGAGCACCTCTCCCCTCCAGGCTCAGGACCTGAAGAAACCCCTGGCGCTGGAGTCCCCTCCCGTCCACTTAAGCCGTCAGAAATGGTTCCTCAAATGGAAATGGAACTAGAACTGGGCCGCCCCACGCCATGGGGGAAAAGAGATGCAGAGTTTTGTTTTTTGTTGTTTTTTTTTTTTAAAGAAGCATCATCCAGCTGATACACACAGTAATGTTGAACCAATTTGCTGTTTTCACAACTGAAGGCAAAATGAACCAGGCCAGTGTTTCACATTCTTGGCATTTTACCGGGCTACCCTTGTGAATCTGAATACAGCACTCTGCAGCTCTGGCACACTGTGGTCAGCTTTTTAGTGCATCTCTATTGGGGCTACAATGGAAATCCAGCCGCACATATGCACTGGCCTGTTTCTGGAGGCAACCATACCAGTGCCCCCATCTTCGCTACTTTGATCTCGCCAGCAGCTCAGTTGAGACGCTGAATTTGGCACATACCCAGACCTACCCACTTTGGTCTCCTGGCACACTGCACTCCAGATACAAGGATACGTGGTGTAGGTTGCAGCTGCCCACAGTGGAACTTCAACTTGCTTGGACAAGCATCTCATTAATGCACGTTAATATCTCACATCCTCCAAGAGGATAGTACCAGACCATTTTTAGTGGTGCTCAGCAACAGGAAAAGGAGCAATGCCTGTAAACTAAAACACAAGAAGTTTCACCTTAACATGAGGAAGAACTTTAGATGGAGGGTGGTAGAGAACTGAACAGGCTGCCTAGGGAAGTTGCGGAGTCTCCCTCTCTGGAGACATTCAACACACACCTGGAAGTGTTCCTGTGTCACCTGTTCCAGGAGACCCTGCCTCAGCAGGGGTTGAACTGGATGATCTCCAGAGGTCCCTCCCAACCCTAATGATCCTGTGATTCTGTGAAGGTGTTTCTCCTCACTTCAGGGGCCATCTCGGCACAAGACTCGGCTGGAACACGCTTTCCTGGAGCCCTTGATTTGAACAGCAGGATAAGAACCCGCTTAATGCCTTTGTTCAGCCTCCGACTTTTGGACCATGCTACGCATATTGACGCACCTGTGAGATCCCATTCGCCTTTTAACAACTGGGACTTCCAGAATGAGGTTGTTTGCTTAAACCGCTGCGATCTCACACACCTCGTGACCCACCTCCAAAACAACAGCTGACTTAGGATTGTAAAATACAGCTATTGTCGGGGGGGAGGGAACAAAAACAAAGAAAAAGCAAGCCCGGACAAAACCCACGCCCTGGGCCTTTCCGCTACTTTGTCCTCCCCGCCGGCCCGTAGGATCCCTCAGCGCTCCCGTGACGCGCAGGCGCGGCGGTGCCGGCCGGGCGGGCGGATGGCGGCGGGGCCGTGATGCTGCGCTGGTTCGTGGCCCTGCTCAGCCCCTGCTTCGCCACCAAGGCCGGCTCCATGTTCTACGCGGTGCGCTCGGGCCGCCGCACCGGCGTCTACCGCACCTGGTGAGCGACGGTCGCGCCGGGAGCCCGCTCCGCCCGGCCCGGCCCGGCCGCGCCTCACCGCCGCCCGCTCTGTTTCAGGGCGGAATGCCAGGAGCAGGTGAACAAGTTCCCCTCCGCCAGCTTCAAGAAGTTCGCCAGCGAGAAGGACGCCTGGGCCTTCGTGCGCGGCGGGCTCTCGGGGCAGCAGCAGCCCCAGCCCGAGCTGGCAGGTACCGCGTCCTGCCGGGGCTGAGGGAGGGGCGGGAGCGGGACAGGGCCCGGCCCGCCCGGGCTGCACGGCCGCTCTGCCGGCACCGGCTCCTGCTCGTCCTGTCACTGGCGGTACCGACACGGCGATGGATGTACCAGTGCAGCGAAGGTGTTTCTGTGGCTGCTTGGACAACAGTGCTTGTACCGTGTCTGTCTTAAGGGCCGTTGCATGTGTGTGTCTCCTCTTCCGTTTGATCTAGGATGAAGAATGACTGCTGTATTCTATAGTACTTTTTTTCCTGATAGCTCGGGGTGGTGTCAGGTAACAGAGTAACATTGCTAAGAGATGATAACCACTGTTGTCTTTAGAACTAGTCCAAATAAAACTGCATATTGTATGTGTTGAACTTTCTATCTTTTTTGTTTTTTGGAAGGTGCACTTTGTCTTCCAGCTGTAACACAGGAAAATGGTAGCCAGAGAGAGGAACTAAAATCCTTGTGTTGCAGTACGTGCAAAAGGCCATATGAGCAGTCTACAAATGAAGAACAGGTTGCTAAGCGTGTAAAACATGATGAATTATTCTCAACATACTCAACACCAACAGTCAGTGAAGATAAATTTTCATATATGGGTGAGGTCTTTGATAAGTCCTTTAATTCTTTTAATTTCTTTGCACTCTTTCATAAGCAACAAGTGTAACTATTAGAAAGCTTTCAGGGAGGTTTCTGTATGGCAGCATTAGGCCCACTGTTTCTTTTTAAAATGGAAATGTGAACCGTAATCTACTATTTCACATTGTCTTTCAGTGTAATTTTAATTGGCTTCAACTGGAATCAAGATACAGTTTAATTATATCATTATAGGTGTGATCTTATGCGTGTCTGGGTTACAGACTGTATTTAAGTATACAGACGTAGCTTGGAACTTCTGAGGTTGGCTGAAGAAGACAGGGACTATTGTGAGAAGTATGGGACTTGGGACAGAAGCTGTTTTAAGGCTGACTGGTTTGACAGCAGTGAGGGTGTGAAGCTGCAGTGGAACTTCTGGTTTTCTGCACTAATTCACCTGGCTTCTGTAGTTAACTTTCGGAAGGGCTCTCTGGGAAGGGAACTTTTGGGGTTTAATGTGCCAGCAGACATTTCTTTCAGCTTAAAAGAGTCTGTGTCCTTGAAGAGGTGCTTGAACTTCTGATTTTGGTCATTTTTTTGTAGGTGACTTTGTAGTTGTTTATACAGATGGTTGTTGCTCAGGTAATGGACGTAATAGGGCACGTGCTGGAATAGGTGTCTACTGGGGACCAGGCCACCCTTTGTAAGTAGCTGGATAGATTCTTTTTTTTTTTTTACAATACTAGCCTCCTTTTAAATATGAAACTCTGCTGTTGAGACTCAATGGCAGTGTTCTCAGACTAATGAGTTGCTGAGGGGAAAAGAGAAATCATCATTTCTGGGAAAAATCAACTGGAAATAATATTTTATGGGGCTGAAGCTATAATTCGAGTAATGCAGAAAGTTTTAAAATAGAAGTACATGTGCACGGAAGACTATGAATGTAATTGCATATTGATGGCAGGTCCAAATGTGCAGATTGCTCTGTGCAGGTGGAAGCTAGAGCTAGACTATATTCATCCTCCTTTACAAAAAGAAAAGTGTCTCTCTTGTATTTACTTTTTTAATGTGTAGTCATTATCCACTCTTGTGAATATTTGGGGTAACTAATCTACTATTCATTCCTTGGACACAGAAATACCAGTGAAAGACTTCCTGGACGGCAGACTAATCAAAGAGCAGAAATACATGTAAGTAGTAAATGTTCTGAAATGCTTCTCCACCTTAGATTGCAGTAGCACACTCATCACTGTTTCAACTCTGATCTTCAGAAGCTGGTTATGGAGTGGCGAGGGAAGTACACAAAGTATCCAGAGTTATGACTTGAAAGACATAGTTCTCTTCAAGTTTTATTGGTCTTTATTGGTTTTGAACAAGGTAATTCACCTTGAGAATTCCCAAATGTCATCAAGCACAGCTATTTAAAACAGCCTAACATTAGGAAAGCCTGGCTCAAATATGTATAGATTGCCTTGCATTTTTAATGTGCATGTTTCAGACTTTGGAGTAAGGGCTGCTGAGCAGAGGTTAAGGGGAGAATCAGCTTCTGAGGATGATAGGATCAGAGTGTCATAATCCTCAGATAAATATAACACACAATTCTAGGGTTCTAGTTCTGACTAACTTCTGTTGGCAACAGCAGATTTAGTCTTCCCTTCTCACCTCCTTTTAATTATGGTACTGCTACTATCCCACACTACAAGTTTGGGAAAGAACTCAAATGGGGAATTGATCTTAAAAGTACAAGAAGTTAATTTTAGTGAGAGACAAGTAGAGGTGGTGTTGGTGTGCCAGCAGTCAGACTTGTCACTAAAGAGCTTTTCACCTCTACATCCTCACCCAGCCATGTCTTCCTGTTATATTTCAGAGCACCAAATAAAACCCCCAACCTGTTAAGAGTTCCAGACTGTTGGAACCGATGCGAATCCTTCCTCCTAGCTAAGGAGAAAATGCCTAAAACTTGGTGTGCAGTTGATAGAGGTTGTGTTGGAAAATGGAGCAGAGAGCTGTTCCTTTGGCACAGAGTTGAACATCCGAATGTTTTGTGGGTTTTTTGCCAGTGCAACTTAAAAACTTGCCTCTTTGCCTGAATCATAAAGGTGTCATCTGCATGCATAATTTTGGATCCTCTACTCTAAAGCATGTTGGTAACCGTTGGTAGGGAGATTGCAGTAATACTCTTCATAGTTCTGTGTTGGCATCAGGTACTTTGTTGGTATTTTAATTGCATGTGGTCAAAATCCTGTTCTCAACTGTGACTGTATTGAAACATTCCTAAGGCAGCCTGCAAAGCGATAGAGCAAGCCAAGAGTCAAAACATCAAGAAACTGATCATCTACACTGATAGCAAGTTCACTATTAATGGTGAGTTATTTTATTTTTCCTGATACTTGAAGACACACTGCTTTCTCTTTCATTACATAAGGCCCACGGAACATGCTGAGTCCTGGAGAGAGGGATATAAGGACAGAATGTATAACTTAGCGCTCATAACTGCTTGGGGAAATACTTAAGAGTCCTCAGGCATTGCCTGCGTGAATTACGAGTAGCGTCAAAGTGCCTGTTACAGTAAAGGCTGACAGAAGTAGCCACAGGATTTTTGTCTTGAGATGTTCAGTATGACACAAGGTCTAGAAAAAGTGTCATTCCTGTATACACTGTTAAGGCTGTTCTCAGGAGATTACTTGGAAGTTGGTGTAGTAACCCTGTAGGTTTCTTATTGTTTTGCTTGGATTGGAGAGGCTGTCTTAACACACATGTTGAAGTTCCCTTGCTTCCAAGCTTTTAGGCTACACTGGCAGACTAGCCAGAGATGATATGTGCTCAGAGTAGGTACTGAAAGTTTCACCTTTATCCAAAGACTTGGAAAATTTAATTTTATTCCTTATAAATACCATATGAAGCAGCCAATAAGATTTAATTTCTGAATAAAACTTCTTCCTCTTTCTTCTATATTCCATCTATACTCGAGATCTTCAGATTTTGCTCCCGCGATAATGTGAACTGCATATGTATTTTTTCTTTGTATGTCACAATTTTACAAAGGGAGTACATGTGTTTTCTGTTTTCAGATCACTTTGGAGGTTTTATTTTGTGGGTTTTTTTTGAAATAACATTAAACAAAAACTTTTGATTAAAAATTAAATGTTGTACTTCTACTCTTTGTTTTTGCTTGCAGTTTGCTCTTGCATTCTGGGTCACTGAGGTGCAGGTTCCATTCTTGTTTAACTGAAGTTATTCTGCAAATGTGTCTAAGAGTTATTTTTTAAAATGCTGGAGAAGGAGGCTTGTGGTTAAATACAAATGGATGTGGTTTGGTTTTTAGGAGGTTTTGTTTGCAAGATTGGTGACTTCCTATTTGGTTCAGGTCAGCTTGTCATAAAAACAGTAAGAGTGTCTTACATTGTCCACACCAGCAAAGATCTTAGAGAAAAATAAAAAAGGATCCTTATATAAGGAGTAATATAGTAAATTTTCTGGCCAGCAAGGGAGGGACAGAATGTTAAGTTCTGTAGAACTCTGCTTACCTGGTCCTTCTCTGAAGGATTCTTTTTAGTGTACAAAAGCCATAAAACAGCTGGCCATCTGTTTTTCCCCTATGCATGTGTCTCCTCAATTTCTCTAAACAAACAAAGCAGCAGATCTGTTCTAGCTTACTGTACCATTGAGCATATCTTTAGCTTCAGTTGACTGAAGTTCATGAGATAATTTTGGTGTAATGCATGTATAAGATTGTAGTTTTTAGATTAAATACCTGTTTGGGAAAACATGTTTCGGTAATTCAATTGATAATGGAAAAATACAGTCCTGAAAGACAGCAATAGAGAACCAAACAAGAATATCTTCTATCTTCGCTGTCTTTGCCTGAGACTTTTATAGAGTTATTGTCTTATTAAAAGGCTATTGGCTCCATCTTGATCCTTGCTGGCTTCCTTAATAGCATTTTTATGGTGATGCTCCCTTTGCATAGGTATTACAAGTTGGGTTGACAACTGGAAGACAAATGGCTGGAGAACAAGTTCAGGAGGAAGTGTAATAAATAAAGAAGATTTTGAAAGACTTGATAAGCTATCAAAAGACATAGAAATTCAATGGGTAAGTTCCTCATTTCTTATTTTTAATGACAAACACACATCTTTTAAAACCTTATAAGTATGACCATAACTAAGAATTTTCTAGAGCATAATATTGTATATCCATAGATAAAACCATAAATACAGGGAAGCTGCTTTTTGTTTTAAAGCAAATTAGCAACATATTCTAGACTCTTGGAACCAGTATTTCATTTATTTAAAGGAATGTTTATATTTGTTTTCTATCTCTTATTACTACTTAGAAAATGCCTGCCATAGTTATTTTTAGTTTGTTAATGCTGGTAGCAGATGAAACTTCTGTTCCTGAAAATCTGACTTTAAAACATAACTGTGTCTTTTTGTGTCATCGCTGAATTTCTAGATTTGCTTTTCAGAACTCTCTGAGATGCTGGTTCATTGGAGTAACTCAATCACAGTTAAAAACTGTTAAAAATCGTTTAAACTGGGAAAACTGAGAGTGTGTTACCCAAATAAACTGACTCTAGTTTTCTATACCTTAACTGTGTTTCTTCTAAGAAAAATTGGTACAGAAAACTCTTTAAAATAACTATTTTTAAATTGCTTTGCTGTCCAGTAAAGAGGTAAACCAACTTCTGTACAGGTATTTCTGATAAAATGTATTCTTCTGTAACCTTTTAACATCAATGCTTAACATTGTAGGGAATATCTTCCCTCTTCTCCTTCTAACTTTTAGCCTAAATGTGTTATAAGACCACTGATTCTAGAAATAAATCTGTGTACCATTGACTTTGCAGCTGCTAGTTGAATATTTACTGGGCTTCTGTCTTTACCCTTTAGAAAACAGGATCATGTAGATCTTTAATCTACTTTTTCTATGGGAAATCTACTGCAGATACTCTTCTACTCATGCTGTTCTCTGTTACAGAGTTGGTGACTCCAATTTTAAGGCTGACTAGATTTTATATAACTACTCCTATTAGCTGTTGAGGAGAAGACAGTGTAAAAATTTAAAACTAAGACTAATTAAGACCAACTAAGTTCAGTTGCTCGTGGAGTATTTTACATAATTAAAAGATGCTGCTTTATGTACACTTCTTAAACCTGAATCTCTTAAACTCAGGAAGGGTTTTGTTTCAGGAGGAGCGCTGTGTGCCTGTTCGTCATTATGGTAATCCATTTGCTGAGGTGTGGGGTCCTCCATGGGCTGCAGGTGGATCTCTGTTCCACCAAGGACCTCTAGAGGTTCAGGGGCACAACTGCCTCACATGGGCTGCATCACAGGCTGCAGAGGAATCTGTTACAGTGCCTGGAGCAGCTCCTCCCTCTCTGTAGTAACCTTGGTGTCTGCAGGGTTGTTCCTCTCACGTGTTCTTACTCCTCTCTGGCTGGTGTGAAGCATTTTTGCTATTTCTTGAACATGTTTTTACAGAATAGCCACCAGCTTTGCAGATGGGCTCTGCTGTGTCTAACTGTGGGTTCATTTTGGAGCTGTCTGGATCTGCCTCTCTCTGATATGGGGGCAGCCCTAGGTGTCTTTTCACAGAAGCCAACCCCTGGTTGGTACCCACTTGGTACCAAAACACTGCCGTGTAAACCTAATACCATCTCACACACGCTTCATGCTTGTCTCCTCTCAGATCTTGTCAAATAGCAAACTTGATTTTAATTCCTCACCTTCTTCCACCACCCTTAGTTCTGACAAGGATGGGCTTAGGTTTGAAAGTTTTTTGAGTTCCTAATTGAAGGATGAACAGGTAAAACATCTGAAATTTGAGAGATTCTTTTAATACCCCGTTTCTGTATCCTAAGTGAGTGCTGATTGCCAACGCTATTAGTGGAATAGAGATCTCCTGGCTTTTGAGGGAAGATTAACTCAGTTTAAGTACTGAATGCTGATAGGGTTTTTTTCTCTTCTCCAAAACTGGGAATTTTGAATTGCAGCTGTCGTCTGCATTTCTTAAAGTCTAAGTTAGGTGGTCCTTATCCAATTCACTACTTCTCATAAAGATGATCTTCAAAATTTGGCAAGACTTTCCTTCAGGAAGAGAGACTATGGAAATCCCTGGGAAGAACACTTAAGGGCTAAATGTGAGGTGAGGGCCTCTGAGGAGGTGGTGCTGTACTATGAATGAAAGGGTGTTGTGTGATCAAATTTCATGTATATACTTTCTGCTTGGTTTCTTGCATATCTAATATTCCTATACTTTTGTCCTGACAGATGCACATTCCTGGCCATGCTGGCTTCCAAGGAAATGAAGAAGCTGATAGACTAGCAAGAGAAGGAGCTTGTAAACAAAAGTGCTGATATACTGGGACTAGAGACTGTTGCAGTGGGAGGAAAAGGCCTAACATGACAGCAACAGCTTGAGCTGCTGTAATTGTTTCGGAGTTGAACTTTGAACTGTACTTTATGCTGGCCTGAAGCACTAAATATATACCAACTTCTGGGAAGAAAAAACATGCATTTTCTTCTATTGCATTGTTTTACAATTGAGACAATATTTAATTGATATTGCATATTTGTGTTTATTTCATGTTATGGAAAGGGCTGTGGGGTCAGCGTTCTTGTAGACTTATGAATTCTCCATGAAGACCGACTTCTAAAGGAGTAATATTAAATAGAAGTGTTCTGTATTTTTCTCTTAGTGAAATAAATTATTTTTTTGTACAGACATATATATTGCAGCCCAAAATAGCTGGGGGCGGGGGGACTTTGGTTGATTTGGTAAGAGGTCACCTAACACAGCGATGTCCACTGATCCACTTTGGCATTCTGGTGTGGCAGCATCTGCCTCACAGATGGGCTTGTAACACTCACCTTTGTGTGCCTCACAGTAACATCAGTTACAGCACCTGTAGATTTCTTTGTCTTACTTTGCAAGATAGAATGAACAAAGTAAAAAGCCAGGTCACAAGAAAACTTGGACAATGAATTTTTATTGTTCTCTCTCTACCTGCTTCATGTCCAAGCTCTTTGTCTCTGGCTTTCTGTTTCCATTAAGTAGGTTTTTGTATGCATACTGGTTCTTTTTAGCATTGTTAGTTCCTCTTCAGTGTTGTTCCAAAGGTAATAATTGGCCATTTTATCTGAAATAGAAGATGATCAGCTTCTCCAGATCTACCAGATGTCAGGTGTTTGACTTCATTTTTTCGAGTCAATGCTGAGATTAATGGAATAGCTAATATGCACTTGAACGGGAGAGTCATTACCAGTAATCAACATAGTTTTCTTTTTTGTGCAAGTATAGAAGGAAGAGCAAACAGGTTTGGTGTGTTATCTGTGTCATCTTCACTGTACGGTACCTTTGTACCATTAAATAGTAGGGCTTAAAGCTTGAAGTCACTGAAGTGGATTTGTATTTGTTAATTGCTGTACAGAATGGTTAGAGCTGCAGAAGCTTGTTCTTTAGTAAAGATAATGCAAGAGAACTATTGAGGCAAAGTATGAGGTCTTCTGTATTCAGTCACACAGATTGTGGTAGAAGGCAGAAACTGGCTAGCTAGTAGTTAGGAAATAAGTGAGGATTTTTACTTTTTTTCTGTCATCCAAACCTGCACAGTAAAGCTCATCTAGGGGTAAGGAGGTCACTCATTAGATTTTCCCCTCTGCTTCTTTCATGTGTATGCACACAGTTACGTGTTCATTTACTTGAAAAGTTTGGCTTGAAGGAAAATACCCTGTTACCCCATATTAGATCTCCAGTTGAGGCAGAACAATGTGACAAGCAGTGTACTGAAGAGGTGGGATCTAATAACCTGCCTATCATACATCTTTAGCTAAACATGTACTATTTGCTGTATGGAAATATATTTTTTTTGAAAGAGAAGCTTTGGAAAAAATGTAAGTAGTGGTTGGTAAGTCATTACAACTGTGTAATACTGAATTCAAGCAACTTGATTACCTGAATCTAATAGGTAGATTCTAATAGAAAATCTAATAGGAAAGAGTTTTATATTAATTTGATACCAATGTTTATTTTTCTTACTCTGGAAATTCAGGACAGAAGAAAGTCAAGCAGAAGGTTACAAGATTTAGGCTGATTAAAGGATAGAAAGCAAATGGTATTTCTTAACAGGGGCTTGAGGGCCCACAGAGGATGTTGGAGTTCAAGATATTCTTTTCAGGGCACTAGAACTTCAGTAGGGTATTGGCAGTTAGCAGCCATGACATTCAGTGGATTGACACTGAACTGGCTGGATTTGTATGTGCTTCTAAAAATGTTGGGAATACCAGCATTAGATCAGCTTATCTGTAGTGTTATGGGACTTGCAGTTAAATTTATTCCAGAATTGCTAGAATCATAGAATGGTTTGGATTAGAAGAGACCTTAAAGATCATATAGTTCCAGCCCCCCTGCCATGGGCAGAGACATCTTCCACTAGACCAGGCTGCTCACAGCCCCAACCAACCTGGCCTTGAGCACTGTCAGAGATGGAGAATCCACACATTCTCTGGGCAACCTGTTCCAGTGCCTCACCACCCTCACAGTAAAGAATTTCTTCCTAGTGTCTAATCTAAACCTACTCTGTTTTGAAGATTGATACCGGGTGTTACCCTGACCCAGGTGCACTTGATCTTGTTGAAGCTCAGGATATTCCCATGGGCCCAATTCTGGAACTTGTCCAGGTCCCTCTGGATGGCCTCCTATTCTTCAGATATGTCAACTGCACCACTCAGCTTAGTGTCATCTGCAAATTTGCTGAAGGTGCACTTGATCCCTTTGTCCATGTAATTAATGAAGATATTAAATAACAGCAGTCCCAATATGGACCCCTGAGGGACACTACTTGTCACTGATGTCAGTCAGGACTCCGAGCCATTGACCACTACTCTGGATGCAACCATCCAACTAATTCCTTATCCGATTAAGAGTCCACCACTCAAATCCATCTCTCACCAATTTAGAGAGAAGGTTTTGGAGGATCATGTCAAAGGCTCTACAGAATTCAGATAGATGGCATCTGTATTTTGTACACTGATGTAGTCACCCCCCCATAGGAGGCCACTGGGTTGGTCAGGCAGGACTTGCCTTGGTGAAAGCCATGCTGCCTGTCTCAAATCATTTCCCTGTCTTCCATGTGCCCTAGCACAGCTTCTAGGAGGACCTGCTTGATAACCTGCAGTGCTTAAACGTGAATACTATACATTAAAAGGATCTGTTACCTTTCATAAGAATCTGAATAGTAGTGGTTAAGACACTTTGTAAGTATAAAACTCGTTTTAGGAAGAAAAAATACCAAGGAGGGATTGTTTTTCAGTTGTTTGTCCATCTTTATATTGCGTTTTGCTGGCTGTTGGTTTATTTACCGTTTTTTCCTTTTTTTTCCCCCTAATTAATTTTTTATTTTTCCATGTTGTGGGGTTGCAATGCAGGTCTTTGAGTCTTACCAGTAAGTTCAGTCAGAAGATTGTGGCCAGAGCAGACAAGATGCAAACACTGTCACTGCTGGGTCGGGGCTGCAGCCAGCACGTTACCCCGGGGGGCTGGTGAGACACCTCCTCGCTCGGGGAGACCTTTTCTACCCCTGCCTGAAGCTGTACACCAAAACGAAAGCTGCACGCTACGCAATGCACCCTATTCCGCATGTTTTGAGCTGCCAAGGGTGCCCTTTAAGGCTCTCCCACAGGCCGCGGGGCGGGTCCGTCCCGCTCCCTGCCCGGCCTTGGAGCCCCGCGAGGCGGGCTCTTCCCTATCCCGGCGCGGCCCGGCGGAGCGGTCCGGCGGCGGGATGGTGCAGGCCTGGTACATGGATGAGTCCCAGGAGGACCAGCGGGCACCCCACCGGCAGCAGCCGAACCGCGCCGTCAGCCTGGAGCAGCTGCGCCGCCTCGGCGTCGTGTACCGCCGGGTACGGGCGGGGAGAGCCCGAGGGGATCGGGGCTGGCCCGGCGGGGATCGGGCAGCGAGCGCGGCCGCTGGGACGTGTCGCCCGGCGGAGGGGAGGCCCGGGTGCAGGTACCCAGTGTCCCTGAGGCAGCCCCGCCCTAGGGCGACAGGCGCTCAAGACACCTCGGGGGTCCCGCCAGTGCCCTGAATTGCGTGTTGAGCAATGGCGTCCGAATGTTTGTTTTTTTGTCTTTCATTCCCCTCGCCTGGTTTTTAGTTGGATGCTGATAATTATGAGACTGATCCATGCCTGAAAGAGATCCGGAGAGCAGAAAATTATTCTTGGATGGATATAGTGACCATACATAAAGACAAGCTTCCAAATTACGAGGAGAAGGTACGCGGGTGTTCGGCTTCAGTGCGGGTTTCCTCGCCGCGTCTGCTGCTGGAGTGTGCAGCCAACTCCTGACACCGGCACACCCCAGCGGGGCACTGGGATGACACTTCCAAGGCTAAAATACATCCTGTACCCAAGTCCTTTACATTAACAAAGCACTTTTGATATTATATAAAGATAGCAGAGGCCTTTTGCTTCTGTAGATTGCCTTTTAAGGATCGTTTCCATCACTCTCATTTGAAAACTAAGATTCCTACTTAGGAGAGCCCCCCCCCCAATGCTGGCCTGTCCTCAGAGAGCCTCTCGGGGATGAAGGCAAGTGTTACCATCTGGGCATAGACTTTGAAGGCTAAAACATCCTAATGGCTTCTTGCATAACACATCTTTTTTAGTAAATGTCAACCTCGTGAAATTGGAGGGATACATTCCCTATACAAGAAGATTTTTTACCTTGGGAAGCTGGTACCTTGACTATTTCATATTCATATTTCATATTCAGCTGAATGCAAAGGGTGCCAGCCTCTCAGGTGAGCCTCCTAGAAGGAGATTTCTCATTCCAGCCGCAACGTGCTGGCTTGTTGCTCTGACCTGAGGACAGCAACCCAGTGACACTTCAATATTTTTATTAAATTTCCATTTACCGGTTTGTTTTAAGCCCATTGTCTACTACTGGTTTTTAATTGATGAGAAGGTGAGTCAATTAGTAACTCAGATTGCTGGGAAGGCATTACCTGATGCAAAGATGGGCCATTATTTACTGGACACAGGGACTTTTGCTCATCTTGCCATGCTGGATCAGTTCTGGCTCAAGGACATCTGTACAAGTGTGGCTAAATATCATGCAGACCTGAGGAGGGGGTGATGGTACCTGGCATTGCACTGCTCTCTGCACTAACCCACTCAGGTCTCTGTTAATTGAACCCTTAAAACATGTTTTGTATTCTGTGTATGTACAAAGAACTCACCAGAGAAAAAGAGAATGTTGCTGCTGCTACCTGCCAGGAGAGTGCCTGGAGATGGGGCTCACTGTGTGTGGGCAGGTGTGACATACTGTTTACATCAGATTGCTGTAGATGGGCCATGTTTGGCAATAACTGCATTTTCACAGACAGCTGTAGTACCCCATGCAGCTAATTCAGCCCCACAGAAGTGTAAAAGAGGCGGGATAATCTGTAGCTTTGTTTTGGCTTTGCATGTTAGGAATAAAAAGGCAGAAAATTACCAAACTGAACAAGTGCAAAGACCAAATCCTGCAGTGAGAAGTTTTACCCATCTCTCTCTGAAACAGGTATCAGCATTACTGTTATTCAGAGAATAGTTATGTGCAGCTAGAGCTGCTGTTTCATGTCAGAAATTCCTATCTTCCAAAGGAAATGCAGCAGCCTGCTTAGAAGTGTCCTGAAATAGGGTCTCTCTGGCTGGCTTGGCCATGTTAACAATGTTGGTTTTCTCTGTTAGTTAAAATATGGTTACCCTTTGAAAGCCTTTCTCTGCTCTGCTGTGTGTTTCTAGCAGATTTCTTTGTGGTTTTCCTGCATTCAGTAGTTTTAAGAAATACTTGCTATTCCTAGATAAAAACATTTTATGAAGAACATTTACACCTAGACGATGAAATTCGCTACATCTTAGATGGATCTGGCTATTTTGATGTTCGAGACAAGGATGACAAATGGATCCGGATTTCCATGGAGAAAGGAGACATGATAACCCTCCCTGCTGGCATATATCACCGATTTACACTGGATGAGAATGTACGTTGTAGATTACCGTAAATTTTGATGACAAATCCATGTGAGTATATATCACATTAGTAACTACATGCCCTGAGACTCGCAGTTCATTAGGAAAACATATTAAATATGAAGTAGGAGTGTGAAAAATACTAAATAATTTACAGCATCTGAACCTTTCATCTCCAGGTCACAAATCCAGCTGCTTCTAGTCAGCTGTAACTGCAAGTCATTGCCACGTGACATCTGTAGTGTATCTGGCGTGACAGCGGCCAAGCCCTGCGGCTGTCCCTCCCACAACTGCCCCTGCTGTCTGTTGAGGTGGAGATGGTGTAGATGGATCCTTCTGTGTTGCCTTGTTGCGTATTTTTGAGGGAATAGAAAAGCATATCTGTGTCCAGCAGTGGCACTTTTCATGAGTGTTACATTCACCTTCAGGGAAAGGATTTAAGGATCCTGAGCCACTACTTGCAGCTGCTGTGTGCTAAAGTGGATGCTGGCTTCACAGCAGGTGACCTGCTTTGGGAAGGTATTTTTGGCAATGGGAGCGTGAGATTGGCACATGTAGTCCTGATATGTGTTTCTGTTCTTGTGGGCTTTTATAAACTTGTCTGTAACCTCAGAATTGTCCCTGCAAAATGGGGAAACGTGTGCTGTCTTCTGCTTGGCAAAATCCCATCTCTGGCAAAGTCTTGAGAACGGTATTGTTTTTAATCAGCTGTCCAGATAGCAGTTATCATACATGTCAAAAAAGAGAGATGCTGCTTTTAAGAAAAACCTGATTTTTTCCCATCTGCAGCTTGAGATCCACAGTGAATCAGATACATTTACTATTTTTAGACTTTTTCTTTACATAGACAAAATGTCAGGGGTTATGGTTGAATCCACAAGAAGTGTTAAATGTTTATTCACTCCAGAATCTTAATACAGAAGTGCCATCTTCAAAGTAAATTCTTTGAGTGCTTCTAGACCCTTGCATTTTGCAGCTAAGTTCTTTCAGTATCTAACTTTATTTTTGCCATTGCTGAGCACCTGGGTGCAAGACAAGCATTCATCAGTTTTACAGAATAGGTAGAGTCTAAATGGGTAGCATTGAGGACAGAAGAGGAGGGTTCCCTATAACTCTATGGTTGGAGCACTTCTGCAGGATATAAAATCCTATTTTCTGCTGCCACAGCTGTACTTTGCACCAGGCGTACTTTTGGTTAGCTGGTGGTAGAGGCTGTTGCTTTTCCTGACTTCAAAGCTTCTGGTATTCCCCAAAAGCACTGTGTATCCATCTTGGGTATTCTGATCGCTGCTGTTTATCTAAGCAAATAGGATTTAGATGCTGCGTTGCTCAGTATTGTGGATCCTCGGGAAAAGGTTTGCATAAGACAGGATTTTTTTGGCTTCTTTGAAACAGGGAGAAGTACTGTCCCTGGCTGAACTGGAGGCACTGGTCATGACACAATATATCACAGCAGTACATGGGAGCAGGAACAGCAGTGTAGTGGTATAATTTTCTGGAACGTATGAAGCTTTCAGTCCATCGTAAAATGGTTTCAAAAATTTCTGCAGAAGTGCAAGCGAAACCTTAACTTCAGAATGAAGATCCCTTGAAAAGGAGCTCTTAAATTACTTGTCACTTTTTGTTCTTTGACAGAACTATGTGAAGGCAATGAGGCTGTTTGTTGGAGAACCTGTCTGGACAGCGTACAACAGGCCGGCTGATGACTTCCCTGCTCGGAAACAGTATATGAAATTTTTGGCTGATGAAGCACAGTAATGGTGTCTGAGACCTGACAGGTGGAACAGCCTGAAGCCCTGTCAGAATAAATGTGCCTAGTGGCTTTTCACTGATTAAACTTCTATTTACACAGGCAACTGGAATCACAGAATCATAGAAAAATTTAGATCGACAGATTATTTGGAAATCATTTAATCCAATCCTGTGAAGTACTATGCAAGTTTTAAAGCTAGACCAAGGTGCTCAAGACCCTGAGGTTTCCAAACCTGGTGGTGAAGGTTCCACTGCTGTCTGGGTGCCCATTTCAGCACTTAGCTGCTCCAGTGGCCAAGCATTTTTTCTTCATGGCCAACTCCCTGGTGGCAGATTGCAGTTATGGTCTCTTGCCCTTTCATTTAATACCTGAGAAGAGTCTGGCTCTGTCTTCTCCACAGTCCCTGCTCTAGTGGGAAACTGTAGTTAGGTCTCCTCTAAGCCTTCCCTTCTCCAGGCTGGACAAACCAGTGCCCTTGGCTGGGCTCCCTTCAGCACATTTTGTCCTAGTTCTGACTGCTGAGGAATGTCACTTGTCACACCTGACAGTTAAGCTTGAACCACTGACTGTTTTGAGCCCAGTGGCCCAGAAGTTTTTCACCCACCTTGTAGTTTGTATCCTCAGTCTGGCTACAAGGCTGCTGTGAGACACGCTAGTGGAAGCCTTGCTGGTGTCAAGGTAAATGGCACCTGCTGTCTCCCCTCTGCCACAGAGTCAGTTGGGGGTCAGGCAAAATGCACCCTTGGTGAATTGGCATTGACTGACTGCTCCACATCGCCTGGTACCTGGAACAGCTTCCACAATGCCTTATTCTGTAACATTCCCGGGGACTGAAGCGAGGCTGAAAAGCCTGCGGTTCCCCAGATCTTCTTTCTTGCCTTTTTGAAGGTGGCAGGATTATTTGCCTTTTTCCTGATCTCTGTGACCTTTCAAAGATGCCAGCAGCCTTGCAGTGACATTAGCTAGTTGCATTTACAGTTGCTCAGGAATCCGTTTTCTAGCCTTTTTTTTTCCTTGATATTTCTGGCAGGTAGAATTGGGAGAGGTGGGCTACATTAATATTCATTTTGCTCTGAATCCATGCTAATGAACTATGTAGGATTCTGGTTTTAATTAAAGAAAATAAACCCTGCTTCATTCTTGTCTAAAAATGTTCATAAGACAAATTTGCATAATCGGCATTTTAGTATGCAGCTTCCCAAGTTCTGCCCTGGTACAAAAAGCTGTGGTTTTCTCAGTAGAATGTTGCAATTTGCTCTTTGTGAGTTATTAATAAAATTACTTTGACCTGCATATGTTGGTTTTGTGTGGTTTTTTTCTTCCTTTTGCTGATATTGAGGACACAATGAGCAACAGTGTTACTGGAATTGTTAATCAGTTTTTATTCTTTGTGCTGACACTGACTTGTTCTGTAACACGGGATAAATCACTGTGTGCCTCAGTTTCTTGAGCTGTTGGGGGGAGAAGAGTAGACTTAGACACACTGAGCTGATTTTCAGTAAATTCCTTGTGGTTACACAGGACATGCAGCTCCTCAGCAATGGTCATTGAAGTATTTTGGGATGAATTTGCTCTTCTCAATGACAAATTATGTCAGCTGGGAAGATGTGCTGCTTGCTCCAGCTCTTAATGGATGATGAGCTGACTGCAGCCTCTGTGGTGAATTCAGACAGATAAAATACAAGCTCCTGCTTTGCAGTCTCCTGAATAAACTTGACTCTAGAAATAAGCTGATACTTGGGCCTACCTGGATTTTCCCAATGTAGCAGATGATGGATAATTGAACTTTCCCACCGTTCTCCCCTCTGAGCATGTACACAGTCATTCTTCAGTAGGCAAGTGTTTTCCTCACTTTGTAGCAGCATTACTATTAACCATTTCTAGGTGTTTTATTTCTTTAACTGTTTCTGGAAGTGAAGTTGCAATTTTGAAGTGAAATTGTGCTAAGCTTTATCTTAAAAGTTGGAAAGGGTAAATAAAAAAGCCATATGTTTCCTGCTTTAGGGTCTTGTGTTATAAGCTAGATGAGATGCAGGGACACAGCTGACATTCAGCCTGCCAGTGAGGGCTCAGTTTGTGACAGGGGGTGCAGGCACAACCCATGCTTGCAAAATGCAAGCCCACCCAGTGCTCCATTCAGCCCGTACTGGCTTTTGTGTGGTGGTCCATAAGCCTGTCTGAAAAATCAGTGTTACTAGCAAATAGGAAGTTTAGCTGTAGTCACACACATCAGGTAGGCTTGCATGGATGCTGTGTTGTGCTGTGCTGTGACATGTGCCCCATTGGCTCAGGGATTTGTGTGCCACTTGTCTAGAGGGAGCACTTGAGTGTTCTCTTGTACAGCACACTGGGGCTTCCTGGTCCCAGAACAAACTTTGGGATTTTTCAAGGTACAGCTACAGGAATAAATGACAGTTACTGCCTGCAGCAGGTTTTATTCCTTTGATTTATATGCCACAGAAAATTGTGTTTCTGAATGTAAAGTAAAATGTCAGCTTTCTCCTGGTGCTGGTATCAGTCCCTGGTATCCAATCTAATTCATCCCCCTTCTGCTTTTGTTTCTTTTTTTTTTAACAGAAGCCAATGTGAGACTGTTTTTATCTCCTATGGGCCTTTCCATTTTGATCTCTCTGCCAAAGAAGAAGTGGAGGCAGCAGGATGGGCTCTCATGACTCGCCCCTTACAGCACAGCTATCCTCTAACAGACTGGGGGAGTGACCAGGAAGAGAGACCAGGTAATGCATTCTCCTCGGGAGATTTACAGTTTGGAGCAGTGATGAGGGACGGACAGTAAAGCCACTGCCCACAGCAATTGCTTTCAACAGCTCACTGATGTAGGATGTGACCTGGGAAGCAGGACTGAACCACCTTGTTTTGTTGCCTCTCTGGAGGAATATATACACCTGGTACAGCTTCCATCTCCTGGATGTCAAAATAACACATGATCACCCTGCTGAAGATCGTTCATCATTTTCACAGCACAATGCATTCTGCTGCTGAGAGATGGTAGGGGCTGTGGGGTCTTACAGTCAACACTTTTGAGTCCATGCCCTTTAGTGCTATAGGTGTCTTTGAAAGGGTGAAAGCTTTGCTCTCTGAAAGTGTTTTTTGTCAGCCAGGAAAAAAGCAATTTGGTGCTGGTATAAAGATTCCACACCTGCAAAGAGATTACATGAGAGACTACAAAGGGAGGAAACAGCTGGGCAGAAAAAAGCATTAATAGAAAACACTCCAGAATGTGTAGAGGTGGGAGGGAGAGCATGCCATTCCTTCAGATGGAAAATGCAGTTTATTTTCATGGCAATTTTTGTGTTTGTTTTTTTCTTTCTTTTTTTTCCCCCCCCACATACCTAAAAGTGCAAAGTGAAATTGATTTTTGTTCCAAAAACATCAGTCTGATTTACTCATAGTGGAAAATCTTGGTATATTGATGTAGTATGAAAATTTATGTAAGTAGTTCCAGCAGCATCGTGTTGGCAGCATTAACTCAGGCAAGGGGAATATTTCAACTCCTCCAGGATTAGAGTTGAAAAAAAAAATTAGGAGAAAAGGTACTGAGTCCAGAGATTTGAAGATAGCTTTTTTGATACCTAGGTATTATTTTCTGCTTTAATCCAAACTTTTCCAAAGTGGCACCTACCCCATTTTCTCATGAACATCTTGAGAGGCTTTTCTGGAGAGGACTCAATGCAAACTGTGGATGGACAATAGGATTTTTAATAATTTAGGTGGGCAAATGGCTGCAAAATCTGTGACACTGCCCTCCCTTGTTGTATGTCCTGGGGCAAGTTTCTTGGGCTGGATTTTTTAATGAAAAGACATTTCACAGCCAGTTGGTGGTTAACTAGTAACATCCATATCAGACACTTAGGGCTGCCTAAAAATAGGTGAAGGGAAATGCTGCTGGTGATGGGTGTCTTGCCCTGCACTGCTGGGAGCAGGAGCTGTGCTGCTTCTTGCAGCTGCGGGAGCTGGGAGCTGCCTGTCCTGGTTGCTGAACTTGACAAGTATAAATCTTCATGCGCTCAGAGCATCGGGTCCCACTGGCAGAACAGGCACTCTCCTGCCTGGTTTCTGGCTCCAGGATTTAGCTTGAGCTGGGAACTTATGAGAAGGGACAGTTTCCCGACAAAGGCTGTCATTTAATATCAGCTGGCAGACAGCAATGCACATAAAGACTGAGGTGCAAACTGAGCAATGCTTGAAAGAATATCCCTTTGTAGCCAAATCATGGATTTAGATGATGGCCAGGCAGAGGCTGTGGACCTGACCTGTGCTCTGCTCAAAAATGACATCATCTGTTTGAGAGTCTTCCCTGAGAAAATGATAGAAATTCTCAAGATTCCCTCCCCTCTCCCCTGAATAGGGTCACTACCACTTGTCTTCTATTTCCTCAAGCCAAATAAACATATCAACTCATTGGGGGATGAAGTAGTGTTACAATTTAAATATTCCTGGCGCAAAGATCCAGATTTGATCTGATTTGCTGTATGCATTGTGATTTTACAGCTTGATTCCCAAAACATTTTGTGTGTTTGCAAAAAGATACTCCTCTGCTATACCTGCAATTTGAGAAATCTGTTTTTTATGTGACTGAGTCACTAGTTCTCATTATTTATTAATTGTATAAATACCCAGATAAGGCAAAGAAGCAAAATTTGACAAAACAGAGCGCTTGGGGAAAGATTCAGCAGTTAAAGGATTGTCAATCTTTTTCAATTCTGTCTTCCCCTGCTGCAGTTCTCTCTGGGATACCTGCGCTAATTTTGTTTCATTGTCTGTGCTGCTTCTCAGGGTGCCAATTAATAACTGTTGTGCCTGTCAATGAGCCATATTGGCTGGTAGAAAATTGGGCTGGGTATGCTCTGGGATTGCCTTTGGTCACGGACACAGCCCAGAGCAGCCAAGCTGAGCTCTGGGCTCTGGTTTCCCCTGTGATCACAGGCATTTGAGCTGGGAGAATTTGATTTGGGTTCACCCTCAGGCTTTTTTTTCCACCAAATGATTCAGGCAACTTAAAACTGACCCGCTATTCCTGGGAAGGAGGCAAGTTGTCCTTGGTGATGCTGTAACAAGGCGACACAAAGTTGTGGCTGGGTTATGCACAGGCTGCTACCACAGGGCTGGGGCTCAATCCTACAGCCTGCCACTGGAGTTCGTCCCGGAATCTGGAGTACTTGCTTACACACCTTGCCTTGCAAATAGTGTTTGTTTTTTGGACTTTTTTTTTTGGTTTTTTTTGTTGTGTGGGTTTTTTTTGTTGTTTTTTTTTTTGTTGTTGTTTTGTTGTTGGATTTTTTGTTTGTTTATTAATAAACAGCCCTAGTAATTCTATTCTGCAGCCTTTTACTTCAGTATTTTCAATTTAGCACTGATAGTCTTGATAGTTTTTCAAAGCCAAAGAGCAACCTTCTCCCTCCTTTCTTCCGTGCCTCAAACAAGTAACATCCAATTTTTTCTGTCTTTGTAGGAAACTTATAAGCCATTATTGCTGGCTTTCAGGTGGATTCATTTTAGTGACTCTCATACATAATAAACATCAGCAGATGATTGCCCAAATGTAGGACAGGATCAGGTGTTGATCCCGAACAGTTTGGAAAGGTGGCACCTAGGTCCTTCTCCCACCCACACCTTCTTCTTCCTCCCTGACACCAGGGTTGTGACCATCTTTCACACCTCTTGAACATGAGACTGCTTAAATTTGTAATTCTCAAACTCACTGGGAGAACTAAGTGGGAAAGCAGCTTTCCGCTATCATTGTCTGAAAGTTAGTGCTGGAGCTTGTTTGTATTCAGCACTACAGAATTGCTGTTCCAATGCCAGAAACTCTGTGCAGGTTCCTACCTTGTAAGGTACCTTACTGGTAAGATAAATTTTTCCCCAATGCTTTATTAAGTGGGTGGAAAGCAGGGTGGAAGGGGTGGATGGCATCTTCCTTTGAATTCATATTATAGGTATGAGCTAATGGATAAAACTCACCTTGTTCTAACATCTTTAGTCTCCTTGGCCTCTGCTCAGGACAGCAGCAATACAGGTTGCTACCTGAGCAACCTCAGAGCAGTTGGCCCTGGCTGCTGTGGTTCTTGCCTACTTGAAATACATTTAAATCTGTATTTGATGCTTCAGTCCTGTTTTCACACATTTCTCGGTTGCAAGTTGAAGCAAGAGAGGGAATGTATATTTCTCACTACAGCCAGATACAACTGGCCATGGCAGTACCACCCATCCTGCAATCTTCTTTTGGACACCTACAACACATGTGGTCCATGAAGAGCATCAGCTGATGTACAAATAAGAGAGACGTAGCTTAGCTGTGCACACAGATTATACCCCGCTTATCCCTCTCTGATTTGAAGAACACCTGCAACAAAGGCTTCAGAGAAGGGTTGTCTGTCTACTTCGTATTAGGCCGATAGTGCAGATAAAACAGGAGCCTACCCAAGCAGGGTGGCAATTCCAAGCACATCCTTTTGCTGAAAGCCTCAGGATGAAGATGAATCTGAAGAGGGTGTTTGTTGGCTTGGTGAGTTTTTCCATCGGGTCAGTGAACTCATCCAGCTTGTGCACGAGTGCTCTTGCTGACATGAAGGATGGTGTAGGTGGAGGAATCATCATCCTTTCCAGTACACTAGCTGAAGTCTATTGTAGAGTCTCAGGCACATCAGCACATGCCTTTTGGGGAACATTTAATGGGTCCAGTCCAAAAACTGAGGCACCAGGGAAATGTAAATGACCAGCTGGTTAGGGGATGCCATTATCACCTGAACTGCAGTTAGGTGTTAGAAATGGCAGATAGATGCTCAAATCCTTCTGAGGATCAGGGTCTCTGCACATAATGCAATTATCTGAATCTCTGAAGTACAGCTTCTTTGCTCCTCTTTTAATAAAAGTGGGAATTTAAATGCAAAACTTCTGTTAAAGCACATTAAGCTTTAAGACTTGAATACAACAATCAGCTCATTCAGGCTCTGCTTTCCGCTGCCTTTCTCACTTAGCCAGATGACACATGCATGCTGTGTTTTAGAACTGAGCTCTGCCCTCATTTACACCAGGAACCCTCATTAAATTCAGCTGAATTCATTGAATTTAACAGAATTGCCTGGTGTAATTAATGTTTTGAGGACAAATTTTGTCCTTAGCTTTAATGCTTTAACATCATATAGAGCATTTAGATGTGTTACTGGAAGAATATAGGGAATTCAAACACTTAACTTGTATATATGTTAAATCCAAACCATAAAGTGACATTGACAGTCTTTTCTGCATTTCATAAACAGTTAACAATTTGCATACATCCAGCAGTGACAATATGCCTTTGCATTTAAATTTTAATTATTCTGCAAGTCTACCAGGATGTCACTTGTTTAATGGCTCACTGAGCTTAGAGGTCACCCAGTCCAAGTCTCCTTTAATGGCATTTTTATCCGAGTAAAAGCTTCTACTAATAAGAACACAGCAAACATACTGAAGTGAGACCTATGTAGTAATACACATGAATTAGAATGTAGAGAAACTTGGAGAACAGGGGATTATATTTTCAGAGTGTTTCTTTTTAATGGTTATTTGACTCTGACTAGGATAATAAATTTTTATTCTCTGCCGATCAGAACACAGGCTGTCATTTACATGTGCACTATCAGGCACTACTGAATCAAAAAAGGAAGCATTTAACTCCTTGACTGTACAGAGGCAAGTGGCTTCAGCATGCTGGATGATAACGGATCATGCTACTTTCACTTAGTATTGGAAGAAGCAAATGAAGCTTCCTGAAAGTGTAGAAGATAGTACAACAGCTAAAAGCGTGTGAATCTCTGTTGTATTATTTTACATGTCACTGTAAAAATTTTTAACTGGAATCACAGGATAGTTTGGGTTGGAAAGGACCTTTCCAGATCATCTAGTTCAACCCCCTCCTATGGGCAAAGACACCTTCCACTAGACCAGATTGCTCAAAGCTCCACCAGCCTGGTCTTGAACACCTCCAGGGATAGGGAGTCTACAACCTCTCTGGGCAACCTATTCCAGTGCTGCACCAACTTTATAATGAAGAATAATTTCCTTATGTCCAATCTAAACCTACCCTCTTTTAGTTTAAAACTATTGTCCTATCACTACATGCCCTGGTAAATTGTCAGGGGTCTCAAAGTCTTTGAGAACAATGGTGGTCACATACCAGGACTTCTTTTTATCTCCTAAGAAACCCCATGCCCGAGAAAAGTGACCTATGCTGGAGGAAATGTACTACAAAAATAACTTAACAATGAATACATACATACCAAATCACATTAACAGCTGTAACAAGTGAAAACTACAGTGATTTCTACTCACTTGTAACAACATAAATGGAGAATTTGTCCAATTACTGTTAAACCTTGTCTAAAACCATAGCAGTATTTAAAACAAATGTAAACCCTCATAAATAATAATGCAAATGTAACTACTTTTAATTTGCTATTTTAATACTCACTGAAGTTATGTAAATGGTGTTTAAACCCAGCTGAAGCAGGTGGTGCTGAATATTTCATTTTTTAGTTTACTAGTAGTACCTTAGGACGAGTCTACCCAGGTGGTGCACAGCTCAGATCCAGCTGCGGAGCCTGTAAGCCAAGCCAGAAACAGAAATACCAACTGACTGAATATTTTTTTCAGTTGATTGGTACATAACTAGCTGTCACTTCAGTGTACAAATATGACCTGTAAAACATAAATATCCTGTAAAAATCGAGCAAGTTATGTCTTTTGAGGTGATCAAATCTTATTTCTATGCATGTCTAGACTGCAGAAGTTTTCAAACAACCTGATTTTTGAAGACAACTCTTTGGTCCCCATACAGTATCTCCAGATGGACAAGCATAAAAATGAGTTACTGGTTACTTAAAAATACAAGTGGGTGTATTTAAAAAGAGTGCGTATTAATTGATGGATGTGGTCTTAAAAAATATAACACATTTACAGAATTGTCCCATGGCAGTGATTTATGATAAGAAGCTACTTCAACCGTTAAAGATTAAATCTCAAAACAATAAAACCCCCAAATGAACAGATGTATATATTGCATTCATGTACAAAGAGTGGGAATATTTGCATTGAATCATTACAATAGAGATGAAGGGAGAAACATGGGCAGAGATGTGAAATACACTGATACCACAGTGGTACTGTGATTCCTAAAAAATCTGTATTCCAAGGGATGTCAAAATCAGTGTATGCAGATACTGTTGCCTCACTGATAACTGCCTTGTGTCCTGCACCCCATTTGCTTCCACTCTGTGTGGCCTAACTCATAGATACCTCTGCCTCAGGCTCTGCATCATTTTCCCTGGGAAATACTTTGTGCACAGTGTTTTTGTTTGATAATAGGAAAGGAGAGGAACTGTGTTGAAAGGGGTTGAGTTTCTGCTTTAACTGACAGTGCTCCTTTCTCTGCCCAGCAGAATGCCAGAGTGGAGCAGCTTTCCAGAACCCAGGTGTTTTAATCTGAAAGATTTAATTGCAACACAAAACCCAGGGAGACCACTTAGTATAATCCCTCATATTGTGGGAAACTGATACTATGCAGGACTGTGCAACTCCCTCACATGCTCTCTGGACATGGTCCTGGGCAACCCTGCCACTGAGGGCTTGGACAAGATAACCTTCAGCAGTTCCTTCCAACCTCAGCCATGCTGTGACTGGATGGTGGTTATTGAGCAACCTCCTCTGAGAGCCTTGGACACACAAAGGTGCAATACCCAGGAGTCTGATGGGGACAAAAGAGACACACACAGTATAAGCAAGTGAAGTGCATTCACAATTTCCTTTCTGTAATACACATACTGATATTCTGTCAGTAAATCTTAGCTGATGAAATCAGCTCATGTGATTTGCTCACTAACTACTGAAAAATCATCAAGACAATATAAGGTCAAATTCAGTTTTTCTTACAAAAGAATCTGAGTAGCTGACTGTATATGTATATATATATAACTGAACAGTAATAGACTTGTAGGGATGAAGCAGGCTCTGGGTCACCACAAAGTCTTCACAATGACAGGCCTGTATAGAGCCAACAGATTCTATACTAATGCCACTGAATATTCATAATTGAGTAGACTTTATTTCACATTTACACATCAGCAAGAGTATATACAATTTTAAAAAAATTAAATTTTTTCTTTGCTGGAAAAAATTAGTTGGAAATGATCTACCCTAACTTGAGACACTGGGTATTAAAGCTGTCACCCTCTTTGATAGCTACAGCCTCTAGAAGTGCCTGCTTCTTCTGCATACTGCGAGACGACTCGAGTTCATACATAGTGGTCAAGTTGAAGAGAACACTCTCATGTAGGTAGTGTTTAGGGTCCTGCTGAACCATTCCTTCCAATTGCCGGAGGGAATCCTTCAGTTTTCCCAGGTAAAGAAGACAAACAGCAGCATTGTTGTTCGCCTAGAGAGAAATATATTGTAAATAAATAGTGTGTGTGGAGATATATATATATATGTATGTATTTACAAGCGATGAGAGAGAAAGAAAAAAGTCTAACATCTGGATTTACAACAGATTTACTGTATGCTAAGAATTACTATTTTTTTTTTTTGTGTACAAAAATTAAAATACATTATCAATTATACAATGCAGTCCTTTTCTTCTTGTTATTCTCAAGATCCACCCTGTGCCAGTTAGGACCTGCTGAGTTCTAAGAGCGGAAACTCTAAAAGACAAAGTCTAAATTGAAATATAAATAGTATAGGACATCAGTTAATTTTGAAAGCCAAGTGAAATAGATTTCAGAAACTACATGAGCCTCTGCATACTGTCATTTTCATAGGGTTTTTTTTAATGACTTCACTATATCTTCAGAAGCGTTTTTCTCTCTGGCTTACATATAGAAGATCCACATAAGCAACAGGAAGATATTATCTTATCACAAAGGCATCTACAACTGACTTCAAGTAAATCCAGCAGATAGGGCAGTCTAAATACATCATAAATGATCAAGTCAGCTTCCATTTTCCTTACCACACAAAACAGGTTTTATGAGTTACCGAAAGATTTTAACAGTACAAAGTCATATAACATGTTTAGCAGCAGAAACTTTCGCACTTTCTGAAAGCTGGAGATAAAGGAAGAACACAGCCTTTTAAAAGAAATATTTTTCTCTACGTTCAGGAAACCTTACAGATCTTTTGTGATTTATAATAGACACTATTTTACAGCCTGCAAAATGATGCAATTCATGTGCTTCTTAAAATCAGTCCCCTCAGCCTTTAAATGGCCTTGGATCAGACTATTGGGGGTGAGCTGCCTGATTTCTTAGAAATACTCTTACATGACCATGCAGTGAAAACTGCCAGGTGTAGAAAACCCAGAGGTAAATAAATAGCTCTTCTTTGATGTCCACTTGTGATAGTAGCCCAAGGCTCTGATATGTAATGTGTTAGAAATGTCATGTTTAAAACTAAAATATCCCTTCAATGTTGTGTGAAATCAAGGTAATCTTATACATGTTGAGAACTGCCATTTCTTTTCCTGACATGCATGCCTACACTAAAAACAGTGACTGCAAAAAAAAAAGTGCTTTTGCAAATAAAAAAAGTGCTTTTGTGATAAAACAGAACGTCTCAGAATTTCTACGTGCATCCCTAAGTGTTCATGCCCTTCATATAGACTGGTTCTTAATTTCTCATCCCGTTTTCCATCTTATCCTTATGTACACTGAAAACCCTTTGGTACACATGCCACGTCCAATTTTTCTATAAAGCTCTGAGCATACTCTGGGTACTAATTAAATCCATGCATGAAGTATTACGAGAATAATTTAGGTGTTCATTATAAACGTAGCAATTTGGAGATTTACCACAGCATTTGATGAGTCGATCCTTAAAATTTCTGTGAAAAATCGATGAGCTTCTGAGAAATTATTCTGACCAAGGTGGAGAAATGCTCTAGAAAGTAAGTGACATATAAATGAGTTCTCCTGAAAAACCCAAGGTAATAATACATTTAAAAAAGAATGCACACCATTTTTTATTTTTCTTGTTCTAGATGTGAAAGTTTCTGACATTTGTTCTTCACGGTGTGAAGGAGACACTGATTTACAGACAAATGGAATGACAACTTGGATCACTCAGCTATTATATATTCTGCCTACCAAAGCAACAGTCTTCATCGTGTTTTTAGTACTTTAAATGCAGATACTCTCTTCCTGGAATTATTCTCTTCATGAAATTAGCCATATCATTTTCAGAGCACTTTTGAATAGCATCTTCTAAATATATTAAGCCCATGTGCTAACCACTGCAAACTGAGCCCCCGTCATGCAGCTCCATTTACTACAATGTATTCAAGCATGCTTTGAAGCTACCAGGCGGTAACTTTCCTGGCAGATCTGATTGTAGGATAACGGCCCAAAATAGCTTCTCCTCTCCTAAAAGTTACTTATGCAAATGCATACTGGAAAAGCAGAGGGAAAATATGCAATGTCTGGAAGAATGAGAAAAAGCTTTGTAAAATCAACTGAAGGATCACAATTTCAATGCAGGATAATATGACTGTACCAAGTAATACAGATCTCCTGGGTCTGTATGCCATTCAGTCTCACGACAGATGTAGTTACAAAAAAGAGAGAAAGAGAACAGGATTGTCTCAAGGGTGGTTTAATGATCACCTTGCATACTTTGCAAAACTGTATTTTAAAATGTTTTATTTAGCTATTAAATTATCTACCTGTTCATTAAAACCATAATTTGGCTCTGGAGTCCATCCAATTTGTGAGTCACTTTCTCAACATCTTGAAAATATTTCTCTGCAGTTTTTATGTCTCCAATCTAGACAGAAAAATCATAAGAAAGTTACCACAAGAAAAAGAAAAGAGATACATCCTGATTATATCTTTCACAAAGAAAGATGTAAGACACAAAACATAGCAAATATATCAAAGTCTATTATCAATTGTTTGGCACCAAGATGACTGGGTAACACCTGTTATCAAACAATGTATTTGAAGAGCCATATTAAGGCCACAGAAAGCATCCCAAAGTCATGTGCACTTTGCCTAAGGCCTCAGCTGGGGTTTGTGGAGCACTCATGGACTGTAGGGCAGGGAGGGCCCACAATCCTCGCTTGGCTCTTTTGTTGTAACCAACTCCAGAGTTCATAAAGTAGCTGAAAATGAGACAAGGTCAGAGCCACTGCCAGTGAGACTGGGCGTTACTCTGTAGGAAGACGGACACAGGCAAAAGCTGTCAATAAGGCAGGAGAACTGGAATACGGTAGCCTTGTAGTTAGCACAGGACCCACAGCTGGTTAACCCACAACCTCTGGGTCACAGCCAGGGGCCACACACCACAACATGCCAGAAAACAACCCCAATGCAATGGGCCACTGAGGTAACTGGGGAGACAGTCCATCTGCAGACTAAGAAACACTGGTGAGTGGGTCGTGCAGGCTGAAAGGAGAGATTTGAAAGCTAGCATAAAAAACTACAGATTTTATGGGAGGAGGGGATGAGCAAAGGGATTTCTAGAAAGGATGGGGTATTTCACCTAAGAGTATGTCACATACATTGCTATTTGAGATGAAAAAAAAATATTTGAAGAAGGCTCCCTTGGAAAATAAATTAGCAGTGTACTTTCAGGCTGGAGAGATGGAAGAAGATCTTAGTACTGAGTAAAGAAGTACTTAGTACTGAGTAAAATAAATCCATCAGAATCTATCAAAAGGAGTAAAACTGAATTAGTTCAGAAGCATACAGCCATGGAAACCAGGCAGCCCTCAGGTGAGGAGATTTCAGGAGCCCTTAAGAGATCACCTGTTTGTTCAAGAACAGGACAACACTATGAAAATGTTTGTGACAAATGTGTTGAAGTTTCCTTAAAGTTCTCTGACAGTGAGTATTACACATCTGAGTCTTACTAGGAAACTTATCCAGAATTCTTAAATTGCCTCAGTATTACAAAATACACTCTATCTTACTACAGTTTTTACCTCAACTTTTTGTCCTGTCCATAGTGGTCAGGGAGAATGGTATAAGTCCGCTTTTTTAACAGCCTTTTACATATCTGAAAATTTTTACTTTTTCCTTCTAGAATAAGAATCCATTTTCAAGCAAATCAGGGTTCACTCCTTTCTCACAGATAATGCTTTCTGGTTTCTCTGATCATTCTTGATGTTATTCTCTAAACTCTCTCCTGTTACTTCACATGCTCCCCAAGCGTTCACCTAAGATGTCACAACACTCCAACTGATCTCTCTCCAGCAGTGAGAATGGAAGAATCATATTACATTTCACATGTGAATATGGAGTTTGCTTTTACACCAGGTATTTTGAAGTCCAACTGGTTTACCCATGTGTATTTTCTTACCCTTAACCTAATTCCTTTCTACAGAACAGTAACTTGTTGTTGCTTCCCATTTTGTACATTACTCCCAGCCTTTGGAAGCATTTTGCCTTTTGCTGTTTGAATCAGAGTCAATTTAACATTTCAGTTCCTCAACTTGTCAAGATTATTTTGCATTCTGATCATGCCCTTCTTAGTGTCTGTACCACTCCAAGCTTGGCATCATCTGTACTTTTTACAAACATGCTTTTCATTTCATCATACAAGTACCTAACCAAAAAATACAAGCACTACAAACCCCACAGACATTCTTGTGGAAAAGATCATCTAGAAAGTCATAGTCATCAGTGAATGACTTTCCAACTACACTTTTCAGAGACAGCAAACATCCACCTGAAGGTTTCATCTTGATTTCTTCCCAATTTGGCTATGGGAATATCATAGTGGCAAGTATCCAAAGCCCTACTAACACCACTAATATTAAACAGATACTGGTTTTCCTCTAACCACAAGAGTTCTCCCTTGTCAACATAAAGAAATTATTATTCTTTACATTTATGAGATGATTCAGTTGAACACTGCAGTTAAAGATGCAACTGTCCATCTACCAAGCATTTCTGGAATAGCCATTAATAGTTTTATCTCATGAAACAGATGCATTTCTCCCAGGTGTAATGTAATTGGACTCAAACAAAACAAACATTCATTCTAAAATCTTATCCATTCAGTTATAACGTCAAAGAATACAATTTCCCTCTATAAATAAGACTAAAGATGTAAATCACCAAGAAAATAATTACATTTAACTAGAGGATAATGCTGGCACAAGTGTAAATGAATCTGTCCTTGAGTATTTTTAGCTTAAAAATTAGAAGGAATTCCTTAACCATGAGAATAATCAATTTCTAAAGCAAGCCACCAGTTTGCTCCACTGGGAGCTTGATGAGTCCAAATCTAATATGCTTTGAGACTAATCACACATTATTTGTGATCAAGAAGAGTTCTCATTTCTTAGCAGCATCTTGTATCTTCTCAACAAACATGTCAAACTCTTAATTCTCATTTTTCCCACAGAGGGGAAACAGTTTACTTTTTTTGGGGGGGAGGGGAAGAGCAGTTAAAGAAATAATTAGTTTTAATTAGTCATTAAAATGTTAAAGTTTAAAGGGGTCTTCATCACTTAATTTTATTTAACTTAGTTCAGAAAGTGTGATTTCAGTATCTAATCATAATTAGCATAACCTCAAATAATCATATCCTCTAACAAGGATGCTCTAATATATTATGTGTTTAAGTTTGTTGTTTGTCTGGAAACTGAGATTATTTTTCTTAAATACTCCTATTTATTGCTTTTGACTCTGTTTTGCAGCAATCTGTTACAGAGGGTAGGGTCAGGCAGTTTTCTAATTTCTAAATTCTTTAATGTAGTTATTTAGACGGCAAACTTGGATAGGTTGGTCAATAAGCAGAGTCTATTAGCAAGATACAATGTAATCCGAGAGACTAAAATGTGTTTCCTCATTTCATGTGAATTTCTGTTTTACTGGGCAGGTGATTGCTGACAGAATTACAGTGCTTCTGAAAATTTCTCTGTGACAGTCTCTGTCTTTTCCTGCATTCTTCACTTCTCTCATCCTCATTTCCCACTTACTTAAGGCAACAGCTAAAGGCCATACCTCAGATTTAGACCTCTTTATGCTCCACTTACATGTGAAGATAAAGAAGATATGATGCCTTAAACTAGTAAGCTCAATTTAATTAAGAAAAAGTAAATCACACATAAAGTTTTACATGTTGAAAAAGATTACAATTTTTTTCTGTTCAACTCCTGAATTACACTTCATTCTACATTACTGTTTTCTTTCGTATCTGTGATGTCTATTGTCAAACAGTATCTGTGGCTGATAAGCAACTGGAATCTGGCTCCCTTACACCTCTCCTGGAAAAACTTCAAAGTTATCAGCACAATATGTGGTTATTTGGAAATCATTACCTGTTTTTGAGAAGTTGTAACACTTGAACATGAGAAAATTGCTTTCCCATTTTACCTGCAAGACATATTATTTGTTTTCCAGAGAGTGCCATGTCAACCGTGCACACATACCACAGAGTGATCTTACCAAAATGATGGTGCCCAGGCCTGCAACACATTTGTCTTTCTTTAATTTGAACTTCTTGGCTTTGTTTACCTGCACACTGCCTATTCCTCTTAATATATCAAAATCTTGCATCTGTTGCAACAGTACCACCCAGAGAGAGCTGAAGATTGTGTCACAGAAAAAGACAACAAGCCAAACAATAAAACCTTATCTCCTTAAGGTGCTAGAAGAAAGGAAAACATTTGCATTCAGAAATGATTCTTTTTAACTTCTGTCTAGATCACATGAAAACATCCAGGACTTCCCATATCCCCTTTTGCTATGTCCAGTTCTGACAGTAGAACCACTAAGCCCTAAAGCCCTGTTGTCACAGATAGAACCAAGGAGGTCAATGCCTTCAAATGACTCTGTAAGTCAGGAGACGCTTTCCTCCTGGGAGTGACAATTTTTCTATAGCAAATGGAGCTACAAACAGACTGGAGAGTGTGACACTAGGGCAGACACTCTCGTCAGCAAGGCAGTACCAGTAATGTACCTAGTCATTTTCTCAGTAAGACCAAAACTATTAATAACTTCCATTTCCAATAGTATTATGCATATTTACAGTACTGTTCATTAATATGCATAATTACTAGGTTGCCTATTTAGATAATAATTAATGCATGCAGCCAATATTATAAAATTGTTCTATAGTGATGCAGATCCACTTTAAACAAGATACTTTTAAAGACAGACATGCCTACCACACTGTGAAAGCATGTTCCTGCTGAGAACTGAAAATCCCTAATTTAATTTGAATGACATTCTATGATTTCAAGCAAACAATATTAACAATTATCTATCAAGAGAAAATTACTCCATTTCAATATAATTTTAGAACATGAATGTCACAAATAAGATAATTTGTAAATACTTGACAACTCAAAATTAGATTTATCACTAATAATAAAAAGTAAGCAGATAAAAAAGTTTGAAATATCAGTATCAGAAATATGGAAGAACTGCAAAGAACTTGCGAGATACTAAGAGTTAAAACAATCAGATAGCTATTTATATGAATAATTCTATGAAAAACAAAAAGACATCTATTTTTACTTATAATCATTAAGTATGGTTACACGGACATTTATTATACTTGTACTGTCCTATTTTTTTCTTTTAATGTGTCCTCCCCTGTGTTCTCAGGGATATAATCTGGACAAAAGAAGGACACTCATTTTTTTCAGGATAAAGATGGCAGTTAGTGTGACTGAGAGCTGCATGCAGTCTGAGGCAGTGAGACATGAGATTTTTAGTGAAATTCTGGCTCACTGACATCAGTGGAGCTTTACTGCTAGTTTTAGAGAACGCAGAATGTTACTTTTTGATTAAATTACCAGCATGATTTTCCACAGCATTTTCTTTGTTTGCTAATACACTTTTAATACTAGAGGTGCTTCATATTTCCTGGTTTTATCTAATATCACATAGTAGAAGAGTTTTGTTTTGACCACTGCCTCTACAATTTGACATGTGCCCTATAAAAATAGCTATAGTTTTAAATGCAACAATTATTCTCTACATAGCTATCAACAGCAATATTACCTAGCAAATTTAGAATAAAATGCATACCTGAAGGAAAATCCTTCCAATTCCACTCAGCAACTGAGGCTCTTGCTGTGGGTAATATTTGATGACGGTGTGGTAAGCATCTACAGCAAGCACATAGTCCTAAGGGTAAAAAGCACACAATCAGGTATTTAAGATCAGCATTCTTCACCCTTTATGTGGACTTACTCAAACAGAATTAAAGTAATTGCAACTCGTAAGTGGGACAAAATTTCTGTCAATCACTGTAGGGACTAGTAGCTGATTATATTGGTCTTTTCTCAGTTATATGGGAACTGCATACACAGGGGATCTTTTTTTCCCTTTTTTTTTAACTGGATCATATTCTTTCAGTAGCTAAACGCCAAAAACTGAAACATTTACTCTTCAGCTTAGATTATGATTTAGGATAAAAGTCAAGCACTTTCTGTGTGACTGGGGGTATACATACTTGAGAAATGTCTCATGTTTCAAATATATGTATAATTTATATGGTTTAACAAACTATATTCCGAAGCTTTAGGAACTGCCTGTGCACAGACTTGTGAACAACACTGCACGACAGAAACTGCAGTTCTGCACATATTCAGATCACAAACTAGCACTACTGCCAAGGGAAACGACATTTTCCGTCTCTTCACCTAAATTGCTGATTTTTTTCTACCATACTGCATAAAAGCAGGTAATCTAAATAGAAAACTCACTTGGGCTAAAACTAAGTGAAGGGTGGGCTGGGTCTGATTTCCAGAAACCTTTGCGAGTGACACCACTCCCCATCTACATGAAGGCTGTGCAGGCAAGGGGCAGCTCTGAGATCTGCCTACTCAAGATGCAGTGCCACTGTACCTTCCAGCTAACGACCAGTGACAGAATATTAAACAAAACCATGGTCCCATTTCCCACAGGAAAGAAATGGCCTTGTGACTGGTTCCTGCAGTCCAGCTGTTTCATGGTTAAACTACAGTAATTCAATGATCTGGGCAGTACCTGACTTTCAGAGCCTGGCTACACAGGGTTTGGCAGGCACACATGAGAAACACTGCATGTACTCTGTGCTGACTGAGGACACGCTGTGGGTACACTCACGGGGCACAGGGCTGTGCCAGCCTCAGCTACAGCTCCTTGGAGAGACCTCGAGCAGAGGCAGGAAGTGCCTGCCTTCACTTACAGAGGCCAGGCTATGTAAAGGCAGAAGACTCTCCGTGTTTTAATAATTTGGTGCTTCCTGACAGTCCTGCCCTTCAACTTAATACATGAGTTTGTGGTGGATGTTAGGAAGCAAAAGACAACAAAGAACAATCTTTCAAAACTACAAGGACATCTTGGAATACTCTCTACCCTACCATTTTTCTTGGTCAAAATATAGTACTCATTTAACTTTTCCCTAATGTGAACACAGCTACTAGCAAAGGTGGTTTTTCTTCATCTCCTGCATAGTCTGAGGAAGCAATGTTCCCCAGGTGTAATGAATTTCTTTTCCTAAGGATGCACTTCAAAGTACTAAACCCTGTATCCAACTCTGGAGTTCTCAGCATAAAAAAATATGAACCTGCTAGAGCAGGTCCAGAGGAGGGGCCACAAAAATGATCAGAGAGCTGGAACACTTCTCAATAAGGAAAGGCTGAGAGAGTTGGGGTTGTTAAGCCAGGAGAAGAGAAGGCTCTGGGGAGACATCCTTGCAGCCTTTCAGTACTTGAAACAGGATTATAAGAAAGATGGAGACAAACTTTTTATCAGGGCCTGTTGTGATAGGACAAGGGGTAATGGTTTTATATTAAAAAAGGGTCCATTTAGACTAGATATAAGGAAGAAATTTTTTACAGTGAGGGTGACGAAACACTGGAACAGATTGCCCAGAGAGGTGGTGGATGCCCCATCCTGGGAAACATTCCAGGTCAGACTGGCTGGGGCTCTGAGCAACCCAATCCAGTTCAAGATGTCCCAGCACATGGCAGCAGGAGGTTTGACTAGATGACCTTTAGAGGTCTGTTCCAACCCAAACCATTCTATGTGGAACATATTAATAGTCTCTTATAAACAAAAATCAAGACAAGTCTTTGGAGTGTGATCTGTATATGAGATGAATTATATGTCCTAGAATTGTAGAAGCTGACTTAAATAGCCCAGGAAGCACTCTGCAGGACCTTGCAAACAACTTGTATATTGTGGGTATAATCACTAATTCTGAACAATTAATTATTAACATTTAGAGTTTATTCCAAATCTAATGTGCCATGATATATTCACACTTATTACTGGTAATGGATACAGAATTATACTGTTCTGTGGCCAGTCACAGAGGCATCTTATCTGGCAGTTCCTTATGATGGGGCATATTGTAAAATAGGTGATATTTAATCTCACTTACTAAAGACTGTTGTCATTCACAGTTTTGCTAATGTGACTTAATACAACCGAAATTGTCTGATAGAATGATAAATACACAGTGCCTCAGAGGAGTTAAGTCTTGATTGATACAAGGTATAGTTGTGAGGAGTAAAACACGTTAAGTATTGCCAGTAAAAATCCCAATGACTACATTTTGTGATACTAAGACTTAAAGGTAGGGCTGAAGTATTATCATGGTATTTAATTTCTAAAGATTAAGAGCCTTCAGATTTTCCACACCTTCATAAAAAAAAATCCCAAGAGAAGGACTGAAATTGCACAATTCAGGATATGAATGAAAGTTGGCCTATTGTTTTATAATACAATAACTCTTTTATTATAAAAATTTGGGGCTAACATTACCTATACTAATCCAAAATAGTTCTAGTAATTCACTGGACCTACTTGCACAAAAATTTCAGCTGAGGTTATGTTTTTCCTTTCAAGCACTGCAGTATAATTGTACTTCCCTTCTTGGTCACTTGCATCATACATTTTCATGTTTCCCTCATCACCATCTTAACTACTTAAAATATTAATTATGAAATATTTAGAAATAAGCATAAATGATCACAATGTGTAGAAGTCTGAGAGTAGGTTCAATAACCCCTAGATTAAAAATCAGCTTTAGTTCTACAAAGCATACAGTTCATAAATACTTTATTTAGGTGAAAGAGGACAAGGATACCTTACCCTTCCTCTCTATCTAGTGTATTTGTGGAAAGGTTATGAAAGCAGAGATTCATAGTGCTGTGAATCCAAAGAGCTGTACTGCAGCACAGTTAGGCAAAAGACATGATGATTCATGCAGTCTTTCTCCTTTAAATCATAGAGGAACCAAAGTCTTTCAGCATCAGTTCCTTGTGTTACTAGCACAAGCTGTTACTTCTTCTTGGTACAATTTTAATTGTATTAGACCCAAATTAAAATCAATTCTAATGCTTTTGTTTTACAAAGGGCAAGTTCTACAAAAGCTAAGACAACACTGAAAAAAACTAAAAAGCACAAAATGTGCCTTTAATTAGAGTGCATTTATAATATATATGGAAAATACTTCAGTGTTTATTCCTTAGAGAGATAAAAGTCTGGTAAGATAATGTCAAAAGCGATTTTAGCTCAGATGAAAAGAACTCTAAAAGTTTTCAAGACACTTCCATGGTGATTTAGTAAAGTGACAGACATTTTGCAATTAGAGTTGAAATGAAGCAATGCACATCATCAGCTGCATTTTAAATGAATATTCCTCAGGCTGCTATGTTCAGGATATGGTTTCATAGTGACTTAAGCCCACAGTTCTTATAAATGGAAGCCTACAGTGACAGGTTACATGGTCTCCCCTTCTCTTCCTGCTGTATTTCCACATCCTTCCTTAAGCTGCCCTTTGTTCACAGGAAATGGGAAAGCCGATTGACATCAGTTGCTATGATTGAGATCCACCATTTCTTCATCATTTGGTTAGGTCCAGTAGTGGTGCATGGAAGGAAGCTGGAATCCATTTAAGAAAGGTTGTACAAAGAAAGAGGGATGATCAGAAAAATAAGGTGTATTAAGACTGCCTTAAATTTCTACTGAACTATCACTGGTCACACAGATAAAGGGACACAGCAGACAGAATTCAGTACCTTGGACAGATAGTCCCAGGTTCCACTGCAGGTTTCCTGCACAAGTCTGGGTGAATCACTTTCTTGAGCTTCACTCACTAACTTCAAAATAATACACCATCTCAATAATTTAATGAGATGTTTAACTATGAAACCAATGATGCCATATTTAAAAAGGCAAAAATCATTGCGCTATATAAACAGAACTCCTTAATTCAGAGAAGTAATGCAGAAGAGACATGATGTGAAATAAACCTAATTAGAGTTGAGGATAATTAAAGTAGATTTAAATAGTTATAATGCCAATATCTAATCGAAGTTTTTTTTTTTAATTTTCAAGCATCAGCCCTGACAAGATTAAATACTACTGTAGTTTTTTTGGCCTAAGAGGTTACTTAAAGAAAGATAGCAAATTTTTATTTTTTTCATACTGATGTCATATAGTTTTACTTTAATAAATTATTACTATTAATCTACTACTAGCACAAGGTATTCTATCACCGAACAGTACCTGGGGATCAAGCATAACCCTGTTGCAATATTGTGAGTGGTCACTAGATGGCAATACATGGCGCTGACTTGGAGAATGAAATTGTTTTTTTTTCTTAAATTACATATACTTGAAATACTTGAATAAAAACAAATGCAGTTTTTAAAGTATATTACAGAACAGCAAAAAAAAAGGTGGAACTTTGTTCAATTAATATAATTGTTCATGGGAGAACTTAGAAAAGTGTGTTTAAAAATTATTTGAAGAAATAGTTTCTTGCTGAATACTATGCAAAGTGGAGAAGATGATTTCAGCACTGCTGCATGTTAGAATCATCTAGAGATATTTCTGAAAATTGAAAGACTCACAACTACTCTATAGCCAATGCACTGAAATGCAACATGCAGTTGTGGATAATCTAGAAGTTACCATGGGACTACAATTTAACAGCTGTGAGATATGCCCTGAATACAACTGGTCTTAAGAAGTATCTGAGCTGTAGTATTTCTGAAGTATCATTTTCAAAAAGATGGTAATCGGTACTCAGAAATACATTTCTATTATTCAAAGAAAATAGCACTAACTAGACCAAACCAGAGGAAGGTAAAAAGTGTGCATGCATGTGGATTTGTGTGTACATGAGAAGAAAAACACTGAAAGAGTTAAGAACAATTCACAGTGAAAAGTGAACTTCTTGAAAATACATATACCAGCATTTTCTTATTTATATATTCTACTTTGTTTGGGATGGCAAATCATGCTTTTCTTCACTTGTTTTTTGAAAAAGGAAGTTCTTTAAAAAACGAACCTGTGTCATGTACCTACCTCAAAACACAAATGTTTGCTAATTCTTAAAAATATCTCATAGTTTAATGGACAATTATTTCTATTCAAGACAGAAGTATTTTTATCGCAATATAATTACGAAAACAAATATATGTTTTCCCTAATTCTCATAACAAGGATATTCCATTTCATGTAAAGCTGGATAAATGGCTCTTATATTTAGAAAAAAAGAAAAGCATACTTTTTGAGCTATTATAATATTAATAATGGAGCCCTCTTTGGGAAGTACCTTAGTAAACATCAAGGGATCACATCTGGCACGACCTTTGGCAATTGAAGAGCAGGGAGCCAGGAGTGCAAGTCTTGGCCTGTGAAGATTATACTGCTGATGGCCCTGCTCTGAGGCTGTTGTGCTAACTGATTTGTGAAGTACAGTTAAGCTCAGGGTAATAGCAGTTTGCTGCAAGAATGACCATAGCTCTGCTTCCCTGACCACAAGGGGATTGGCAGAAGTTGTTTTATTTCTACTTCCTGAATACAAGGAGAAAGCTAAGTGGGTGGTACCAAATGGAGTAGAATTGGGAAAAAAGTAAGGAGGAATCAAGGGAAAAAAACTCAACTGTGGAGGCTAGTCACTTTTGCTTTTATTCCTTTCTATTCCACCTCTATCCACTAGTGAGGATTTAAACTTGAAAGATGATATATTACAACTGAAATCGGTTGACAGGGGAGGACGTATTTAGATGTTCTGGATCTTCATCAGCTACAAAAGCTACAACATTATTAATCCTCACAAACAGAGCAACATTCCTAATGCAGTCTGAAAAAGATAGAGCACATAATTGCTTTTAATTAGAGCATTTAGTTAAGTGTTTGAAAAATTCAATTTAAAAATGCAAATTCTGTATTGTTATTGCATGTTGTCTAGGATGATTTGGGGAGAAATAAGCACAGATATGTTCCCAAAGAACATTACTGCAAATAGCTATCTATTAAATAAGACATTATTAAGTCTAATTAATACTTCACTCAGCAAAACCTTCATGTACTGTCAGGTAGTCTTCTCTTATCTCTGCACCAGTAATTCACTTGCACTTTCTGTGACATCCTCTTCTGGAATATACGGTACCTCTGCAGTTCTGCCACCCACGTACCTTCATCATTAGCAGACAGTTTGCCATCGAGTACATCACCCGGCCCAGACGTGACCTCCACAGCTGAACAGAGGCTGCAAAATAAGAGCAGCTTGTGAATTTGCACAAATAAATTAGAGGTTCTTTCTTGCCATCAATTACTGGTCCTATGAATTACGATTTTGAAAGGTCCCTCTCGTTAACACCACTGGGTTTTAGCCTAGAATTTTTAATTCCCAGCCATGCTGCAGCATCAGAGAATTCTGCATCTCTCTGAGGGAATTGCTCAAGCAGCTCTGGGTAACAAACACGATGCAACAACGCAGAGCAATAGACAGCCACTCAGCTTTCAGCTCAGGTCAAATATTAAACACCAAAATAAGCCACGCATTTTCCAACATCAGAACAAAAGGTGTATAAAAGGATCCAAGTGATAATGAGCATCAGTTTAAAAACACCTAATCTACAGCATTAAATGTGATAAATTCAAAAATTAAACACAGCTAGAATGTAATTCCAGAGCCAAAACATGCAGAGTGAGAAATGTCTGAGTGGGGGACTGTGTGTGCTTGCCTCTGGCTTAGAGATATGCTGGAAAAAATCTGCCAAGCCTGTCTGCTTTCCCCATGCTCCTGGAGCTTGCAGGCATTAAAAGCTGCAGCAGCAGATTTCTCCCTCTCTCTTTGCAGACAGACTCCTGATGTTGTAAGAGAACGGTTCACACAGATCCTTATTTTCTCTTGTGTTACAGTACCCCAGATCAATGCTAGAAATATTCCTCTAATCCTCAAAAATAAACACCAGGACTATTAATTTAGAACATTTGAAAAAGAAATGTGTCTCAGTCAATCAGCTGTCAAGGTCACGGTAATGTTTTGAAAGTGGGTGGGGGGAAGGGAGAAGAGGCTATTTCAATGAAATTGTGAGAACTGAGACCACTCATTTGTGTCATTAATGTAGTCTCTGATGAAAGCATGGCAGGTTACACAGATAATTCTTTCAGCACACAAAAATGTCATTACAAATAAGAAGAGCTTGGTGAAATGTCTACTTTCCTTCCTGAAAAAGAAAAATCCTTCAATCCTCTCCAAAAACAAAACAAAAAAAACCCAACTCATGAATATTCTCAAATTATCTTTGTCAAAAGAGGGGTATCATGGGGCTCAACACTGAATCCAGTATTTCATCCACTGAAACTTAAAATCATTAATTAGTCCTAGCTTTTTGTTTTAGAATTCCCCCTTGACCACAGAATGCTAGTGCTACTAATGGAGAGGATGCTGTAAACCATGAGCAAATACCTCACGACACATTTCCTTTTTTCTTTCCTTGTGGGTGTGTCTAAAACCTGGACATAATTAAATAACTCCCCTTTATTACTTCACTTAAGTAAATACCTCCTTTTTTGCATGTCCTCATAGTTTGGTAACCACACTCAGCTTTTTAGGACTTAGGTGACAAGTTACATGTTGATTCCTACACTGTAGACATCTAGGTTTTCTGTTAACAATCAGATAGCACCAGCTACAGTTCTCAAAAAAGGACCTCAAAGCAGGCAGGCCAGATGTCTTCAGTCCATGATATAAACTGAACAGAACTTCATCTGGAAATTCCTGTGTAGCCCTGTGTGATGAGGCTTCTTAGCACTGGCAGAAAGGGGTTAAAGAAAACGTGCAAAGCAGTAAACGAAACCAAAAACCCACCAGCAGATCATTGTATGTTACTGAGATGCCTGAAACCCTCTCTGCAGGTCCATGCAGTCATGTTTCCACTCTAAGCACTTCCTTTTCCTTGTTATTCATCAAGGAGTCTGTACTCCTCACTGCCATTCATTTCAATAGGTGTCCTGTGCACTGTGAAGTTGCAAAATTGGCATCTTGTAGAACGTGTGGTGCAGGCAAGTGGTGCAATGCTAAATCTCTCTGCCTGCTGAAAAGCTGGCAAATGAGGTGTTCTGTTCCAGACTAGAGGAGATGTACATGGTAAGTTGATTGGTGTTGCACCTCCTTACACCCACAGCATGGAAATTACAGGCTAAGCATAATCCCTATAATGAATTAGGGCTGTCTTCACATAAAGTTAATAAGGTTTGCTTCAGCTAGTCTCAGATGGAAGAAAGCAAACCCATTATCAGCCTCCTGGAGCTACAAATGCAGCAAGGAAGCAGAGAGGGAGCAGACCTGGCTGACCTCTACAGACAGTAGCAGTCAAGAGTCTCTGCAAAAGTCCCGTGGGCTTTTTGGCAGTCTTAAACCTACAGGCAGCTGCATAGTAGACATGCAAAGATCCCTCCAAATTTTCTGCAGCCATGTCCCTTGGTAACTACTAGCTGCTGATTTTCTAACTATGCCTCCTCCTGAGGCCATCTGAGCTCTGAAGCAGCAGCAGAGAGGAAAAGCAAGGAGCTAGAAACTCATGAGCGAGGCAGAATGTAGGACACAGGATCATGACACATCTAGGAAGAAGTCCTTGTATCTTAATGGGGGACCAACATCCTAGTTTTAAAATGGTAAAAAGGAAAAGATATGGGCATAAGGACAAAAATCTGGTAGAAAGGGCTAACAGGGAAAAGTAAGTAGAACAGAGGCAAAAAGAATTGTAGATACAAGACACAAGAACACAAACTCCTGAAGAGCTGTGGATAAATCTTCAACATGATTCCCCTTTTCCTAACCCTATTGAGAAGAGTAGTAAAGGTGTTCAACTGTATCTGCAAACATTTTTGTAATATATTCTACTCACGTGTTAATATTCTTAGGACATATAGAAGGTGTATTAAGTCAAATACAGTGAAACATTCAGGTTGTTTTTACATCCAGTCAAAATGAAGACCTGGCAGAAGAATAGTTTACACAGGTCTGCACCCTTCTATAGAGACACTGTTTTAAGGAATTTTTTATAATAATTTTTTTACTCTGGTACTAACTCTGCTTGGCTTCTTCCTATCTCAGAGCCAGACTTTTACTTCCCACATGCTCCAGGTGAATATTATCCTGGAAAGAAGTTGGTAACATTCCTTAGAACTGTTAGCTGAAGCTAAAAGGTTTTTGTTTTTCTGGTGTGATGTTTTGAACTTGTGCCAGGCGCTATAAGGGGTCCATATAATCCACAGCAGTGCCTGAAATGTCACCTCTTGTCCAATTGTCAAGTATACTCAAATGACTTCTTCCGTTTAAAAAAAAATGCAGGACAACTACTTTGTCCTGATCACCCCTTTTTATGCAGTAATGTACCCTGTACTATTGAAGTTACGCAACTAAGATAGAAGGAATAGGAGAAAACATAATTGGACACAAAATCATGAAAATGATGATGTAGCTCAACATAATCTAAATATTTTTCTAGTGCCTTAGGTGTTTTCTAGTGACTTCAGGAGTCTAAGCACCATGCAGCTACAGTGAGACTAGACCATCTATGCAGCAGCACCCTAGGCCAGTGTAGCCATTGTATGATGGCAGTTCAATCTGAAAAAATTGAGTGGATGTCAGACATAAGGACTGAGAGGAGTTGGTCAGACAAGGCTTAAGATGAAACATCCATCTAGCTGTAACAGCAATACACTTATATATTCATCACTAAAGGATAGCAGACGTTCTTTGTTTCTTCTAAGTAGGAAAAAGAATTGATTTAGTGCATCAGTTCGATCAAGGGCAAAACTGTAAAATTAATTCCAGCAAATAAAAGTACAAGTGTATCATTTTGGAGGCTGAGTAGACAATGAGATTACAAAAATACTGTTTTAACCACTCTGGGGCACTCTTGTGAAAATTTCTGGCATACTTAGGCAAGCAATAAAAACACACTGTCTGTGAAAAAAATATTTAAAGAATACCTACCTTGTCTGTTCTCCTGTGTAATGTTAGTCATACTTCCATCTTCAGCTAAGCCTTGTTCCAAATTTTCTAATATCTGTAGTAAATTTTTTAAAGTAACCGACAAGAGTTTAAACAGCACTATATATTTAATGCAAATTATCTACAATTGACAGACTACATGTAAACCAATTCATGCAGGAATGTTTCACCTAGGTACAGTTCAAGATTGCTACTTATTACCATAGCAAGATCAAGTGCACAAAGTAAGAAAGCCATTGTACAGTAGAAGGATGTTAGAATTCAGGCTTATGATACTTACAGAACATTAAATGTCAGCACACTCTAGGGACATTCACATTTTGTTAAGTAAAATACGAAATATGTTTCACCAGAGAATGGATGTTAATGACCACAACACAAGATAAACTGATTTTTTCACAGAAAGCCACTGCCTCCTGACTCCCTCACCCTAAGTATGGGCTCTAGTTCCATATTTTTGTCTTTATTGAAGTATTCCTCTTAGTTCTTACTGCAATTTCCTTCTCAAACTTTAGGGTTTATTGCTTCTTTTTACTTTTCATAGATTTTAAATCATGTAAATTGTTGAGTGAAGGAAACATTTGTTGTTTCACTGGAAGAATGAAAACGTATATTTAATGAAGCTTGTGTCTTAAGCACTTTCAAAATATGCATGCAAGGCTCCACTTGAAACGCAAGTCAACTTCGCTTTTCCTAATGCCATTACAGTTTCTCCAAATTTGTTTTTCAGTTCCCACAGATCACCCCACTTTTCCTGTTATAGATTTATAACTTTGGTTGTAAAACAATGCTTGAGATTTCCTTCAAAAAACATTAAGGTCACTTGCTCTTTAACCAGCTGTTGTGGTTTGCCAGTGAGGGAAATACAGGGTACTGCCTCTTCTGGGGACTGACTGCACTTCCAGACAGAGAGCTTTTGGCTTCTGTCAGTATAAAAAGTAAATGTCTTTTCCTACACCAACAAAGCTTTCCTATTGTGCTCAGTGCTTCATAAGGGAACACTTAAAAATCATTGCAGGAAATCCTCCAAAACAAAGGCAGGTAGAATTAATCTAGTCTCAGAAAGTGTGTTGGTGCCTTCTGCCGCCAATGAAGATAATCATTACCACCAGAATGCCAGCTCATGCCACCAATTTTAGACATCTTAAAGTTGGAAGAAATTGCCCTATGAGATACCAAGCTCTTTTCACAGACTAGAATGAAATCTTGAAGTTAGATGCCATAAATTTAGCTACAAGAACTAAGGAGCAAGAAGAGACAATGAAAGCAGAGCAGTTACCACCTGCCAGCTGAGCCAGGCTAATAAGAACTGTTAGCCCATGACAAACACAAGGTAGTATGATTTATTGTAAACTTTGTTCACAAAGGGCTGACTGAACTGCCTTATCTCAGATTTTGAGAGACTATGAGCATATACTATTAGATACTGCAGCTTAGCTGATAGGTGGCAATTTATGAGATGGCAGTGGCATGGCTGCAGGATTGACTCTCGGTCCCACTTTCAAAAGCAGTGTTGCCACCTAGAAATCACTTAGAAACAAAAGGGGCACATTTCAGTGTTAAAAGCCTAGTGTACAATAAGGCACCTTGTCAGAGAAAAAAATTTCTTCTCTCCCACAAATCCAAACCACTTTATAATCTATTTTCTGTGGTCTAAACCCCATGATCTTTCTCCTCCCCTACAAAATATCTAGTGATGGTTTCTCAGTCTCAATAAGGCTCAAGGTTTCTACTCTTGAAATGGTATAAACATAACAAAGGGCCTTCATCAAGGAGACAGGCTGTCTTGTTTAAAAAGACAAGTTTCTCTGAAAATGTACTCACTAACATAATCAAAAAGGAAAGAATTAGATATTCGCATAAAATTAGAGCATTGCATTAACCATTCTGTGACATTACTTGGGGATATCTAGCCCTCACCTCAACTTAACGTAATTAAAACAGAGCTTGGTGCTGATTTGAGGCTAATTGTTTTATTCCCTGGGTTTATCTCTTTTGCCCTTCTTAAGTATAAGAACATCATCTGCAGTTTTCCAGTATCTGGGCATTTCCCCAGTTTTCCAAGAATTGCTTAATAGTAACATTAATGATTCCAACAGTTCCTCTGTGTAAGCTATTGCCATTAGTTTGATATGAAATACTTAGCTGGTAAACTATACTATAGCAATATCATATGAGATAGCTCTAACCACCCATATTCCTATTATAAACAAAAATATGATTGAACACGTCTATAATTTACTTCATCAGTTTTACATATGATCTATGCTTTTTCTTGTTTTGAATATTTATAAATGCACAATCATTAGTTTCACTGGCTAGTATAACTTCATTGAGTCTTCTGTTTCATTCCCTATCCATTGCCTGTGTGCTGGAATTACTAATTTATTCATACCACCATTTGCATCCCTAGTTTGCTATTCTTATGTATCTCTTGTTAATACCTTAATTCCTTCTTCCACAACTTTTCATCAGCACTAGTTTTTTAATCAAAATAGCCTTATTCGGTGCTTCTGGAATTCCAGCTTTTTGAGTACTCAGACTGGTACAAGGATCATTGTAGTTTCTACAAACTTACCAAACAAGGTGTCAAGACAAATACCCTCTAGACTTAAATAACATATGACAAAGAGAATATTTATGTCACCTAAGAAACTGAGCCAGAACTGGAAGCTGAATGAAAATGAAAGCCCAAAATAATCAGTAGCTAAGAGGCTGAAAGTTCACTGATTTGGAAGTGAAACAGAAGATTAGGAGATATGAAGAGTGTGTATGGAAGGGCCAGGGAGGAACATAACTCCGCATGAATGAGAGTGGTGGAACTACAGAGTAGCTGATGGACAAATGGCACAAAGTATTTCTGACAATTGGCAGAGGCTTTTTTAGGAAGCAGGAATGTTAACCCATTTGCCACTGCTCCACCCACCTGGTAGAAGAGCCCAGTACGGCTCTGGCACTTGAAGGATTACATTTTAAAAGTGAAATACATTATACGATGAGGTGTGAGCATTTCCAGGAGCTCTCCCTCAAACATCTAGGAAGCGTAGCACAAACAAGGGAAGAGTTTAGGTTAAGCCCAACTGTTGTTCTTTTCACATTTTGGTCTCCAGGTAAGCATTTTGTAGCACTCAGTATTATTAGCACTAAAGTGATCATGCCTATGTTTTTAAATGAACACTTGAAAAGAACAAACCCTTTTGTGATTTAAATTGCTATTGTTAATCTTACTGCCTGCCTGTTCAGAGACCATTTATTTCAAGCAGACTTACAGAGGCAAGAACTCATTGAGGCAGTTCATGTTGGGAAGACCAGCAATAACACAGAGGCAGTAACAATTTCATGGGATTCCTCCCCCAAGCTATAACACCCATTTGGCACTACAGATAATTTATTTCCCAAATGTCATACCTATAGACAAAGATGTAAAATATCTAACCAGATCTTGATTAGAAATTTGCAGGAATACTGGAAAAGGTAAAAACATCATCGAAGGAAAATATATACAGATATGTGGAAAAATATATACATGGAAAATGATTTGCACCCAACCTCCAAACCTGCTTTCAGGTACCAGAATATGTAAGGAGATGGGGGCTGAAATGACCAAGTAACCAAAATAAATATGATTACATGTTTAACTGGAATAGCTAATCTAAAGTTGACAAGTGTTTGTAGAATATATACAACAAAAAGCAAGAAGGAATTAAGCAGATTAAAAGCAAGTATTGGATAGGAAGAAACCCCATAGTTACATTAAGGAATAGACATGAAATATAAAGACAAATTTTCTTATGATCAGAATGCATTAGCATTACCCTGGAATAGCCTCCCAGGGGATGTGGCCTCAGCTCCATAGGCTGGCTCATTAAAAACTAGAAAACAACCTTGCATTGCAAAGAGACAGACTAGGTGAGCTAATAGGTCTTTTCTTTCTTCTAGCTTTTATGACTCCAAGTTCATCTCATTTACATAATGACTATTCCTATGCCCTTCTGTAAATACGGATGACCAAAGATTATTTTTCCACTTTTTAAAATACGGAAGTAAAACACTAGAGGCTTTTGGTTGAAAGCTCCCCAATTAATTCTGTTATAACCCAAATGGTTCCCAAGTGTCACATGGAAATATTAAGACTAATGAGTGTACATCCTTTATGTTATTTTCTTGGTTTTGCCTTGGGTTTTTATAAGCATTATAAACGTTATTCTTGAATGGTCCAATTGAGACTGAGAGATTGTTGGACAAATAGTGTTCCATACAAAAAGCAAAACATGTCAGCCAACCCTAACTTCAAATGGTTAAATTATCACCAATTTACAACTGTCTTTTAAAAACAGTTAGGTATACAAGCTGACCTTTCACACTCTTGTAGTCTTTGAATTGCTCCAAAAGACAAAGTATTTAACTGAATGCAAACAAATGAAGTAATCTGCAATGAGGTGTCTAGAACAACAGATCAGAAGTATTTCTCTGAGAAGGATGGTGTGTTTTATTTTTTTGTAGTTGTGTACTGCACTTTAAAAAGGAGCATCCATCGGCAGAGACAATGGCTTGTCCTGGCTACTGTATCCTAACTCTAGTGGAAAGTGAAAGAACCAAAGGGAGATCATTCTTTTTCTTGCTGCAATTGAACACACCATCCTGGGAGAAACTTTGCAAACACAGGAAGGCAGAGACAAAGAGGTGACAATCTGTGAACCAACATCAAGTGCAGAGAACAGGGGACTACTCAGAAGAGCTTGCAGAAGACATATAGTCAGACTCAAAAAGCTTCCCCCAAGGGCAAAAGGGATAATTTGTAGTGATCTAGGTAACTAGCAGTTGATGGAGTGAGAACAGGAGTAAACAGATCCCTCTTCGAGAACTTAGCAGGGAGGGAAATATGTATATAATAATTTGCAATTTGTTTTTATTTCTATTTCATCTTCTCCAGCATATCTAATTTCCCTTACTTAACAAATGATCAGCCTAGTTCATATTCAAACAAAATCTTGTATTATAGTTAAAAGCTTCCTTGGTACACTGGATAGGTTCTAAGGATATGCACTTAAAGGAAAAGAGCAGAGGCAGACACCACAAGGTTGCAGATGACTTAAAGGTCTTATAAAGGAGAGGAGGGGGAGGAGGGAGAGACTTAATTTCCTTTCACTCCTCTATTTACCAACAATCTCTAATCTATGGAGAATCGTGGCTAATCACACTGTAACTGAGATGTGGCCATTTCAATAGTTTGCCAGATGCCTGATGAACACCTTTGCTCAGCAGTTGCTCCCTCATTCACATTCATACAGTTTTCTCTCTTTGTTACAAGATGAAGGAACTTAGAAACAAGTTCAGTTTTTGGAATCTAGTGGCACCTTCATGATTGAGGGCAGATAACCAGATTGCATAAAACAAAGATATGAAACAGTCGATCTGCTCCAGACCAGGGTAGGTAAATGTTAGTAAAGCACCAGGAAATCCTGCAACAGAGGCATATAGCATTTCCTAGAGGAACAGAATTACTTCAAACTGAGGACCATTTATAAAGAAAACGGCTGGAGTGAACAGCCTGCCAGGAATATTATGAGATGAGATGGTCATCAACAGGTAACTGTATTTATGAAGTGCTAAGAAGTAGCACTTCTTGGCCAAATTAGATACATCTCTCAGCCGTTTCCAAATCAATTTTTTCCAACTTTGTAACAAATGCCATATTCATTTCTTATTGCTTAAACCATTCATTTTTCCTCTCATAATACAAAGAACTGGACTTTTTACTGTAAACATTTGGTTATCCTAGCCATTGCTGGGCTAGAAGCAAATTGATTTCATATATGTGAGGCCATATAACTACACAATTGGCAATTATCATTTCCCTTCACTTCTCTTATCCAAGTTATTTAAGAAGTAAATATAGGAAACTTCCACGGAATACTGAAAATAAATTGCATGTATTTATCTTATATAGTTTTGAACTTTCAAGTGTCACAGATAAAGCAATAATGTTGCATTTCCTCTAGACTTTATCTCATGGTAACAATTCATAATCACTGCTGCATTAGACTGCCCGGAAAAGATGTAAAAAACATTTAAGGACAAATGCTTACTGTCAGCATGTTGGTTTTAGAGGAAAAAGTTAGTGCTCACAACCCCATGACTCCAATTTCAGCACCAACAAATCCCATGTTATAATTCGGGCCATAATTTTGTATTATACTACTTGACAAAACAAACCAAACCTCCCAAAACAAACTCAGCTGGTTGTACTTATATTCCCAAATGACTGTTGTTTCCAAATCCAGCTATTTGGACTATTTCTGAAAAATCAAGACTATTTCCAAAGGATCAAGGTCATTAACAACTGTCTTCAGCTGGATGCAGCTGAGTGAAGGAAAGAAATCTCCTCTACTCGCCCTTTAACACATCTGCTCACTGTCCTTCACATCTTGTCTGGCAAAAGCACAAAAGCTGTCCCCTGTTCTACTCATTTGAGTCAGAGCTACCACAGAGTAGAGAAGGGTGTCTCCTAAAAGGAAAGAGGCACTTCATTACTTTTAAAAGCGAGCTCCATATTTGGATCAAGATGGGAGTAAAACAAGCCATCATTGAAACTTAATGTTCTTTTTAAGGACAACAAAATTTATTTCTTAAACATTAAGAAATGTTAGCGCATGGAGATGCTGTTACCTTGGCGCAGATTATCTTCATACTATGAAGTCTGTCAAGTGATTCTTGAGGATTACCAAGGTACTGAGGAAGTTCAGCATGTAAAATCCGCATGGAGAAAGGAACCATGGAACCTAGAAACACAATTAATTTTGTTAAGTGTGTTTGTTATAATGATCAGTTAGTGATTTGCCTACATTAAACACTAGTGTATGTCATAAAGTCCATTTTGCCTATCTATCTTTTTCTTCTCCTGATGAAAGATGTGAAAGATGAGAAAATAGGAAACTTTTTCTCATACTATGTGACATGTTGTAAAATGTTTTAAATAGGCAAACAAATGTAACCATAATCATGAAGGCAAGAAGCAGGTGCACCCACTTCAGATTTTCAAAAACAAGGCTGTGCAAGGAAGTATAATGTTTCATTAAAGATTTTTATAAACTAATTAAAACAAAGGATAAACAAAAATGAAGTTTACTCAACATTACTCCTAACATTTAATAATTATATATATATTTTACAATCAATGCAAAAGAAATAATACAAAATTACCAGCCTTAAAAGTATGCTTGTGAATGAGTTATATAATCCGGGCATACAAAACCACTTGGCATATTTTTGTGTATTTTCTGGTTCATTCACAACATCGAAGAATAGGGAAAGAAATTTAAGCAATATGTGGGGAGAAAAATGTCTTTATTTTCACATTATCTTACTCTTATCTTTATTATTATTACAACATTTACCAAAGACCCAATTTTCTGAGTTTATCAGCATCCCAGCTGACTTCAAGGGCAGTTTAACAGAACTCACCTTGCTTTCAGATAAGTGCACAATCCTGATACACAGACAACAATAATGAACTTAAACTAAACTATTGAAACCAAATCAGACCTGGAAAAAGGAGAACTAGGCCTTGCAAAATACTGTGCTACAGTTCTAATATTTTAATATATACATTTGCTTACTTTAGACATATTCTAAGGGGATTTCCCTTTGAAGTCACCTCTTGCCTCATCTTTTCTCAAAAACAGGACTCAAGCACTTTCTAAAAACATTTTTGCACCTGTTCTTAACAGGCTTGTATGTCAAAAAGGTAAATGCTATATAGAATGAGTCACTGCCTCTAGACATTTTTTAAAAGGTTGACAAAATTTTAATCACAAAACTCACTAATTATGACCTTCAGAGTAAGCCACTTACATCTACATAAATTCTCTTTTCCCAATGATAACTATTCCCCATGGATTCCATGACTGCTGTGTTCCTGTAATGGACATACACATCAGCTTAAAGTACCATCATACGTAGAATAGATATTAGGAAAACAAAACTGCCTTTAAAATTCTATTAAGAGAAGTGTAAGAGTTTATTCAATCAGTAACAAAATATATGAAATATTTTATGTATATCCTGACTAGTACCTAACACGACACAAGTGAAGACACACAGTCAATGTAGGGGGAGAACAACAATGAAAAGTAAGGTGAAAATAATTTAAGAGTAAGTTCCGTGCCAGAACACCATGGAAAAATTGCTTTGTAGACACATTGTGAGCTGTACTGCAAACTTAGTTCACCAAATGTGAACTCCAGCTGGTTGTACCTCTACCACCCCTGTGGCAACCAAGTTGCAACTCCACTATGCAAGAGTAATTCTGCCAAAAAAAGAGCTCTGTCTAAAACCAGCTAGCTTGGTACTGTTCTTTGTCGAGAAAGTAGTCTTAATTTACTGTTGATGAACATTCTGCTGCACTCAATGGGATTAGTGAGGCAAAGGTAAAAAAAAAAGGAATCTAGAGTTTTAGCAACATTTTGGTTAATGACTGTGTTGCAGCATTGTCAATTCTGAACAAGTTTGTATCATTACGTCCTCTTGTAAAATGCAGCAAAAGGTCAAGTCAATTAACAATCATACAGAAAATCTGGATTGGTACCAGAACAGCTCAGTGTACAAGTACATGACAGGTATTTAATGAAAGAGAGATGAAACATCTCACATTACAGATTTTTATAAAATTTATACAATGTTTTGTAAAACACTTTTTTGGGATTACATATTTTGTAAAGTGTTGATCTTATGTATTGTTGAATGAAGCCATGCTACTAAGATCCATGTCAGGGGAAAGAAGAACCCATTACCAATCTACATCATCAGAAGTGGTGTCAGAGGATGTCAGAATGATGAATGTGACTCCAGGATAACTTAGACTCCATAAGAATCTGATTTATTTCCTATCACAACTAAGATCTCAGTTGTAACAGGCATTTAGAACTATATTACTTCAAAATATACTCTACTGATGTATTATTTCTCAACCACTTAGCATTTTCTTCATGGTCTGTGACCAAAAACATTCCAGTGTGATCCTCAGTGTTATATCAAGTCTGATGACCGATCTCTTAAACAAAACTAGACGGAAGCTGGCCCAGGATGTAAGGCTAGTCAGAGGAAAGACTTGTCAAACCAGAATTTGTACTATGATTTCATGCAGGAGGATTTAAAACTCTAGCATCTATTTCTTCTATTTCTTTTCAAAACTTGTGACATAAATAGAAGAAATTTTACTGTAAATATCCAGCAAATCCATCCAGTGGATTTCTGTTACTTACTGCTTATTAAACAGGCTGCTAACTTTATTTAAAATATCAGAAATACTGTTTCTGCCCTCTTCCTCAGTTTCCTTGGAATCCTTCTGAATAGATTTTTTTTTTTTGAAGAAAGTACAAAACTACACACATGCTCTCCTACAAACTTTCTTATCAGTCCATGTAAACAGTATTGTGTAACTGTAGGTCAAATCAGATGAGCAAATTGCTCATAAAAAAACAGCAGCACTTATTCAAGCCACTCATCCAAATACAGACCTTAAATACTGTGCTTATAAAAAATATGTTCCTGTCTACAAGTAAACTTCTCTTTAGTTAAATGATATGAGGTGTGCATAATATATCTAATTAATTTCCTTCACTAATAAACTGACTTCCTGGATAAAAAAAATGACCATAAATTTATTTAGATTTGGTAAAGTTTTCAATGAGTGCTACTTATATAAAGTGCTAATACATTTTACATACACTTCTCAGAAAGACCTGCATGGCAGTATTGAAAATGCATGTGAAGAGATCTGTTCACAAGAATAATTTAGTGATTAACAGCTGTGTAAAAACTGGCAAGAGTTGAGACTTTAAAATGATGTGCCTGAGATTTTAGAAAACACTGTAATTTTCATTTTACATTGTTTAGGTTAACAAGAAAACAACTGGGAGGAGGTAAATGACATCTGTTGACTTTAGTAGATCAATAATAACAGTGTAAGGAAGGTCTGAAAGGCAGGTTGCAGAATTTGGAGTACAAAACTTAATGATAAAAACAGATTAGTAGGGAAAAAACTTATACTTCCCTCAATGAACATGGTTACACTGGGGGGGGACAAAACAAAAAAGTAAAATTAACTACATGAACACTCAGCTGTAACAAAAATATACGTGCTTGTTAGACTAAAAATTACATTACATTGTCTGTTCACTTACTGTTAGGTCACATACTTAAAGCACACAGGGCAAGACATATTTATTTGTAACAGGTTCCTATACTAGGGATAAGAAAATTTATACAAACTCTGAATTAATCCCATGCTGTCTTTTGCAAAACTATTTGGAATTAAACCCATATACTCTATTATATTTCACTCAGTACTGAATTTAACAGGGCAACATGTCAAGGAAGTATTTAAAACAAATAGTATATCCTGTGATTAAAATGTTTGCTTAGGAGTATAAGAGAATGCATTTTGCTCTCTACTTCATGCTTCAGATTTCTACAATAATGCCCTCTTACACAGTAAAACCATGTCAGCAAAGCTAAGGTAATTTCAACAAAAGGTAACACCCTGCAATTACAGGCATGTATTGAAATTTTAAGTTAAATAGGTCTTATTCTAGCTTGATGTTTTACAGTTGACCTCTGTTGCTCCTCTTCAGGGGTTTCATAATAAGCTATAAAAAATTTATAATGGAAAATGGTTTAATTTTAAGACAATTTTCTTAGCTATCACTTTTAAATACATTGAAGAATCTTTTCCAAGAATATGATTTTTGACTGTCACTTTTGTATGAATTACTCCTTCGTATACATATATGTATTATCAGCATACAAAAGGCAAAACTAAAAAGTAAAAAAAGGTCTACTGAAAGGAAAATGGATACTGTGAAAGCAAGGGAACAGATGGAATAAATAGTAAGATCAGGTTAATTTTCTAAGACCACAGATTTCAATTTCTATTTCTTTATGAACAGCTGCACATTTTCATAACTGTCAAAACACAAACATCACCCCATGTCAATCAAATTCAAAATGCAGCCCTCATCTGCAGCCCTGTTAGAGCAGAAAAGAGTATTCCAATGGCCAGCCATTGTATCTTCATATTTTATTGTTGCAAACCCAGTAACCAGAAATGCTTTCTGATCTGACTTCTACAGCTTATTCAACAAATCTTAAATACTAAAGAGCAGCAGAAGGGCAGATACCAATTACTACAAGTATAGGGTGGGATCTTATGACAGTAACAAAAGAAAAAAAAAAAAAATCCTTCCTTCACTGGGTAAAAGAGAAATACAGAAAATCTAGTTTCAGAAAAATATTCTGCTTTATAAATACATATACATACAGAGATGTATATCCTTGCCTTTATATGCACACATATATTTACCAACAGCGTATGTGTATAATTTATAAGATTTTTAAGAGGGATAATGTAGTAAGTTTGAATCCTAGCCTTGCTGACTAGCAATTAGAAGTATACTTAAAAATCCACTAGTTTCCAGACTAGTTTCCAAGTTTTTGTTTATTCTTTTCAATCCAGAGAGACTGAAGAAGAGATAGGAGCCTAAATGTTTGTAACCACTTAAGGAAAACTTTTTGAAAATTTTATCTGAACTTTCATGCTTGCATATTTTTTACAATTTAACTGCAAGTGACTTAAGAACACAGACTCTGAATCTAGATCTAGTTTTGAAAGATTTCAAAATTACTTTTTCAGTAATTTGGAGTTACTTGCACTGAAACAAGAAAAAACATAAGAGAAAGAATAAAGAAAAACCCTACAACAACTGCCCTACCTCAAAGAGATCACGTTACATCATATCTACTGATAGATAGCTGTAGTAAGGCAGAATTTAGAAATTACTTACTTACTCATAGTATTAAGAAATCCTATATTAAGCTGGTACTGTCTACAATGAGACTATGTAGCCTTGGGAAAGAAAGCTCAACTGAGTACTTCATCAGCACTCTACCCCCCCTTAAAATTATACATACATTTCTTAACTAAAATATCTACGTTATTTCTGAAAAATTTGTATTTGCACATCTGACTAGTCTGAATAACCAACTGGAACCACAACACTTGAGTGGTATTTATTCAAGTCCTATTAGCTGATTTCACAGATAGAAGGTAGCTCTGAAGCAAATGAATGGAGAGTGTATTTAAAGACACAACAGAGATATACACAGTAATGTAAAGAAAATAATGGGCAAACCAGTTCCACTGGAGGCTTTAATATGTTTTTTTACTGCCAAAATGAGCCTGAATGAAGAACTCTCCCAAGCAACTGCCAAGACTGAATCAGTCTGACATGAGAGCGTTAATGTCAGGCACCATTTGTGGTAACACATGAGAAAACTAGTGCCACATGTAACAGTGATGGGAGTAACTTTTTTCTTCTGCTTTCCTGCAAAATGTTAAGGTCTGCAATGATAAATGGAAGAAGGAACTGAAGGGCAAAAAATCAGACATTATTAATGGACAGGAGCACTCTATATGCCATAGTTTCTTCAGTCTGTGCATTTCTCCTCTTATCTTTGTTTTTACATTGATTATTCCCTCTTGTCTCTTCACCTACCACAATTATTCTTCTTTTTTGCCCACACCACTTCCCATTCTGCTACAGTTCTCCCACTGACCAAAACCTGATACGGCTGAAAAAAAGAGTATTTTACTTATAGCATCATCAAACCCCATGGATAAAAAAAAAAAAAAAAAAAAAAGCTTCAACCAGGCTGCCTCCTACTAGCATAAAGTAAGAGAGAGGAAGAAAGGAAGACAGTAAACTCAAAATGGCCAGACAGCACCACAGAGGCCTCACACACAGGAGATAATTTCCCCAGTCCAAATCTGTCCTTACTTATGGCATAGGCTGACATTCAGAAACAGGACCAAGTTTCTGAGAGCAGGTAGGCCTTGGAGCTGTACACAGTCCTCTGCACTACACACAGTGCAGGTGTCTGTAAAATGTCTTTTGTGGGTATCAGAGATATAATTCTGTGTGTTCCCCTCGTTAACACAGTATCTCTGCGTTAGACATAAAACAAGTTTCTCATTACATATTTTTCTGTTTTATAAGGTTATTAAACGTAATAACAATAATAATTTATTACAGTTCACCTTAGACGTCAGCACTGAAAACTTATTTACAATAGGGGCTTGAATGACAGTTCTAGACCACATATGATACGATTCCTTTAGGAGGATCTGAATTTCAAAACTGAATAAAAGAAACAAATTAAGAGCACTACTTGAGTAAATAAGGGCACATAAAAAATGAAATCTTCAACAACTATTTTTTCAATCCGTTTTTCCATGTATTTCTGATAAAACATCTAACTACAAGGGGTAGTAGTAAAGTCATAAAAGTAATAGAGACCTAGTAAAATATGCTAAAGCAGTAGTTATGATGTCTGGAGTCACACTATTTTGATAGAAATATATATATTTTTATATATTATATATTATTTTTTTAAACTGTCACTATCCATCCAAAAGTGTCAGCCTATTGTAGCACACACTAGTGTATCCCTAGAGTTGCAACACAGCCACACTTCAAAAAAACTTGTCCTAGAATCAGTCGCAGAGTTCATGGGAAGGTGTACAGTATGAAATCAGTTTCTAAAACACATACAACTAGATATTTAATGACATGTTCCTCACTTAGGCAATTTCCACCAGGGAACAGAGAGTGTTTTCATTCAGAGGAATACAGATTATGCTCTTTCTTCACAGGGAGAATGAAAAGAAGAAAGGAAAAATAAAATCCACCCCATGTTATATAAACCTCTGGTCAGGGAATGAAAGTCCAATTTTTGCTTATGCAAGTTTCTTTTCTTTGTAATACAAAATAAATTGTTCTCAAGTTTTGTAGCTTTAGAACACTGATCTTGGTAGCACTAACTTTTCTGTAACTTCCTGATCTACTAACCAGAAACAAGACCAAATTATCTCATAAAAGCATGAAATAGCATTTTAATGTTTCATTTTAATTGTTGGCTCTCACTTGTTCAGAAACACATAGGCATTACCAAGCGAAAGGCTATCTCAGGTTAGGAAATCTATCATATGAGAGTTCATTAAATATCACGAGGAACACAGAAACAAATTATATGAATAGAAGTGGGTCAGACTGTGTATATACAAAGTCAAAACCCTAAAAAAATATCCTGAAATTCATTAGTCATGAGAACAATGACAAAAATTCAGCCTTATATACCCCACAGAGTACAATGAGATGTGCAGGAAGCAATCTGGAACAGAGTTCTTGACCTAAGGACCTATCTATTAAAAACCAAAAAAATGATATATAAAATCATACTTTCTAGCTTCTTTACACAGATGAATTTAAAAGAAATAGATATATAACTGAATAATTTTAAGATCTTACTAGAAAATGGAAACGGTTTGCTCTCTGCCCCATATCAAACAGGAATGATCTAAGAGTGACTTAACTTATTCCACTGAGTGATACGAGGATCCCAGACTACGCTCCCTGACAGGTTGTACACCTACAAGCAATGGAGATGACTGAAGAAAGAGCACGTAGAAGCCAGGAAAGGAAGAATTCAGAAAGACTAGATTTTACAGCCATGAAGAAAACAACAGTAATGGGATCCATGCACAGCATGGCTGCAAATGCCATACAAAATATGAGGATGAAATGGAGATTAGTAGCGCAGCGAAAAGGGAAAGAACTTTAGAAGGAAATTAAGAGGAATGTGTTGGCCATGTTAAGTAAAATTAATGGAAAAACATCTTCCACTCCTCATAGAGTTACTTGTAACTTAAATTCTTTGAGGTATATTTCTCTGAGATTAATGGATGAGAGATTATTCTCACTGCTGTTAGAAGTTCAAAGCTTTCCTGACTTCAGGCACAAACCCCAGAAAACTTTCTAATTTATTACATTTTTTATTATATTTTGAATACAAAGAAATTATGCAAAATATTGTATGTATTACAATTAATGTGTACATTATTTATATCTATACTCTCATTTCTTAAATTGACTTTTAAGTGCTTACTCCATTTATATACCATAAATCAAAACTAAAATGTTGAAACAAAACCTTTTCTTTTATGCTTGTTACACCACAAAATGATATGCAAAATTACCAAACAGCAGTGGATTGTGGATTCATACTAATAGATTTATGAATGATTTATCTATATTTTTTGTTTAAATTAGCCAGTTAATGATGCGTTTATACCAGATTTCTTTGTCCATAATCCAGCACACTGTAGTTTAATGTCAGCCAGAAAAGAAGTGATTGTTTTCTCCTATATCCCCACGACTATCTCATCGATACCCTCATAATTTGTATGAAGTAGCCACAGTGGCTGAGTGGTTGTTGCAATAACAGTTTGGATTCAAAGCTCAGTCCCAGAACAGGTGCCTGCATCAGTCAGCCAGACTATCCAGAGCTGTTGCTATTTGTATGATCTGTGGCACGAGGACTCAAGCGCCTCAAATATTGACATGACCTGCAAGGATTTTTCTTTGACAAAAAGAACTTATTTTTAGTATTGAAAAAGATGTGGAAACATACATATGGCCTGGGGAAGACTAATCCTGTGCAGCACTGCATCAAGTGCAGAGTTGCCCAGAGATAACCAGATTCAAGGAGCTGTGCAACCTGATGACCAAGACCTCTCTCAGTCTTGAAAATTACACAGTTCCTTCTCAGTGGATTGCCCGTGATTGCTTGAAAGACGATGAGTTACATCAGAGGGACTTGTTCTAGGCAGTCCACATTGGCCTTGATGGGCCACAACTGATTCTTTGCATCATTTACCTTCTGTAAAAAAATCCCAAACTTTCTGACACCAACTTCCCTTCCTCAGCAACCCCAAAATCTCAGTACCTTCTATGTTACCCCATCATGACTACCAGCATCTCATGTAAAATGGACTATAATTTTTCAGAGTGGCACTGGCTATAACAACTGTTTCTTACAAAGGTTTTATTATACACTGTGGTTCAAATACGAAAGCCAAAGAACATTAACAACACTCAACAGTGTACTTGTACCAAAGAGTTATTTTTTCTAAATAACAGATTTAGAAAAAATAAAATTTCAAAATAGCCTGAACAGGAGCAAAATTGCTCTTAAAACTAGCAATTTTTCAAACCTGGGCTTCTAGAGGACTGGGATACCCTGAGTAGAGGAACTATGTGGGTAATCTATGGGCTATTTGGAGTAGTGGGAAGTAGTGCATCTGTAACTCGAGATAAACTGCTTATAAAGAATTTAGTTTTTTCCTCTTCAACAATGAGATCCATAGTAAACTTCTGTTTTTATTTACTTTCAATTATTAAGCAAATAATATTACACTCAACCATTTCTTAAATTAAGGAGAATTATTAAATTAGCTCTAAATTTCTTCTTTTAATCTTAGGAACCAGGAAATAACATCTGCATTAGCACCTGTCTGCATGGGCATGCAAGGGTTAAAAATAGCATACTGATAGTACCTGGATGATGGTAAGAGGAAAAGCTTATAGATTCTGTTTCCATAAACTCTCTCACCACCTTTCACAGTCTGTTTCTGGCTAAAACATAATATTTAAGCTTGGTGGTTTTTAATTTCAATACTATAATCTAAACTATTATATTTACTTGTCAAAAACATTCCTTTATAGCAGCATCATGAAATACTCTGCCTACCTATATTGTTTTACTTCTTGTTACTCCTTATTGTAATCTCCATAATGTGAACAATATTTTAATGTAGTAATCAATCATGTTCCTCTGGGAAAAACAAACAAAACAAAATCAACATAATCCAAAGTTCACCAATGCTTTAGGATTAAAAAAAACTGAATCCAACTAATATTTTATAATGACCGGTAAAATCAGCAAAAATAAAAAGCATTTTATAAACCAAGTGTTTTACCTTTTCGTCCAGGGTACACGTGAGGGTAATATTCATAATAAAGATCAGGCTGGTCTAAATTTCCGAACTGTTCAAATTCCATTTCTGCATTTTGGAATAGATTCAGTTTTACCAGCAGTGCTAGTCTCACAAACCACAGCTAAAAATTAATACATATAAAAAAAAGGGGGAAAGTCTGTTATTAGGTTCAATCACAAGCCACATCCAAATACAATTTCAACTTTCTAAGTTCTTCTGATAAAAGCTGAGTGAGTTTGTATGTTACTCACTGAATAGAATAGGGATTTATATTGACATGCTCTTTCACAAAATACTTTTCATCAGATCTTTAAAACAAAACACAGAGGACTGATGGTTTAATCGTTTGTAAAGATAGTGAGATTTTGAAGATGAAGTTTAAAAACTAGCCTGTTTCAAAATTAGAACATCTCTCTTTACCCTGAGTTAGCATGTATGAATTATCAATCTGATATATTAATTGTTTTTCCAATTTTACGCTATTCTTAAAATCTCTTAGGAACTTTATAGTTACTAGGCCCAAAAACATGAGTTCTCATCTGGGTTACATCTGAACCACTTCTAATATTTTATTAAATTGGGTTCTTTCTTATCAACATGAAACACATTCTCCCATTTGAAATCTTACTACAAAGTTCACAGTCTAGATAGTTCTATGAACTCTAGCACAGCAAGTCTTTCAAGACAGTAAAACAGTTCATTTTGCTAGTGTGATTACCTTTAAAAGCATACAATCAAGATCGAATTCTACTTAAAAAGTAAGTTTGTTTTAAATGAAGACCTACTTTCCTTAAGCAAACACAGAAAGTGACTTACTCCAATGCTTAAGTAAGCTCAGTTTTTAGGTTACAATTAGGAAAAGAAGTTTGATCATGTTAAAAAAAATGCCACTGTGAATATTGTTGGAAAACAGTGACAAGGGTGTATCTGTAAACATACCTGTAAAGAATCTGTGGTATGGTTAGCAGGCTGTCCACTTTTTTTATAGCCTTGACCATGGGCAGTTAGAAGCCGCCCACACAAGTCAACTGCTGCCCTCCAGTTTTTACTGCTCTGGGAAGAAGAAAAGAGTAAGTAGCAAAATCATAAAGCCCCTAAAATGCACAACTGCTTATTTCGCCTGAAGTAGCAACATGTACCCATCAGTAACAATGACAAGGTCAAGAGAACTGGCCAGTGAGAAGCAGAATGTTGTTTGTCAAAGTTGCACATCTAATTAGGCAAAAAGTGAAATCAAGCATTAATATTATCAGATCACTAAACCAAAGGAATATACAAACCCATACAGAATTCTAAAATTAAAGCTATATAATATTTGATAATATAAACGAATATACTATAATATCCACAATTTTGTTTTCTCATCAAAAGGAGAAAAAAACTCCCAGCCATATATTATCAATAATCACAGTCAAATTACTTTACTATTACAAAGTATTCAATGTCTATTCTTATCTCACTGACTTCAGTATTTCAGATTATAACCCCTAGTGCAGTTCATTTAATGAAAATAAACTTTCCTAACATTGCCCAGAACATTCCTAGCAATCAGGAACAAAGGACAAGAAACAACACAATGCATAAAATGATAAATTCAGAACAATAACAACTGTTTCACCTATACAATGTAAACATCTGAATTTCCATTTCATGACTAACTTCAAAATGTTAAATTTATTTTTTTATTCATAAAACAAAACTATTCTTAGTTAACAGTCCTGTTACACTGCCATCCCATTAATGCATAGCCTGTATAGCCTTGTATAGCCTGATGCAGCATACCAAGACCTTAACACAGACTAATGTTTCACAAGTTTTAAGCTGTCATACTTTTCTATCATACAGAAGGGTTTTTCAAGAGATATATCCAGCAGGTCATTCTGAAATAAATATATCTTATTCCTGAAAGTAATATTTCTTTCAAATAGTTTCTTAAATACATTAAAAAAAGGTAGTAGAAATTGTCATGTTGTCTGATGAAATGATAAGAAAGAAAATATATTTATATTGGTGCTTCCAAGTTCAGATACTAACCTCGAACTGGTATTTTATTAAATCCTCTCCAATGTTTTAGAAAACATGTCGATACAGCAAACAGTTACATCAAAAATTAGTAGTAACAACTGAAGAGTTTTCATACTTTCTGGGCTCCATTTTGCAGCCATACAGTTCAAAGGGCCACTACAGAGACCACCATGCACTAACCACCTCATCTCTCTCCCCTGCAATGTCAAATGCCAGATAAAAAGCTGAGTTTCACTAGAAATGCAGAAGCAAGACAGCAAGACCACGAACCAGCATGGCAGAATCTGAGACACCTATGCTCTTATGGAAGAGCAGGAACTGATAATGCCTTTACAACATCCTTCAACATCTACCTGTATCAACTTAGAAAAGCAGAAAGATACTGACACAGATTACCTGAAATTCATTCTGCTTCTGGAGAGACAAATTAAATTCTTATTATCCTTAGAATAGAAGCAAACACAGACTCAAAACTGCACAACTTTTCTTCCCAAATGAGAGTTAGGATCCAAAAATAATAATGGATCATTTATGACAAACTTAGTTGCTACAATTTTTTAAATTCTATTTTGGGCATGGACAAAAAATACTTTTTCTTTATAGAACAAGACAGCCAGGAAAAGCAAGTCTGACAGTCATTGTGAAAACAGTCTCTGCTGGAAAATGAAACATAACATTCATCAAGATTTCAAAATTAGAGCTGCCTGCTTATCATGAAGCATAATTCTTTGTGGAAGCTTCATAAAAGGCTCCTGGCAGTACAACTTAATTTGAAACAAACTGGACACATTATTTTCTCTGGCAAATTGTACCAAACTTAGAGTTGCCAGTCCAGCAGAAATCTTTCTCCAGTTACTTCAAACACCCCTCAAAACCATGCAGGTCAGTCACTTTCACACTTCCTATGGTCTACAAGCACACGGTCCTAATAGTCTGCATCCCTTGTTACTGAATTTAGTTTGTAAGTCCTAAGTTGAGGCCTAAAGCAAGTATGGACACTACAGCTTCAGATACAGCATCAAAAATACTGAAGACTATTTTCAAAGACAAAAATAATTATTCTATGATGATCAGGACACGGTCATCTATCTGCTATTGTGTAAAAACATTAATTTCTCCAAGAAAAAATACTGTCAACCAAATATTGCCAACTAGGTCACTAACACAGCAGCAGCCGGCAGCAGAGAACTTCTCTCCACACAACATTAGCATTATCTTTTTCTGCCCTCCTCCCCCCTGAAATATGAAGTTGTTCTTTTAATGAAAGCCACCAGTTTGTATGATTTCTGTACTTTTTGAGCACTGTTAGTCCAGATATTTATCTTGTGAAAGGAGTTTTTTGGTCCATATACATAACCAAAAATTAAAAGAAGAAAAACAAAAACACGTCAGTAGTGACTGATGTACACATACCAAAGCTGGGCCAAGCAGAGCAGCCACCCAACAGACAATGCACTATTCCCTTCAGACCATCTCTGTTCTTCAAAAACACAGAAATCCTGGGGGAGGTTTACATACAGACAGGGAAACTGCATAGTAAAACAGGTTTCAAATGCAATTCTTCTGTCTAGCAAAGCAAGTCATGAAGACTGGATGTCTGTGGAAAACGTGTTCAGCAATAAAAAGGGAACTCCACTGATACACAATTTATAACATTATTTAGTCTCTCAGGAAAAGCACTGAAATTTTATCCAGTAAGTAGAAATGCAACATTTCCCACAAGCACCCAGCTACTATTTGTGCTACTTGTATCTTCCATCTTTTCTCAAATCAGCGACATGAGAAATTGCTCACTGATTTAGAAACAAAAGAACAATCCCCTCCCCTATTTTCAAGGATAATTTTTAACTTATTAAAGTGAGTATGTATGCCATACCACTGTATCCAGATTTATTATATTTGAAAATATATGCAAAAGTACAACATTAATCACATGCAAAAGTAGCAGTATATGACTTTTTTTAAATACACTCAAAGGGAGTCATTAACTCTACATGTAACACCATTAAAGTGATTAAAATGTCCTCCTCCACTAGCTATGACATGCTTCTCCCCTGTAAATTACATTGGTAGAGCACTTCCACATCAGTTAAGAAAATGTAGTTAGTAACCCTTTCCTGGCCTAGCAGCTTGAAGAATGATTGTATTTTTAGAGCAAACACTGTATTTATAGTGGCAAGATACAGCAGTCTTTTTTTAGGTATAACAACTACCTAAGACAAAATTTTCTTATGGCTTACAACTCAAAACATCACAATAGAGGGGTCTCTATTAAGACAGACTGTGCTATTTCTTAAAATGAGTGTAAACAATCTAAAATACGGAATAACAGGAACTAACATAATTGCAGCTTGCACCTTGTATTTGCTGCTGTAAAACAAAGCAACATTGTGAAGACAAGCTCGTTTACATTTATTTGCTCTAGACGTAAATGCGTGTTCCTATGCCAGATCGATAAAACTTTTTAGAAACTGAAAACTCAAGATATTTTGCTTTCAGTTGAAAAATATAAAAACCTTCCCTGTACAGATGTATAATTCTATTCACTAGTTATTACAGAATTATTTTGCTGAACTGCCCCAGCACTCCTGTATCTCTTACAAGCCTCAAAGTTATAAAACTAATTCAACTACACCAATTCACACCATTACCCTACCAGTAAAACATTTCCAATTCACTGTTACCCATTCGATAGCAGAAATTCAAAATGCGAAAGTACAGTTGTTCAATAAACTATCTTTGGTTTACTGGTACAAATCTCACTCAAAACAACTACAGACCAAAACAATTTTGTTAACCAAGTTTAATAACCTTAGTTCAGTTCCTGCTGAACAAGAATTTGTCTTAGGCATGATGCTCCTGTTGGTGGTTTCATCAGAAAAGGTGCACCTCTGGAAGCTCAGCTTACTAACTTCTTGGTAACTTTTGTTTTCTAACAACTAATTGTACTTCAGGAAACTTTTGCAGACTTTGCACTCTGATTCCCACAAAAGGACATCAGCCTCCAACATTCTTTGCTGCAAGTAGAAATTTCATCTTACCCACAGAATTGCTTTTAACTTAAATGGATGTGAAAAGTTATTACTCTATCATGCACACTGGAATCTATCAAATTTAAAATACAGTTTTGTGATCCTGGTGAAAAGAGCTGGTATCTGCATTTCTGGATGTAATCTAGGAAATACTGTCACTACATGTAAGGAGCACATCACCAAAGAGGGATAAGATGATTCACAGTGTCAGCACACGAGATCTTTAACCTGCAAAGTTGTGTAACTTACAATGTAATGTGCACTCTGGGCAGTGATAACAAAAAGATGTTGGCTTCAATTGGAAGAGATTCTGAGAAGAGCTCCTAAGATGCTTGTGAAGGTATCCATGACTAGATTACTAGAGATGGGTTATTTTTGGAATTGCCACTGCTGTTTACCCATACAAAGCAGCAGGGGAGAGGAAGTAAATACTGAGAAAAGAAAATTACTTAAAAAGCAACATGAGACCAAAACACTTAAATTGTTGTAAACAACTTTAGCTTCGATTAGAAAGAAAGATTTTGAGAGAGGACTGATTAGAATTCCTTTGATTAGCAAGCAAAGGAATGAAGTTCTGGAATAGCCTTTGAAACTAGCAGTAGTGTTTTTTTGTTTATTATTTAAAATAGACAAATAGGAAAAGAGAAGCAATTGTATAGAGAAGCTTCAGAATTGCAGCTGGAGACCCTTGGTATGAAGATTTGGGATACTAATGAGCCATTTAGTATGTTTTTCCCATCCACACAGGATTAAAACAGTAACCAGATACTAATGAAGTGGTTTCCTCTGAAGCAGACAAACCTGGAATAGCATTCTTTTTTTCTATATTTTTTCCATTCCATAATACAATGGAGTCCACCCAAGATCATCTGAGAATTCTAACCTAACCAGTTTTTCAGAACAGAACCTAACATTCACTTTTTGTTTCACCTGCCACTGGTGTCTTCCTACAACATGTGACAATTCTTGAGACTAAATTTAGATGTGATCAGTGACTGTGTTATTAGACCTCTATAGACTTCAGGGTTTGGACATCAGTTCACAGGTAAACTCTTAAATAACAGGTATCAGTCTGAAGCTGAAGTCTATCCTAATTCCAAGCATTTCTCTTCTGTACTGTGGACCCATTTGAAATACAGTCTTTTGAGTTGCTGCAAGGGATTGAGTTGAGTGATAAACAATCTCACTAATTCTCATGTTCGTGTGTAGTTCAAGGATACCAAATAAACTCCTAAGGAAAAAAATTGTAATGGTATGGAAACTGCGTAGCAATATTGCCAATGTGCATCAGTCTTTAACCAGATCTTAAATGAAAATATGTCCTGTAAGTGGTCCTTTGCATCAAAAGATTTATTCACTGCACATATGTGGTCAGGAATTCACTCATAAACAATGTAAAATTGGTGATTGGTGACAGAATACTTATTATATGTCATTCTGGCCTATGTATTAAAAAGTATATATACTTTTAATTAGTATCATCTAGCATGGGATTTTAATGTTTCTAAGTCTGAAATCTCTTTCAAACATTAAAGACTGTTGTCAATCAGAAATAAATTTTCTACATTTAGAATTTCAGAAAAAAACAGCAATGTTTGCAAGGGAAAAAAATGACCAACTAATTATCATCATAAAAAGAAACAAAATTCTGCAAATGAAACTGAGAAATAGTTATATGGTATCATAAAAAAAAATTAACAGCTAATGATTGAGAGCCTTGAAAATTGAAGAACATTCTGACTTCTAGCTGAATGGCTGCAATTTTATAAAACCCCCAACCCTTCTAATAAGACAAGTTTTTAAATAAAAATGATCTACAGGTAGCAAAAGATGCTACAGCTGCATACTGCCTCCTTAGCTTCGCTGCCTTGAGCATAAGAACCTTAACACGGCTCTTCTGGAGCTTAAGAGCATGTTCAAAACTAAAACAGTATCAGCAGCAGCACTGTATTTAAGCTACAAGGTTGTCTGCAGCCCAGAACATCTTGCATAGACACCAACTACCAGGCTAAACAGGAAAATGTTCCCCATTCCCCTTCTGGAAGAGGGAAAGAAAGTGCAGAAAAAACACTTGTCCTGCTTAGACACTGATGGGTACAAGATTTCCCCATAAGATTTTGTTTTCCCCTCCAAACTCTCAAGCTAAGCAAAACATTGAGACAAATTGAAAAATATCTGTCTCTAGGATGGAGATCACAATCTGTTTTTCGGCTTTAGTTTCCAAAATCACCGCTGAATTCCTTTAACAGTGCTTGCTGAAACCGCCCAGAGTATTCCTAACATGACAAAAAAGTTGTCTCTTTTGAAGCTTTACAAGTCAAGTCACACGCTTAGATTAAAAGATGTTAAATATCAAATACAGACTGTACTAACACTTGTAATTCCTCACAGCTTTTCCTCAGTAATTTTTCATTCATTTTGTTCAAAAATAAAATGAGTCAAAAATACCTTGTCATGTCACCAGACTAAATAAGGTTCAGTTATGTAATAGTAATGAGTTTCATACAGGAACACAATGGTAGAAGGAAGGTTCATGCGGCTGCCAGATGCGACTATTTACAGGACAGAAATATTTACATTAATTAAAGGATTAAATTAAGCTTTCCTTTGGAAGCAATTTACTTTAGTTTTCCTGCACTGAAGTAAAAAATTAGGCATTACCATTTACAACTTGTACATCTTGCCTTTTGTAAAACACTCAGGTGAAAACATAAATACGTATGCAGATAAATAAAAAAGAGATTAAAATCTGTTTTACAACCATTTACAACACACAAAAAAAATTACAGTCACTTAGGATAACCTTTTTTCTAACTTTTGTATATTAAAAAAATGTTTACTGCATGATTTAAAACCAAATATTTAAATCCCAGCGTCATTCCCTTCAAAAATTACTGTAGTTTGGTGAGTATTATGGCAGGATCACGGATAGACTGATTTGTAGATTTTTTTCCCCAGTTTCTCCACACATTCAGTAATTCTCAGTTATCTTTAGGGAAGCATAGTATTTAATACATACTAAATTACAAAGATTGTTACTTACAATTAGCTGTTTCAAGCCCACAAATGACTGCTCCACAGAGCTGGTGTTCAAAACTTGTCTCTTCACCGCAGCTTGCTCCCCCAAGAAGCGAAGCATTAACTCTTTTACTGCATCACCCTTGGCGTTCATGGAACAGAAACAAGACACATAACAAGACTCTTTTAAACATTATTTTTGCATAATAAGATGTAGAATTAAGCTCAGCAACATAGTTCTTTCCTCTAGAGAAATACTTATTTTCCAGTACTTTCTGTGTGAAATAAATATAACTGCACGTGTATTTACAGCATTGTAATGAAAATTTCTACATTTACTCCACATAACTTGGTATATTCTTGGTATATTCTAACCGGTTTCAGTTAGCATTGACACATTTGGGTTTATCTGCTTCTCACATTATTATTGCTCACAGATCTTACAAAATATTCCTCAAAGATCTTATGAAACACAATCAGTTTTATGGGTTTTCACAATGTCTATTAACATTGAAAGGTGCAAGCTACTGATCAAAGATAAACATGCACACAATAAACTAGCCTTACATAGCCACAGAAAATAAACTTGAGAAATCACAGAACAAAGTAAACAGCAATCCTTCAATAAGTGTTCTTAATTTCAAAGGAACTAACTGCAAGAATCAGTCAGAGGAACTGGGCTACCTGAGCTCAATAGCTTTTTGCTTAAAAAAAAAGATGAAATTAATAAAATACAGCTATGTAAAGACAATTGATACTAAATGTTGGCACTTTCCCCGTGGACAATGATGGGAAATATATTTGTGTTTAAAGAATGAGACTGCAACTACTCTTTCACTACATGGAAATCCTTTACCTCTAATGCTGTCACTTATCCTATGAATAAATAAGATATCCATCTTTTGGATAGAAGAGTCCAAAGGATTAAGAAAAGACTGTGTGCAAAATTACATGAATACAGAAGAATTCCTAATCTCCCTCAATAGCATTTTGGACCCAACAGTACTTTGAAGAATGAAACAGCAAAAATGAACATAATGAAACAAAGGACAGCAGACAGCAACTCGTGAAAAAAGGCATAATGGAAAGAGCACAAAAAGCTGCACTCAGACTCGTTCTGACACTCGAAGAACACAGGTGCAGACAATCTGTACCATTCACAATCCAAGATAATTTAAAAATAATGCTTCTTGAACGATCACCAAAAGCAGTTGAAATAAAAAATATTCAGTATTTTTCTTGGCATGATTTATCCACATAAAACCTATCTGAAAAAATTTTCAGACAATACACTTGTTACGCAAACACTTTCTGAGTAAGCAGGGAAAAGAGTAAAGGATCAAGCTCTTCGATATACATCATGCAAAATTTCAGTCCTTCCCTGAAGCACATTTGCAGTTCACTCAATGTAAATGCACTTTACAACCAACTTCTCTGTCCACTGCATGCAGCCTGGTTTAACATCTTGGATTAACATTTACATTAGCAAACTATTCATACCAAAGCCATAATGACTATTGTTGGAAGCTGCTTTAACATTGAAAACACGCCTCCCACAATGTTTCAGTTGACATTTCAAGTACTCTACAATTATGGTTTCAGTTAAATACACAGTTTGCATACTAGCAGGGTATGGAACAATGTACCAAAGTAGGGGATGTCAAGTCAGTCAAGTCATGCACTCAGGCCACTGAAAAGCAGTAACTGAAAGTGAGGAAAGTTGCCTAAACATAAAGCACTTCAAAACTTGTCCCTGCTGACATATCTATGAGACTACTTATATTGCCAAACATCTTCTTTTAAATTATGTACTAAATGGTACATCTGCATATATGCACATGGCCAGATCTAGGGAATCATCAGCACAAACAAGCCTTTAATCGATGACTGGACTGAAGAAAGTGAGCAAGAACTATTGTGAAAGAGAAGCCCTGCAATAAGGAAGCCCTCATTCTTGGAGCCTGCAGAAGGGATCATTCCTTCTGTCCATCCCATTAGCTGTCAGGAGAGGCATAGCACACACTCTTGAATAACTCATCAAGGTCTAAGGGATATTTTGGGCAAGGTGGGAAGGACAGGAGGAGTAGCAGCTTTCTATCACAGTGTTTTCATTCATGCTACTTTTCAGGCTCTGTGACACAAACAAACGTTTTAAGATAAAATTGACCCAAGAAGCAGCAGCAGCATGGCATATGTCTAAAACTGGTATAATTTATTGATTGTGACAGAAAACTAAGATTTGTCAGTTAATTTAGCTACAAATCTGGACCCAATTCATTCCAGAAACTTTTCTAATAGCTCCTGCAGATTAGGAAGTTACTGCAGACTATTCTCTGCTTTGCATTAGACTATTGACTGATAATCTTTGTTACTCACATTTAAAGATTAAAATATTCAAACCCTCAACACCATCTATCTAAACAACAATTCTATTATCCAGAGACATAGATATCAAAGAGTAGGATTAGCCTATTTCAAGAAAAAACCCCAAAACATTACGATAGTCTTGGCCAGGATAAAATTGCTTCATTAGAAATCCTGAATAGATCTGAGTGAAATTTCTCAAATTCTGAAAAAAAAACTTTATGCCTTCTCAGCAGTTGGAAACTCTGATAGAAGCAAAAAATTGAGTTTTCACTGCTATATTTTTTGCTTCATGATCTCATTTGGAGTTTTCCCTTTAATTTTGGGGTTATCCCTTCCCACTGCCTTGCTGCAGCACTCAATCTTTCTTACAGGTTATACCTTTCCACTGTTTAGGGAAGATAGAAAAGATGCAATTTCAGTTAGTGTTAAAATTACTGAGAACACTGTGAACATGAGTGAAAAAATCTTATTTCCCAGTTGGTTGCAACAGTGAATTCCACAAACAAACAAAGCTGTCTTTTTTCACACTGGAGTACAGCATAGAGGTTTTGTATATATTCCAAATTCAAGCATTATCTTACTAACTAGGAGGACCAGAAACAAAGTACTTAAAAATACAACCAGCTTTGGATTCTAAGGAAATTGTCAACACTGGTTTTCAATGTACCCAACAAATGTCACTGTGAATAAACTAGATCTGGTTTTATCCCTTTTACGTTATGAGTAGGCAGTGACGCTGACTTTTATTAGGTTTGAAGTAATACACACATGGTGACCATCAGCAATAGGAAGCACTATGATATACACATTACTGGATAGCTCTTACACAGTATTTCTAAAATATAATCATAGACTAAGATGCAGTAACAGGCTCTTACCTGGATATTATCAAATTTTAATCCAGGCATGGTAAGATTCTCTTTATCTATGAACACGGTGCTGTATTGTTGTGTGGCAACTGAAATGAGAACATTCCTTGTTTCTTCACTAGGAAGCCAAGCATCATTTCTTCTATCTAGTTCACTCATATTTAAGGCTGTGGCAAATGGGTCATCACTCCCAGCAAAAACAGCTTGGATTTGTGAGAATGGCTTGGGGGATTGAGTTATTTCTAGAGATGAGGGAGGACCACCTGCTTCAGGTCTCCCATTGCGCACAGGGAAAGTAGGGTTAGATGAAGCACAGGAACCATCTCCACCGTTAGCAAGAGAGGACATTTGTTCTGGAACTGAAGAGCTTGCATTGGGATTACTAACAGAAATAAAATTGGATGTGGTAAATGAATCAAAAAAATCAGAAGCTAAAGTATTAGTGTTAACAGTGTCACCAAAAAACTTGCTCAGACTAGGACTTGGTTGAACCACCTGTGGATTAGACTTCACTGGAGTCTCAATTATACTACCAAAACTGGGAGATTTTACCATCTGAGGTTCAAAACCATCAGGTAGGAACAACTGTGGCTGGGTACTAACATTGTTTGCTTGGCTAAAGATGGTGCACACAGGAATAGGCTCAGCCTCAGAAGAAGGTTTGCTAGTACTGGGGGACGATATTTGGTCCTCAGGTTTGCTTTCATCAATATTATTTGGTTTTTTATCAACAGAATTGTTGTTTTCCACCTTTGGTTCCTCCTTCACTGCTTCCTGAATTGATTCTTCCTTCAAAGATGCCTGATCATCTGTTCCAATCTCAGAAATGTCTTTGGGTGTTTCTTCATGTTCAGTTTCACTCTCATTACTTAAAAACTCCTCTTTATCCACTTCTGCTTCTGTTTTTTTATTATCTTTAGCTTCCATTTGTTGTACAATCTCCTGGAGACAACCAAGTTCACCTGTGTCATCTTCGCTATTGTTTGGTGAATCTGAAATAATTACACTCTCCATCATTTGCTCATTAAGTTTGTCTACAAAATTATTTGAATCTTCTGATACAGTTTCGTTCCCTTCAGACTCAAATTCATCTCCACCAAGATCAATGGTTTCCTCATGAAAGAGAATTTCCTCCTGAGTTTTCTGCTGGACTATGTCTCTGTTATCATCTTCATCTGAGGTGCTCTTTGCATCCTTAGCATTACTTTCATTATTCTCCATGGTAACTGAAGAGGGAAAAGTATCCACCAAAAAAAGAATTAGTTTTGTTTCTCTGGTGCTGGTCAGGTGTCACAGTGAAACTCCTAAGAATCATATAAACGCTAAAATTCTTGCTTTAAAAATATAGCAATTTCACTATATGACATCTTTCATTTAACATCTAACCACAGAATAAATTAATTTTGGAAATATATTCTCTCCATCCTTTCTGCACATCGCAACAATATTGGGATTGAAAAGCAAAGGCCTCCACTGAACACAGGCAAAACAATTTAATAGAATGCTTTGGTTGGAAGGAGATCTTGAAGATCATCTTGTTCCAACCTCCCTGCCGTGGGCAGGGACACCTTCAACTAGACCAGGTTGCTCAGAGCCCCATCCAGCCTGGCCTTGAACCCCTCCACGGATGGGGATCTACAACTTCCCTGGATAACCTGTTCCAGGGCCTCCATATTTGCTTCAAAGCTCGCAAGCCCAGCTCGGTCCCCGTTCCAGCGAAGGGCAGCGCAGGGCTAGACAAGAGGGACCAGCGCCCGGCGGAGCTGCAGCACCCCCGCGGCCCCGGGCTGGGCTGGGCTGGGCTGGGCTCGGCGCTGCCTCCGGTGCCACCGCGGGTGCCCCGGCCCGGCCGCCCCGCGGGGGCGGGGGCGCAGCCTCCACCCGGAGCAGCCCCAGCGACACCCGCCCACCCGGACGCCCTCCGGCAGTATGAGAGCTGCGCGGCCGCCCCCGTCCCATTCCATCCCATATGTCCCATTCCATCCCATCCCATTCCACGCCATCCTGTCACCTCGGCGCCGCCGCCACCTCCCCCGGCGCCGCTCCCCCCTCACGGCGCCTGCGCGAGGGCCGGGCCGCGCGCAGCTCCCGGAAGCGGCTGGCAACGGGCTGCGCCGAGGGCCAGAAAGCATCGGGCGCGGGCGGGGGTGCGCGGCGGGGCTGAGGGGCCGCAATGGAGGACGACGCGCCGGTGATTTACGGGCTGGAGTTCCAGGTGAGTGCGGACGGGAGGATGAGGGAGGACTGGCAGTGCCGGTCCTGCCTCCGGGAAGGCGGTGGCTGCGGGGTCGCGTGTGTGTGGTGGGGCAGGGGAGAGCACACGGGCGTCCCCTCGCTCCCCCGAGCAGCATCGCGGGCACCGCCGGCTCTCGGAGGCTGCGTCGGGTATTTTAAAGGTACCTGAGCAGGGGGCGGGAGCCAGTCCCCGCTCCAGAACCCGCTGCTTGCGGAGCCAGGGCAGGACTCGTTCCCTCAAGGGCGCTGGGGGGAATCCTGCCCTGTCACCGCGCCTGGTCCACCGCTGGAGAAGCCTTTGCCGGGCTCTGGGGTGGCACGAAAACACCTCAGTCTCGAAGAGATCCCTGTAGTTCATTCTGCCTTCTCAGAAAGAAAAAAATGACTAAAACCGCTTTTGTAAGGAGAGAGCATGAAACTGTTTCCAGTAAGTTGCGAATTTTAGTTGGTTACATCCTGCTGTAAGTTACATGATCTTTGTGCGATCTCTTGCTGTGAGTTCCATGTCTGTGCATTTGTCCCGTGGAACAAATCTGTCCATCATGGTAGTGGTTATGCCTATAAGGAAATGGAACTGTCTAGCTTAGGAATTTATTCGTCATCTCCTTAGAGGAACACAGGTGTTTAATAAGGTTCCTACAAGTTCTGGGAAAACAAACAGGAAGGTAACTGGATGGGTGAGCGGGACCCTAACTCATGATTCCCCCAATAAGGGCTTTACCCAGCTGTTACATGTTCTCTTTGGCAACAGCTGGCTTATCATCATTGTAATATAGAGTAATAGCTGCAGAAAAAACACAGCACCTCCTAACAGAACAATTCATTCTACAGTAGATGAATGAATGTAAATATCTACACAAGCACTTTTTTTTAGGCACCTTTACTAAAGTACTTGTGGAAAGTAGTACACAAAGGTTCTTTGTAAGAGGTGTCCTGGCTACTGAGCCATGTACTCTGTAGTCAGACTACACCAATAGATCTCCTTAGCAAATTGTGTATTTGTTTGGTTTCCTCTTGTACAGGAGCTGGTATGTAAAATTCACCTGTTCTAAATGTTGAATGTACTGAAGTCTGATGATATGCTATCATTTTGTGATTGTCTACAGATAGCTGTAACTCTTATTTCAAAATTAATAAAACTTATTCTGCAAAAGAGATTTCAGTATAGAATATATATCCTGTACTTAAAATTCGTAGCTCCTTTCTAGTAGGTCATATATAGTGAGTCTTCCAGCAATTTTGGAAGGCTAGTCTGTGTATTGTCTGGAACCTCCATGGACCTGTGCTTCCCCCACCCCAGCCCCCCACCAAACCATGTATCTCCTAGAGACCTCTTCTCTTCTGCCAGGTATGTAAACAGGGTTGTCTGGCAGGAGGATTAAAGAAAATGGATGAAGAAAGTGGCCATAATAAAAGGAAATTACTGCTAGTACAGATCACTTGGAGAGAAGGTGAGGAAAGAAGAGATGGTTTATGGGTAAGCTGGAAAAGGGGCATAGACGTGAGGGTTTTATTTCTGATCTCCATTAACTCCCAGTGTAGCTTTAAAACAAATCACATCTCTGTACTTTCTGAAAATGGAGAGATTTTAATGGAGAGACTTAAACCTAAAACTAGTCTGGTCTTTCTAACTTGTGTCTCCAGGTCTAATAAGAAAGTTAATTTCTTTTTTTAAGCCTCATTTCTTCTGTGTTGCTAGATAATAATGGTTAGCTGCATCATCACAATTACTGCTTCTTGTCTGAAAGCATCTCTTCAGACTAATTTTTCAACCAAGTTTAAAAAATTTTGTCTTTGTTTCTTATGGTTGGGTTGGGATTTGTTTGTGTTTTTTTAAAAAATGTCCGGTCTTTACTTCAGCTCTATGACAAGCTTATTCAAAGTTGACTTTGAAATTACAAAGTAATTAAAAGGAGGAAGGGATCTTCTTACTCTTGTTGCAAATAAAAATTATATTTCACTAAACGGTGACATGTAGAAACTACAAGAGGGATTGTGGACTGAGAAGCAACATGTCTCCAGCAGTCAAGAAGAATCTGTCTTTGGCCACTGACAAAGTGTAGTTTGCAGATATGCTTTTCATCTGATCTGATGTGGCTGGGTTTATAAGAACTTAAAGCTGATTCCTACTAGGGTGCTATCCACCAATTAACTTAAAATTATTTCTGTTCATTTCCATGTGCAGAATGTGTTCTGATGTATTGGCATAAGTAAGGTAACTTAGAGTAATGAATAAATACATTTTTCTCCTTTTTTTTTTAATCCAGTTTTCATCAAAAAAAGATTTAGTGGAACAGGAGAGTCTTACTTAGGGCCATGTCACTCACAGAAAGTTCTAACACTCGAGAATGAAAAGTAAAGATATTCTGAGCAGTTATAGAACTGTTTATCACTACTTAGCAAGTGTAAGTATTGTGGAAAAAGTTTTACCAAGTAACAGTGAGAAACAATTTTGGTTTGCTTTTGTCTGGGGTGGAGATAAGGGGGAAGCTAAACATCTAACAGCAAAACAAGAATAAAACTAGTGATAGTTTTCTGCATGATTAGTTAAATTTTTGAGCTGGTTAGTTCCTCCTGTTTTACCTGACATCTGGAACTTCTGTTTGTGCTGTTTTGAATGTTCATATAACCCCAAAAACATAGGTTTTAGGAGTGTTTTTTTCGTCTCTTGAATGTGTCTGTGAGCTGTATGAACATTGTACAGACAATACAAATTATATGTGAACTTTAGGGTGCATCGTTCTTTTTGTGACTTTTTTAAAGACAATATCCCACCATATTTGCTCCGATCATCTGACTGTAGTGAAAATGAGAAAATTACAGATGGATGGTGAATGAAAATGTGAGTTGCTACTTGAATTGAGGACTGAGTGATGTGACTGTGGCTCATGACGATGGATACAGACCAACAAGAGTAGCTGCAGAACATTTCACAGAATCACAGAATATGCTGATTTGGATAACCCACAAGGATCATCAATTCCAGTGCTTAGCCCAGCACACAGCCATCCCCAAGAGTCACACCATGTGCCTGAGTGTGTCATCCAAACACTTCTTGAATTCTGTCAGGCTTCTTCTGTCTTCCCTGGGGAGGCTGCTCCAGCACCCAACCACCCTCTGGGTGAAGAATCTTTTTATCCAACTAAACATCCCTGACACAACTTCAGGCCATTCCCTTGGGTCCTGTCACTGGTCACCACAGAGAAGAGATCAGTGCCTACCCCTCCTCTTCCCCTCATGAGGAAATAGTAGACTGCAATGAGGTTTCCCTTCAGTCTCCTCCATGCTGAACAGACCAAATGACCTCAGCAGCTCCTCATGTGGCTTCCCCTCAAGGCTCTAGACCATCTTCATTGACCTCCTTTGGACACTTTCTAATACCTTAATATCTTTCTTATATTGAGATGCCCAAAACTGCACACGATATTAAAGGTGAGGCTGCCCCAGTGCAGAGCAGGTCAGGACGATCCCTCGACCCGCTGGTGATGCTTTGCTGATGCCCCCCAGGACACGGTTGTCCCTCCTGGCTGCCGGGGCACTGCTGACTCATATTCAACTTGTCGTCAACCAGGACCCCCAGGTCCCTTTCTATGGCACTGCTTCCCAGTATCTCATTCCCCAGTCTGTATCTACATCCAGGATTGCCCCATCCCAGCTGCAGAATCCAGCATTTTCCCTTGTTGAACTTCATGTGGTTGGTGATTGCCCAGTCCTCTAATTTGTCTCTCTGCAGGGCCTCCCTGCCCTTGAGGGAGTCAACAGCTCCTCCCAGTTCTGGGTCATCTGCAAGCTTGCTTAGTATCTCTTCCAGTCCTGTGTCCAAGTAATTTATGAAGATGTTGAAGAATACTGAAAGGTTGTTCTTCTAAAATGAACCTTGGTAGTATTCATCAATATTCTCAGTTATAAAAATGTGATGAATGAGGTCCCAGGGGTATCGCTAAGTGCTATGTTTTGTCACTGAAATTATGTGCTTCTTGTCCAGTGTAAAGTTGATGTAGGTTTTACTGTCTAACCTGGAGTATCTGGTATGTCTACCCTGTGTTGAATTGGCTTTCATTTTCAGGGAGTCACGATTTTCTCCATGTTATTATTGAGGGTTTAAACAGCGATGTTTTGAGCAGGTGTGTAAGCATACTGAATGTCTCAAAATACTGTATTTGCCTTAGTTTAAACTTGACTGAATGATGCTTATAGGCCTGAAATGAGCAATGTATAGAGGTGCTTTTGGGGATAGGTATTTGGCTCAAGACTACATCTTTCTTGTTGGGGACCCCTGGTGGTCTAGTGGTTAGGATGCAGCACTCTCACCACTGTGGCCCAGGTTCGATTCCCAGTCAGGGAAACTCCACTGGGCAGATGGAGCTCATCAGCCCTGTAAGGCCATCCATCTAAGAGAAGATCACTCTAAACAAACCTACGTCCTGAGGACCTCACTGCCACTGTCCAAGCTTGCTCAGCCCCAGCAGATGAACCTTAAGATTAAAGGGTGGGCTCAGCTCAGTGCACACTGTGTCTCACCTAAAAAATCCACTGTGCAGGCTCAAAGGGTAGAGACCTTTCCAAATCTTCATTCACAAAGACTGACCATACATACACATCTTTCTTGTTTAAAAGCATGGGTGAGGGAAGAGGAACATTGCTTGTGCCAGAGTGTGATAATTATGGAGCATGTGTTTGGCACATGTAATGGATTTTGGGGATACCACAACACTGAGCTGAATTTCAGCATACCAGACCACTCCTATTGTGTATTAAATGTCAAAAGCACATGGACTTGCAAGGCAGAAGGATAATGAGCAGGAGGCAAGGACAGCAGAGCACAGGGCTGTACTGCACAAAGACAGCTCCAGCAGCACTCTGAGATGGGCTCTGGCTGAAGCAGGCTTGGAAAAAGTGCAGTAATGCTTTGTCAGAGTTTGTGTAATGCATTGTGGTCTTGTCCTGCTCTTTGAATAAGCAACACTTGCCCTGTATTGTATTGTCTGTTAGTTGTTAACAGGTTTTATTAATCTGAATACAGACTATTGATTTTTAGGACTTACCTGTTTGCAGGAGTAAGGTGAAACTTAATTTCCCTAAAGCTAAATGTTATTTTCTGAAATAAGAAACTTCAAGCAGTGCAAAATACCAACTAAAATATATTGGCCACAGGTCTCCTACAACGTGTGTATACTTATGTCATCAGTATGTATTGAGAATAGCTCAGCTGACCTACCTGTGATCGAGTCGAAGGCAGGTATAGATTTATTGAAAGAGGGGGTAAAAGGGGACTTCCTGACAAGATGCGTGTCACTTGAAAGTTATCCAGGGAAACCCGTGCTGGCTGTGTTCTCAGTGTGGGAGCCTATAGCTCCTATGGGCAGGGGTGTTCTCTTCCCTGGGAGAGCTTTTGTGGTCTCCTGTGGGTTCAGAGAGAGCGGCCTAAACAGAATGTACATAACGATTTTGCTACAGCTTTAGCATTGTCTCTGGAGGATTTATCTTGAAAATTAAAATAGTTCAAGAAACTACATGATAATGTCTTACTGAAATTCCTGCCTTTTGTGTCAGTTCTCTTTCTTCTCCGAGATTACTTACCTCATGAGTGCCAATCCTCTATATTTTGAACCTTTTGTGTTTCAAGTTTTACTAGAGGAACAAAAGTAGCTAAGTGGTAAAGCTCTCTTAACTAATCCCCCAAAGATCTTCATAATGCATGAGGTAGATCAGGTGAAAAGTATTTCTTTTAGGGCCCTCAAGCAATTAGTAGATCTTGCTAATATTAGGTATGGTACAGACTAGTGGCAATATGAAGATACAGTTATGTGAACTACAAGAAACTCTTAAATGGTGATTGTTACTTTTATGGTTCATGATAAATGAATGGGTTTTGTGAGGAGGATTGTGCTATGCAAGGCTTTATGTGAGGGTTGCATTTGTTGCTGTGAGGGTTTACAGAACCTGTCAGACTTTGAATAGGGTCAGTGCGCTAAATATGTCAGTGGTGGGAATTCTTGTGCTGTGAAAGACTTGGAGAAAGCAGCTGTCTGAGAGCATTGAAGGTCACCTGGGCATGTGTGCTGCCAACCTCTTCACTTTCGTCAATAGAGTCACTGCAGCTTATTACAATCACTGAGGGAGGGTTTCCTACTGTGGTGGGAGAAACAAGGCTGTCTTACCTAAGTAAAAATCCAAGTATACTTACTTGAAAATTGAAATTATGCCAGAAGGGAAAAATAACATTCCTGACATTAGCAGTCTGGGCTTGTCTGGGAGGTCAGGGAACTTGTATTTTGCTTCTAGTATGAGGTATCAGGAAATCCATCTTCTCTCCACCATCCCCCAAGTAGCAGTATTCTAGTTCTGGTTTTCAGCATAAGCAGATAGTCAAATAACTTTAAGTTCAGATTCAGGGACTGCAAATACTGTGTCCTTACATTTTGTATTGCAAGTTCACAGTTTGATAGTACAGATTGATTGTATGAATTTCAAATGATACGTGTGTTGCAGAATTATTCTGCTTGTATTAAAAGTAATACAAGTATTTAAATGTTGGGGTCTGTTTTCTAGTTTGTTGATACCAAACCAGTTCAATACATGAGCAAGAGAAAATTTGTGTTGGAGAAGTACTGATTCTTTTTTTTCTTTGCCTATTACTGCCCTAAATAATAATAGTCAAAAAAAAAAAAAAACACCCACCAAAAATCAAACCAAAACCCAAACTGAACCACAAAAACCCACCAAAACTTTGTGCATTTGGCTGGTATTGCAAAAGATGTTGAGAAGGGAAAGTTTCAGAAGAACTTATGAATGAAGTGTAGAGAATTAGTGCATTGCAGTTCCATAATGCACTTATTTTAAACCGGCCTTCTTTACCCTTTTGAAGTTTCTCATTGTGTTCCTCCAGATCATCTGTTGCTATTGTCAAGGACCTTTCACTTTGCAGACTCTGTTCTGTTTTTTCTCTCAGAGGTTTTTCTTGTTCTAGAAGTGGCCTAAATGGTCAAGGGCAAGGTAGAAGGTGATCTCTGTCTGACACCACACTGAGCATGGTGTAGGCATGGACGTGATGCCCAGTCTCCAGTTAGTCTTACCTGACTTCTGTTACAATGATTGTTGTTCCTTCTACTTTATCTTTCTGCTACTGCCTCTCACGCTTGTAATCTAGGCTTTTGCATGTCCTTTGCATACCTGTTTTTGTAGTGGATTTGCAGTTAGGTCTTTGTCCTGTTTTATAAAACTGCCTGCTTTGAACCAGGCATATTTCCTCATAGGGCTGTTGATAAATACGAAATTTGGACATGGAACCAAAAAGTTCTTTGTTGTTCATGATGTTTTTGCTTTTTAGTATTTTTTCCTGGTCTTAGGCCTTCTTTAAAAATGAAATGATCTAACTATGTATGTCGTTGCATTGTCTGGCACTATCAGTTAGATGGGATTTTGCTGTGACAGTGTGTGTAAGGATTACTGGTTTTCTCACTGTTTGCATCTTTCCTATCGTTATGTGCCCTTGTGAAAAGTCCCTCTCCAGCCTATTTGAAAGCCTTGTAGTAAACCCTTTTTGGGCTATATGCAGTTTAGTGTTCTGTAGGTGCAGACTTTTAAAAATAATAATTTCTATTGGTTTAAATTTAACGCATATTCATTATGTTATGCTTTTTGCTTATTTTCTATGTAGTAGCTGCAGTCATGAGGCAGGAAGCTTTGTGAAAGATGTAATTTGCAACCTGCTCTGACATGTTGGAGTACAAGATGACAAACTTAAGGCACTTTCCTTGATCCTGACAGCACTCCAAATTCAGTTATGTTGTTCATAACAATGATTACTTGGTGTCTTCATCTGTTGAAATAACTTCCTGTTCTCTAAAAGTAACTCAGATTAGACAAAATTATCCGTATCTTTGTGCAGGAGACAAATGGAAGTCCACTGTACTGATATTGCTCTTATGAATCAGATCTTCCTGATTTATGAACACTTCATGAGTTTGAACCTTGTATTGTATGTAGGCATGTTGTAGTTTTTTATGTTGGGAAATAAACAATAGTGTGTTTCCTGTTGTGAAATGTGTTTAAATACTTTTCTCAGGCCTTCGATTTTCCCCTCCCCACCTCCTCCCACCCTGCAAAATGGGAAATAAGTTAAAAATATGTTAAGGAATAGCTAGAGAAGCTGATGCATAAATGTTACTAGGTATTTATAGTGTTTGGGGCACTTGGTGTCCAACCTTTGAAAGCAGCATGATAAGACTTACTTAAAAAGCTTTAAAAGGGGTGACAACCCATCTTTTTTTATTTTATTAAACATCCTGGAGGTCTTCTCTTTGACTTACAGAAACAACAGAAGCTTGTTTGATTGAAAGAGATACATAGCTGTTGGCTTATTTCTAGTGTTTTCTTCAAAATAAGTGAAAACAGGCCTTTTGAGTGAAAAGGAACTCTGCCAAAGATCTGCAAATGTAAATTCTGTTCAAGACAAAATAAAAGCTTCTCTGCAGTCATCTCAGTGGACTTCAGACAGTGTTTCTGATTGACAGAAACAACTAAGCTTCTTGTAAGTAAGAGCTGCATAAATAGGAGAGTACAGACAAATTGGTTTGGATTCACACTGATCTCTAATCTGTATTTGAGTGTTTTGAACACAAACTACTCATTGAATTATGTTCTCTAGTGCTTTTTTTCCTTTATAAATGTATAAATGCGAGCATAGGCTATTAGCCTATACTTACTAAACTTATTGCATTTTTAAACTTTTTATGCTTCGTCTTATGCAAAATATTACGTTGTCTGAATCACACATTGCAGATGCCAGAAAAGAAGGATCTGCTTTGTAGGAGTTCAGAGATGATTCTGAAAAATTAGTTGATTCTTACTGTTATAGCCAGATAATGAGTTGGATGGCTTTGCTTTATTTAAGTAAAGTCAAATAACTTCAAGTTGCCATTCTAGAATTAAATTGCTCTACATTTAGGTATTATGATATAATGTGTTCCAGATAGTCCCTTCCAAGCTTCTAGGCAGCTTTTTGACATTAATTTAACAACAAGTTTCAAATAGGACTATATTGAAGTGTTCCTGAATCCAAAATGTAACTAAGCTGCATGACATGGCAATAAGAAGGGCCATTCAACAGTTTGCCTGAATCCTTCTGAAATATTTGCTTGCAATACAGGCTTTAGTGTCTGAAGAGATCTGAAGTATTTTATGTCAAATAGGATGTGATTTGCAAAAATTAAATTTTCTGTTTGGATAAAAAAAAATCATATTGAACAATATTGTTAGGATATCTTTTGCATGGAGAAGTAGTGGATATTCCTCATAGTTAACTTATGGTTGCCAAAAGTGCCTTTGAGTGTTAGTTTACCTCCCATTAACTCAAAATTAGCCAAGAGAGTCTCTGCAAATGACTAGTACCAACTAGCAGATGTGGGTTTAGTTCAACCTATACCTTATTTCTCAGTGTCTCCTGTGGTCCTTAACTGCTTTGTTTTGCTTCTTCCAAGACTGCAGTTGGTGCAAGTTGAAGATGCAAAGCAGAGAGTCTCAGATTCCCATTAACATAATACAACAAAGTAATAAGATTATTACTAAATTTTGATATGTAAATAACAAATTATTTCTCCCATCATTCAGACAATTCTTATCTGTAATGGTCTGGAGTGGAAAAGAAGGGGTTTGTTTTTTAACTTTTTTCTAAATTTGGTGGTTAATGATTTTTTTTTTTTTTCATGAGGGCATCTTCAACCTGAGTGGTATGAAAAATTCTAAAAGAACAACCTCTTTCTTGGATATTGTAGATAGCATATTTAAGAATTTTTCACTGTTCTATGGAGTTTTTTCAGTTGATAAAGGAGAATTAGTTTAGAAGAACCGCTATATTGAATATTATCACTGTTATAATGAAGGCCAGGTGATTTATTTAGCACCAGCATGTTCTCCACACCTCACAAATGTGAGAAATTGCACAAAAAGTGTATTAAGCAAAATGGACATAAAGGGCAGGAAAATCTGCAGTTTGTAAGAATGTAAATGCTTAAAATGATAATTGATATATAAGCTTCAAGATTTTTGCTGAAATTAATGGATTGTATTAATTGAACTTTTCTAATGGCTTTCTTCTTCCCTAGGCACGAGCCTTAACACCTCAAACAGCAGAAACAGATGCAATAAGATTTTTGGTTGGAACCCAGTCTCTTAGATATGATAATCAGGTAATTTTTCTGTCAAGTGTCAGTTGTAATTTTTCCCTGTTTTTTTAAATGTTGTTCCAAAATCATTCTTCTTCCTTTCTCCCCCCGTTGAATATGAACATTGTGATAGTCAAGTTGAAGACTTCTGTGAGTAAAATGTAAAGATATTGGTAAGATATATCGTCAAATGAAAGCTGTGTGTGTTTTCTGAAAATTAAATTGCTCTTCTAAATTTTATGACTAAATCAGATTGGTTTAGTGAAGAAAATATTTTTGTTGCATTGGATCTATAGATTTTCTGGAGCTATCTTTAAACCGCAGAAGAGAAGAAAAGTAAAACAAAAGTCTTTAAGCCTTAATTGCCTGTAATGAGACTACTGCTACATGCACAGTTAAGTGTATGTGAAGCTTCATAAACTGAATTTTTCATCATTAGTTATTGACAATAAGCTGTGTCCTTTCTGGTCATAAGTTTAACAATTCAAACTGAAATTTGAGTGACTTTCATGGCTCGATTTCTATTGGGCTGTCTCCTCTGCACTTAGGAGTACAAGACTTCTAATTGTACAGCAATTTTAATTTTTGTGACTAAATTGCAGTAAAATTCATAGTGAAACAAGTGCCTGAGGCTAGAAGAGTTAGAAGCTGTACTGAATGCAGGTGGCAAGGCTTGGGTAGCAGAAGGGCTGCATTGGTGGCCTCTGAGAAGAGGCCAGCGGTTGCCCGTGCCAGGCATGGCTGGTCCCAATGAATCTGCTGCAGGACACAGTTGAGTCAGTCAGTGTGATGGCATCTCTGTGAAAATGTTTGAGAGAGGGGAGAAAATGCTGGATGGAAAGAGGAGGAGCAGTAGAGGAAATGACAGAGGTAAGACCAAGGTCAGGAGAAACAGAAGATGCTTCATGCTGTAGCAGGTATCCACTGCAGCCTCTGGAGCACCTATGCCAGAGCAGGTGGATATTCCTGAAGGAACTGTGTCCCATGAAGGTCCCATGCTGAAGCAGAGGAAATGAGTGAGATGCAAAGAGCGTCTCACAGGAAATAGTATGTACTGCCCATAACCACCACTGCCCCAGACCCCCTGCCCCATTTGAAGGGGATCACAGGGGTCTGGGGTGCAGTTAAGACTGGGAAAGGAGGGAAAGAAGGTACTTGTTTATTTTAAGAGGCAGTAGATTAATTAATTCACCCAAGTCAAGTCTGTTTTTCCTGGAACAGTAATTAGTAAGTGAGCTCCCTGTCTTCATCTTGACATATAGCTTTCTCACTCCTGTTCTTCCTGGTTTCTCCCCCTGTCATGCTTGGGAGGAGCAGGTATCTGGGTGGGAGTCTAACTGTTAGCCAAGCCTAACACACCACAGAAGTCCCTAGAATTGGATAGAGTGACCAGTTCTTCTGATAATGGTCTGTAATGGGCTGCATAAAATGAACTCAAGAGCCATAGCTCTGGGAGAAGTGAGCTGTCAATTCCCAGTGAAGTTTTGAGTTCGTTACTTAATGGTAATACTGAATGAGACTCAAGGAAAAATTATTCCAAGGCATAAGGGGCATGGAGTATTCAGATTCTTTACATTTCAGGTAATACTTATGAGAACAGTAACAAAAGAAGAGGCAGACAAACTTAGTTAACTAAGTATGTATACTCAGTTATATTTTTGATTGTGCTGTTTCTGATGCTCTTCAAATATTGGTTATAATGTGTCTTTCTACTGTGATTTCTGTGGTGGTTTTACTACCTGGGCCAACTAATTAAATCCTGATACAAAATTCTAGTTAAAGAATGGTTCTTACTTATCAGTTGATATCCAGCAGCTCTTCAATAATTTAGATGTTTTGATTTAGATAAGTTTATTGGGCATATACTGTGTATTTTAGAAATGTTTACATATTTTACAACTTTGAGTACGCTTTTCTTTTTCCAGTGAATAACATTAACAATAGAAATGCAGGACCATTCCTAGTGTATTAACAGATGTTTGGAGGTTATTGGCCTTTAACTGTGCCTCAGGCCATCATTTCCTCTCATCTAGTTGCTAATCCCCAAGAAGTGCCCTAGGCCTCAGCTCATTATTGCTTAATTCAGCACTAGGTTCTCTAGATTTGCTTGAAAATTTTTCTAGTTACCTGACCAAACTTATGAGCTGGCTTGCAACCTTTAGAACTTACCAAGTACTCCACAGTGAGAAGTTTTATCATGTGCAGAATATTTCTTCCCTTCTAATCATGGACAGGTGTAGTGCAATTGAAAGACCAGTGATTGTACAGCTGGCGTGATAACTTTTGCCTTGTTGAGGTTTTTTGCTGTATGAAGCAATTTTAGATATTCATAGGAGAATATATTTTAGGTGAAAATATTTTCCTGTTAACAGTAATATTTCAAAGGCAACGAAAATGTTTATAAGATTTTATATTCTCTCAATAATTGACATATTAATAGTGTGTAGTACTTGGCATTTGGTTCTTATAACTTGCTGAGAATGGTTTAAGTAGTTTCTCTGATGTACTGTGTAGTTTTAGAACTTTTGTCCCCAGTACTTTCATTGTTGCTAAATTTAATGCATTCATTGTATGCATTGGAAATACCAAAGCATGTCACTTACTCTTTTCTCATCTCTAATTTCCATGATTTGTATAATGCACTGGTAAGGCCAAACCTTGAATCCTATGTTCAGTTCTGGGCCCCTCACTGCTAGAAAGACACTGAGGTGCTGGAGCAGGTCCAGAGAAGGGCGATGGAGCTTATAGCTCTCTACAACCACCTGAAAGGAGGTTGTAGCCACGTAGGGATTGGTCTGTTCTCCCAGGTAACAAGTGACAGGACTAGGAAGAGGAAGTGGCCTCATTCCCCTCAGTGAGGGACTTAGGTTGAGCTGCCAAAGGAGACTCGAAAGAAAAAAAAGAGATAAGGTTAAACTGATCTTTTTTTGAAAGGCAGGAGGGCCACTCTTTAAGAGGGATATGCAGTTGTTGGGGTAGATGGATAGTGTCCTGATTCCTAGATTCAAGGCAAGAAATGAAGTTTGAAAAGGCAACTTGCTAATCAACTGCAGATGTTCTTACATGCCTTGGATGACAAAATGGAAGAACAATACAGGTGATGAGGTTCCAGGATTATATTTGAAGGAGGAGTTGCTGATAACTGTTTGGACAATAAAGAAAAAGATAACATGTAAACTCAGCCCCTTAAAAATAACAGTGTTTAATATTACAACTTTAGATTAGGTTGAGATGTATTTAGTAGCTTCTATATTTTAAGGAAATCTTCTGTAATTCTGCATAGCTAAGATTTTTGCAGTGATTCAGTATTTAAATAAGTAGACTTAATTCAGTCACGATGATAGGATATCTCTTGGCTTTTTTCCCTCTTCATTTTTCACCAACTTTGAAAATGAATTTTTAATGAGGATACAGTTCTCTAAAATTTGTGAGTCTTTTAAAATGTATTTGTTCACTATTGAGGTTAGGGGAATTAGTCCCTTGAGTAAACTTACTTCTGTGTGTTATGCAGGCTAGAATCTTCCTCAGTTTCTTGTATTTTTGAGGCAACTATAGAAAAACAACTAACTAAAAATAGGGAGGAAAAAATTATAGTAATGTAGACCTATTTAAAAAAATACAGCAAACAAACAAGCAAAAAACAAAAATGAAAATAATAAAAATCAAACTTAGTTCTGTCTTTTAAAAATATTACCTATTTATTTAAATATTATTGTTTTTCTTCCTCTTTCAGTTCAATATTTTATGTTTTCATATAGTATAAAAAGATTACAAATTTGTATCTTGTTAGAGGTACATAACTGCTGAGGTGAACTCTCAAAAAATTTCTTACTGAGTTTAGAGTATTTGTTTGAAAGAAGAAGAATTTCCCTCTCTCTCCTTCTTTCTTGTAGTTTGTTTGAGTTCCATGACTTAGGTACAGAATTGGTGCAGACAATTAGACTAAGAATTGTAATGTTATTTTTGTTTATTGCTATTAAGAATTGTTAAATTGTAATATGAATGGCTTATTGACTATTAGCCATAAAATGAAAAATCACCTTCAAGATTGAAGTTGAAAATTGAGAATAAGCGTAGTATTTCCTCAAAACAGGGAAATTGCTTGTGTTTTCCTGGAAAAGTTAATCCTGCATGAAATCAGTGATATAGTAAATTGTTGGTATAACAATTAATTAAAATAGATATCGGTTATAAAAATCTCATTAAATTGCTCCATATAGTCACCACGTATAATTAAGACCCACAGGAAAACATTTGAAACCCTGATGTTCTCTTTTATTGTATTTGCAGATTCACATAATCGATTTTGATGATGAAAATAACATTATAAACAAAAATGTTCTCCTTCATCAAGTGGGTGAAATTTGGCACATTAGTACCAGTCCTGCAGATAAAGGTGTACTAGCAACCTGCTACAATAAAAGTAAGTCCTTTTTAAACATGTTCGACTTGTTAAGGTGTTTTGATATTTTGGAATGTGCAAAGTTTGAACATCTACCTATGTGGAAACACTTTACATTGGAATTATCAACACAGGCATTTTTCAAAAAATCTGCTGTACTTTTACCTATACCGCATATTATACCTATATCCTTAGGTTACCTTGGTTAGAAGTCAACTTTTGCATTCATGCTAAGGAAAGCAGAAGAATAAACCTTATGCTTCCCTAAAGAATCATAGAATATGCTGAGTTGGAAAGATCCCTCAAGGATCATCAAGTCCAACCCTTTGCCCTGCACAGAACCATCCCCAAGAGTCACACCACATACCTGAGAGAATCATCCAAACTCCTCTTGAACTCTGTCAGGCTTGGTACTGTGACCAATTCCCTGGGGAGCCTGTTCCAGTGCTCAACCCCCTTTGGGTGAAGAACCTTTTCCTGATATCCAACCTAAACCTCCCCTGATACAGATTCAGGCCACTCCCTCAGGTCTTGTAACTGGTCACCACAGAGAAGAGATCAATGCCTGCCCCTCCTCTTCCCTTCACGAGGAAGTTGTAACTACAGTGAGGTCTCTCCTCAGTCTCCTCCAGGCTGAACAGACCAAGTGACCTCAGTCGATCCTCATACGGCTTCCCCTCAAGGCCCTTCACCATTTTTGTTGCTCTCCTTTGGATGCTCTGTAATGGCTTAATATCTTTCTTATATTGTGGTAACCAAAACTGCACATTATTAATAGCTGTTTTTAGAAATTGCTTAAAGAGGTCTTAAAATGTGGCATTGAAGAGAAGTGGAATTATGTACATTTTACATTTCCCAGGTCACTGAATAAGCTAATGGAATAGGGTGAAATGCTCATGAAAAAACTTTGAAATTTCCCCCTTTGTATTGGGAGAGATACTGAATTTTCTTTTACTTTCTTACACTTACAGATAGCATAGCTGAGGTATGAATAAGGTCTTATGCTACTATATGGAAAGAAGATATAGTAGATGCAAACAGAAGAGCACTTTTTCACAGCTCTTCTTTGTTTTTTGTTAAGAGGAACTTGCCTTTTATATAGCAATTTTGGGGAATATAAAAAAAAAATTTAAATGCAGTGAAATCTTTCCATAGTATACAGTTGTTATCATTCCTTGTAATATTATCAAGACATTTAGACTCTTGTTTATTTTTTTCTTAATGACTCTACAGTTAATTCTGCTGCCCCAAAGTCACAGACAACACTAGCAATCTTGCTGTATGTTTTGAAATGCAGATGATCTGATGTAGTTTGCTTCTCCTTTCTCTTGTAGGGATAAAACTTAGCGAAACAGTGTAATAGGCAAAGCTTTTTGTTAATCTCTGCTGAGTGCTAAGAATTTTATGGGGGAATGAACATGCATATTCAGCTGGTAACAGCTGGTTATTTGTGGGGTCAAGAATCAAATGGAAAGTTTAAGCCATGTCTGTGTGTCTGAGAAGAATTCAGTTAAATGCTGCTCTGTATTCTTTATTCAAGATACTTTGCTAGGGTATCAGTATACAATTAGGTTTTTATAAGGAAAATACTTCCTGACTCTTAAGTAAAAATTAAGGAAAACTCTTCCTTGCTAGCACAAGTATTTACTTCTTTGTCTATTTTTGGCATTGCATCATTAATAAACCCTTGTATCTTTTCATTCTCAATTGTGACATTAACTAGAATAATAATGGTTCCAATAGCATTGGAACAATTGTATCTTTGTATATTAACCAGAAATTCCATTTTCTAGGACATTTTGTTTTTATACAAAGAAAAAAATTGTGGAACTGTTTCTCTACCCCTCCTCACGCACACATCTTAAAAATGCTGACTTAATTACAAAGGGAGAACTTATTTGACTCAGTTTCTGCCTTGATTATGGTGGTCCCCCCTCTCACCAATCATGGATATATTGCTTATGCAATTTTATACTATTACTACGGATGTTATAGGAAGATGATTTTAGTATCCATTGATAGGCTTACTGGTTATGTATACTCTTGCCTAACCTTCGGAAAAGATCATGAATTTACTATGCTGGAGGCACAGCACTTGCCTATACTGCATATTTCTAACATACTCAGCAATATTTGTGCTAGAAATATATTAAGATCATTCATGTGTAACTGGCATTGCTGATAGATAAGATGTGTCTTGAGAAGACACCAAGAAGTAACTTTTTCCAAATGCATTTGGCAGCTATTTAATGTCATGAGAATTAGGGATGTTTTATTTTATCCCAGATTCCTTAACTGAAGGGAGAAAAGCATATAAGTATGTGGAAGAAGCAAGGTATAAGAGGAGAAAAGAAGGATTTAAGTCTAAATATCTTTGGGACAGAGGAAGAAAGCTTTATAAAATTAATACTTGAGATATCTAGATGATCTCATGCACTATTAGTTAGTTGTGACATGCTGATGCATCATTTTTCTCCTCTACTATGGCAACTCAACTGAATTAAAATAGGGGTGTCGGGGTTTCTTTTCCCTCTTGAGCTGGATAAGATTCCTACTGACAGCTTTAAAGTAGGTAAAAATTAAGGGGGGAAATGAGTTTAGTAGTCTTCTAGCTTTAGAAGTTAAATTAGATTGTTTAAATTCAATATGATACAGATTAGGATTAAAAAATCTAAAGTATGAATTCTTGAGAGAATGGCACAATTTTCAGAGGGGTTTGGGTGATAATAATAAGTGGCAATAAACTAGAGTGCCACAGTTGCATTTTAATTGGTTTAATGCCTAATCTCTGAAAATTTGCATGTGGTTATTTGCCTCTGATATTTATTAATATCCTGAAGGTATGTTCAGCAAAGCAGAAATCAAATAATTTACTCTACAGTAGCTCAGAATTAAAATGGAGGATGCTGTATTTAGTGGAAAATCCCTGTCAGAACAATTCTAGGAACATTACACCTTGCCTTTTTTTTTTGCTTTTCTGACTAGCTGTAGTCGTTTGACTTTCTTTAAATTAAAATGTGACAGGAGTGACACTTCTAAAAAGTGAATAAGAGAGGTGACAAAGTAATTAAGGAGATTATAGCATTTCTTAGTAGAAATGCACTTTCAAATGTCAGAAAAGAAGAATGACGAGGTGGGGGTCAAGAATGTACCCTCCAAATAGTGATATGAACCAATGAGAATAATGATACACTAAATATAAGTTTAGAAATGAAGATAAATTAGTCTTCAAGAAATGGGTAGCTATCCAAGAGCTCTCTTCAACTGTTAAGGGGGAAATCATTTCACATGTGTGTTACTACTTAAACTTTGAAGGAAGCTTTCTTTGGTATTCAGAAGAGCATCCTAGCCTGCTATAGGGTACACTTTCATTGTAAAGAGGTGAAATACCGAAACCCTGCAGATCGCACTAGAGGGCAGTCACTTGGGAACTAGAACAATGAAGACCCTGGCAAAGCCCTAGACCCCATTGGAATATGATCCATATACAGTCTCAGTATTACTTAAGTTTCAAGCTACGGGAGGAGAAATCAAAAAGCCATTTGAATGGACTTTTAATTGTGTTCTGAGGCACAGACAAATACCAACAGGCAACAGGCCAGGGTGTGTCTAATACAATTTTTGTATGTAAAGTAGGTGATGGAAGCCTCAGCTCTAGGGTTGGCTGAAAAAAATTGGGACCCTGGATTAATATTGTGATTAATATAATGTTGGGTAATACTTGGAAATATGTTGATGATGCCCTTTTTGTCATTCCATCTTATAATACACTGTCTTTAGGTGTTTGGAAAATTTCTGAGTGAGGTGGATGCACAGTGGTAGGTACAAGTTGTATGTGGGGTTTGTGTGCGTGTGTGCCTTGCATATGCTTTGTTTCATATAGTGCTTCTTAATCTGTTGTCTTGTTTATACTTCCCACCACTTCTCTCACCTGCTATTTTAGAATACTGTTAAAATGGAGGCAGGCTATTTTTTGTGGACTAATAAAGTAAATTTCAGCTACATCATTAAAGGAATGGGATTTTTCTGTAAGACTTTAAAGATTTCTGCAGCAATGCCAGTTTGTCAGCAGTGGATGGCTTCTTTCAGAGTGAGTCTTGAGTCTGATCTCTGTGGCACAGAATACTAACTAGAGAGGGTGAATGATCATGGTGATGTTTGAGAAAAACTGTCATTCTAAAATAATTTTTAGAAATATAAAGGGAACTCTTAATCTGATAAGTTTCTACTTTATTCTTTGCAAAACCTGAGTATAGCTTTCATTATATCCTATAAGCCAGAATAAAAACTCAGATTTATGCATTGTTCTGAGATACAGATTGATCTATTTAGCGTGTCAGCAAGAAATTAGTTTTGTTTGAATTTTAATACTGTGTAATGGCTAATTACTTGGGTAGTTAGTGTTCTGGGAGATGTTCTACAGACAACGTTTGAGAAGTTGAGGAGTAAGGCAAACTTCTGCAAAGGAAGTGATGGGGAGATACAGAGGAGGAAATGGAGAAATGATCCAGACTGGAAATTCTGCATTAGTGGAAAATGCAGTTCACCTGCTGAAGCTTGAATTGGATCTAGGTAGCAGACTCCATTACTGTAAAGGTTAGTTTTCAGGAGGTGATTGTGTGCAGCTACTTCAGCCTGTCTCCTGTCTGCAGGGGACGGATGTGCTTGGGGGGACAAAAGTGAATGACCAGGTCTCGAGAGCATAATTTTAGACAATTGTACTGTTAAGTGTCACAGGTCTGATGGGGAAGATGCTTACTGAAAGGCAAAGTGAGGAAATTAAGGCACTAGTATAGTTGGAGAAATAAGGAGATCTTGAGGAATGAGATCTCAAAAACAACTAAGGGATATATCACGCAAAGGGTGAGTGTGTGGCTGCAACCACTTGTGAGAACACAGGAAGGTATGAGGTGGTAACATAACCTTTAGGCAATCAGTTCTAGGGAAGGGTAGAGAAATGTTACAGTGGTGAGATATAGCCCTTAGGTGTTAGCATTTAAGAGGCTTTCTGTACCATTTAGTGTCTCAATAGAAAAATCTGTTACTGTGGCTAAATGTCTGCCTGTTTTGTTGGTTTTTTTAATTGGTGTTTTTTCATTTGCATTTTGTTTCTTCTTTCTCTGTGGCAACTAGTTACAAGCACCCCACAATGTGAGGGTAACCCAGGTTCTTGTTAATATATCCCTTGGGGCAGATTGGAGTGAGTGATCAGTGTTCGTAAATATATATATGTAGGGTTTATTTTAGAACAGTTTGGTTGCGATGGAAAGCAGGTATGTAGCCATTTTGTTTATTATTATCTATAGTAATATAGCAATATGAAAGCATAAAATTATTCCTTAGAAAATGTATCAGGGAAAAGAGAGAAAGAGGGGATAAGAGTTCATATTCACCAACTGTGGATCTAAGACAAGACTTGATCATTGCAATTTAGTTGTCTGTTGGTTGAAGTGATGGTCTTGATCCTTTGGGGGTGAGAAAAGAAGCCCATGAGACAGAGTTGGGTGGATTGATACACATTCAGGCCAGGCAGGAACACCAAGCAACCCCTCTGCAGAGGTGGGGAGGGGAATTTACGCTGTCTCTTGCAGCAGACTCTATATCTGTTGCAGCAGTTTTGGATCACATGCAGTCCTCTGGTGGAAAACCGCAGGAATGGGTCTGGGGGTCTCTGGGGGTCTTTGTTTATGACCCTTTCTCAGCTGCCTCTCACTTCAGCGCTGTTGAGCTCCATCAAACCTTCTCTTGGGAGGTGCGAGGGAAGTTTTCCAGCTGAACAGAGGACAATTACCATGATAGAAAGCACCATCCCATCTCTGCAGGGTAGCCTGTCCTTCTGGGGGTGGAAACGTGGCCTCAGCAAAGCACCTTGGTGCCTTCACAAAAGGGCCAGTGTTTTGAGTCATTCAGATGAGTCTGTGGGTTATGGCCTCCCCTGCTGAACCCAGCCAGAGCTGATTGTCAACACAGCTGCTGAGAATGGCTTTTGTTGTGGATACATTCTTTGCCTCCCAGACTTGTTTACTTCTCCTCAGACCTGAGATATTTGGCCAATAGTACCACCTTTACCTTATATCAAGTTCCTGTCAAGTGGCATAACTCAGAGTCCAGCTCCTGTCAGGAGGCATATTTGGGGAGGAGTGGGCTTCAGTGGTTGCAGAGCAGTTGGCTACAGTGGACAAAAGTCTGGTGATTTTGACAATGTTTAAGCCATTAACCATAACATTTCAGTCTTTCACACAACTCCGCGTATTTTCCGAGACCTTGTTTTTCTTCCTTTACAAGCCATTTACGGAAATGATCAGTGAAATAATTTGCTGAGTCTTAAACTGTTGAATTGAACCTTTAGTTTTGATGCTGCTATAAAGATGAACAGTGGTCTGGAGACTTCAACTTCTCTTTTAACTGTTTCAAACTGTGCTAGCAAACTAAACAAAATTATTATGCTGATTGTTTACGCAATTGTGAATTGGGTTGCAAGGGTATTTTCACAGCCACAAGAGTACCTTTATGTAATGGAAAACTTGAAAATTAGCATGTGACAATATAGACCACAAAAATAACAGCATTAAAGTCTGATGTTTGCAATAAATTACTTTAATGTTGTCAAGCAGGTGTGGAAACTGCATGTGTGAGCTATATCAACGCTGAAAACACTTTAAGAAGAAAACAACCCCTACCTACTAGCTTGTAGCTTGTGAGGGATAGAACCTGCTCACTGTAAAAGTCTTAATGTTGCATAATCAGGTTTTGATATCAGTCAGCTGGCTGCTCTTGTGGGTTATTGGGGGGGGGTTTTGGTTTGGGTTTTTTTGGTTTTTTGGGTTTTTTTACAGCAGTATTGCTGTAGTCATAGTTTTTGCTGGAAATTTTAACCCACAGAGTAAAATAAATAGTAGCAGGATATTAGACTATTTTAAAGTTACATATGTATTCCAATAACTTGAACAGGGCCACGGCATTGAATTGAGGACTAACTTGCAGTAGGTCCTGCTGTTAAACTGTGAGTATGCTCCCTGGGCAGTTTTAGTGTGGGCCACCTAGCACTCTCAGATAATGATGCTCACAGGTAGTTCAAGACAGTCATGAATAGTTGGAGTGTAGCCTCCTTCTTTCAACTTGCTCTTTAAAAATCTGAACTTAACTGTGCTAGCTTGTCTCAGGGCTGGAGACCTGTACTTGACTTTATTTTAAGTAAGTTGCCAAAAAAAACCATACCTGTCATGGTTCTTCATTGCAGACTTATATAAAATACACAGATTGATTGCAAGGAAATGTACAAGTACCTCAGAAATTGGACGAAAGACATGATAAATATGTATATGAAATATGTTAATGTATGAAGATCTGGTTGAGAATTTCTGTTCTGCTAATCTCAGTGATATGGTGTTCTCTTGTGCAGCTTATTCCACAAAATAAAGAGTAATCATTTTAGAGAAAATGTCATCTTTCTAGAGAAGAAGGTATTTTGATAGAGGTATCCTTTTTTGTACAGCATTTATACAATGTCTAGTGCTATGGGGTGGTTGTGTTGTGATTAGAATCATAAGGTATTGTGCAGGTATGTCTTAAAGAATGTTGATGAATTAAAGTGAAAACTTCATCCTTCTCAATTTGAAGGGAATGTTTAATTACGGGGTATTAGGTGCACACATTCATTGAGGCAAAATAAATCCTAACGATGATAATTGGCTAATTTGTACAGCTCTTGCTCCTGAAGAGGGTTCTTTTTTTTTCCTAGCTGCTTTCAGTTACCAAATGCTGAATCAGATGATGGACCAGAGTTGTTTACCAGCTTGTTGATTTTTGAGTTTATAGAAAGGTTCCGAGTTGAGGTTTAACAAATGTTCATGTTTTGACTAATTAAAAGGGAGTAATTCAAACTCTTAAATAATGTTAATAAGTCATATAGAATATATTATCATATAGAATATACTAAAGAATTGTTTCAAGAGTTGCTTGTGATTTTTTTTTTCACTCATGCTTCTCATCAGAGTGATCTTCAGTAGAACTTTTAAGAGAAATTGTTCTTTTTTGATGACGTTGAGACCATAGGCAGTCCTGAGGAAAGATCCTAATGTCACATGCTGTCTGGTACTTCTGTCATCCTTGAGATATGTGAATGCAGTCTTAGTAAGGACAATTGAAAGAAATACAGCTATTTTGAAGCAAGGAAGTTCTTCACAATTCTTTATCCTGTGCTGTTTGAAGAAGTTTGCTCATCAGTTATTTCTCATAGGGTTTTCTTCTTAAAAAATCCAGTGGAAACAGAGCATGAGAGACATGTACAACAAGACATGAAAATGCAAGGCTGAAAAGAAAAATATGAATTTGTCTTCTGCATAGATTTTTTTTTTTTTAAATAATATGACAGTCACAGGTCTTTAAAACATTAGGAAGGTCATGTAGTTCCATCCCTCCTGCCATGGGCAAGGACACCTTCCACAAGACCACATTGCACAAAGCCCCATCCAATGTGACCTTTAACACTTCCACTGCTTCTTTGGACAAGCTGTTCCACAGCCTCACCACCCTCACAATAAAGAATTTCTTGCTAATATCTAATCCAAACCTCTTCTCTTTAAGTTTCAAGCTATTACCTCATGTCATATTACCACATCCCATTATAAAATGTCCCTCTCCAGCTTTTTTATAGGCCCCTTTAGGTACTGAAAGGCTGCTCAAGTAGTTCATGAAGGAAATGCTTCAACAATGTGTAAAAAAAAAAAAAAAGTATGAACTGGAGCTTAAGCCCTAAAATGTTTAAATGTCCACTGCTGTCTGAACAGAGGAAGCAATCCTGAGGTATTCCTGTTTATCTCCAAAATTGGTCAGGAGGAAGGGGTACATAGGTATCCTGTCTGATTATCAGCATAACCTTTGACTGTATAAATTTTCTTGGACATAACTATCAGTTCCCCAAAGATGGGGAAAAGTAAGGAATGATACAATGATTTCATTTGTTAGTGTGAACTGTTCTCTTTATGGAGTAGATGGTGAGGTGGAGCAAGTAATTTTACCTTCAAGCTGCTGTCTCTGTGAGAGTTAACCTTGTAAGTATATAAGAACTACCCTTAAGTTTTCCTTCCAAAGGAAATAGTACCAACCTGTTGATCAGACCAATGACTGGTTCATCTCTGTCAGTATTGTGACTCCTGCAGCAGTACCAGCAGATACGTAGAACAGCATAAACAGAACTACAGATGAGGTTCTAGTCTCTCTTTGAGACTGCCTTCTGCCAGAAACTTTTGTAACATCAATTTCCTGTCAGCGACTCACTGACCAAACTCCACACCTTTTCTTTAAGACTTGTACTATTTTTGTTAGTGTCACTTAGTTCTAAGATTTCAAGATTTGGCCTGTAATTCCAATTCTTTCACCTTGCCACTGCTTTTCTGTTTTTGTAACCTTAGGTAATGTTCTTCCCAAGATGTTTTCCTTCCAAGTTAAGTAGTCCTAACCTGCTGGACATCTGATATGGCAGTTGCTCTGTGGTCTAATTTATATCACCCTTCTCTGACTCTGCTATGCCCTCCTTTAGATACAAATTCTAGAATTGCACTCTCTGTCTGAGATATGGGCTTATAAAGTTTTCGTGGGGCTCTGAAACAATCACTTCTCTTTTATTCTCAGTGCCCTTTGTAAAGATACCCAATGCTTTGCTGACTTCCATAGCTACTGCTGCATATGAGGCTCAGAATTGTCAGTCTTGATACAAAGAGCTTTTCCCTGAGTTGTAACCAGTTGAGAGTGCAGCATCATGTGGGGATGGCTTCAATTATTTCTCTCTACGTACATCAACAAACTTTCATAAACAGAGAAGCTCATCTTTTGCTTTTTTGACCACCAAGGTTCTTTGAGTCCTTCAGTTGTTCTCACCTTTGGCATGCAGTAGAATTACCTGAGTGTAATGTGTCAGCTCTGTAAGACTAGGAATTGACACTATGACACTAATAATGCTGTTTGGGGAGTTCACAGTGGAATGCCTTCTCTGGCTTTAAATTTAGCCTTTGAGATAAGTCTTTGTTTTAAATCCATGGCATAACACTGGATGAATTCCTTTCACTAGGAAGAGGAAAAACTACATTTAAAAGCAGAATCTCTATCAAGCATAATAATAATTTTCTAGGTTGCTGTTATCTTTTGTGTTTGTGCTTGCCCCTGATTCTCTTTAAGAATTCAATATCTTATTCAAATCCATGGAAATATATGGGGACACAGATTTATTTTCCTAGTGTAAATGGATTTTGAAACTCTGACAAAAATAGAGTCTGAGCTTCCATTATGTGTAGGGACATAGAGAGCCACCAGAGGGCAAAAGGAAGTGCTAATGGAGAAGGCTGTTATCTGCAACTTTCCTCGTGCAGGCAGGCACGTATGCACTCACACATCTCATTTTTCAGTTTTATTTCTCCAAATAGGATAGGTGCCCTGGTGCAGCAGTTATGAAGACTCTGTGTAAATAGCTTGGGTTTGTAGATCCAGGACATATAGGCATGCAAACACAAAACTGGTGCTTAATTTTGTTGAAAAGTAAAATAAAGTTTGCGTTTAAAATCTGTTATTTCAAAACATTAAATCTGCTATGAGTTATGGCTCTCTGGTGCCTTTCTGCAGAGAAAATTCATCAGTAAGGATGCTGGAAATAATGCTGCTGGTGATGCTTCAACTGCTTAGTATTGAAGACAGCAGGTGACACTTTTCCCCTGCTGTAGTAGAAACACTCCATGTAGGGAAATCATTGGTATGGCCATGAGTCATTAAAATGGGAAGGGAAGTTGAATGCTTCTCTTAATCTTCCCAATTGCTCTTCTCAGTAGTAGTGGTGGGATGTACAGAAGAAAGTTTATTCCAATAGTTTGAGGGAAGAAATAAATGTGCTTGGTGTTCTCCTAATGTTCTTAGCTTGTACCTATTCTTTTCCTAGGAATTCTGCTGTTACATGTGATTTGTAGTGTTCCTTTACAAGTAACTTTCAGTAAGTTTTTCAGTGAAATGGTTGACTTTCTGATCCATGTGATTGAAAAAGAATACTACACAAGTGGTAAACAGTTTGAGAAGTTGTTCCATGTTAATTTCTGTTCAAATTTGAAGGCCTCCGTGCATAGGTGTGTAGTGAGTTCTGTCCAAATGACAGGTAACGTCTCTGCTATAATCTTATTCATATGTAAGACTGCTGCAGGAGTCAAGCTCAGTAGTGTCTCAGCCAATGTGTAAGAGCAGACACATAGTGAAAAGTGTAAGAACTGGGTAACCATATGTAATATAATTAACTTGAAACACAGATCCTTGTTATCCCTTGATTTAGGATTTCGTCTCTATTTGACAGCGATTATCAGGATAATTGTAACATTTGTAGTACGAAGCAAAGTAGAACTAATGTCATAAAGAAGAGGGAGGAGAGAAAATTACTGAAATGCAAGTATTACAGGATGGTCATGATATTTAAAAGATTGCTTTAAATACAGAAAGTGGAAAAATGCTTTTGAATTAGAACTGTCACTGAAGATAATCCCTTGAATTATCAGGCTACTCTATACTTCAGTGTTAGAAGGCTTCATTCTCCTCCCCCTTTTTTTGTTTGGGTTTTGGGTTTTTTTGTTTTGTTTTGTGTTTGTTTGTTTTTTGTGGGGTTTTGTTTGTTTTTTGTGGGTTTTTTTGTTTGGTTTTGGTTTTTGTTTTGGCTTTTGTTTGGCTTAGAACAAAAGAAGTGGTTTTCTGTCTCTAATTTCAAATAGCTTTTTAACTCGGTTTTCAAATATTGAACTGAACTGGTATAATAAACAAAGAAAATGTGTTATTTCGTCATCTCCAGTCAATGCTATTGTTGCAGTAAAAAACATTTTGCAGATGCACATAAAGTCTTACAGTATGTGTTTCGGCATTCTTATCCAACTAGTTTGCTAAATAGGTTAAAGTTAGAGTCTGGCTTTTTTCTGGTTTGTGTTAGACTTCAGAGTTATTCCAGAGTCATGCAAGTGAAACCAAGTATACTATGCAAGTTCCTTCCAGTAAATATTAAGGTGTTTTGCAATCTCACCATTGTTTGCATTCCTTTTTTTGTGGCCTACTTTCTACCATAGAAAGATAGCCTGCTTTAGCTTCCCGATATCCAATCTTTCTTGGAAAGCTTAAAAGGCTGAAGGAGTGTCTTCTTGCTTACTCTTAAGAGAGTGGTAAAGATTTTTTTTCTTCTTTCTTTCTTTTTTATTTTTTTCCTCTTGCTGGCTTATATCAACATCAGAATTCAAATACTAGCCATATCTTAAATATTTAGCTAATTGATAATATTTTTGCTAAAGTAGCAAATCTGGAGTTAGTCTGGTTATCTGATGACATCAAATTGTAGTGTATTCTATTACCTCCATGTCCTTATATGAAACTGCATTAAAATGTTTTGAGGACTATCATATTTTGAGGTTTTTTTTCCCTAATTTTAGGTGATAGTTTTCAACCTTAGTATAGATCCTTCTTCTTGCCCATCTTAAATATAGGAATGCCATTTACTTTCTCAAAGTCCTCAGGAACCTCTCTCCATCACCATGACCATTCAAAGACAATTGAATATTAATAATTTCTAAATTATATTTTATATACTTTTATAATTTAAAAATATATAATATTTTATATAATATTTTGCTTGTTGATATCTTGAGATGTCAGGTAAGTGAAATTCAACTAAGAAGAAACCCAAACAACTAGATACATTGTTCTTGTATTAGTAAAAGTAGCTTTTTTGTTAAATTGTAGCATTTGTAACTGACTTAATGAACAGAATATTGTGTGTATCTCAAAATAGTGCATCTAGCTAACACTTGTTTATAATTATTTTCTTCCATGAATTAGTTTTGCTTCATGTGTAAACACATCTGGACTCTAGCTACCCAAATTGGCTAGATAACGTAACAATAAGCAGATTGTGATTCTGAGATCTAAGCTTTGAATCCCAAGTTATTGCTGGAAGAAAGTTTGTGGTCACACATCTGGGTTTCTGTTGAGGAGAAGCACCAAGGGGAGACTGCGAAAGGGTGGTATGAGGGGTAATGAACTTATTTTGGAATCAAATTAGTGTTTAGAACTTGGTCCATCAAGCTTGAGGCAGCCATGTAAACTGCTCGTGTTGGATGTAGTGGCATTTGTCCTGCTTGAGATAGATTTCTATGAACTGTCATTCTATTTGTCTTTGGAACTCCTGTAGAATAGAATGGAGATGCTTAAGGTTATTTAGATAAAACCTTGACTATGCCTCTCTCTATTAAGGTGCCTGATTCAATGACCAGATAAGTGATCTGCAGTTCCCATTAACTTGTTAAGGGGTATAGTGTTTTAATACCTCATGAAACATCAAGTGGGAACCTTAGTGCATTGGTGTCATCTCACCTGACTTCACTGACAGCTGCCATGGCTTTGTTGGTGATGAAAATGAGTTGCCTTCATGAGAGTCCTTTTGTGTGTGTAAAAGTATCAGTATGGACAATGCTGTTCAACTTCACTCATCTTAGTGATGATGGAAGCCAACATGTAAATATGGTTCATTAACTTTTATTGCAGCTCTCCTCAGCAGAAAGTTAAATGTCACAAATGACTTTTATATGGCCAGCCATTGCCTTACTGCTTGTATGTCTCCCACTGTTGCATTATGGTTTGCTGGTGGTAACAATACCAGAAAGATCATTGCAAACAAACCAAAGCATGTAGTGCTGGTCTCCATTCTTTTCTGCTGTGTTAAAAGACATAGAGGGATATATCCATAAGTCATTGCTGTGAGTTATGAGATCTGGTCATGTGAAGTGTCCAAAAGAAAGCATGCCTGTTGGTGCTGCTGAGCAGCCAAATTGTGCCTGAAGAGCAGTATTCAGCTCATCAGTATAGTGATGGTTGCAGTTCTTTGCTTGGGCTGTCCTCATATGTCACAGTTCCAGAAGGGCACTCAGTAAATTTTGAGCTCCCTCAAATAGATGTATATCTGCAGAGTATATAATCAAAAAAGGTCTGTGCTGGAGTGTTGTCTCAAATCACCTTGAGATAGCATAAGAAGCATCAGATTATAAAAAAAAATGCCTTGTCCAATTTAACTACCTACTTTCTGCACATTATGTTGTCTGTTCTTCCATAGAAAATGGTGGGTGTAGCCATCTCTCCATGTCATACCCAACACCTTCACACACCTTTAGATCATTCTATCTATGTTGCATGTTACTGTTTTTCTACTAATAATTTCTACTTTCATCTCCAATGAAAATATACTTCTATCAGGATAAAAAGTGAGCTGCTATATTTCTATGGGTTTTTTTTTTTTGAAAATCAAAGGCTGTCTTTTGATAGCTAAAAAAGTGCATTTAAGTAATGGAAAGAAAAGTTAAACCACCTATAACTATTCTTACATATATCTCACCCCATATATTTCAGAAAAATGTAAAATCAAAGACTACACAGGCTTTTAGGACAAAAGATGAAATTATTAACCCAGAAAAAGAATCATGCATTGTTTCCCTCTCCTTTTGCCTGCGAAGGACATGTTGTCAGATAAATAGAATACAGTTTGTCTTTTTATGAACTGACTGAAAAGGCTACAAGGTTATTCTTTTTAAAAAAATAATATGCATATCTGAGCAATTTGTTTTTTCTTCATTTTATTAAACTCAGAGAAGGATGTTTACATTGATTTATAAGGAAGAGTGATAAATGTTTGTCAATGGAAAGAAGGAGGGTTCTGAACATGAGCTTGTTCCTGTCATACTGAGAGCATTAATGGGCACCAGCTGGGCTGTAGCTATAGCAGCTTCACCACTTCAGCCTTGCTCAGCACGAGCTGCTGTGGCAATGCTGCAGAAGGGCCTCTTGTGCAGATTTTGGAAGAATACACTTCAGTTGTTGTTCCCTGGGCAACAGAATAACTGCAGCCAGCTGGCTTTGCACCACCTAAGCTGATCAAAGAGCAAACCCTGTCAGGCACTGATACTTCAGCTCCTTCAGCTTCAGTGTGAATGTCTGCAGGCGGTGATGTAGGAAGCATTGTCATTCAGGTTTCAAGGTTAAACACAGGGGAATGAAGTAGAATGGCAGCAGAAAATAAAATGAAAACATTGTTCCTGTAGACACTGCAGTCAGATGTTTATAGCTATTGATGATAGAGAATTAATTTTAAAATACTGAATTACTAGTGTATGTATAAAACATCTTTTGGAATTACTCAAAAAGAGACTGGGAGACTAGCAATAATTGGCTTGAATTTTGAGAGAAGGAAAAACAATCAAGGATGATTTATCATAGGTGTTTAATTAAGAAAGACCATAAGGAATGATTGAACACAAAGATTAAAATGCTTTGTAAAATGATATGATTATGGAGGGCTAAGCAGACCTAGATCTGGTCTGATGTAAGCATCTGTCAGGTCAGGACTGCAGTGGAATGATGAGTTTTTTTCAGCAAGTGGCACCAGAAGAATGAAAGGTGGATGATTGAACAGTAGTGAACTGTAACGTTGGCTGATGTGGACCTGTATAATTGAGATCTAGATCCACTTGAGTATGCTGGATGAGAGTGGATGGGTGGAAAGGGCAGATGGTAGAGCTTCCTGTATGTCCATTTAACTCTATTCTTACACTTCTCTCCTTATGTTATTGTAACACCTACTTAACAGCTTGTTTAAGGGGGGAGTTAACTTCTTAAAAAAATACTGTTTTAAACTTTCATATCACATAACAAAGGTTGATACTGTTTTTAACCAGTCCTCTTAAAAAAAGTTTCTCCTTTATTTTTTATAACACGTACATTTGCTGCCTGCAAAAGATAATAGATTCACTTTTGGAGAAGTGACTCCAGTGAGTGAACTGTTGGCAGGCAGAACACGGATAAGCCATAGTACTTACTGACTTTTACCAAGTTCTGGATGTGCGTCAATCCACAGCTGAAAGAGGAAAGCAAACAGAGTTGGTGTGTTTCTGCATGTACTCAGATCTCTTGTTTGCTGAAACTGTGGAGTGTTGGTTAGTATCCATGTTGAGGGTTTGGTTTTTATATTCCATATATTCTTTTTGGATGTTTCATATTTCTATTTGTTTTAGTAATATTTGACGGAAGTGTCTCCAAAGTAGTTTCAGGTGGGTCTTTTTGCCTTTTGTTTTTGTTTTTGTTTTGGGTGTTGTTGTTGTTAAAACTCAAACCACTAAACTTTTAAGTAGAATAGTTTCTTTCTCTAGGTTCCTTACAAAAAACATATTTGAGGAGAGAACATTTGAATAAAGCATGAGAAAATGAAATTGCTGGGTTGTTTTTAATTGGAAAATGACAGTTCCAACATAATAAGTATGACATTTTGTTCTTAATAATGCAAAACCAAATAGAGGTCTAAGTGAGAACACTTACTCTATGATGAGAAACTAAACTGTGTCTTGTTCATCTATTCTGATTTATTATGTAAGTCAACTAGATATCAGCTGGTTTCTTAGTATGTTTACTTAGTATGTTGCATGTTAAGTCCTTTTTAAAACTGTTATTTATTAGAGAGGATAAATTACAAAATCTGTATGAGCAGATTTTGACACCTGATGTTCAGTTGCATTCTTTGTAATTTTGGAGTCTGTGGCATTTTCTGAAGGAATCTTTATAATAATTCTGAATAACTTGAAATTTTAGGTTCTTCTCTTAAAATCTGGAAACATGACAGAGCTCACTTCTTTTATTATGTAAGTCTTCAACTGTAGAAATTGCTGATGTAAAATCAAGGTTTGTGTGAAGTGCATAGACCATCCCTTCTAGCTTAAAAAACCTGCAAATTCATAAAAAAATTGTAATTTTCCCCAATGGCAGGAATGAATTCCAACGTCCTGAACAAATGTATTGCGTCTGGAGTCAGCAGTCTGTGTTCTTATATCCACATTTTTTCTTTTTGCATCTAGTTCAGAGATAATTGTGTAGTTGTTAAGGACTGTCTGCTGGCTACTGTGCTCCAGCAGCAGCAGTGCAGTGAATTGATGGGTGGTGTGCCACGTAACTCTCTAAAGGAGTAACGAGTACTTGTAGTTAGCATAGCATATGTGTTTCTTTTTAAACTCTCATTAGTATCTTCCTTTTATGTTTACCTTTCAGATAGATATATTTCCCACACTTATTTCCTTCTCAGAGGCTATGACTTTAAGTTGGAGCAATTCTCCAAGGGGGGCAGTGTTTAGAGGAAGATAAACAGGATGTTCCACCTGTCTACAGCTTCTCCGTTTTTTTCCTGTGTTGGAACCAGGTGGTAGTAGAAAGCTGAAAATTGTCATGGAAATAGTCCTCGTTGAGAAGTCCAATGCTGCAATGAAAATTGGTATTGATTTGACCAAATTGTGACCCTTTGCAAACTGTACACTCTGCATGCAGAGGGTTTTCTCACTTGCTCAACTTGTAAAGGAGGCATCTAAAGATGGCCTCACGCTCTGTAGACATGATTCTCTCTCTTAGGCTTTGGCTGAACTCACCAAAGTTTGTTTCCTACAGTTGGTTACTGTACCCTTATTGCTACCAGCATCATGTGTAGTTAGTTCCTAGTTCAGTACTGTCAAAGTGTAGGATTACTTGTTTATTCTTTAAATTCTGTGTTGCTTGGTTGTAAGCCTGGATCATTGCAACAGAACCAGGTATATGCATACAGTCACTCTAGCAGATGGTATCCTCTGCCCAGGAGATAGTATTGATGGATTTGTGGAAATGGTGCTTAGCGGGGGGGTTGTTGCTGTTGGAACAGTACATTGAGCTCCATTCTTAGCAATACCTAACAAAAGGTATACTGAAGTTGCATGATGAATTAGACAAGGAATTCCTCTTGAATGAGGAGGAACAAATGTGACAATGATTCAACAGTTTGTTGTCTCATTCCTGGATCATTTTATGTGAACAGTGTTTGAGGAATACAATTAGACACCCTTCTGCAAACCTTTCACTTATTCTCTCTGAAAGTTCAGTAGTGCTTAGTTTAACCCAATAACATTTTTCCTAATACACTCAGTGATAAGACTGCAACAGAATCTAGCTTAAACTTATGTATTCTCTTCTGCATTGGTGCTGTAACTAATAAAAATTCTGGTTTCAATATGAAGTGGGGACGCAAAAGTGGTTTCCAACTATGTTAATAGTTCTAAGGAAGGCATAGAAGCATGATGTAGAGACACTGTGTTTAACTTGTTTTTCTTTCTTTTGCAGAATAACTGGCATTGTCATTTAAATATTACTTTCATATTGGTCTCAACATTTTTAAGGAATGAGAGCTGGTAGATAAAAACGTTGTCTTTTTATATGCCTATGTGCAGTAGTGTGATGTGAATATAGTAAAAAATGAGGAAACCTGGAGTTTCTCTTTGCCTGTAGGCATTCTAGGCAAGCAATGACACTACAGAGGTGGTAGTGAAATTACCTAGTAGCACTGGATTTTCAAATTTTAATATGATCACTTGGGAAATAAAGCTATGTGGGTAATGCCACAGATACTGCATACTGTTAGTAAACTTGTCGTATGACTGTGAGGAGCTTGTTGTAAGACTTTGATTTCAATGTAGTGAGAGTTAGTGCTTTTGTTTGTGTTTCTGTAGGTTTGTAGTCAGTGGTTATTTGATTAAGAGGAATTGTGACCCAAAAAAAGCTCTACTTCATCTGTCATAAGAGTGATGCTTTCACTCAGCACTTACATTTACCCTCTCTTTTACAAGGGAGAAAATGGTGTGTTTTAAAAGTTCCATATATAAAGGGAAATTAAGCCTACCTTAAGGCCAGTCATATCTAAAATTACTTCTTTGGTTGGCTGTGGCAATTCCATTTTGGTTTCACACATCTGGGAATTAATAAAGTGTCAGAACTGTAGATAAGTACATAAAAAGTCAAAGGAGAAATTAGTAGTGCTCTGAACAAAGTCTTTGTTCTACATATTTCAGCCATGTAACTAATTCCAGCATTTATCCTTAGTTTAAAATTAAAATTGGAATATTTGCAATGCACATACAGTTGTTCATGATGGATGGTCATTCAACAGCTGGAAAGTGGTCTGTCACTTTCCCTGAGCATCATCAAATCCAGCTAAAACCAGAGGATGATGTCTGTACCAAGTGTTAATGTTTTGTGCGTGTTGGCTTTTAATGTTATCCCTTCCTGATGTGCAATTAATTTTATCCCTCAGCACTAGTCCCAGTGAAGTGAAACAGGCATGGAATGGTACAAAATTATGCATATGAAATTCTGCACCAACCTGTACTTCAGTTTTCAAACCACCAAAGTCTTATAGGAGCCTGGGTCAGATCAAGTGTCAGGGGGATTTCTATAGATACATATACAAACATACAAGCATATGCTTTGACCTCCCTCAGTCTTCCAAATAGTGCTTATTTAGTTGTTTTAGAGTTTTTAATCTAGAAATCTGATTGTGCAAGAAACTAATGTTCCAGTTTTAAGAAGTTAAAATGTAATTTCAAGGCCTTGTCTTAAAGTTGTGGTGCTGTGTTAAGAGGAAAGATGGTTTGACAATGTTTCTCCCTGCCTGCCTCCATCTAAAACTTGCATTGCACAAAGGTAAAATACTTAGCATTTCAATCTTTTTATGAAATATAAACTTGATGTTGCACTTCAGTCTTCACTCAACTGATTTGGCATAAGTGCCAGTAATTTATTGTTTGTTAAGGTTAAGAATTCATTATGTTACAGGGTGCTTGTGTAACTACTCTTTTCTGTTGCCTAGACAAGACAAGGAGAGCTGCAGTACTGCAGAGGTTATTACAGGAGTTTGTTTCCCCTTCTTTTGTGTTGTTCAAAAGAAAGTTAGATTTGTCCATTGTGTATTTGCAAGTTCATTGCTTTATGGCTGTGTGTATATGACATTTTCCCACTGCTTTTTGAACAGATGCAGGGCAAAGAAATGTTAATACATTCACTCTATGTTTTACCAACTACAGTGTTGTTTGATGTAATTTTGGGACCACCTGACCCATCTACTAGCAGAAAAAGTTGAAACCATAAGAATGTGGTCTGCTGTAATTTGTCAGAAAAAATATGGAATAGAAGGTTATTATGCAAGCTTTAAAGGCCATTTCACAGTTATAAGAGAGTTTCAAGGAAAAAAATGTGAAATAACACAACAGATTTTTGTAAATGAAATTACAAATCTGATCTGAAACTGAACAAGGATAATGCAACATCAGTGCCAGATATTGCTGTAAATTTCATACCTGGGAGTGGAAAGGACTTCTTTGGTTTCTGTATTCAGATATCTGCTGTGTAAGGTATCTCATTATACTTAGATATATTCTAGTAGGGGTAATTTAAAATTATATCAAAAGGGAACAATACTTAAAACCAGTCTCAGTTCTTTTCAAAATCTTTTGCGTAAATATTTCTATTTATTATCTAGCTGATAAAAAAATACTTTAGAAATGATAGTTAATTCTTGATTATTTTTTTTTCGATTTTCAGCTATGTAGTGCAAGTTTTACAGATCTGTTTCTAGCCGCTGATTACTAGTTGGAGGCTTGTAGGTTAAATTTCAACTAAAAAGGAAAAGGGTAAATGGAAGGTAATATTTATTAGGTGGTTCTTGGAGAAGATTGGACCTATCAGTGTATTCAAAAGTGTTGTCTAGACTACTTTTTTTTCCTAAAATCTCAGTTTCCTGAATATTAAGTTTGTTCGTGACATTTTGAGCAAGTCTTAAGACTTGTGGTGCTGTGCCAAGAAGAAGGATGGCTTGAGGAACATCTAGTTTGTTTTCCATGGTTTGCTTTCGTGTTTCTCTTCATAGATCTTGATGATACTGGAAAAGCTCACGTTTTATATGGGCAGCACAGGCCTTTCAGTAATTATAATCTAACAGGAGCTTCTCTGCAGTGTTCATTAATGTTCTGTCACATATTGAGGCAAAACATTTGGTAAATCTCACCTTCTTTAACTATATTGCACTTTGAGTTTAGGTTATTTATTATTTGCATGACATACACAGCATGGATTAGCCCTTTTCTAAGGGAAGACAGCCATCTGCTGCTGCTTCTTTCTCTTCCATAGCACATGGATTTAGAGTAAACCATTTGCCTGAAATGATTTGGAAATAGCTGTTCAGTTACCATGCTCTACAGTTATAAAGGTTCAATTAAGTGTTAATAAATAGGGGATTATCCATCTCTTGATACTGTATTCAACTTGTATATCCATATTACTGTAGAATAGTTATGTGCATCATACATATATTTTATATTCATTTTGATCAAATCAAATACCCAATGTTTGTGTGTTCTGAATTCATATAAAGTCGTTGTCCTATAACTGTTTCCTTCTCACAGGTTTGACCTAACTACCTTTTTTCTAATTTATTTCATATGCCTGCTTTTTAAACATGTCTATGTTCTTGCATTTGGGACTATTTACTATGTATCAATCCCTTTTTGTCCTATTCTGTGTTGAGTGCCTTTTTTTCCACTTTGAATGCCCTGATTGGTGACCATTATAAGAGACACCTTTTTTCCCCCTGTTCGTGCCATTTTAGACTAGGAAGACTTTTTCAGTCTCCTTCCTTCCTTCAGAAAACACTCTCATTACAGTTGTTCCTGTTTTCCTTTCCACTGATGGAAGCTGGTCACATTTACTCATGGCTCTTGACTAAAATCATCTAAAATGTTCTTGGAGGTAGAACTTTGAAAAGGAGGCAGGTGAAATGACCTCAGAACAGAAAACATGTTGTTCGTTGCTGCTTCCAGTCTGGACTTCTCATTTAACACATCCTTTCACAGGCGGTCGCTCCCCCTGCTTTTGCTTAATGTAGCTGTGACTGGTTTCTTTGTTTCTGCTGTAGAGGATAATCCCAACCTGTTCATTTTAGGCGAACCCCGGACCAGTGGCTGGAGCAGCAGGAACATGTGCAGTGCTCCTCCCATTCTGCACTGCTACAAAGTGCTGTATTGGGTGATGGGCAATGCCATATGTGCATATAGTATTTTCTCCTCAATCTACAGTGACCTGTTCTTTATACATTGTAATATTTTGCTGTATGCGTGTAAGTTCAGTTTGTCTTTATTCTTCTGCTGTTTTTATTTGCTAGGATTAGAGGCATATACTTACATGGGAAACCTAATTTGTAGTAAACAGTTATTGGTAGTAAAGGATATGAGATGAGGCTCTGGATTGAACTGAAGCTAGCCCTTAAAAGAAAAATGTTTAAATGATGTCTACATCCTTACTGTTAAGGAATTGTGCAATGTAACTTGTGTGTCTTTTTCATTAACACTAGTATGGGGAATAAAGCATGGAAAAATTGCCTCCCAAAGAGTTTTCATGAGCATTTAATTTTGCCTTTATTCAGGGAGAAGCACATTAAATGTGTGCTAATTATGAGTTTTGCAGCAACTTGACTGCTAACTTGAGGTCTGTGTCTGTAACCACGTTCTGCGCTCATTGAATTCATCTTGGTATAATATTTTTAAATATTTCAAACAGCAGATGTGCATTGCTTATAGATTTGTGTAAATGTTGATGCAGTGTATACAAAATACGTCTCCATACAATGATCTGTTGACATTATTCTCTGTTGCTTAGCTTCAGACACTAAAGTCATGACATGTGCTGCTGTTTGGAGGATGCCGAAGGAATTGGAATCAGGCAGTCATGAATCCCCTGATGATTCATCAAGCAACACTCAAACCCTGGAGCTACTCTGTCACCTTGACAACACAGCCCATGGCAATATGGCCTGGTAGGATTCTGCATATTTTATACTCCTAGAAAAAGCCTAAAGGATAGACCCATGCTGTTAGTTTTGTGCAGATTTTTGTAGAAGCTATGCTATGCACTTTAAAACTATTCCATCTCTAAAAAAAAGGTACAAATTGGATTTTTAGTACCAGATGTTTCATATATTAAAAACACTTATTAACATCCTGCAAAAACACATGGAGTAACAGCCTGTGTACTGTTTTAATGTGTTTTCCCCTACCTACCCCCATCTAAAACCTTTGTTGCACAAAGGTAAAATTTCAATCTTTTTATGGAATATAAATTTGATGTTACACTTCAGTCTTTCTTTTTTAGTCTTCACTCAACTGATTTGGTATGAGTAATTTATTTTTTGTTAAGGATAAGAATTCATTGTGTTCTGTGGAGCCTGTGTAACTACTCTTTATCTGTTGCCTAAGACAGAACAAGGAGAGCTGCCATACTGCAGAAGTTATTAACAGGGGTTTGTTTCCCTTCCCTTTCCTTTCTGATATTTAAAAGAAAGTTAAATTTGTCCATTTGCAGGTTCTTTGCTTGGATGTATATGTGACATGTTCCCACTGCTTCCTGAACAGATGCAGGGCATATCATAAGTTTTAAGTATCCAATTCTAGCCACAGATTCCTAGTTTGACCCTTGTATCTTAAATTTCAACTGAAAAAAAGAAAAGGTGAATAGAAGGTAATATTTATGTGAGTGGTTCTTGAACAAGATAGGACATATCAGTGCATTCAAAAGTGTATTGTATAGAATACTTTTTTCTAAAATATAGGCTTCCTGAATGTTAAATTTCTTCATTGTAGTATGTTTTAATTCTTTGTTACACATTTTCATATGAATACTCCTCTTTATATCTCTTGTATTATTTTAATTCACTTTTAATTCACCTTTTGATAATTAATACTCCCAACTATATTGGAAAGTGAGTTTTGTTTGTTTTAATCTTTACCTTTTACACCTTAAGATTTGTCCTTTTTGTATTTCAATTTTCTATAATCTGTTTCTATTTAATGCTGGAATACCAGAACTCTGTATGGTAGCCTGGTCACTAAAGGAGGAATAGGGAGCATATAACTGCTTTATATCAGGCTGTGAATTTATGTGAATACCCAACATATTTTTTTCCCTCTAATTACAGCTTCATGTGCTACTTTCTGTCATGTGCTGTCTGATTCTGTTCATACTTAGTGTTCACTTAATGCTCTGCTACCATTTAATGCCCATTATCTATGTGCATGTATATATATATATGTATGCATGAAGATTTGAAAATGTCCAGTGTTACAGAGAGATAAAAGGTGTAAACAGAATACTTGGCATTAGTGCCACTCACATCATCTCATGCAAGCACAGCTGAGTTAGAGGATCTTGTTCTAGAGCAGGCTTTTCTATTCCTGTCACAATCATTTTGGAAACAGCTCACATAAATGAGTAAATTAGGCCTTTTGTGCTGTGTGTCTCACTTAACAGGCCATGTCCCACTGAGTGATATGTTGGCTGTGAATAGCAACTTAAATGTTCTTTTCTATTGCACTTTTTGGATGTTCAGAAAAACTTGAAACTACTTTAAACTTGGTACAATTGTTGTTAGAACCAAACATAAATCAGAAAAGCAATTTTCCTCAGTGAAAGGTATAAATACTTTTCAAACCTCAATGTAAGACCAGCATTCTGGTCCACAATCAGTATGAGATCAGTGATGGTCTGGCATCACATGCTGGCAGTAAGAAGGACAATGCTTATTCTGACTTTCTCATTTGCATTGTCATTAGAGCATACCCTCTAAATTTTACTCAGAAAGCACAGGCTGAACACTGAACCCATGACCATGTGCACTTAAAGGAGATTGTTTTATTCACAGGGTGCAGTAGAGCAGTGTACCACAACCACTAATGATTTGATACAGACTTGATTTTTTAAAGTTAATTTTGAATATTATTAGTCAGAATACATGCTAAAAAAAATCAGATAAAAAACTGGGCTTTTATCATATTTTTATGTGCTTGGCCCAGAAAAATGGCAGAGTAGTCAGTACAGTTTAAAGGTGCAGAGTGTAAGTTTGGTCTCAGCCTTTGTGACACTGATTCCACAGCATAGATGCTTCATGATATTCATGGATCCGGTTGCAGATCATAAGTAATTGAGATTTGACTGTAATTAAGAGATAAAAAAAAAAGCAAAACTATCTTGAAAATGGAACTGGTTATGTACTCTGGCAGCTACCACCTGCCTCAGAGCTTTATTTACTTGTAGTTTTTTCCTTGTTTTCCCCGCTTTTCTTTATTTCTTAACATATTTTCTTTAACGTTTATCTTCTTGCATTGTTTTTCTCTTGTATTAAAAATCCTTATACTTGAAAATTACCAGAGTTTTCTGTTTCAAGTATAATGCACTAGGAAACATGAGAGGGGATTTTTTCCCGGTCTGATGTGTCAGGTATTGGTTTTGTTCAACTCTTCACTGAGGTTAAGAACTGATACTGTGTTTCTTTACCTTCATCTCATCTCCTTTATGGTATGCTGTGCTCAAATGTCTCTGAAATTTCTTATTAAAAAACAGCAGGGACATATTTAATACCAATTCTCTTTTGTGAACCAAGACCAAAAGAGCATTTTCAATCAATTGTGACTAAAATTCTAAACTTTGCTCACGTGTGACTGAACACTGTGTTCTTCCTGCTCAAGATCTATTGAAATAATTTTTTAGTCTTGACAGAACTTTTGGCAAAAGTCTGATCTCCAAGACATTACAAGCAAGTGAAAAAAGAAAATTGCTTTTCTACACTTCCATTTTATCTGGATTGCATGAGTTACTGTGTTTAAAAATTAAGCATAACAATTTGTTTTCGGTTACTGAGATTGTTTACTTGCCTCTAAGCTTTGAATTTGGGACTCATCAAAATTTTTACTCAAACTCTTGAATGGCATAAAGAGAGTTCAGAAAATTAAGCAGGTGCTTAAATTAGGCAAGCAAATAGGCCTTTTAATTGCTCTGTTTGGGTCAAGCCTAAGAGGGTTTTTTTCATCCTTTACCTGCGGTTCTTCATATGAACCAAAGTGGAAAGACTTCAAGTGCAAAATTTCCAAGTGAGTTACTTTGTGTGAAAAACCCCAGATACACATGGACATTTGTGTGTTTAAAAAAAAAAAAAGGCATTTTCAAAAAATTTATTCTGTAGATAAATATATGTATTCGTACAGTGCTAAACACGCATAACTATAGGTATATTGCTCTATGCAATGTTTTAAGATTCAGTTAAAGGAATTTGCCATTGAGTATCTTGCACAGTCTACATAGGAGAGGCCAAGGAAACAGGATAGGACAGCAGTTAATGACATTTTCATTACTCCTCTGGGTGCAGCTTGGAGGAATCCCAAGAATTGTGTCTGAAACCCTGAAGACTTACGTTTTAGCAGTAACCTACTGTTCTACTTCTTCCTCGGTTTTGGAGGAGACTGTTGGTAGTAGACTTGACAAGATAGTCCTTGGAGAAGAAGGATACTACAGGCCATGAGAGAAAGTGTAATATGTGGGGTCTTGAATTCGGAACACAGCAGGGAGTTTCTCCTCTTGTATCTGCTGGAAGCAGGCTTGCCTGTATCTCCTTAACATCCTATTTTTTGCTTTCCAAATGTGGCAGGTATAAAAAAGAGTAGATTCTGCCTGGTAGCAAGCTGTGTACTTCAAAAGAGAGGGGAACAAGTGAAGTAAGTTGGATGGTGGTCCATGGAGTGACTTTGGAATAAAATATAAGGGAAATAAATAAAGGGGAAGTGTTATATGGACAATGAAATAGAGCTGTAAAGGGAAAATCAGTGGAGATTACAGAGGCAATAGAAGTGGAAGCCCAAAAGATGAGGAATGAAGAATTCATGTTTTGTAGAGAAAACAATCATCAGCTGCTAATAATTTGGAAAGGGTTGAATATGTTAGGAATAATGATAGATGACTTCATTAAGCTTCTCTGCTAGCTGAAGTTCATTTTTTTTTTCTTTTGTGTATCCCACTCAATCAATCCTAAACGTGGATGTGCAAATATTGCCACATCTAAGAGAACTTAGAGAGGAAGGCAAATTATAATTTTTTTGAAGTTGCAGATGTTTCAAGAACTCTGGGATGTTTATCACTAAAGTATTAAACTAGAACTTCTAATTCACAAAGAAGAAAGTTACTATAAATGAGCTATTCCTACAGACTTTGAGTACTGAGATTTTACTTGGTATTTCATCGAAGGTCTCCAAACAGAGCACTGTGAAGTATCATCTCTTCCTTGGCTGTGTGATTGCACAGTATAAAGCAACCTCGTTAAGGTTGGCTTCCTACAGAAGTACAAATTTGGTGTAATAGTCCTTTCAACTTGAGTAGAGATTTACTTAAGATAATAAGGTCCTATACATAACATTTTATTGCTTCACTTTCCTCATATTCATTCTATTAATGCACCCAGTCACCTGATCAAAGTTAAGAACATTTGTAATTGATGCCCTGAGGACAGGTGAGTGCAATCCAGAAGTGTTTTACTTACTTTTTTTGGCCTTTAAATAGTATTAAAAAAAACAAAACCCCACAAACAACAAACCACCCCAAAACATTTTCAAGTAAAAAGATCAAGAGGTAAGAGAATCTGAAACTCTAAAGAAAAGTGAAAATGGTGTTTTTAATAGCTCACATGATTTTTAATAGCTTTCACATGATATTCCGGTAACAATTCCGTTTCCTGTCATGATGTTGGTAACGTTTTGTCTTCTCTACCAGCTGTTAGGCATCGAGATATATACATTAAAATTCTAGCTTAGTGTTTCATTAAAAAGAAAAAAAGAAATCTAGAACAATTTAATAGTCTGTACCTAATGAATATAAACCTGAAAGTAACACTACTTTTAGAAGGATCATATTGTCTTGAATATGTGACGTAATAACTGTTATATATGTTTTATAGCAAAGACATATAATAAATACAATCATAACTTTTTAAATTTTATTTTAACACTTCGCATGTCCCAGTATCAGAAAAATAATTATGAGGGCAAAGATGCCTCTGATATTTGTATAGGGGTTTCTTTGAGATTGTCAGGACTGTCAATTCCATATCCTGGTATATAAACTGAACTCTGGGGTTTTTTAGGTTTTTTTGTTACAGCTGTCCAGCAGATACTAATTGTATCTTCACATAATGCACAAAATTTCAGAGCTATCTGAAATTGTCAGCATTTAAGAATAATTCTTCCACACTTGGCTCATTCCATACATTTATATTCTCCATCAGCCACCTCTGATATTACAACAGTGAAGTATAGAGAAATTTTTTGGTTTTTTTAAACACTTCCTGTATGACAAGTGTTTTCACTGGGAGTGTATTTTAACAGCTGCTTATCAGTACTGATAATACCCCTTGTGTTTTGATCCTTTCTAAAATGATAAAAATTTTAACTGTATCATATGTTCTACTTCCCTCCCTGCTCTCTTCTTAATTCTGTGTGATCCTGAATTATTCACAGGATTTTGCTCTCTTGAATTTTGATTATTCTTTATTGTAAATAAATCCAAATGTTCAATGTTCAACCATTAGTTGTCTTTCTCATATTTTCTCTCCTTTTCCCCCCTTTTATCATCCTCTCAAATGTGTCTGGAACCAGCACAGTAATTTATAACACTAATTCTCTCTTTTTCATTCTCTTGAATGTTTTTGGTAATTTCGAGGGGTTGTATTGTGCAAGTTTAAAACTTTAAGCTGTTCAGTGTAATCACATTTACTAGGGAATAAATGCAATACATTAATTGGATATCAAAATAATGAAACATTGTGTGATGTGCCCAGTTTACTGTGTTAATTTTTGATTAGAATTTATTTGACTCTAATCTTTTAAAGCTGAGGAAAACTTAATGAAAGTAAAATCTGACACTGAAGCAAATACTAAAGAAAAAATATTTATTTATTTATTTATTTATATGAACTTATATAAAGTATTAGTTTAACTTTAGGAGATTAGTTTGGTTGATTGTATTATGGTGCTGATAATGCCAAGGTTGTGCATTTGATCCTTGTATGGGCCATTCACTTAAGAGTTGGACTCGATAATCCTTGTGAGTCCCTTCCAACTCAGAAGATTCTATGATTCTATGAACTTATGATCACTTCTGATAATTTCAACAGATTTCGTATCCTTAAAATGAAAATTAGTTTTGAGGAAGTCTTTGTAGTTGTTTGGATTCATAAATCACGATACAGAAAATAGTGCAGAAATCGTGTTACTCTACAAGTGAAAAATAATGGGCTCGTAGAGTACTTTTTTACCTCTTCTTCCCAACTTGAATGTAGTTTTTTGCTTCTGTTCTCACCATGCTGTTGTATTGCCTACTTTTACTGACAAATTAGTTGAGATTTTTCCTCATTGAAAGAAAATTGATCTAATTTTAAAAGGATTTTTTTTTTCCTTTTTATAATGTCACTTTAGCTATTCTTAGCACTAAAATGTGAGGATTGAAGTTTACATCATCTGATTTTGCAGGTTAAATAGACACTGGATGGTTTTTATTTTCAGTTCTAATTGAATTGCTTAAAATGTTAGAGAGGAATGTTAAAAAAAATGGTGGAAAAAATCAGTTGTGCAGGAGAATTTTATATGTTCATGAGGAACTAGCTTTGAACAGGTGCCTCTGTTTTCTTGGTGTCGGACTCTAATTTGGTCTCCAAAACGCCATTAAGCATTTATTATTTAGAATATATATTCCTCTGAGTAGAATTCTTTCCTAACACAATATTCTGGGATGACTATAGATGTAGCAATATTGCTGACACTTGCTTACATAGTAGTTAAAAATTCAGGGCTTTGAAATGTCTTTTGGATGTCTATTGGCTGAAAAAAGTGACCCTTGTACATTTGTGATTAAATACCTCTGTGGTAAAATGTATGTGAGCCCTGAAGGGGAGCCCTGCAGCCTCACACAGCCCATCCATCCCAGTGCTCAGTGTCGGCTGTGGTGATGGAGAGGTAGATCAGTGAGACCACAATAGTGACAGTCCCAGCCACTTCTTGCAGTCTCTTTACCTCCAATTCCCCAAGAACCCACAGCTGCTGGATTAGAGGTGTTAGAGAGTACATCTGTGCCAGGTCTGTGTACACCTTTATCATTCTTGGGTTTGCTGCTCTTCTGAACAGGAGTGGTGATTTTCCTCAATAATCAATGCAGATCCTAGGCATTTGTAATTTTCTTCTTAGGCACATGTTTCAAATCACTGGAGAAACATACTCAGAGGAATATTGTGTTTTGTTGGGTTTTATTACCCTGACCAACCGTGGAGTTTGTTACAAACAACAATAAATTAGTAAGGATATACTATATCCATATTGCCATCCTTTGCAAAATCCCATATAAAAACACTCAAATTGTCCTTCTTAAAAGTAGATACGTGTTTCCTTGAAAATGAGTCTACAGAGATTGCTTTTGCCCACTCCAGCTGTTTCACAAATAAGTTTGTTTGTAAGGACATGGAAAAAACTATTGACATCCTATGACCTTCAGAGGCTGGGCAGGACTTATACCTGACAGGTCTTTGTGTGCTTTCTTGCCAGATATTCATCCTATTGAAGTCTTTCCTGGGTTGACCACCTGGCTGATTGTTGACAGACAGACCAGTTATATGTTTCTTTCCTGACATGTCACATATCCATAATAGTCACTTTGGTGTTTTTTAAGCCCTGTTTAAGCAACAGAATGGAAGTGGTGTCTGTGGCAGCAGCTGCTCTGTGAGCAGTATGTTGTAGAATAGTAGAGGTTATGTGACTTCTGTCCACCTGCTTTGAAAATGAATCCTAACTGTACACACAGTTTTCTCACACCCCTCCAATTTCTTTGAAGAAACTCATGTATGTGCTGGGTTTTCTTTTCTTCTGCCCATGCTCTTCATTATATACAGTGGTTAACTCTGGGTGACAGTAAACAATTACCGTCTGCTTATGTGAAACGTGTTACTCCTTGCTTTGAAGGTATTCTCCTGTTAGTGTTGAGACAAGGTAAAAACAACTTTTAATAGATCTGTAAACTGTACATACTTTTTGAAACAGTTCTTTCTTCACCCTTTGGCTACATTTCTGGTACAAAGCATGTTGTCATTGAGTCTTTTTCATATTAATAAATAGATTTCAGCTCATCAGTGAATTTTTCCTGAAAAACTGTGAAATAGATTTGTCTGTGTAATAGCATCTGCAAATCCTCCAATCAGATACACAGTTTTATGCTTAATAAAGTGCTTTTTCTGGCATGAGATTTAGAGTTCAACTGGTACTATGGTATGGTTCAACTATGCTGTCAAAACACTACATTCCTACAGAAATTTAACTGCATATACTCTAGGCCTTTTGTTATTGTAGATGTCACCAAAAAAACCCTACAGCTGTAATGCACTCTGCTGTCTCAGTACACAGATCTCCCATGGAGCCGTTCTGAAACACTGGCATATAGAGAAAAGGACTTCCAAAGGAATCATTGTAATGCAAAGAAGGCAGGATATTTGAGTTTATAATGCATGAATTTTTCTGATGGGCTACACTGAGGTTGGAGGGTGGTCTGCTGACTTACCAAATGTGTGGGTGTGTTTTCTGTTTTGCAGTGCATGAGAGTTTTCAGTCTAGTAAAATTTTTCTGTTTATAGAAATAAATGGTTGTCACTTCTGTAATTACAATTAAGTAGCAGTTAATGCTTGCTTTGTCCAACACTTGTGGCTGACTGCAGTTCACATCTATGAAAGTTTTTTGCATGTTGCTTTTTTCTTCTTTAGTCCATAATGGAGGACTTTGAATTGCTCATTTGTAAAAGCTCAGTGCTTTTATTAATGAAGGTGTTAACAATCTTTTCAGCATAAAACACAGGCAATAGAGTCCTTTCATGTGTGCATTTGAGTGAATATTTTAAATTCTCTTATTTCTTTGCTAGGGAAGTGTTCTCTGTAGCATTTAATTTTTTAATATGAAAAACTATTAGCTACGAGCTTAATTGAAGCATCATGAGTCAGATGATAACAAAATAGGGTAAAATGCAACAAATATAATTGCTTGTCTGCTGTTTATAGATTATCTAAAGAGCAACCCTGAAGTTGACACTGAGTTTCTGAGTGGCAACTGTGAATTTGACAATTAACTTGTCCATTGCTGAAAACTGTTGGCATCAGCAACTGTTGGCCCACTCAGGAAAATGGTATTGCCTGGTCTATCTGGTTTCCATTTTAGCCATTATCACCACTTCTGCTGTGTTGAAAACTGTTCTAAATGAAAACTTCAGTTTTTCTAAAATTTGTATCTTGCTTCAAAAGTAATTTTTTCTTTTCACTCCCCAGTGTTTCCTGCCCCCCTCCTTCTCCATGGTGTTTCATGTTTAACATTCAGTCAAGAGTACAGAATACAACTGAACATGTTACAAAGGGTATTTTGAGTAACCTTTACTTAAGATTGTAAACTCTGAATGATCGCTATAACCACACTCATAAAACAATGAACTTTCATAAAATAAAAATTAAACATAAATAAAATGTACATCTCACAAGGATGGACCTTTTCGTTCTAAGGTATATCAGCTGGGTTATAACTGGCTCTAGTTAACACACTGTATTCAGCTATAAAAATTCTTTCACCGTGAAGCTCCATGACACTCAAAGGTGTGAAATTTCTTCCTACCTTTGAAAACATCAAACAAATTGTTTCCAGTCTAGCTTTTACAACTGGAAGTTCAGTGATTGGTGAAGGAAAGGGGCAGATACGTCAACAAGCATGAAAAATACTGGTCTCAGGCTGGAAGAGACTCATAAAGAGTTAATTGGTCCAACCAGATTTCATTGTCTATACTTAAAATATATCTACATGTATCAACACCAAATGCCAATTATATTTTCAGCAATATGTAAGTAAAATGGTGGACTTAAGTAAATGTGATCAGAATCAGCTTGAAGATTTCTTAGTTGCCTGTTAAGCTGTGTGATGATCCTGATGTCTTTTGATTTCACACTGAAAAACTGGATTGTGACAGGTTAGCTGTGATCACATACAGGTTACAGTGCATTAATTTTTTTATCCTGTTATATGTGTTCATAAAATATTTTAATCTATTTGAAGGATCGGAGGTATGTGATATATCTGTGCAGCACAACTACATGAAATTCTGAAATACACATGGCAGTGCCAGTTGGTTGCTTCTCATTATCATGGGCAAAATGTGGTTGAACATGTAACTGAAACCGCATCTCATCATTTTTATTATCAACACTCATTTTCAATTGCTTGTAAGTTTTTTCCAAGCTGTACCATGCAACTTTTCAAAAGTGTTTATTTGTAAATAAGATTATCAATACTACAGACAAAACAGCCCAATTTAAAGCAAATTGTAGAATCATTCTAGTTTCATGTTCTTGTTAAAACACATTTAAAAACATGATGGTAGCTTAATGTGCAATATGAAGTGGTTTTGTCCTAATTCAAGGCAGCTCGCTACAAATGGACTTCTATAAGTAGGTAATTTCCGTGAATTGACAACATAATAAGGATGCAGGTCATGGTTCCAGCAGAAGATAGACACGGAAGCTAGTCCTTTCTTTAATTTGCTATGTTGCCTTAGGGAAAAGTTCAGTGGGTGAGGAGTCAGCCAATGCACCCCTTTAGTTCCAGCTTTTCTGTTTACTTGGTGTTAATTTTCTTTTTGACATAGTTCTATTTTCTCTACATAGTCTGGCTTCTCTATAACAGCAAACAGGTGCAGTCATCTGCCTGTATACCTAATGTTTGTTTTACTAAAAGTGCAGAGTAAAAAGCAGTGATACTGTTTACAGAAGGAGCAAGAGGCATTTGAGAAGAACATATTAGTTGAGAATAAATGTGGTTTATTTATGGTGTGAAAAAATGACGGTGTCCCTTCTTTCTGCTACTGCCACTTTCTGTTTTCTTTTCCTTGTGTTTTGTACCATAAGATTAGATGGAGTTCCATCACTTTAGATCTGAAGCCAGACAGGTTATATCCACCATCTTAGGAAAATAGGAGTAATGCAAAATCTGGGATAAAATAGAAGCATACATAGTGTGAAGCACAGAGTTAGGAAGGTAGTGGCTGCCTAATGTTGGGCTCTCTTGTCCAAGGCTGCATCTACTTGTGCAACCTTCTTTTATCTGTTCCATCCAGATACTGAACTGATTCATGTGAAAAGCAAAACAAAAAATGACTAGACAAAAAATTTGTGTCTAGTCATGGACTTTTGACAGTTTTGAGAGATGGTACTTCAAATGTACATTGAAGATGAGAACAGCATTTCAAATGCCTCTAAATAGCTCAAGTTTTAGTCTACAGATGGGAAGAAGTTTCTACATTAAAATATTGATACTAAAGTTTTGATCTCCACCTTCAGCTATATTGTTACTGTAAAATGATTGGGAGGTTGCAAAACTTTGTTACAAAAGTGTTGGGTATGGAAGGCTCTCTTTTAATCTGTTATCTACAGCAAATTTATTAGGGTTGTAGTGCATATATTTAGCTGTGCTGCCCATACCAACTGGCTTAAATATGTTGCTTCTCAAGGGCAGAACAAGAGAGAAGGACTAATTCCTTGCATTCTTTCATGTATAGCATGAAGCGAATCACAGGTTAGAAGTATCTATTGATTAAGTCATGATGGCAGCTGCTGAACTGGAAGAGATTTGCATCAAAACTTTTGATTTGCAATCAAAAAATGATTTTTGTTGCACCTTCAAAAAGGATGCATGACATTACATCTCAAGAACTTTGAAGTGTCAGGCTGAAGCATTCAAAAGTTAGTGGACGTCAAGGTCTCTGATTGTTTTTCTGTGTGTGTATGCAGAATGACTGTTACAAATTGCTAGGTAATGGCAGATTTTGCACTTAAAATATGGGATGGCTTTCAGCTCAAGGAAACCAGAAGAAATATGGTTTGATATGTTCTGGAATAGATGAGATCTGCAGAATTAAAATGACTTTCTGGTTCAAATTCTGATTGGTTTTAATGTTGGATTGTTTTTTTGTTTATCTGTTTCTGTTTTACAGTGTTATGTGGGAACCAATGGGAGATGGTAAAAAGATTATTTCACTGGCTGATAACAACATATTATTCTGGGATTTGCAGGAAAGTTCAGCCACAGCTGTGGTAAGAAATTTTTTTTAATAGAACATTATCTACTCAAATGTAGTGCAAGCAACAATATTCGGTAGCCTAGAATTTGCTGATATTTTTAACTTTGCTTCAGAAATATCTTGTTGCCTTTAATGTGTGTGTGGGGAAATGAATATTCTATCAGTTGTCTTGAGTGTTTAAGAGCTAACTCTAGCTAGTGGGTAAATATTTTCCTTGTTCTAGACTTCCCTTTCCTACTGGTTTTGCAGTGAGTAATCTAAAATAATGTACACATTTGGTGAATGTGTACAAGGGAAAAATGGTGATCAGTAAAGCTAAAGGTATATTAACTCATGTTGGTTAATAGCATGCAGCCCTTTAATTTACAACCCTTATATGCATAGGCATAATATAAATTTCTCTATTTGCTATGTGCTGTTTTGGAATTCTGAATATAAGTGTTATTTTGTACTATACTGTTTATTCAGATTATTTCAGTTATTGTTAAAAGCTTCTTGTTCAGGAACATGTATTAAAAAAAGTGTCATTGGCATAGATTTTTGTCTGATTATGCCATGTCATTGATTGTATATGAAAAACTTGGAATGTTTCTGTATGGAATCATTTAGGTCAGTGTCTGTGCTTAAAAATGGAAACTGATTATGTCAAGGATATTATTATTATTCGGTTTATATGTTGCCATTTCTAGATTTAACTCCTAAAGTCAGGGTTAATTTTTCTTCCTGAATGCTCAATATCAGGTTTTTTTGTGTCCATAAGCTCTTCTTTGTTGGTACCATCTGACTGTGTACAAAGAAATGCACACAGTTATTATTTTGAGTTATTATTTTGCTAGATTTCACATAGTATCAATGTAATGTAATATAGTTTAATCCTTTATGTTCATAATTAAGCCCTTTGGGTTCCTTCACTAGATGAGAAAACTTCAGCTATTTTTTCACCTGCAACTTCAATTGGTGTTACGTTGCCTTCCAAGGCTTCTTCAAATTAGTGTTTGTTTTTATCAAACTGATGTTGAGAGTTTCTGACAGCTTGCCTCCAGGAGCTTGTCTGTGGCATTGTATCCACTGGATTTGCATTACACCTGCATTTAGTTAGTATTTCTTTTCTAATGCCTGCATAATACACAAACTCTTTTAGAATGTTGAAAAACTACTTTGAGGGTGGTATTGCTTCATGCTATACCTCTTCATGTCTCTTTGAAGTACTGGGACTACTAGACAATTTAGCATTTTCCCCTTCTCCTACTTTCACTCTTTGGGCAGTTCTGTCCTCTCTTGCTATAATTCTTTTGAATGCTAATTAGTATTTTCACTGTTCCAATCACTTTCTCATAACTGTCTCAATTTTCTTCCTAATCCTAACCTCTCTGAAATGGCTCTGCCGATGGGAGGGTGTTGGAACTAGATGATCTTTAAGGCCCCACCAAAGCAGACTATTCTGTGATTCTCTATTATTTCCTTTGGGATGCTGTCCAGTGTGTTTATCAGTTTCTCTGTGTGGGAATCTTGTAATGAATGCCAAATTCCTTTTTAATTCCTCATTTTATTTTGCTTGGGATTTATTTACTAGAATTTGGTATTTTGTCTCTTCCTTATACTATTCCTTTTCTCAAAACTAACCCCTCACTCCATCACACAAATATTTGTGCATATAACTATGATTTCCATTTTCTTTTCCCTTCCATTGCTAGCATTCTGCTCTGCATAATTTTGGAGAGGAGTAGACTCTTCAACAAATTATGTAATTTCAGCATGATTTTGGGAATCAATATTTCTGTCCTCAAAGAAGTATTCAACTTGCTGATCCTTTTCAAGTAGTGTTCCTTATGTAGAATATTTTTTTATTGTTAGTTTTAAAATATGCCTGTACTACATCAAATATTGTTGGCACAAAAGGACTCCAGAAGGCAAAGTAAGTGATAAAGGACCTAAGGGGATTAAACCTGTGACATTTGTTATATGCTTATATTTGACAAAATGAAACAAGTAAAACCAAATGTGAAATTCTGAATCAAAAAAACCCCTGCTTCTAGTCATGAAAGCTAAGACTATGAAAGTAGATATCAACCCTTGACCAACATGTTGACATAGGAGCATTTTGAAATGTTTGTTAACAACTTTTGTTTGCAGAAGTTAAGAATGTTATTTAGATTTTACAGTCAGGCTCTCAGGAGACTTGATATAGAATTTGACTGATTCTCTGTATTTCCATCTAAAATAATCTGGTATCTCATGAGAGTGCACTGTAAATGAGAATTATTTGTGATTAAAATTTTTTACCTGAAAATAACTGTTTACCATAATCAGTCTTCTGCTCCAGCAATTTTGAGTTGCTCTTAGATGATATTCGCTTCAATACTAAGTCAGTATATAATGCTTTTAAAGTGAAGTCCATGGAAACTTGACTCTCAGACGTATCTCCACACGTCAAAATCTTAAACCAAGTAAACCTCTTCTGAGATGACTGAGTCTGTTGCAATTCTGTTGAATTTTTCTGTGCAGCAAATTTGTCTCAAACATGTCTGTGGATTCCTAAGTGGAGTCCAGCTGGACAAGTCTGAGGAAAGCATTGGGCATCTCTTTAAAATGCCTGCTATAGACTTTCTAGTAATTCACATGAAGACAAGCTGAAGTCCAGTAGGACTGGACAAAGTAGACTTTTTCAGGACTAGAATCAATTGCAGTATATTTCTGAAATCTTTGAAGATCACCTCCTTCCTAAGAGATTAACTCCCCATTAAAATCCATATAAGCCTGAAAAACAGTAACTGTTATTCTGTAGCCATGTAGCATTTTATATTTGCAAAAAATTATGTAGGACTGATAGTTACAGGGAGCAATGAAGAAAAATAAGCCAGGTTTCATTACAGAGATGGCTTTCTCTTTAAAAGAAAAAATAATTAAAACCCTCCACCAAAAATTAACACTCTACCCCCTACTTAGCTGCTATAGTATTTAGAATGTGAGAGAAATCTGTGAGAACAGGTTGGTTAGAAAACAGATAACATTGGTAGGGGTAACCAGTAGATATTTTCCTTTTGGTTATCACCGTACACAAGAAGTGTTTGTAACCAATGAGCTGTTGGTGAAATAGTGATTTCTTTCTGTGAGTATCCTGTTTATAAGGAATTGTTGAATGCATAATATATCACAACTCTGAAAAACATGTGATTTGTATTTTAATGCTTTTTGATCAGAATATAAAAAGACTTTTCTTGAATAAAAAAGAGCTTTCTTGGGCCCAGAAAACTGATACAGAACACCTACAGCAAAAAAAATCAGGTCTTGGTACATTTAAAAAAGAGGCATGTTAAAACAAATTAGAAAAAACACATTTGCTTTATATTAAGATACACAGAGAGATTATGTAAATGACAAGAAACATTGTGCTTAGTGTTCGTTAAGATAAAAAGTTGTCCATTTTTGGCAGCTCTTAGCCACCTGATGTCTCATCACCTGTCATGCTGTTTGGTTCAAGCAGACAGTGACTAAGTAGTAAGTAGCTCATATTGAGGAAACTTCCTTGTCTGACTGTCCAGGAGCCACTCCCCTAGTCACACTCCCACCGCCAGAGACTTTTCCTGCTGGGACTGAAGCCCCCTCCCCAGTGGGCAGCTCCACTGAGCTGACAGGTCCCTGCTTGACTCCCCACACATCCCACAGTCAGTCACACAGTCAGGAGGTTTCCCTACCGGATCAACCCCAGGTTTCCCAGAGCAGAGGCTCAGACTTGTGGTTGCCTTTAGTAACTTCATCAGGGTGCAACAACAAAATAACAGCTGGAGCCGGTGCCAAGGAGGGACCCCAACAAAGGAAACTCTGGGCTTTTTTACCCTCACAGTCTATACCTCGGAAGTCTGGGAGCTCCTGCTGTGTCTGTGAGTGTCCAGTCACGTGGCGGGCAACACAGGTCCATCTGCCCTTTGTTGTGCAAAGGGTCAGTGCCTGTTCCCAGCCTCCTGCCTCAAGCTCCCATAATTTCCCGCCACCCAGAGCTCAATGTACAGCTGGCACTGCAGCTGCACACCAAGCTACCTCAATGTTTTCCCCAACACTAGTAAACATGTATTCTGTAGGGACTGTTGAGGGGAGAGTGTCTTTACAAAGTATACGTGTTCCTATAGACTTATAAGTGAAATAACAATGTACCTTTGTGTGTTTATATATATTGTTAGAACTGAATAAATCAAGAGCCTAGAATTAAGGTAATAAAAATGTCCGCATGTTGAATTTTTTTTCCTATTTTGTTAAAAACATGATGGTGCTTAAGTTGATTAACATCATCATTGTTAACTAAAAGTAAGATCTGGTCCACTGTATCTGTATTAGATAGTAGAGGTAAGGAGGTACTCATTACATTGGTGCAGAACTGGTCTTTCTGTTTTAATAACATTTCAGTTGCTTCCTTTTTGGATATATATATATTATAGGCAATATTCAATGGTAAGTGGCAAACCAAATGCTACTCTTTATGGACTTTTCATGTTTATGAATAAGTTTGTTTAAAATTCAGGTATAACAGGTGAAAAACTGGAAATATATCTTGAAAATTTGCATAGGCCAAAATTTCTACTTGTCTACACTGATCAAACTTTCTGAGTCTTATTTGGTGTATCTTTTGTATCTGCCTGTGGTTTCAAGTCGCATTGTTTCATTAGAATTAGAATTTTAGGATTCCCAATATGTTCACAGCTTCTTTGTAAAAGAATCACTGGTGTGTTTGTTCTCTGAATTATTTGGTCAGTTTGCTATAAAAAACATTTTCTTATCATAACTTACTATACACTTCACTGGATTCATTTGGGGTGTTTTCTGCTTTTGTTTTGGTTGGATTTTTATTTCCTTTCCATGTTTTTTTGCTAACATGTTTCCTCATTACAGTATTTAATACAGGAATATTTGCCTGTATTTGCAATAAGACAAGCTTCTCCTTTCCTTTTGATCACTCCCTTTATTTTTGTTTTGAGGACGTTACCTTCTGAGGTGAAACTAATCTTATGCTCGCTGCATCATTACCTTTTGCAATTAAATTAGCCGTTCTTCGCCATTTATAATCATTAGCTGTACCCAAGAGAAGCCCAACCAATCCACAAGGTGTGAGTTGAGTCTGCTGAGAAGATGACAGTTAATATTTCTGTGTATACACTTAAGGTCAGATGTTGCCAAATCAGTAGAACTCTTCCTTGGGAAAATGCAATATGTTTGGCATGGCAGATAAGTGCAACAAAATGAAATGGAGATATTAAAATCTAGATATTTTTCTGGTTTTCATATGTTTTCATGAAGGGATGAATAGTGGTGTGGTTTTGGTAATTTTAATCCAAGTTACTAGTTAGATTCCTTCTGAATTTCTTGTCCCTTCTGGATTCTTTAGCAGTGTTAAGATATAGGTGGTCTTCATTCAGAACAACAGATAGTATCTGACAGTGGCATTCCAGGCAAGGCAGAATATATTGTGGGGAAGATTTCACAGGCTATCTGGATAAAAGTGATGTATCCAAATATAGGAGGATGTTAGGAATAAGCATGAGATGCTTTCTTGGCAAGATTGCTGCTGTTTCTCATGGTAAGGAAATACCTTGTGGAGTTCAGTGGAGAATTTTTTTAGAGTGCCCCATAATTACTGCAAGTAGCATAAACATAGATTAATTATAGGAGGGCAAAAAACTGTCAGAAGAAAAATAAAAGGAAAATTACTGGATCAGAAAGAGGATAGAAACCAGCTCTTAAAGAGTTGGAATCAATTTTATTTAATGGTCTCCTTAACGATGGAATAGAAGTAGGAGTGAAATAATGAAAATTATTGCTGACAGAACATGAATCATCAGTATATAGGAATAACAATGTATTTCAGGGAATGAACTTGATGTTTTGTTTAATTTTTCTAGTATAAAGCAGAAAACTTCTGTTTAAGGAATAAAAATATTTTCTTGCTGTGACATAGCAACTCAGCACTTAAAAATAACTGGATTCTGCTACTTAGTTATTGTGAGAGTAGCCCTGAACTGCCAGTATGATAAGGCTATTTGAAAAGGCAAATAGTTGAAGGATGGTTCAGGAGACAAGAACAGTTATGAAAGGACTATGTGGCATGGTTGCCTGCAATGGGAGGAACTGAACTCAATGAATTTAAAGTCCTCATCAACATTAGTGTTTCTGTCAATAACAAACCAGAAAAACACTCATGCCTTCTTAATATCAATCTCAAAATAGTCTGCTTGGGTTTGTCTACTTAATGTAGCCCTTACTATATCTTTCTTCCAAGTACTTTCCTGTTCTGTTCTTGGACATAAGTAAACTTTATGTATCCATGTGTCTCTTATCAAGGAGTCCATTGCATAAAGAACCACTTTCTTTTGTTTCCTGTTGAATCTGACTTGTACAGGCTTCCTTTGATGGCCCATAGATCTTTTCCTGGAAGAGAGCATGAACAATTGGTTCACTGTCTCCATGCTGCTTGTGGTGTTTCTCCATAATCTCTGTACTCTTTATAGTTTAATATATATTGGCTTTTGGATTTTTTGAAGGATATTGCTTATCCTTTCCTCTTTCCAAACCAGCCCTTGTGAGACCAAATTTTGAAGGAGAAAAAGAGCCATCTCATTCCTTACTGATGTTTTGATGAAAATAAGTTGGAGTAATTGATATTTTCGCAGTTCCACTTAAGCACTTAGGAACAGAGTTAAATCCATCTGATAACCATTTCACATTGTTCAGCATTTCCTCTAGACGTTTTTTCTGAAGTCAGTGTGTGATCCTTGCACATTGCAAGAGCAATACCTAATTTTGTTGTCTAAAAGTAGACATTCAATCTTACTCTGTTCCTTTCTTTTTTCCTTAATGTAAGTCACATTTTGTGTAGTAAAATAATACCATAAATCGTTTTCCTTCAGTATCCAGGGAGGCCCTCAGACCTGCATGTCTTAATCTTCTGGGCAGCACAGATCCAAATCTTCACGCAAGAATAATGTCTAAAATACACCTTTGTCATGTTTTCCTTTCCTTTTGTAGTCAACTTTTCTACCTTAAAAGAGGGGGAGGAAAGGGTTCAAGATAAAAACAGAGCTTGCTTACCTGTCCATATATTTAGGTATCAATTAAAATTAGAGCGAAAGGTTTTTTTGAACCTTCATTTGTGATTCTGAACTACCAACTTTGCTTCCTTTATTTCTTGTATTTCCAGTAAGGAGACTTGTAGACCTCCTTCTGTTACAGGATTCCTTCTTAGGTATGAAAATTTCCCTCCCTTGTCTCTTAATTGTCCTTTAAATCCAGTTACTTTCAGGTTCATAGAAGACATGTAAAAGAACATAGAGTTGATTGAGAACTTGGCAGAATATGTAGTTGGACATCCATACAGGGAAAAATGTTGGCCCATCTAACGTGTGTAATTTGTTTCATATGCTGTTAAGGAATAGCAGGGTATGTCTGCTGGCCTCAACCCTAAACTTTTGACTGAAAAGAAGAAAACTTTGATCTTTTTATAATAGTTTATATTATAAAAGTTGAAATGGAAAGACTTAAAAATTGTCTGGAATGCTGGAGAATGTATTGTCTACTGCTGACAAAGACCCTCTTCCCTGAGTCACATTTTGGATCTGTGATGCTTTCCATCTCAAGAACAGATTTTGGAAATACCTGATAGGAGATATTCTTTTTGTTGGTACTGTCTTACTGTCAGTAAACTCAATTTCAAGCTCAAACTCAAACCAAAAAGGGGCAGCATCCCAAGGAGAAGACTCCAAGTTAACAATCTCCAATCAGCCACAGTAAGAGACAGTTTCCAGGCAAACCTTCAGACTAGGCTCGAAAACATTCCCACAGCTTCTGCAGATTCCTCTCCTGAAACTATCTGGCACCATATTAAAAACAGCATCCTGCAAACCTCTGAAGAATCCTTAGGGAAGAATCCTTAGGGTTCTCCCTCAAGAAGAACAAGGACTGGTTTGACGAAAACAACCAAGAAATCCAAGACCTGTTGAGGAAGAAGAGAACCGCCCACCAAGCACACCTTGCACTGCCATCCTGTCACGCAAGAAAAACAGCCTTTTGTCTCGCATGCAGCAAGCTCCAACAGAAACTCTGTGACATCCAGAACAAGTGGTGGATCGATCTAGCTTACTGTCAGTGTTAACATTTACTTCCTTCCCTCCTCCCAGTCTGTCCTTTGTATGGACAAGACTGCTAACTAAAGAAACTTAGTATAATATTCTAAAAGACCCACACAAGCCATGCATATTCTCTTGTGCCTGGAATCTAGTGTTTGTCAAAAATCAACAGTGCATTTTATTATCCTGCATCCAGTGTCCTGTGCAGTGTCTTTTATTTCAATAAGTAACCTGCAAGTTGTAGAAAGGCCTTCAGACAGTATTTGCTCTGGAGGAGGAATGGTGCTAGAGGAGTAGGTTTGGCCACAGTGTTATTACATTGTTCATTAACACATGAGCAAAAAATTTTTGGAGGGCAACACATTTTAGGTAGCATTAGGTAGACTTCAATGATAGAAGAGTTGTAATTTCTAGATTTTTAATGGTAATGCTAAAGAGATGTGATATTCTTGGTGGAGCTGTAGTAGTAAAAAGTTAACAAAATACATAAATGGACATTGGAACAATATGCAAATAGGTTTAAGCAGTCTTGTACTGACAGCATATTTTTCTGTTGATGTCAGTTAAAGTTTATTTAAGCACTTTGTATGTTTTAGTCTTTTTCATCCATCAAAGTGTAATATTTCTGCTGAGAAATCTAGTATTTAATAGAATATTTATGTTGTATTAGGATCCAACAAGATCCAGCACAGCTTTCATGAAATACCTCATAGTGAAATAGTGAAATGTTTTGAAATATGGAAGTTGTGTGAAAGATGACCAAAGTCATGCTATCTGCCTAACTGCTCAAAATTTGTATAAATTTAATATCTGATTAAATGCAAGTACTTTGGTTTTTCTTCCACCCATGTAGATATTAAACAGTTTCAGAAAGTGATTAGAAGTAAAAGTAATTTGCAGTGTCTGCAGCTTCATTTCTCCTCATGTGCACATGGAATTGGGGTATAACTTGCTATACAACTTCAAAGAGAAAGTTGATTACTTTGGACCTTCTTTTCATTAACTGTGGAGATGCAGAGCTGCCTGTTCAATGAGATGTAAGCCCGGTTTTGGAACTGAAACCTTTAATTATCACAGATAGTAGATGTGTGATCCAGTATCTACTGTTATTTCAATGGACATGGGCACCTGGGCCTTGATATTTCTTATTTTTTATTTTTTTTAAATTTTAAAAGCTGCTATGTATTTATCCAAGGGTCTTCAACACCATAATTCTGTTCCTACAGATAAAATTTGGCATTTTGACATTGAAAAAGTCTCGTAAGACTGTTAACAAAGCTAAATGCGTGTTTGTGTGTGTGAGGCAGCTATGAATTTCTGCAATGTGCCCATATTGTCTATCTACTGTTTCAACAAATGATCTAAAGCTGGTTTTTTAATTTATACAGTAGTACAGTACTTCTCATATTTCTGAAGACATTACAGTGCATAAGCCTTTGTAAAAATTACTCTGAGAGAGAATATTAGCTCTAGCTTTTAATTTTTTTCTCTTTTTACTTTTTTATCCTAGGAGATGGTAGTCTGCACTTGGAGCAATAGGCTATTGAGCAGTTTTTGTCTTCAGAGGAACTAATTTCATTGTAATGTTACATTTGGAAACATTTCCAGATTTGTTTTGTTGTTTTAGCTCTCTAGTTCTGCAGCCTTGGAAGGGAAAGGACAATTAAAATTTACTTCTGGAAGATGGAGTCCACACCACAATTGTACACAGATTGCGACAGCCAACGATACCACTGTTCGAGGATGGGATACACGAAGCATGAGGTAATGAGAAATTGCACTCGTGTTCTCTAGAGAAGACATTCTCCTTTGGAGATAGATTTTTTTTTTTTTCGTTGCTCCTAACATTTTATTTTTTTTTTAGATAATGAATGTGGCAAACCTATAATTTATAAAAGGAGTAGTTGTGCTTGCGTAGCTCATATATTTATGATTTAGTGAAGGGTTTTCTCTGGTTTTCCCCCTCAGCTTCAATACTAACTTACATACTGAGTTTTACCGAACTATGTATCAATCTCAAAGATGATTTGTTTAGTACATAGGGATTACCTTAATGAAACTGTTCTGTAATTCAGCCTGAAAATGATTTAACAACAGTCCTGGCCATGTGATGAACTTTCTTCATAGCATAGTATTTAAAGGTGATTTTAATCTTTGAAGGCAATTCACAGGTTAAGTTCACTCTTTACTATTTTGATTTTAACAAATGGAGTTCTGTACAAAAGATTGTAGCATGCTAGTTTAAGAAACCACTGAATCTATCAAAATAATAACCAAATAAAAGCTTCGAATATACCTAATAAGGTGTTTTCTGCCCTGCTCAGTTATGATTTTGATAAGCAAAGGAGTGATGTTGTGCACATCTGTTGCCATGACTACTAAAGCCTGTGCAAGCTTTTTTAAAATACGCTTTATCCCTTTAGCACATAGTAATTTATCACTAAACCGAGAAGACTGATGTCTTGTAATAACTTTTGTTGCCTTAAAGGTGGATGACTTTAAATTTAGTTCTGTGGTTCCTGCCAACTGAGAGATGTAGCAATAAATCCCTGTGTTTGCCAGCTTTGTGTGTTTTTACCAAAAAGGTTTATTTAATTAAGGAAAGGAAAGGTAAAAATACAAATACAATAATTAAAAGTCACTTCCTGTATGTTTGTCATCAAGTTTGAAAGTCCTGGTCTTTGCTTTATGAAATGATACATAAAAATCTAACTTTATGTGGATATTTTGGTTTATAAGGACTCTTTTAAATGAAGTGTACAAAAGCGGAAGGAGAGGTCAAAGGAGAAGGGTTTTATTAAATTTACATTTTTGGTGATATTTTATAATCATCCTATTTTTAACATATAGCATGCAGACCTTAAGATTAAAGCCTGTGTTTCAAAGAGAAAATGTTAAATATTGTGAGGTCTGCTTCATGCTCTGTCTCATTAGAAAAAGCATCTCTATCTTGCATTAAATGAGTTCTCTGAGTAACTTCTGTGAAGGTAGATAGTCCAGATATTAATAAGATCCTCAATGAAAGGTGTAGCTTGGTTAACACAAACAAACCCCACAATTCTGATTGCTTTAAGTGAAGCTCAGGTTAGATAGTCCTTAAACCAGTTTAAGTACTAGGCAATGCCAAAGAGCTGTTCACGGTATACTTGAAAAATGTATGCAAGGATAAGTCTCATCTGAAATAACACTGTAATATGTCTATAATTATGTGAATATTTGATAATGATTAGTTAGGCTAGAAGTGGGTGCTTAAAGTCAGGGCAGTATAAACTGTGGCAGTATAAGATGCAAAAAATGAGGGGGGAGGGAGGAATCAAGGGCAGAAAACTGCTATACCAGCAAAGAGAGGAGCCAGAATAGCTACTTCTGCAGAGTGTGGTTATGATAGCTGTGAGATAGCTGGAGTACATAATTTTGGAGATATCAAAGAAGGAGAGGAAAGAAAGATTGTTAAGAAGACTCCTAGACTAGACTAAGAAGCAGTCTTATTCAGAGAAGAGCTTGTGAAGAAGGGGAGACAGACACTAGGCTGATTTGATTTAGAGAGAGACTTTTGAGGAAAATTCAAACTCCAAGAATAAATTCTAAAAAATATGAACACAGAATAATTTGAGAAGGTAGAGCCAGTAGCTGGAGAAAATGTATATGTGGTCTGGCATTAATCTTAGGATCTATAAGTGGGAAATTCAGTGCATGTATTATTGCTGTAGGTAGGATGATAGGGTGAAGAAAAGAATATTCATATTTGGGAAAGAAAGGGATTAAGTGGTCAGAATAACAGTTAAGTTGGAACAAAGGCTTTCATGGTGAGCAGTGCTGAATACACAGTGGACTTTGATGTTTCTTTTTAAGCCCTTACATGCTATGAGCAGTGTAAGAAAAAAAAAAAAGAAAGGTGCAATAAAGAAGTGTTTTACTGCTACAAGCATGCTTAAGACTCAAAATTTTTCCCATAGACATATTTTAAGAAATTAAGAGGAAGTTTGAATTTGATTCCCAGAATACCTGGTAGAAATACCTGAAGGATATCCTTAACCTCTGAAACTCAGAGAAGAGTGTTCATGATGAATATTGAGGTAACTTCCCTTGTGACTGCTGTAGATGTCAGGATAGGGCTTAGTAGAAGCCTTGTATACTTCGAATCTCTCCTTATGGAGCTATTTTGCTTTGTAGGTATTAGCAGCAAGAGACTGTTTCATCTTGACAGAAGACAATAAGAATATGAAATTTTCACAAGAAATATGAAATTTTAGTCAGTATGTTTCCTGAAGAGAAACATTTTCTTTTAAAGAAAGGAAGAAGCTCACAAAGTGTTGACAAGTTCTAGGGAAAATTGTAGGAGACTGTCAAGTCTAAGCAGAACTTTAGATGGTAGATGGTGGCTTTGAGAAAACTGATAATGCAACTGTGGAAAAAAAAATAAAACAAAAAAACCAACCAAGCTGAAGAGGCGAGATAGGGAAACAATCTAATGGAACATGATGCTTGAGTAGAGATTCTGGGTTGTTGGCAGTGCTACAAATGTTTTCTCAAGTGGTCCAGATGGATGAGTATGCACATGGCTGAGTAGTTTAAGGGCCACAGATAAATTAGTGATAAGTGCCACAGGTCAGGAAGGTAAGTTCACTATACAGCAGTAATAAAAAGCTGTTGTTCATATCTCTTGCATCCCTTGCATCTCCGCTTTTCATATAGGGAGGAGCAGATGTCATAGATAGAGAATTAGTGTAACTACTTAGGAGTGGAGAAGCTCTTATCTGAAAATATTGTGGTTTAGTAGCAGACATTTTATAACAGTTGTTACACAGCTGTGCTAGAATCATCTGGAACTACTGTTTCCTTTTAACTCCAGATGATCCTAATGCAAACATGGAAAGAGCAGAGCTTCAAAGGAAGCTGAGAAATCTATACAAGTCACTGTTGTTAACAGCTGGGATTTCCCCAAACTGTGCACTAGCAGTGGGAACTCTAGGTCTACGGATGTTAAGGGGATTATGCAAGTTTCCAGGGAAACAGATTCCTGTCAGTGAAGTGCAGTTAGCTTTTTATAGACCATTTAATTTTTTTAATGTGTTTTACAGACAGATATATTGCATAGAAAATGCACATGGACAGCTGGTACGAGACTTGGACTTTAATCCCAATAAACAGTACTACCTGGCTAGCTGTGGAGATGACTGCAAGGTGAAATTCTGGGACACAAGGAATGTCACTGAACCAGTGAAGACACTAGAGGAGCATTCCCACTGGTAGAACAAATTATCTGCATGCTGTTTTGTGGGTGGATGGCTTATGTAATTTATTCAGCTAATTATTTTACCATTTAGGAACAATGCAAACTAACTATGTTTGTGCTATTGTGAATAATCATTTTTTTGCATAGAGGAAAAGTTTCAACATGTCAGTGTTCCTTGCGTAATTGTGAGTTAAGAAAATGTTAGTCTAATTGGCAAGAAAGTGTTGTTAACATTGTTGGGATTTGGGATACACCTTTGAGAAGCACAGCACAGGACTTGGCTGATAGGGGCAGCTGGGACACAGGTGTGCCTTCCCAAATGGAGGCTGATCTGATGCACCTGATGTGCAGTAGAGCAGCTGTCATCCATCGTTCTGTTGTTGAATGGTTAAAACATTTGGTAATTCAGTCCCATTTTTTTCATGCTTTTCAAAGTCCTTCAGTCAGAATATGCAAGTGAGTAATTTTATTCTCTGAGAGAACCTTTAGAATCTGTATCTGCTGCTCTGGCCTGTGGTTGGAGTAAGGAGAGACTGTTGTCTGACATGTGCACTCTTCAGTGGTTAAGAAAAGATGAACAGTTAATATTTAATAAAATTTGGGTTGGAGTAATTATTGAAAAATAAATCTGGACCCTGAAGCTTCTTTGAGGGGAATGAAGAAGTGAATTAACAGAAGCAGAATTTATCCTTTTTCTTTTCCAAAATATTCAAAGAAAAAGAATAAAACAAGAACCTTAAGATGTTTGTGTTAAATTGATATGTAAAATTTGAAGAGAAATATAATCCTATTTTTGTTCTAGGATCTATTTTAAACTTCACTGTCAGAATGTTGTGAGATTTTTGTTTAACAGGCTAATTCTAATCCATATTTCACTTTGGGGAAATTTTTATATAGAGAACTTAAATATTCATCTGACTTATTCAACAATGAATTGCCATGTACCCTCAAGGAATGATATCATTGAATGGTATGTTTTGTTATTTTGTTGGGTTTTTTTTAACTTATTTGTTGAATTTTAAATGTACCTCATAAAAAACAGATTATATGAAAGCTTAAAAGCCAAATGAAGATGGCAAAAAACAGTCTTTGAAATGAGACTTGTTTCTTCTATGTATACTTACAATGTTTAAAAGATCAATGTTAATGCCACTCTTAAAAGAAAATGTTTAACATTGATACACTACCTACCAAGAATCTTGTTCTTTCTGCTTTAACTTTTTTAGGGTCTGGAATGTCAGATACAATCATTCTCACGATCAGCTGATCCTTACAGGAAGCAGTGATAGCAGAGTTATCCTGTCTAATATGGTATCAATTTCTTCTGAACCATTTGGACATATGGTAGATGATGATGAACTCAGTGACCAAGAGGACCAGCATCAAGAAGAGAAGTATGAAGTTTCCTGAGTTTTATGCAGATGCTTATAATTGTCTTTTCATTGTAATGTTTTACATGCTATTTTTTTTGCTGACTAGGATTTTTGTATACAGGCCTTTCAGGTAAGTAGTTTTAATTCCCACTTCATTCTTTACTCAGAGTCTTGGGTGGAACACACTCTTTAAATCCGATTGGCACAGTCTCTCTATGTTCAATGGGGGTTGTGGTGTTCACAGGGGTTGGTGATGCTGAGGGCCAGTTCTAAAGTCCACTGGATCAGTGAAAAGATTCACTTTAAGGGAGCTCTGGATCAAGTCAAGCACGTAGAATAATCTGAGTTAAGTGAGAATTTGAAAATATGCTTTTGTGTTTTCTATGTATGTGTTGTAACCTTTAGGAAATGTTACCAGTCTAAAGAAAAAAATGAGGTTGATTTTTATCCTGTTTTGGAGCACATCTGATTTGCTATTAAACAGCACACAAATGTTGAAAAAGAGAATGTCTTTTTCAGGTGTATCTTGAAATACACCAGAAAGAGCATGTGTGTGTACAACTAATGTCTCTAGCCAGTCACCTTCAGACCAAGTGACCAAATCTCTCTCAAAAGAGGGTTGAAATATCAAGTGGAAAGAAGGGAAAAGGCTTTTTCCTCATGGACTACTATTTTTCATGTCCTGAATACAATAACTTGTAAAAATACTCCTTGTATTAAATATAAAAATGAAGAGTATGTGCCAGTTGTATCTTCAAGGGTTTGTTGTTTTTTAAAAATTTAAAAATTTTAAAAACGTTGAATTGTAATACTCTTCCACACAGTTAAGACTCCTTCCTGAGATCTTTAAGACTCAAGTTAATTTTTAATATATTTGAGAGTAAATTTCCTAATTTTTATTGTATTTTTACCTGGAGACAAAAGCAAGTAGTATGTCAGTTTAACCCTTCCTGGTTCAACCATGTAGAACTATGCATGAATCTACCCACTCATTTATTCTTACCAGATTTGTTACAGTAACTGCCTACATTTTAAAGTTCACAACTGAGAAATAATTATTTGGAGATAACTTTTTTCTAAGGAAAAGAATTCAAGTTCACTGCGTAATAAATAGACAAACTAAAAGTTGCTATATTCTGTTCTTCCTAAGGATTTGTTGTTAGTGGGTTCTCTTTTCAGTTTGTCTGTGTATGTGTTGGCATCTTGGGACTTTATATGCTCCTGTCTTGGAGACCAGAACATGCTTTCATAAGCAATATAACTAGGACTATTGCATGAACATCTGTCTCTTGTTGCAATCAAGTTACCTTCAGTTTCTCTTAACTGCTGATTCAGATCAGAGCAACTAGTTTGCTGCCTTCTCTCTACTTTTTAACTGCTGCTGCTGTTGTTTCTTATAGCAATCACAGAAATGTAAGCACAGGTAGTCTCCCTCTATCATATCTAAAGTCTCCCTAGCCTTTATCATGTGTCTCATAGTAGGCAGGAGGACAAATTTTAAAAACAGGAAAAGAAGATGTACTTCCCATGTGTATCCTCATAGCTCCTGACTATTTGCCATTCACGGACATTTGGTGCTTTCTGAATCATCTTTGGAGACTTTGATTCTTCCATTAGGATTTTCTTTTGTCATCAGCCATATTCTTGAGTTTATCTATTCTCACTAACTGTGTTTTTGTTTGCTCCAAAACATGTTAGCTGTGCAAATGTGTCTAGAAGTAATATGCCAACTGTGTTTTTTTTCTTGCACTGAATAAGGAAAGGCTTCAGTGCTTTCTGTTTGGGAAGCCCAAAGCCTCTGTTGAAAGTAGGTAGTCGAAAATGAGGATCAAACTGTCCACAGAGAAGAGCTATAGGCATGTGGCCAGAGGACAGCTGTGCTGTGTGCTAGTCAAGTCCCCACCCTGGATTATTTAATGCACAGTTCAAATATGGGGAAAAAAAATCAGCTGAAAAATGGGGAACGAAATGTTGTACTAGCTTAATTTCTAGCACCTTGATCCAGAGATAGAAAAAAGTGTACAAAATAAATTAAAATAGAACAGATGAGTGCGAGTACTTGGGATGCATTTAGGTTTCATTCCCCAAGCAAAGCTAATATGCCTGGATAAGAACACAGGGAGTGCTTTTCAATGCCCGCATTGGAACAAAACATTTTAAGCGGGATCGTTCCACATCTATGAATGCAGTTGGTTAAGTCAGGCTTCTCCTTGACCTCTTTCTTTAATGGTTTTGCACTCTGCTGTTGCTTTCTCCCTGCAACACTGAACTTTCCTGAATTCTAAATCTCCTGAAGATGTCTGTCAGTGCCTGTAAGACACTTGCAGAGCTCTGGTAACTGTCTTCCTCTAAAGGGAGATGGTGACTGTCTTATATCCTTTCTTCAGTCTGTGGTCATCCAAACTCCTGATGTTAGTAAGTAAGTCTATATATTGTTGTATTCAACTAGTCTGATAGTCATTTTAATTCTGCAATAAAAAAAGCTACTAAGTTCTTGCTGTTTAGTGTGGCCATCTTTACTCACCAGTCAGCATTCCTTTTCTTCTGTTATCGCAACATATTTATTTGCCTTCTAGGTTTGAATTTTGAACTGTTTAGGTTTCTGTTTGGCATACTGGAAATGTGCAGCATGAGAAGACTATTTGCTGTCTTAGGAGCACCAGCAGCAAGGTACATGCTGCATCTACAACAGTGTTTTCATACTTCATGACTTCTGTGGCCAGAACTTTGTGACAAGGCTCAACTGATAATGGAGGACTTGCTCTTTAATTGAAAAAGCCTATTCTGTATCCATAACAATGAAAAGATTTATATGGTCAATAACATTTTGAGCTTCTACATCAGTCCCAGCAAGGAAGCCATCCTTAAACTTTAATTCAGTGGTAGGAGCTACCAGCTCCCTTAGCTTTCTTAGGGGTTTAGGAGCTTAAGATGTCTGCTGTTTCACTAGCAGAACTGATTACTAAGGTCAGTATGCTACCTTCTCTCCTATGTTACATTTTTTGACAATATGTTCTAAGATGATCCTTGTCTTTGTTATCTTTTGCGGATTGTACCAGAAATTTCACGTTAGGAAATGCAGTTTTAGAGTTTTTCCTGAAGGCTTATGTTTCCATCTTTTTCGTCATAGATGTTAAGCACAATGTCCTTTGATACGAACAGAACAAGATCTAATACAAGCCCTTCTCACCATTATATATTTAAAGCTGAGACATGTGAAGGATTAGTCCTTCCAGTACAGAGTATCTCACTTGAGATTGTAAAGGTTTTAATGAGATTTCTCATTAAAATCTTAATTAGAATTAGAATTATTCTTAATTAAAATTAGAATCATCTTCAGCCGTCAGAATGGACCACAGAAAAAATGGTGGCTGCCCTCTCCATTGAAAGAGACTTCGGTCAAGTTCCATTTAAAGGAGCTGGTGGTTTCTACTTTTTGTGATAGAAATGTAGTTTGGAGCTTTTTGAATAATAAGTTATGTGGTTTCATGATAATACATATGAACTGTGTGATCTAACATAACACCTTTGTATGCGCATCTGTGACTTCAGGAGAGATATTTGTCAGCGTTGATATTTTGAAAAGGATTTGCCAAACATGCTGAGGCAGGCTTTCAGGATATTTTCACACAGCTGTCAATAGTGTTAATTTTTATGCCATTTTGCTTGTGGCATTTATGTCTTGGAGAAATCTAGAAGTCATAGGATTATGCTATGGAATCAACCAAGAGATTCAATTAATTAAAACAGCTTAAATAGTTTCTGTTTTGGGGAATGCTAGGATTCAGGACTTTACTTCATTGGATGTGAAAGAACCTGGGCCAGATTTAGTGCAGCAGCACTTTTCAGTCTCTGGACTATTTTACCTTAAAAGCTCGTAGTTTTTCTGTACTATTTCTTTCTTTAACCCTCATGAGTAGGTATACATTCCTTAATTTATTTTGCATATTAGGACATCTGTGAAACCTGTTATATAAAAATACACTTTTCCTGTTTTTAAAGATCATGTTTTCCTGTAGAAGCAGTTCAGAAAGCTCTTTTTTGAGTTAAAAAAATGATAAGCCTTGGAATAGTGTGAATGACCAATTATTATCTATAAAAATTGTGTTCAAGTATAAACATACTTGAATTCAGTTTTTCTTAAGAGAATGAAGAAGCAAGTAGTGTGTTGTCTAATCTTACCAGAAACAATTTTCTCCTGAAGTTAAAGGGAAAGGGCATCCACATGGTTTATTCTGGAATCCAGTGCCATGCTCTTCAGGATTCATTTTTGGATGCTGCAGTACCTGTTGCTGCTCTATTGATTCACTTCTATTTCATAATGATTTTTAGATTAAAGAGGATTTAATTTTGATGGTGATAAGGAATTAATGATTTTTGCTGACTGAAAACCATTTTTTATTAAATATTGTGGTGACAAAACAGGATTGCAAGCACTGCAAACTTAAGTGGTTGTTAGCATGAGAAGTAATTGGAAATAACAGCTCTCTACATGAAAATAATTATCCAAGGCCGAACAGGCTTCTTTCTCAAATCTGTAGCACAATTAACCTCAAAGTTATCTGGTAAAATAAAAGCTCCTCTCTTTTCATAGAAGCTGGTCAGGGTCGTGCTATTTGAATAAGATTACAAAGAGAACGCAGTCCAGTTTCAGTTCTCTGTGGGCACAGGTCTAAAATTTATGCATGATGTAGGTAGAGATTGCACATTTCATACTGTGAATTCTTAGTGGCATAAGAGTGTAATGCCCTGTCAGTTGGTGCAATAGAAGAATACATATAAGAAAATAAAAGGAATTTTAGTCTGGTCAGAATGAAATCTTTAAAATAGTATGGGAAAACAAGAAACTAGAGAAGCTTTTTAAAGGGCAGTAAGGTGTAGGGCAAGGAAGAAAATAGCTTACTGAGCTTGACAGGCACAACAAGTGATTACCAAGTATGCTTATCAAATGCAGTCTACACAGAGTGTTCTATCAAGGGATCAATAGGCCAAGCACCTACACCCGTGGTACACTGAACTAGCTGTAGCATGGCTATACATGCTATACATAGCTGTTTTGTACACATATAGGCATGCTATATATACGTAGCTATTGTTATACCCACAGCCTGAGGCTTTTATGTAAAAACAGATATATCTGTTTTGGTGACAACCTGAATTATACATATTAAAGTAGCATAGAAGAAAGTTTGCTTCATATCCAGCTCTGTACAGCTACTCTTCCTATTCCTGATCTTCTCAAACTGGGAAGAAATTGCAGTTCCTGAACTCACCTCCCTGTTCCAAAATCTGCCACAGATACCTGACTATCCTAGTATCCAGTCCTCTGTGTTCAGTGTTACGTCTTTAACCTAAGAAAGCTAATAACCTGACCATTTTCATCAGGAGCTGATAAGTACAAAATGGAAAGTTTCTGAGATAGGAATAATGCACATGAAAGTATAGCAATATTCTTTTAAACATTGATACTTTATGAATAGAGTATTACAAAAAGTACACTTGTCAGTGCTATGACATGACCTACTGTATATTAAGGACAAATAAAATTGTAGTAACTGATACCAACAGAAGGGTAATTAAAATATCTAAATAGACAAAAGCATCATAAGATACTTACAAGTTGATTTTTATGTGTTCCACTGGTATGTATTGTGATGAAAATAGTATTTTTGTAGACTTTGTTTATATATATATATATATATATATATACTTAAAAGGTATTTGTTACCTCAACAGTTATGACACTGACATTTATTTAAGTCTTTAACTTCTTGCATTAACCATATTATATGTATAATCTGGGGAGTTAGAAGAGTCTTTAATAAGTAAGAATGTGTAAAAGATGAGTAAAATTTCATTGAGAGTAAATAGATAATTGTGGGATTAAGAAAAGGAACAATTCTACGTACCCTAGATTCATATAGATTCAAAAATGGTGTCCTCAGCCTGTTTTTGGATTACCAAAAAAAGCACACATATAGCCAAAATGTAGAGAAATCTGAGGTGTTTTCTTGGAAATCTCTTAGCATTGGGTAAGGTCACAAACAACTTTGCTCTTTTTGGTTTTTTTGGGTTTTTTAAATTTTTTTAGCGCAGTCTTTCACATACATTAAATGAATTCTGCTCTTTATTTCACTAGCCTAATCCTTCTGGGTTCATTAGCCATTACACAATTTAAAGACTAATCTGTTTTCATTCATCATGTTTGTAAAGGATGCTCATGGGCAGTTTCTTTTGGATGTTCTATATTGTTCCTGAGACACAAGTTGTGATCAACAAGTGATCACTTCCATAAGTAGTCTATGCATAATATTATCACAGATCTATACTATTTAAAACAAAAAAGCAACACCAAAAACTGAACTCATGTGACCTGAAGAATGACATGGAATAACATGGTTTCTTTTTCTGGGAAGGCACAAAATATACTTTCCTACCCAAGAAAAAATTCAGTGTATAAACAAAAGACAGTTAAAAACTATAGTTATAAATGGAAATGCCAAACAGAAGTTCATCTATGGGCTTCTTTCCTGAACACTCATTCCCCTATGACTTCTGTAAATTAAATTAGATGAGCTGTGTTATTTAAATGAAGCACTGAAACAACTCTGAGCATACAGAAAATAGTATAATCTAGAAGCTTATTTGTCCTTGTTTTTCCAACCTTTGGTTAACTGAGACTCCTGGTTAACTGAAAGTCGGTCGTGTCCCCTGACAGCCATGTGCACTGTGCATTACTCCCCTGCTTATCCGGAGAGACATCTGAAACCTTCAGAATAATGGAGTTGTGGGTAAGTGGGTGAGCACTGCGTGAAGCACATTGCTGTCTGGGGACATGACCAACTTTCGCTTAACAGGGCATGGCAGTTAACAGGAACTTAGAAAAACACATTGCAGGCTGTGAAGTGTCTGTGTGTGTTTGTTAGCTCTCTGTTGTTAGATGGTTTGCATCAAAGTAGGTATTAAGGAGAATTTCAAAACAAGCTTGCTCTTTGCAGTTAACCAGAGGGTGCATGTTGGTTGTGCTATGACCTTTTTTTGGTTAGTTGACCTTTAACGCAGCACAAGTAAATTATAAAAATTCTTGAAACTACATATCTGAAGCTATTTTGCAGTATGAGACTACTTTTGGTGTCTTCATTAAATCCAATTGAATTTTAATTGCAGTGTTAGATTCACAGCTGGCTCGGCTGGCTAGGTGGAGCAGGGATATCCTGCAAGCAATTTGACTGTGTTACCGTGTAGTCTTTGTGATTGCAGAACTGCTTTCAGACACCAGTGGTAAAGGGCGAAGACAGCAATAACAACACCTCATTTCTCTAGTAGTAGCATCTGTTTAAATGATTGAATGGCATTCACAAGGCTCTTTGGCTTTGCTTCTGTAAGGAGTATTACAGCTGTAGTGCAAGGCTGTTCCTAGGAAGTGGAGGGATGCTACTGAAGGGCTGACTGATTCCTGTCAGACAGAGACGATTCTCTGTGGGTGAAGGAGCTCTAAGGTCATCCTCTGAAAAGTCACCTACCCTGTAGCTACAGAGTAATGTGCTGTAGTGGTGTTCTGAGAGGAGGGATTTGCTTTGTGAATGGAGGGAAGAAGGGCTGTGCTCAGTTAGCAGAGCACAATCAATGACTCTTGGGTGATTTGGACTTCAGAGAGTTGCCTGAATCTGTTTGTAAGTATTTGCAATGCAAAAGGGAATCTGTCTGTCTTTGGTGATGTAGGTTACCAGGAGCTTGGGTTTTGCAGTGAGAGGGTGAGATATACAATAGTGGGTGATAATCCAGTGCTGATATAAATCTAGCGATGGGAGATAAAAATCAAAGTGTTCAGAGTGGTGCCTCCATCCCCATTCCATTACTCTCGAGGGAATGGGTCCAGGATGGCAGCGCAGGAGAGACTGATGTTAGGGACTGCAACTTCTTACCTATCTACACATCTCTAAGACTGTCTATTATTTTAAGAATTCATTTAATAGTGAAGGGGTAGAGGAAGGGGTGGAGCATGATGAGAAAAAAGATGTTGGTAAAAAGGTGTGTTTAAGTGCGTTTAGATCATGCAGTGTAGTTTAACTTGCTTTAGAGAGTGAGAGAGATGCTTAGTGTAGGTTCTGAGAGACTTGGAAATTCACTGGTTGAGAGTAAGAACTACTTTGTGCCTGCAAATGGGGTCTTTAGCATTGACTTGACTTTTTTGTGCTATCTAAAACATACGTACATGCGAACATATGGTATAAAACATTTCCCTAGAACCTAGTACTGCATTCTTATACTTTAAATGAGATTTTACATATTTAGATGTTAGTGACACTTGATATTGCTTTTAAAATGGAGTGTATTCACAAATCCTTACTATTTTTGTTTGTTTGTTTGTTTTGTTTTGTTTTCTTCAATTTTAGGATTAAAGAGCCCCTTCAGGACAGTGTAATAGCTACCTATGAAGAACATGAAGATAGCGTATATGCAGTTGAATGGTCCTCAGCAGACCCGTGGCTATTTGCCTCTTTAAGTTATGATGGGAGACTTGTTATTAACAGGGTTCCCAGAGCTCTTAAATATCACATACTGTTATAATTTGTTTGGATTATGATGGAGTTGTTATCTTGATGTACACAACCGGTAGGTATTGTTTAGGGGTTTTTCAGGATCTATTTTTATTAAGTATAGATGTTAAAATTTTGTTAAGAATGTCTGTACTAATATAGACACTTCTAATTTGTTTTTTGTATTTGCCTTGGGGAAACTATGGTGCATTGTCTGAAGGCTGTGCTACGTAGATGATTTTTTTTTTTGAGAGGTTAATCACTTTGTGAACTATAAAGTTTCTGGAGATACTGGGTTCTTTTCCTACTATTGCTTTATTACATCAGCTTTATGCAAATATAATGAATTACAGAAATGTTATTATGCTGATACAGGACTGGGACAATGTAGGGTGCATGTAGCAGAAGTGATCTACTTGTTTACAATAATTATATTTTATATTTCTTATATAAACAGGATTCTGCTCTTAACTAGGGCTACATTCTGTTAACTGTTCTGGCCACAAATACAGTTAGGAATGGTCTTAAAAGGCTTTCTTAACACAGTGTAATAATCTTCCATGTTTGCATGTCTTCAGAAGAAATGTTTTTTGTGATAGTGAAACCTTTTAGAATATATTTTTCATTTAAGCCTTATGGTAGTATCAACAAAGTACCATCCTGTAATTTATGAACTAAATGCAATTCTCAGTTATGTCTTGTTACTGGAAACTAAGTTTGTCTTTACCAAAGTCTGTTATATACTCATGTAATATGTTATCCTATATTTATAGATTTAGTTGTGCTGTGAGGGGTTCTGGAGCTATGCCTTTGTTACCCTGAAAAATCTCTTTAATATTTGCCTACTTAGACTTTCTTTTTGATCCTTCTGGCTCTGTGCCAATCTGCAATATGCTGACATGATGTAGCAGGCTTGCAACTAAGCACAAAATATCCTTTGCTATATCCTACTCTTTGCAATATGTGACCGAGACATTGGTCACTGTCTTGTTACAAATGCTGAGAACAGACAGATGCTGCACTGTAGGAGATCACGCAGGAAATTTGAAATGTAGATGGAAGGCACAGTGAAACACGCCTGTACATACTGACACCCCCCCTCCCCTGGCATAGCTTGCACTCAGATGGAAATTCTGCTGCTTGCTCTTTGTGTACCCAGCCTAACTGCAGCACTAATTATTCCATGTTGCCTTTTCACCACCATTACTTTCCTTTGACTTCAGAACCTGGGTATGTGCAATGGTGTTGGTTGCGGTACCATTGTGTAAGACCACTCTGAAAAAAATGGCAATGAACATGGGATGGAAAGATCAATACCAACCTCTTACAGTGATTCCTTCTGTTGCTATGGCAACTGTTGGTGTTAGTGTTGAGGGACAGCCTGCTGCTCACCTCTGTTTGTCCTTACCCACTCCTGGATCGAAACATGTCCAAATGTGATTTGTTGTGTATACACAGCTGCTTCAGTGAGATCACGCTTCGAGAGTATGACTGACTGGTATAGTCCAAAACAGCCAGAAAAGATGACTGTTGAATTCTATTTCTGGCTTTCTTAAAGAACTTACTTGGAAGAATTCATAGGAGTGAAGTAATCCAATTAAATCATTTGCATTATTGTTTGTATTTGTGTTATGATGTTACCTGTTTGCTCCAGAATTAATGCTTCATTGGAAATTCTGATGGTCTGATTTTCTGTGTTAAGATTTTAAACTTGATCTATTTTGAATTGTTCCAATACGTAATTAGGCATGAGCTATTCACTTGTATACTGTAAGAAAAACTACATTTCCAAATTGATATTGCTTCAGTTGTCTGAATATCGAAATCCTTGGTTGGAGTGCTTTATATGCAGAGCTTTTAATCTTCAGACACAAAGCCTTGTTGGGTGTCGTGTCTGTCCCACCTGTGCACCACCCTCTCCACGCCACCCACCCCAGGAAAAAAAACATATACCTCTGCAGTACACCTTTGGTATGCAGGGAAATTCTTTAAAAATTTTCTTCACATTAGCAATAAAGATCTATTGAAACTTTATTGTCTAGCAATGTATATGGCTTGCAGTGTGAAGGTGACAGGGAAATGGCATAACCCTGTGTGGGGTTTGACTAGATTTTTAACATGTAATAAATGCAGGATAGATTTCAGAGTAATTTTTATGTGGTTTTATTTCCTTTAATATTGTAAGCTTATATGAGCTGAAAAGCTCTCTGAACAAATAATGCCAAGAAATGTTTTCTTTTGTTTTAATTTTGTTAAATGTGTATATTACTCAATAGGGAAGATGAGAGGGGATGAACACTCGAAAGGAAGGGACTAGTAGGTCTAATTTGAATGAAAATGCATTACAGTAGACTCAAGAGAGCAGGAAGGGTCAATTTTTAATCATTTTCAGGTGTCTGTAAAGTGGGATCTGAGCTACATGTACAACACTGGCAGCAATATGGAAATGACCTTCATAAAGGAAAGGCTTTTGACAAGGTTTCATCCCAAGCTGTTAGAGCAAGCAAGCTGCTGTAGGATAGAAGAAAGGGTTCTAAGATGGTTAAATAACTGCTTAAAAGATAGGAAATAGGAAGCAGGAAGAAATTACATTTCCTGGCAAAAAAGAAATTACTGATGAAGTCCACAAGGATCTGTGCCTAGGCATATGTTTCACACGACCTTTTGGAAAAAGGGCTGCATAGAAATACGGCAAAGTTTGCAGAGACTGTTCAGAGTAGTAAATATGACTGAAGAACTATGAAAAGGCCTTGCTTCATGGAGTGGCTAGATGATAAAGTGGTAGATAAAATTCAGTGCAGGAAATGTGAAGTAACTAATATGGGAGAACAGTTATTTTACATTCTGTGGGCCACCAATATATGGCTGTTACTTGGAAGTAAGATCTTGGAGGTTTTGTAGATCTTCTAAAACATCAGATTAATAGAGGTTAAAATTTTAATTAAATAAAATTTTAATTAAATTAAATTTTAATTAAAAAAATGTTGGGAATTACTAGCAAGCAAGTAAAGAAAATAAAACATTATTAATCCCCCAAAATAATACATATATTTATACATCTGTGGTGTATGTGCATCTTGAATGCTGTGTGTAGTTCTGAGTTCTTCCATCTCAAACCCAGTGTAGTAAAACTGGGAAAGATTTTAGAGAAGAGTGACAGGAATGATGAATAGCATGCAACACCTCTATGAGGATAAGTGAATAGACTGAAAGGCAGATGGTTGAGAGGGAATGATAAAAGTCCATAAAATCACAAGTGGCAGAGGGAGAGGATGAATAGGAGTGATTGTTCAATGTCTCTCCTGATACCAGAACTAGAGGTTATTGAATGTAATCTGCATGTGGTGGCTCAAAGCATACAAAATAAGGTGGTCTCCACAGGCATGAAGGTGAGCTCTGGTACTCCTCTTTAACAATCCCTTCCCCCTGCAAAAAAAAAAAAAAAAAAAAACCTACACAAAGAGAAGAAAAAAAATCTCATTAATGTTGAAGTTTACATGACTTGAAAGTAACTGAACCAGTACTTGAAAGATGAATCCATTAAAGGTTGCTAAATATAAAGGCAGCATCTCTGGCTTAGAAGATCTTTTTGAACCGTGAATTGCTGGACACTACAAAGAGTACTGGCAGAGAATCCCTGTGTGCTTGTCCAGTCTTTAATTACCTCCCTGGACATGGGCTATTTGCCAGTAGAGGTAGAAAAAAGAAGTTAACAATAGTCTCTTACATTGCTCCTGCATGTTTCTCTCTGCATGTTTACTTCTGTTGTAAGGTGTGTTTTAGGGAATTTCAGAAAACACTCATATCTCAGGTGAATTTCTTACAGAATCCCAGTGTTGTTTTTGGAAACTATCTTGTTGCAAAATACTCCTTGGCAATAAGACTGTGAAGGCAAGCAGATTTGTGTACAGCAAGGAGTCCATCTCTGCTTTGGAAGTTGAAATCATGGTCTGATTTATCTCACAACTGTGGGTTGTTTCGGTGTATCAGAGAATGCTGTTTATACAGTCACATGTCAGCATTGGTAAGCACAAAATTGTTGTGTTTTCAAACACTTCTTAAATGACTTTTCTTTCTTTACAGACCGTGTCCAGATAAGAAGCTTTAATAGGTCTTGATTTTGAAAAAGTGAGTTATAGTATTCCTTAAAAATGTCATATTGTCAGTCTTGCCATCTAAAAATTTGTTTTATTCCAGGTGCTGAAAATCTTTTGTCACCAATTTAATATATGTGTCTGGTGTAGAATTAAAAAAATGCTTGAAATGTGGTATTTTTATTTCACAGAAAGTGAATTACTGAAGAAGAAAGGAATTGATAATATTTTTTAAAGGTTTTGAGCATGATCTAAGTGAAACTGATCCAAGTCAATACGAGTCTTGGCCATTTAATAAGAAGCTTTAAATAACAATCTGTTTTACTTGAACTAAAATGGTACTAATTTAAAAATTAAAAAAACTTAACAAAAAACCAAAAACACAACCCACCACCAAATGCCAAAAAACAACACCTCTCAATGTGGACCTGAACTTCGCCTGTGGTGTTAGTGCTAAAATTAGCTTGACCTATACTGAAGCCCATGAAGTTAATGGAGAGCTTGTCAACATTAGAATGAATGAAGAACATGTATTGGATGGCTTGGATAGTCTTGATGTTTGCTCTAGACCAGTTGTCCTTACCTTGTACCTTTTTGGTTCACAAAGTTGAATGGAAAGAAGAAACCATGTGATCTGGATCACATACAACACTAAAATTAGTTGAAAGCAGTGCTTTGTAAAGAATTAAGCTTTCAGCACATTTTATTTTTCAACAGACAACAGATAGCATTAGTTCTGTATTTTTCTCTTTATTTGGAATTTCTTAATCTTTCAGCCTGGTACCTCTTGCAGTGTTTGAGACTGAAATTCTGCAGCTAGTTTAAGATGGACTTCAACAGTATCGTCTGCTTGTAGTCTGGCGTGGTAAGACACTACTGGGTAGATACGTCTTTGACATAGCTGTGAAGCAGTGAGAAGTAGGTAACGATAGTTAAGATCAGCATTTGGACGTGAGTTCATAATGCTATAGAGCTTTCATTTGGCTTCACAGAGGATGTCCAGGGTATTTTTTTTTTCTAGAGGATATGAAGAAAGTGCATTAAGTTTTGTTGTGGTACCTGACATATAAGTGTCATTCTGAGGCTGCAGAAAGCCTGTGAAGTGACCGAGAGAAAACTGCAAATCAGTTTTTAACGAAGTCTGGCCTCGCCATAAAGGGGAGCTGTAAGGTGCGAAGCCATGGATACTCTCCAAAACAATTTGCACATTGCTTCTTCTCATTCCACCTGCCACTTTGGTCAGTGAGAAGCTAGTGAAGTGAGAAGAAAATGACACACAGAGATCTGGAGTAAATGACAAAGGAGACAAGAAAGTAAAAGAAAGACTGACAAATACAGAGTGAAAAGTGAATTGAAAAAAGATCAGGGAAATTTGGATCACTTGGAAAAGAGAAATAGGAAAGATGGAAGAAATTGGCAGTAAGTGAAGTAAAGAAAAGGGTACAGAGGTAAGGAGTAAAAAAACCCCAACAATAGTATTTGCTTCTTTTGGCTGTGATATTAAAGGTCCTTGAATTTCTGCCATGTTAATTTTCTGTGTTAACTGATTTAAGCGTTAGAGAATTGCCATTTTATGTTGCAGCATTTTAGTTCTGATATTGAAGATGGTTCATATGGATTAGTTGTTGATCCATAAGTTATTAGTCCAAACATGTATGTTTTAGGGCATTAGGATTTTTAGCAGATATCAGGTTGTCCCTTTCAGTGCAGTTGTCAGATGGAGTAATCAACCTGAGGGAGCAGTAACCTGAGAGGTAGGAAGAAAATTTCGAGTAGGCTGTTAATCTTGAGTCACACTAGTTAAATCTGCAGAAGCATCTGTTTATGACAGACACTGTTTATCCCCCTGTTTATGACTTCAAGGGAGTGTCATAGTCAGAACATCTAAAGATATCGGATGTGATTAATAAAGTATCTGAGGCCCACACTAACTTACCTTACAGAATTCTGAGCTATTCTTGAGAAAACCTGTTTTGACACAACAGCTTTTCGTGCTGTGGCAGCTCCAACTTCGTAAAGGGTTTTAGTGCTCCAGCACAGAAGATAGCTCTGGGGAGAAAGAGATGAATGAGTCTTACTAAATCCAGGAGTCAAGCTCCCGGTGTGGATATGTGTGGCAAGTGGTTGCTGTTGCCCTGGAGCTAGAGCAACAGCTGCCAAGCAGCTGGGCTGAGCAGGGAAGACCTGTAATGTACCTTCTCAGCAAATTGTCCATTTATTCCAATGCTGCCCCGAGTTCAGGATTTTGGCATGAGGACCTATGGAAAAGCTCCTAAACAGAATGAATTGAGGAGAATGTAGAAAACCTTGCAAAACTCAAAGATACCACATCCTAATTGGTAAATCTAGATGAGCTGAATCCTGGGGTGGCAATAGACTTGGCAGACAAATTTGCTGAGCCACTGCCAGTTTCTAAAAATTTGTGAAGGATTCAGAAGACAAGACAGACTGGCAAATAGCAGAAATGGTACTGATATTTGGAGTTATGTGGAACAGCAGTGCATGGAGTTGGATAAGGAAATGTGTTTCAAAGTGAGGAAATTTTAGCCAAATTATGAATGTTTTGTTTGTGTGTTTTTAAGTGAGCTTTTTTTATAAACATCGGTCAAAATACTAGCAAATATCAGAACTTACACGATCTCATTCATGCAGCAAAGTGTGGATTATCCATTTTATTACACGGAATAGCCAGAATTATAGCCCAACAGTTTGTATGATTTCCCTTACAGTGTTCTGTTTTCCAAAGAGGATGGGTGGAATATCATATAGAATGGTAAATTGAACTTGTCTTCAAACACACTTGAAGAAAAAAAACTGCAAGTGTTTTTCATCATTGGAAAGAGTTTCTGTTAAAGCAAGTAATGAACCAATTTTGTCTCTGGCTCGAAAATAGTAGGTGGGGAGAATACCTGGAACTTGACTTTGCAAAGATGGTAAATAAGAATGATCTGTTTTCCAGCATGTAGTTTGTGGAGTAAAGCACTCATTTTAGTACTTCCAGCCATGTCTCAGTATATTCATATCAGCATTTTGAGCAGAAGTTACCTATCTAAAATTGCTTCCAAAAAAAAGGATTATGTTACTCAGGATAATGATATACCAGCACAAACAGGAAAGCATCTTCTTAAGAATGTTTCCTTATTGTCGTGAGAGTTGCTGTATAACATTTATTTTCAACTACAAAAGAGTTAGGCTTGGGTGGGTACATGTCTGCCAGTAGCAGCTGGTAGGTGGATGGAGCCATAGATGCTTTGATGTTGCCTTTTTTTTTCCTTAGAAGTCAATCTGGGTGAAATGGGAGAAATCTGGTGTGTCTTAATATTGGAAAGTCTGTTAAGGAAAGCACAAATGAAAGCTTCGTCACAGTGGAAGCTGTTTAATCTGTCGCAAAGCAAACACCAGAGAGCTTCGACAACTGTTCTGACCATGCTGTCAGTTGAGAATGACAGTTACTTGGATTCAGTTTCCTAGATGGATGCATATTTCTGATCTATGTTTTAATCATCTATTTTCAGTGTTAATACAATTTGAATATCTTCAATCTATTGTGTGAATGACTTGGATAAAAGCTGTACATTTTTCTATTGCAATTCACAGGCACTTCTTCTAAGGCAGAGGAAAAAGCTGCTTTTGTTTTTAAGTCTTCATGCTGCTTTATCAGGAGGTATTCTGGTTTCTGTTTCTGTGTCCTGTACCTCAAGGCTCAAATCACAATTTAAATTCTACAGGCTTTGGACTGATCATTACTGAGAGCTGGGAAGGGGTATGGATGAAGTCTGATTATGACTGACGTATTCATATTCATCAGAAAACAGAGTCACCTGGAGAGAACGAGGGGTAATTGTTGCAGTGCTCCCTCCGTCACCGCTTGTGTGGAAAGACATTGGCTGCTGGGAGGAAGCTACCTGAGGTTATTAAGATTAATACTGCTAGAAATTCCAATCAACTCACACAAGGCTGCTCCTCAAGGCTGTCAGATGCCTACTGCCTTCTCTGATTCAGGCAGGGCCACATCAATTTTGAATTTCCCAACAGAGATTGCTATGATTTATGAGTTTAGGAGGCTGATAAATGTGGTTAGTTGAAGTGTTCATGAAATAATTGAATCAGAATAATTTCAGTCAGCTGTGCTCAATTTATTTTGTCTGATAACCACAGGAGGGTGCAATTTTGGATAGGGAGTTTTATTTCAAGGATTCCTATCACAGGAAAACATTGTTGAACCTGGAATAAGAACAACTTAATTTTGCTGCCAGGCCTGTATGACAGCCTTATAAGCTGCCTTAGAACCCATCAGAACTGAAGAGTAAGTACCTTGAGCTCTTGTGGTATTGCCCATGACAGAGGCTGAGTGAGATCTGGTTTATGTATGCATTGTGGGATGTCTGCTGGGAAGGGTAGCTAGAGTTTTACTATTTAGTGTTTGAAAACCACTTTACTGTTCAGTTGCAAGGACATTCTTTTTACATTTGTTTGTAGCAAATGATTTTCATTTTTATGAAGTGTTTCACTTCTGGGTTTTGTGATTTTATTTCTAAAGTAGTGATCAGCATCAGTTCTATCCTTGCAGCAAAGGAAGCACCCATGCATCTCTGAAAATTTTTATATGAAACTTTAAATATAAATTTGTCCCTACAAGTTTATCATTTGTCTACTGTAACTTTCCCACATAGTTGAAAAAAAAATTACATTTCAGGTGGATTGCCCTAGAAAGAATATTGAATGTGAAGGGCACTGTAAAACCAGAAGGTGAGTGGTTTACAGTGTTGTGATGACTGGATGAGATCAGCAGAGAATGGGAAAGCCTAGCAAGCAGAGCAAGGGAACAGGTGAAGCATGCTACAGAGAAGTATTTTCCTGTTGTCATGGACAAAATAGTGATGATAATCTGAGAGCTGCAGGCAGGGGAGGGTATGTGTGAAAAGGCCGTGGCATGTGGTGATCTCTGTGTTAGTCAGTTCAGGTATCTTTTGAAATGTGCAAAGAGACTCTGCAAGTAGGATACAGGGAAAAATCTAGCAGGCTGTTCAGTCAAGCCCTAGTGTATTCCTCATGTCTGGTAAGACACCTGAAGTGAATTTTCCTGGCTAGGAAGATATTGTCCTTTGTGCTACTTGGAACAGAGTTGTAGGATTGCCATCTTTCAGCTTCATTTATTCCATTAGGATTTTAGACATTTGCATTTTCGTGTCTTTTCCTTATTGAATCCTTCAGCGGCTAATGTTTCCTTCTGCAACAGGATTTCCTCTTTCTGCAATTTTATGTTTATCCTGTGTGGCTTTTCCCCATAGACATTCCTTTTCTCAGAACCCATCAGCCTTCTGAGAAGTCATAACATAGCTAGGCAGCATGCCATGGATGACAGAGGTTGTTGAGGGAGCAGCTTTCCCAAGAGTCCTAATCTGTGTAAGATAAAAATGGACAGGTTTATTCTTTTGTGAGCCAGGAATGTGGGCTGCTACAAGAGATATGTGTTAGCCCAGATAGTTGTATCAGCATAGATATACCAATGATCATATGACATAACCTGGCCTGCATGTGAACTATTCTCTGGTCATCCATGGCTGTAGAACTATGGGGTAGGTACTTTAGCCATATGGTGAAAAAAAGCCATACACTTGCACAGCAAGAAATATCTCTTGCTCTGACCTGTTATTCCCAAAGTTCCCTTGCCTTGTAACTCAAACATTTTAGGATTTTTCATGAACTTAAACTTTATTTTCTTTTTTTTTTTTTTATTCTTGCCATAATCATCAATTTGGAGAGAGGGGGATGTTCAGAATATCAGAGGACCAGTAGGATTTGGGGGTGAGGTGTTTTGAGTGTATGGAAAGATTTGTGACTCTAGAGTGGTATGTGCTTTAAGGCTCATTATGGCAATCTGTGTGATGGGGTAGATCAGACTTCGGTGTTTCAGACACATTGAGCTGCTGTATTGAAGAAGAAGCTGGTACACTCAGTTTGTGTTGTAAAATAAGTGATATTCTGAATAACAAAGTCCTGCTAAAATTCAGCTGCCCGACTTTGGTGTACATGTTAAGTCCTGCAGTTCGTTCATGATGGTTCTTTTGACTCTAGTGATTGTTCCTTTTGTCTACAAATAATTTAGTACCATCCCTACCTGCTGTAACTTATTTCTGTGGATAATATAATTGCCTGTTCTGTCTAGTTTAAAGAACATCCTATGGGGTGCAGGATCTCTTAGTATCATGTGTTCAATATTGTGGCAGCACTGCTCTATCCAGGAGTACAGCAGAAGTAAGTTAACCTAAAAGGAAAACATTTGCTAAGGTTTTACATACTTCCTTTTTTTAGTGCTCAGCAGTTAGGAAGATGGTTCAGTGAGTAACTCTTACTGCATCTCCTTGCTGAGATCTCCTTGCCATGAAGTGCATGCTGTGTCAGAGAAGGGGGGAGGACACTGTGAAAAATCTGCTGATTAGTCAGGATGTAAATATAAACCACAGAACGTTTTCCAAATCAAATTTGGATTTGGGGCTGAGCATAAAATGAGGGCATGAAATAACTACATTCTCTGCAGAAAATGTTAATAGAAAAAGTCAGGATTACAGTAATGCATTCTGTGTGGTCTTTGGTGAATGGAGAGCAGCAGAATGGCATGTGCAGGACTGTCTCACTTGTGTTTTTGTTTCTGCTGCTGTGAAAAGCATTTTCAATATTTGCATAATTTAGAGCATGACATTATGATTTTCAGAGCTTCAAATTCGAGTAAAGCATTTACATAATCTAATTAAATCATGTAAATGTTTTATGATAATATTCAAGTAAGTGCAAAACTTGTTCCACAGATGCATCCCATCCTTAGGCCATTGGGGAAACTGAATTTAGGCATGCAGATGTATGTTTCTAGCCCTGCATTCTCTGGGAGGTCAACAGAGTACTTATTGAACCCTCTGTTCTTAGCATAGCCTCCAAAGCCTGCTTCGCAGAACATCATCCTTCCAAGAAGCTTGAAGGTAAGCTGGTACCGGAGGGAAAGGCAAAGCAGATTTAAAAGGCTACTTGCAACCTCTTATAATTTGAATGAAAGCAGTGCTACTGCAGTATGTAATAAATTGCTTCCATTTCAGTGAACATTAAAATAATCCCATGGTGACCCTCTTAGCAGCAGCCCTGCCACATTTGGTATCAGATCTCAGAAAGCATGAGTTGTACTTGGATGGGAAGCTACCAGGGGAAGCCCCACAAATCCTCCTGGTGACTATTGGGTTTGTTTTTGCCTCTGGCTGCACTAACTCACAAAATATTGGAAGCACTTGGCCAGCATCCATGATGAGAGATGCTGTCTTGTAATGAGATTATTTAAATAATATTTTTTATCAGCATATTCTTACTAAGCTGTTTTCAACAGTAGTTCTTAGTGAATCCTGTCTTTGCTAGGCTGTACTACTGCAATAAGTAAGTGAATTGAATCCTAATTTTCCAAATGTAGCCAAGCTAATGCTAAGCTAGTATTAACAAGATTCTTTTAGAAAGTACAGCAGTGCTTGGTAAAGGTAGGCTCTTCAAGACAAGGCCTCTGTTTTAAATAAGCCCATTGTCATTGATTTTTATCAGTGCCATACTGATTTACTCTAATTGGTGACAGAAATGTGTGTGTATACACTGCCAGGTATTTTGTGGTTTCACAGTAATTGTAATGGTTAGGAAGCACTTAGATGTTACCTGTGCCAGGCTGTTGATGCAGCCTGTGTGCTGTTAGAAATATAGGACTGTCTGCAGATGTGACATACTGTGACTGTGGTGAGTCCAGCAGCTCTGATTTTTATCTGAAAATGTGGCTGTTTTAAGGGGAGTCTGGATGTAACATACTGCTAAATCTGGGGGTTCTGTTATTTATTTTCACAGCACATAATAATATCCAAAGGTTGTAAATTAGTTTGGAGCTCAGCAGTATGGTAAACTCAGAATATGTGAAAGTCATTGCTAAACTAGCTCAGAGAAAGGTGAAATATATCAGTGGTGAATTAAGTCTTCTCTAATTAGACAAAGAAATCTAATTACTTTGCAAATTTTTTGTCTAATTTTTAAGGGAGTGAAGCTAGTGTAAATCTAAAATGGAAGCAGAGATGTTCAGCACATAGTGTTAACTGCCAAGGAGAACAACACTGTGACCTTATTTGCAGCTGCACATGCATCATGTGTAGGAATGCCTGTCATAGCCATAATGATTTAACATCAGGGCAGGCCAATATTTCTTGGTTCTTCCTCCACAGTGCAGGCAGTTTCCTTTATAGGTGGAATGGGAAGCTGTGGGTGTTTCTGGTGAAAAATGGTAATGCTAGAGAGGTGCCCTTTACTGCAAATCCAGCACGGTTCGCTTTAGTTCACCTACTGAAAAAGAATGTGCAAAGTCACAGCCTGGGGAATGAAGTCACACGGGGGTGAAGTTTAAGTTTTGGCATGGTTGGATTCTGTTTTTTTGATTACTCAGCTGTTGATTATACAATGTTAAAGCATAGTAGGTGACACTGGGGATGTTTAAAGCTGCTGAATTTTATTTTAATGTGCCAAGACTTATTTCATTGCAGAAAAGAATCCTTTTAGTTTAAAACCTGCAGAATTTTAGGTATAGTAGATATTTTAAATTTGGATATGAAAACTTGTAGGGCTATTTAACTCCAGACTCTGACATTTACCTTAGTACAGCTTTTCATACTTAAGGCGTTTTGTAAGAGTACAAGTATTAACTGCCACTATATCCTGTGTGAATTGCTGATAATAGTTGCATAATACAATCCCTTTTAATACTGTATTAACTGGGCAATAGTTGAAGCGTTTGGGAATTGAACACTTTCAGTGTTCAAACAGAAAGGACTTGAACAATCAAGTATAAAATATGAAAGGTCTGACAGTGTTCAGTTCAACTCTAAAAGGATAATAAATTGATTTTTAAGAAAATACATGCTAACCCAGACTCATGGCCCCATCTGATGTTTACCTACCTAGATTCAATAATTTTAAATGAGTTGCCCTGTTTCTTTTAATTCTTTCACTTGCTTTCCTCTCAATCTGCTCTAGTTCACCACTGCAGATAACATATTTACTTCTCATATGGATATGGCCCCTGTTGCAAGGGAACAAATTTGGGATTTAATTTAATTTCCTAGTCTTTGCCCTTAGTATTTATGGATTATCTTGCAAATGAGACTAACATTTCCTTGGGGCAAGAAGAATTCAGTTCATTCTTACCCAAAAAGTTATAGTGAACTCAGCTCTAGTGTTTCTGGCTGTGTTACCTGCTTGGGCTTAAAGATAGTAAAGAAGCCACATGGAAATATTTCAGGAAAGTTGAATATCAGAGCAATACCTGACAACCCTCAAAGATTTATGAAGGAGAGTGTAAAGTGAGTTGTATTAAAAAGAATTCTGTGATTCTTCAACTGTGTTTTCTTGCCAAAAATAATTTTTTTACCATCAAAATTCCAAAATATAAAAAGAACTGACTTGGTCACATTATCTGTATTTGCCTTTGTGTGTTGTTACCAGCACAAGAGAGCCTGTTTACAAAGGAAAATCTGTCTTGCTAGAGACTGGCATAGGTTCATTCAGGTTTCTTTTTTTCGAGGTTTTGATACATTTGTTAATGCAACCTTAGTGTGTTCACTACAACTTTTTTAGCAAGTTCACTACTTTTCCTGGTCTTTTGAAACAGTTTTACAAATTCTATAGTTAGTGTCACTGACTTAACAGGAGTGAAACAAGGGGCCACAGTCTAATTTTCAGTAAACCCTGAGTCTAACATGACTCTTCTCTTGTTCTTGATCAAACTGATTGGCATGTTATTCTAGTTGACTGTAGCTTAAAATAATAACTGTATATTTTTCTTGTGTCTTGGGAATGCTCTGGGTCTTGTTAATCTCAGTATTCTGAATATAGAATCAGTTTTGTCCTCTACAACTACAATGTCTGTACACATAACACAATTAATTTTGTTTACATAATATCCAACTTTGAGAGAGAAAGAAGGATCCCTATTGTAATTATAGGAAACAAAGGCACAAAATGGTTTAAGAGATTTATTGGATTAAATTGAAGAGAAGATATCTGTGCCTGAAAATGTACACCAGGGTCTTGAGGTCCTTTCCAGAAACTCACTTTTTAGGTCATCCTTTTTAGCATTATTGAAATACTGCATTTTGTTGATATTTGTTAATGCCATCATGATTAAGGAAAACACCTGTTGGTACGGTTTTGTGTTAGATACATGAATAATTGAAAGACAGTCGTTTGACAGCTAGTGTCCAGATCTTACTTTTAAATGCCTGCATCTGTTCAATAGCCAAGATCACATCCACAAAAATGTCCTTACCGAAGCGTAGTGTCTATTTAGAGATTAAAACAAGCTGTCTTATGTGCACCATAGCTGATTTTAGGTCAGTCCCATAAGATTTTCTTTCACACTTGGAGAACACAAAGATCACAGAACAGCAGTGGTGCATTGTATGAACAAAACCTCTGCATTATAGTTCAGAATTTAAATAAATCATGATCTACTCTTGCAAAGTGTGGTCAGTTACTGTTCTGCTATGGTAGCATGTGATCTTAAGTGTTGGGAAGGGAGTTTAATTAAAAAAAAAAAAAATCCTTCAATGCATCTGGCAATGGAAAAAAATTAATTTTGTTTAATTTTTAATCAGACAGCCTGAGACAACCACTGAGCACTACTTGACAATTAGAATACTAATGAAGTGCACACTGGGTTAGCCTGCTTTTAAAGGACAGCAAACAGTGCATTCAGAGTTGAGGGATTCTATTTAGTTCCAGTCAAGTCTTCACATATTTACCTTCTCACTTTGCAAGAAATCAGGAAATGTTTGCCTTGTTTTCTTCTTTAAAAATACCACCCCATGGTTAATTATTTTTCAAATGCAGAAAGCACAGAAAGTGGTAAGTGGCTTTCTTGAAAGATACGTAAACATTGTAAAACATTAATCTTCACTGTTTGGGGCATCTTCAGTGCCTTAAGTGTTTTCTTTTTGTTTGTTTGTTTTCATTCTTCCTCTAATGTATTTGCATCTCTCTACCACTCTGCAACAGTTTGAAGTCTTTGGGTTTTGTGCCTTCTATAAGTTAGATATTGTGGTTATTTGTCTATAGCATGCAATTTCACAAAAGATAGGTTGCAGGAAGAAATAAATTGCCCATGCCTAAAGTGTTTATTTCTTATAACATTTATAAGCAGCTGTCTATAGCAAGACTGAATATAGTAGGCAATGCTTAATGAATTCAGATGAGTTCTGAGACATAAATTAAGTAACCTAACCATCCATAGTAGCCATGTCATTCTGGCCTCACTGTGAAATGGATATTTCATTGCCCCCTCTATGTCACATTGTTGAGCAGAACAATATAATTACACCCTAGCTATAATGAAGGATTCACAGTAGCTCATACTAGGCCTCCACTTCCAATTTGAGTTTAAAAGTTTGCAGATGCTGTAGCTGGCTACAGGGATATAATCCTTTTGGTGTAATCCTTTCATTTGCACTTCCAGCACCTGACTGCTGAAATCTGAACTCCAGTGCTTTCCTGTTGCCCTGAGCCAGGGCTTGGCTCTAGACACAAGTGTTGAGGCAATGCCTGGGGCAGATGTTTGCGGAGGGTGCAGCTTAGCAGGGCTGGCAGCTTTGTGTAGTCCTGGGCCCCAGACTTGCTGCATCTCATCTCAATAACAGAAGCTGAGTTGAGGCAAGGCCATTAGCACTAAGAGGAGGAAGTCCAGTGTTGCCCAAAGTAGGGGGGTTGGCCTGTATTGCCCAAAGTAGGGTGCTCTGCAGGGAGCAGAGCAACAAGGGCTTTTGTTCCTTGTCCTGACACATTAGGGCTTTTGGTCCTCATTTCCATTAGCTCTTTGTTCTCCTGTCCTTCTTGCCTCACAGTAGGAGCAGTCAGTAACCAGCACCTCAGGATTGGGAAGCAAAACTCAGTTCACTGCTGTTCCTCACTACCCTGCATTTGCAATATCAGCTTGCTCCCATTGTAGCTGATTCTACTCCAGGTCCGAGGGTGTTGCTGTGGGAGGCAGAGCCAAGTCTACCATTCCCCAATCTGTTTCATTCTACTAGGGATGGAAATACCCCTAAGGTGGGACATGTCAGCTTCTTTCATGAGTTGTTCTATGATGCTGAGAAGAGGCATGCCTGAACTTCTAATGTCGTGAATAAACTTTCATTCCAATGTTTAGCAAAGAAGCTGAAGCCCAAGTCATGCAGGTTAAACTGGGATATACCAAGTCTACAACTCTTGGTCTTAAAGGAGATGTTAGCTCACCAGTTGTGAATTTGCTTATGAGACAATGCATAGGGAAGTTTTCACTTAAAAAAGGGCTGCTTAACTTTTTCTTTCATGTCAGTTTCTATCATGCCAGTATGTAGAAACAATCTGGCTTATATTTTTCTGTATTTCTTTTTCAGTTTTAAAAATATACCCTTTATATAAGGGTTTATAATGTCTTTTATATGCCTTCCTGATGCCAAGGGGTTGAATTTATGTTGATTTCTCCTTGTGCAATTCCCAGTTCTGGGGGCTATAACTGATTTTCCTGTTTGTTAGAAATGCACAAAAAAAAGTCTGTCATTGTGGAGTGGCTGAATTAGTAGGGAGTACTTTTGCTGTATTTATATTTTTATTTATATTTTTGCAGTTTTATATTTTAAGAGAAGGTGCACTTTTGACAGTTGGTTTGATGTGGCATCCAGTCTGTGGTAAAACATGCATGTATCAGTGAAACCCTTTTTCTTTGGATGCCCAAAGCTTTCTTGCTCTGATTCGATAAATAATGTTACCATCGTATTTTCATATTCTTTATTTTTTTCCTTAACAATTAACAGAGAAGAGACAGAATATATTACTATATATCATAAGTACTCTTTTGGAATATAGAAGCACTTGGCCTTATGTTGGAAATAAAACCCTACCCTGCTTAAACTGCCAGCACTGATAAATTAAGAACATTGTGTTCAAAGAAGTATTTAATATCTAAGATGAAATATGAAACTAAAATGTTTAAGTGAGGAACTTTTCTAAGATCTTGCTGAGAATGTGAACAATCATATGGTGAAAATGGAGTGTAAAGAGTATGGAAGAAAAAATTCTGAGAAGAGTCTGGAGATTACCTATAAGGTATGTCATTCCATGGATGACTGTAGAGGTTTTCATTGTAATCTAGGGTGAGATGAGGAGGAAGCCATGCATCTTAAATAATAAAGGCTTGTAAACAAGTTCTTCATGTTCTGTTCAGTATCTGCAAGTTTTGCTCCTCAGAAAGTTAATATGTGTGATCTGTTACATGCTAAAGATGGAACAAGCACAGAAGAGGTGTGGTATCAGGTTGAGGAGTACTTTCTCATGCAAAGGCAATGTTCCAACTTGCTCCTATATGAGGTGGCTGCTCCTTCTTGGCAGGGACTTGGAATGGGGAGCTCCTGTTTGTTTGGAATGAGCTGAGCAGTTAGGTCTTGCCTCTGTGTCAGGCAGTGGCTCCTGCAAATGTTCAAAGTGCAACTATTTTACTTGCTAGAGATGGTGGAAAAATAATATTGGTAGTAAAGAACAAATTATGTGGCGTATTGGCACACACTGCATTACTGAAAAGCACAGAGCTCCTCACCTCTTAGACAGCACTCACGCTTCAGAGCATTAGTTGCTTGTTCGTAAATATGTAATTGTCAGTAGTAAATAAGTAGATGCTGAATTTACATAAGAAAGTGTGGGAATTAGGAATAATCTCCTAATGACGTTAGTAGTCCAACCAGGCTTCATTTGGTTTCTTTAGTGAAGGTGTAATTATATCTTGAGATCCCATACTGGGCAAAGCAAACCAAAGAAGTAACATTTGCTTGTTTAGCAAGCTGAGTCTCTCTTCAGTGAGGTAATAGAGACTTTTCCCCCTTTCCTTCCCCAGCCTCTGCTCTCTTGGCCATCAAAGTTACAGTGAAAGCAATTGCACGTTTATTACTACTCTGACCACTGTGCTACTCTATGGTGATTTGTACTGTGTCATTGTAATCTATTTTTCAACGTTGCTGCACTATATGTATGTGAAAGCTATCCAGCATGTCTGACAGTGCAGGAGAAGCCAAAGGTCTTGTGGTTTACAGGTGACATTATCTATGGGTTCTGTATAGTGAGTACTTATGCATCTGAGGTATGTTAAATTAGGAGTATTGGTGAGGCATTTTTTTTAATTATTATTTTAAATGTCTTGAAATTAAAAAACCCACCATTTAACTTCTAAATCACCGTAAATCAATCTCGATGCCAAGATGAGTTGTTTAAAATAGAGGCATCACTTTTGGACAGAAAAGCAAGGCACGGGTTGCTGTTCTCAATTCTTTGTTAATCCATTTGGATCTCTTACAAACAGTACATATTGCTAAAGAGTACAGTTTTTCATCAGAAGGTACGTATTTGAAGCCCCCATCACCCAAGGGGAAATGGTTGTTGGTCTGTTACACCACTTACATAGCCACAGGTATATGAGGCCGGATGGGATCCACCCAAAGGTACTGAGGGAGCTGGCAGAACTGCTCGCTGAGTACTGCTCACTTTCCATCATTTATCACAGTCCTGGTTAACTGGGCAGGTCCCAGGTGACTGGAAGTTAGCAAGTGTGATGCCCAACTACAAGAAGGGTCAGAAGGAGGATTTGGGCAATTGCAGGCCTGTTAGACTGACCTCGGTGATCTTAAAGATCTTTTCCAACCTTAACAATTCTATGAATCTATAAACCCATTATCTGTTGTTAAAATCGTATAGACTGCTTTTGCTTAGCAAAAATTTATGTTGTTTATAAGAACAAGCTAAAGTGAATCAAATCCATACGTGGGAACAAAGGTTTCTCCAGAAGTCCCAAGCAGACATTGACTGGAATATGATTGATTTTATCCAAGAGAAAATGAACGAGAGGGAGACTTTTTATATCTAGATCTCTGTAATACCTACTTTCAGGCATCAATCAGATTACCTTCTAAACTTAATAAGTGAACTTGCTCTACTAAGCGTAACAGCACAATATACTCAAAAGTTCATTTAAATGCGTCCAACTAAGAAAGGGAAAGAAATTATAATTCCATAAAAATACAATATAACTAAGTGTAATATCACATCTCCTAATCACATCTCTAAATGTGATGCTGAGTGAAGTTATAGACAGTAGTTTGAAGACTGAACTTTTGATATTGTGTTGGTTTAAGTTTCTTTACTTATTCCACAGGTGTGTTTTAACATGCAGATTAAGAATGTTTCAGGAGAATGATGAATGTGTAAATAACTAACATCTGAAAAGTGCTCTTTAATGTCAGTGTCCTGAGCAAATAAGAATTTCTGGTTAGGTGTTAAAGACATGATTAGCAAACTCAAAACATCCACCAGCTTTTGAGAAAAGTTCCATCATGCCACTGAAAAATGAGAGAGGGTGATTCTTCATTACCTGGAAAAATGAACCGGGTCCATTCACTGGATAGAACAAAACTGCAAGTTTTGGGCAAGTCAAGCGTATTTTTAATGCAATCAGGTCTTGCATTCACAGATACACGCACAGAAATGTAGCCACTGTCTTTCCAGTGGCTGAGGCAGCAATGTTAATAGGTTCGAAGCACAGACAAGCACTATCTGTTTCCAGGAAAAAAAGTGCAGTAATTGGAAACAATTAGGAGAGTGTACACTGAATGCAAAATAAGTTGAATAGTTAGACTGCTTGTGCTGTTTGATCAGTTTAATATTGCTGTGAGACCTGGAGAGACCATATTCAACCCAGCAAAATTCTCCTTGGGTGCTTGGGAATTAGAGCTACATTACTTGACATCTTAAGTTCGCTTCCTTCTTCTGATCCTAAATGCAGCCAGGAGTAAATATGGGGAAATTGGGAAATTTGGAAGTTAGCTTCTTTCCTGTTATCCCAGTATAGATAAATGTCTTTCCCTCATGGCCTTGTTTTTCACCAGACATAGGATGGGTGGGCAACTGAGATTACTTCTGTCCTGTGATCAGAATCTAGTAAATTAACTGAACTTAAAAACCTCCATTCCTCAGAGGCCTCAGAGGCAAGCTCAGAGAAGACCTCAATTGAGAGCAGTGTTAGGAATTCCAATTAACAGCATTTAAGTAAAAAAATAGATTGAAACAGGAGATAGGGATTTAAAAGAATCTTTAGTTCCGTAAACAAGCACGCTTAATAAAAAAATTAAGATGGAAAAACTGTATAGCTACATTTTTGGAATTACTCAGTACTTTGGACTATACTTCTTGATGAAAAAGGCATCATACAGAGCTGCTTATAGACCTGTTCCTTTTGTTTGTTGTGTACTTAGGTTTACACTTCTTTAGCTCGACAGATAATAATTTTTTTGTCATTTTCAATTGTACCACATTTATATAGCTATGGAAAAGAACTGGACTCCTTCTAATGTATATTTGTATTTTGTTACAATTCTGGTAGCAGTTATCTGGCAATTTTACTCTGGAAAATGACTAGGAGAAATAGTTTCCTGGTCATTTATTAACTGTTTATAAATGCTCTATAATCACATCATCTTTGTTATTCTTAACACATCTGTATCAAAGACTTATTTCCAGATTACACTCTCAGGCTAGGGATAATTGAGAAAGAAAGCTTGCAGTATGAAAACATAGCCTACTGGATGAGGTTTTTTGTTTGGTTGGTTGGTTTTTGTTTTGTTTTGTTTTTTTAAGTTTTGGTTATTTGGTGGAGTAAATTACAGAATGGGTCATGTTGGAAAGAACCACAGTGGGTCATCTGGTCCATCCTCGCTGCTCAAGCAGGGTCATTGTAGAGCACATTGCACAGAATTGTGTCCGTATGGTTCTTGAATATCTCCAGTGAGGGAGAATCCACAACCTGTGTGGGCAATCTGTTCCAGTGCTTGGTCACCCACACAGTAAAAAAGTTCTTCATATTCCGGTGGAACTTTCTGTGCATCAGTTTCTGCCTGTTGCCTCTTGTCCTATTCCTTGGCACTACGAAGAAGAGTCTGGCTCCATCCTCTTGACACTCTTCCTACAGTGAAAACTGTATCTTAATAGTTTTCAGGATTGTCAATAATACATAATATTCACTGAAGCTGACAGTTACTGTGAATGAAAAGCTTTTTTTGTGACTAAAGGCTTGTTATAACTACTTCTCTATTTCAGTAAGTTGAACAAGAGATTTTGTAATTATGACTTTGACTCTGGAAAAAAACCAAACAGTTGTCCTCTTTTTTAAACCAAAACAGAGAATAACCAGAGGGAATTCAGTTGTTATCACCAAAACATAAAGCAAAAACCATGGTGTCTAATGATAAGGTTTTCAGAAGAAAGCTTGCTGTCAGACCAGTGCTGGGAGGGAAAACTAGTATGAGAATATCTGTGTGCTTGTGACAGGGCATGTTCTAGTCTGATACATAAGGAAAGTGTCGAGTGGCAATTCTTTTACCTTAGGACCCTGCTCTTCAGCAGGTAATTGGTGGTGGGTGAATAATGGAATGTGATTGTTTTGAGAATCTGTGTCTGGAGGTTGGGCTCCACCTGTCATGTCTTCTTTGTAACTCATTTTTCGCCTTCCTTTCTATTCTTATCTTGCATTATTTTGAACTGCCATGGTGTTGCTTGTTTGTGATGTACTCACCATGGGTGCCACAATGAAGAATGATGTACTGAAGATCAACCAAATTAATTTAATTGGACATACACCATGAAATTTTTGCAAAAGAAGTCTTGAGGCTTAACAAGGAATGATATTGTATCTCCCTGATACTTGGAAATTATTTCAGAACAATTTTAAAGAAGTAAAGAAGCTTTGCTGGAGCATCTTATTATTGTCTAACTCCTTTGGCTTTGATACATTCCAAGGGTTAAAGTTAAGTTTCTCTACTGAGTCTGTTCAGTTCTTATTTTGTGTTTTCACTTGTAAAGTGAATAAAGCACCTATATATTTATAAGCTACACTACCATGGCCTTCAGCAAACATTGGAGTTGATTAAAACATTGGGCAGAGCAGGTTTATCTGATTCCATCAGCATTCGCAGGTTATGAACCTCAGTTTATTAGGGCTGTATTAGTGATGTGATTAATGGTATAGTACTTCTTCCTTATTCTAGGCAAATCTTCAAACTAGGCTTGAAAATCATTCTATAGATTCTATAGATCCCTCTCCTGAAGTACTCTGGCACCATATTAAAAACACCATCCAACAGTCCTCTGAAGAATCCTTAGGGTTCTCCTTCAAGACGAACAAGGACTGGTTTGATGAAAACAATCAAGAGATCCAGGAATTGTTGAGGAAGAAGAGAACCACCCACCAAGCACACCTTGCACTGCCATCCTGTCATGTAAGAAAAACAGCCTTTCGTCTTGCATGCAGCAAGCTGCAACAGAAACTCTGTGACATCCAGAACAAGTGGTGGATCAATCTAGTTGAAAAAAACACAATTATGCGCAGACATGCGTGATCACAGAGGATTCTATGAGGCCCTAAAAACAGCATATGAGCCTACATACCAGGTCCAAAGCCCTCTACTCAGTTCAGATGGTCAAACACTTCTAACAGATAAAACCTCCATTTTGAATCGATGGTCTGAACCACTTTCAGACTCTTTTCAGTACCAACTGTGTAGTTCAAGACTTAGCAATTCAGTCCATCTCACAACAACCAGTGAAGAATGAATTGGATATTGCCCCCACTTTGGGAGAAACTCTTGAGGCCATACAGCAGGTGAAAATCAGCAAGGCAGCTGGGGTTGATGGAATTCCACCTGAAATCTGGAAACATGAGGGCCAAGCACTCCATGCTAAATTTCACGAGTTTGTGGTGTGCTGTTGGGAACTAGGCGAACTACCGGCAGACCTTCGAGATGCAGTCATCATCACCTTGTATAAGAAGAAAGGAGTTAAATCAGACTGTTCAAATTACCGTGGTATTACTCTGCTCTCCATTGCTGGCAAAATCCTGGCAAGAATACTTTTGAACAGACTAATACCCACTATAGCAGAAGGAATTCTACCTGAAAGCCAATGTGGTTTCAGAGCCAACAGGAGCACCACAGACATGGTGTTTGTTCTCAGACAACTGCAAGAGAAGTGTAGGGAACAGAACAAAGGTAGCCTTTATTGATCTCACCAAGGCTTTCGACACTGTGAGCAGAAAAGGTCTATGGCAGATTTTGGAACGTTTAGGTTGTCCCCCCAAGTTCCTTAAAATGATCATCTCACTCCATGAGGATCAACACAGCCAAGTCAGATATGGCAATGCACTTTCTGAGCCCTTTCTAATTACCAATGGTTTGAAACAAGGCTGCGTTCTTGCACCAACTCTATTCACAATCTTTTTCAGCATTGTGGTGGTTTGGGCTAGGCCTTCCTTGGTGACCAGTTTGTAACCAAGGAAGGGTCCAGATTTACCCAGTATTCCCTACGATTTTTACGTAAGCCAGATTATAAGAAGAAAGGAGGAGAGGCCTTCGCTCTCTTTCCTTCCGGCGGCTTGGAGGTGCAGGTTCCCTGCTGTTGAGTCTGCCGTGTTGGGGAGCGAGGCCTGGTAAGGCCTTGTCGACCTTGGGAGGCGGAGGTTGCCGGCTATCGTCCCGGAGCAACTCTCGGTTGTCCCAAGGAGAGTGGTGGGATATTTTCTTTGCTAACTCTTTAGTTACTAGATCTCGGGCTACTGATTGGGATATATATATATATATATTATTTTGGTTTTGTTCCCTTTCCCTTCTCCCTTCCCCTTTCCTTGTGAAATTGTATATATTTTAAATTATATATATTTCAATTGTAACATAAGTGTAAATATATTTATATGTATCACTTTAGCTGTCTCTCTCGTTTCAAGTTTTCTTAGTTGGTTGTTTTTCTCCCTCTTCTCTCTGAGGTTTGGGGGGGGGGGGACTTCTGGTGGTAAGGTTTGGAGACTTGGCAGGGAGCCAGCTTCAAACCATATCAAGCATGATGCTCCAAAGGGCCACGGCAGACCTCGATGATCAGGACGGTATCTACATTCGATGTTGTACTGATGAAAGCCTTTTCAACCTAAGGCAACTGAAGGCCCACACCAGGACCTTAAACCATCTTGTCCAGGAGCTTCTTTATGCTGATGATGCCGCCCTTGTGGCCCACACAGAAGCAACTCTGCAGCGTTTAACATCCTGCTTTGCAGACGCTGCTGAGCTCTTTGGGCTGGAAGTCAGCTTAAAGAAGACAGAAGTTCGCTATCAACCTGCACCTCAGGAAGTCCCCCATCATCCCCATATCACCATTGGACAATCAGAGCTCAAATCAGTCCAGCAGTTTAATTACCTGGGCAACCTCATCTCCTCGGATGGTAAGATTGACGGAGAGATAGACAACAGGTTAGCAAAGGCATATAGTGCTTTTGGAAAACTCCATAAAAGAGTATGGCGTAATAAACACTTGAAGAAAAGTACCAAGATCAGTGTTTACAGAGCCATAGTGCTGTCTACTCTTTTATGTATGTATTTTCAAGAAGAAACAAGAAACTGGAAAAGAAGATCTGGTTGTATCAGTGAAGAAGGACATAGAGGACTTAAAGTGATGTATCATTAGACTATCTTCTGAATGTTCATTTGTAATCTTGGAAAAGAATTTCCAAGCATAGAAGAACGTATTTAGACCTAGAATGCATTACATGATAAGGAACTTCACCTCAGTTATTAAGAGACACTCAAGCAACACTTAAAAGGCTTTTACAATGCAAACTCTTTTCTTTTGAAAATACTTTAGCTTCACTGTTGTGGTGAAGTGTAAGATTGTTTGGCAAATTACCAAGAATTTAGAGAGTACTCAAGATAACCTGAGGCAAATTTAGAAAAATAAGATAAAATATTATACTGCTGTGATTTATTTTTTTAATATATTTATATTAGTAATGTAACTCATTGCAGGAAGGTATTGAAGCAGGGGTCAGAAGTGTATTAATTTTTTGTAGGAATAATGGGAACATTTGCATTGGATAAATTCCTTCTTTTATGTCAGGAGACAAATGACTAAAACATATCTTTACAATGTATAGATTAGTTATATTGTTCTCTGAATGTCTAATGCTAGCTTATGTCCAGGACAGAATATTTAATTATATGAACCTTAGTTGTCATCTGGAATGATAGACTGTATATTTTGTTTGACATTTCCATGAATGGGTAGAGGAATTGAAAATTACAAAAGGTTTGTCCCAGTGTAAAACTTTACACTGATTCATTTTTCTGGCTGTTTTTTTCCTTTTATAAAATGCAGCCGTCCATACAAAATCCAGAGAAAGAAATTAGCAGGAGTGAACAGAAGTCAGAAAAGCTGAACATTTTACTGGTAAAATTTTATGTGGCTATGAAAATGATGGATTTCATGAATTACTTCTTTTTTTTTTTTTAGTGTAAGAACAGTACTAACTGTAGTTTGCCATCAGTGTTAGACCAGGATTTTGAATTTAGCCCATGGCAGTATAACAAGAACTTACGCCAACTTGCAGCACTGTGCAGCTGCTGAAAACCCCCGCTCTAGGAAGAGCCTTGAAAATGTGTGAATGCAGAGCTCAGCTCTATGGATCTTTGAAATTCAAACATTGGAACAGATTCTACTCTAATGTGTTCCTGTATAAACCTAGAATTATTTCCATGCTGACTGAAGAGTTTTCATCAATGCACATGAAACAGTGGTTTTGTTCATTGAAATGGGCATGGATTTATGGAAAGGGTAGGGATAAGAAGGATAAGATGTCCACAGCATCAGGCAGCCTGCCATGCTGTGTTTAACTCAGGCCTGTATGTGTCCCTCAGTGGCAGTAACAAGTGTTGTAAGACTGTAGTAAAGCAGATGATATAACAACACTAAAATAAGAGGGGTTTGACTTATGTTGGTAGATACAGAGATTTGTGCAACACCTGCACTGCCTTTCTGCAGTAAATGAAGAAACAAACCTAACTTTTTTTTATTCTGGAGCTTCCCCTTATAAATTGCTTAGGAAGATTTTCAAAGTTCGTTCTAAGTTACTGTAATTCAAGGGTATGCTCATGGTTGCCTCTACTAGTATCACTGGTGAATTTAACCCTGAAAATCACTTTCAAGGCGCATAAGGAAGATGTGCATATTGTAGTTATGAATGGTTTTGCCCTTAGCACTTCAGGAGTTGAATCCACAACAGTCATCTTTCTTCCTTCCACCTCTGGATAATGGAGAGACTAGTTATGGCTCTTGAGAGGGACTTAGGTTTCTCTTGCCACCTTCAGAGCTATGTAAACGAGAGGGATGGAGAACCTTATCCCAGTGAGTAGTTACTGGTTCCTCCCTGGCCAGTAACTTATGGGATTTGTGTAGTTGAATTTGGTCTGTCTAAAAGCCAGACTTCTGGACTAAAGTAGTCATCTCTACCTTCTGTAGTCATTGGAGAGGAAGGGCCAGCTGGACAGAGCAAGCCATCCCATCTATCTTAGGATGTTGATGAATTGCCCTGTGAAAGTACTTGTTTCTAGATACTAGAATAGGCAGTCATCTCTGCCTATGAAAAAGGGTGAAAATATTCATATTGTAATGGGAAGCTGTCAGTAATCAAGGAATAGTCCCATCTACCTACATGCAGGAGTGTGTTGATCTCAGTATTGCTATGCTTATTTCTCATAAATTATTTAAAAGGATGCATGACTAGATCTAGAGCAGCATTTCGATAAGACTTAAGTATTATTGTAACTAGAATAACTTCCCTATTTGGAGAACTCAGGCTCTGGTACCTGTTGTGATATGTTCCCCAGAAGGGAGCTCTAGAGGTCATCTGCCCTAACCACTCACCCAGACCAGATCTAACTTCAAAGGTAGATGAGATTGCTCAGGTCCAGTGGCAAGTTGAACATCTCCAAAATGAGCAAAACAGTTGTCATTTATTGGATGTACAAGTCAGCAATCCCAGCCTTCATTATTTTTTTCTCTTTTTTTCTTCCCATCTTATAACAGTAAATCATATTCTGCAGAGTTCCCATTTTGGAATTACCATCTGAGCTGATTGCAAACTCAAAGGATACAATTCCAGTAGTCTAATCAGGGGCTGCACCTTTGGGGTATCATGTGCAGTGTTTGAGGGATGCCCTCCAGAGGTATTGCCAGCTATGTATGTTTTACTTTCTTGTGAAAGAATGCTTTTCCTTGTTTTTCATTTTATTTTGGATTTAAACATTTCTGTAAAAGGTATAAAGGTTTCTGTTTCCAAGCAAGGTTGTTATCTTGGAGACCAATGACAGGCATTTGGATAAGGCCAGAACCAGTATTTCACATCTCCATTGCATAACAAATGACAATAACAGAGAACTTATTCCTTCAACCTATTGTATTTTTGTCTTTAAAGGGCAATACTTTAATTTCAGATACTCAACTAAACCTAGGGAGACAGTTATATTCTCTACAAAGCTGGTAAAAAGCACAGAACCTTTTTTTTTTTTGCCATCTCTGGGTGAAAGAAAAAGGCTATTTCTTGCTATGCAGTCTTATGGTTTACAGATACTACTTGTGACTATTTCAGTGGCATTGTGATTTACCTTGCAGTTTTGGCAAATTTGGTTCAAGGAGACTTTGTCATAATAATTTCAGTCAGTTCCAAACCCAGACTTCAGGTTTTTGATAGTAGGAGAATTCCAGACTTTAAGCCTGTTTTTGAGAACTGTTGATTCTCAAGCATTCTTACAGACTTCTGAGAGTCACGAGTACTCTACATTTCTCATTATTAAATTTTGGAAAGGTGTCTACTGTGATGATTTTTTCCCCCTTGGTATTAAAGCTACCCTATTCTACCTCTGCTGCGGCACAATATAAATTGCTTTCGTGTGAGCTGCGTTGCCCACTGAGTTGCAGATACTTTGGATTCAAGAACAGCACTGTTGAGATGAAGCTTTCCTAAGAATTTTTATTTCTATTAAAGCCTTCAATGTGAACATTTTTAGTAATGCTTTTCAACTTCTGTTACAGAAGGTCTGCTTTCCTAAGCAGATGAGGCATGTTACCTCTCTATAGGCATCCTTCTCATGTCATAGCCAAAAAATGTCAGTTTAAAAATCTTTTATTTGGACTTTATTACTTTAGGCAGAACCTTGTAGTGCAAAACCCCAGATGTTTTAATGCATAAAAAAAAGATACTCTGTTGCATACACCTAGCCAAATCAATTATTCAGTAAAATGTTTGTGGTGAAGCAGCAGTTAATAGAAGAGTGGCAGATGTCATACACAGAAGTGTCCATTTCAGTATGGTGCTCTATGGTCTGTTGTGACAGCTAAATGAAGCAGCTCAACAGCTGTCAGCATGTTAATGTTTTGGATTAAATAAACACGCTTGGAAGAACTTTCTTCAGATTTTAAGACTTAATGACTTTGATGGCAGCCGTGCTTCTTTGCAGATGAAGTTTGAAGTGTTTTTAAGTGAGGCCAGATGCAATGAGGAATAACGTTGGACTGCGAGGTAGACCAGTGTGTTTTAATTTCATTGGAGCTGTGTAACTCTGAACCGCAGCGGAGCTTAAGATTTTCTACTCAGTATAAACACTAGATTTAAAGCAAGGTTGCAGTGAGGTACGTAGTTTTCTTCCTTTGCTTGATAGCCTTTAATAACTTTAAAGAAGAGAAGTTTTTAAACTTGCAAAAAGTGAGGAGACAAATCAATCAGGAAAGCTGGACATATATCAACATAAATCCAGTATAACTGTCCATTTCAGTCAAATTCAATGCAGAAAACTCAGGGATGAATGCATGATCATTTAAAAGTATTTGTTTGGGGTTTCTTTTGTTGGTTGGTGATTGCTTTATAATGTAGGCAGCTGATTTCCCATGAAATCTTCTGTTTTGCGAGAGGATTTTCTCAATTGCCTTCGTGACCTCAACTATTTTAGAGTTGCAGTGCCTGATAAGGATGTAATATATGGACATATTCTGCTGCATGTAGCTGGCCAGTTGTCAGATGTTTTCAAGTAGCTTATCCATTTCCCAGGATCTGAAAGGTGATCTGTTATTGTTATTAATGAAATAACAGCTGGTGGGATTCTCATTGCCATGATAGTTGTCATGTTTGGCTGTCAGACTGAGTAGGGACATATCCTTCAGCACCAAGACTGCTGAAGAACAATAAGTTAAGTTATCATCACAGTTTTTTCCTCTTCACCTTTTGTTCTGCTGCTCTTTTTCTCCAAGCGTCTGCTTCTGACTATGGCCAGCTGACTTGTGTCATAAAACAAGAAACACACAGGACACCAAAGTTCTAGATCATTCACCCAGGCTTGAAGGAAGACGTGAATATTTAGCATCATTAGAGCATCTTAAAAGTTAGAAAGAATGACTTGTGATGGCACCTGAGGTAACCGCAATGGTGCTACATCTTTAACTGTATCAATGGATGGAGAAACAATCACTTATTTCTTTACACTCCCTGCTATTCCCAGTATCTAACTTTAAAGAATGCAAGCATAAGCAATTATTGAATGTCTTATCCTTCTGCTCTGTCCTCATTTGTTCAGTGAATGAGAGTGGAAGCCTCTTTGAAGTCCTTTGAGAAATGCACCAGGACCATGGAAGATGGGAGGAGAGCTTTGCCTGGGAACTCTACCCAAAAAGTAATTTTTTCTCCATTAACCCTGTAAGCTTTATAATTAGCTTTCATTAAGAAAGGTAAAACCAGCAACAGGTAGATGAACTCACTCTTCTAATCTTAAAAAGTAAATGTGTGTACGACAAACAATGATCTAAATATTACAAAAATTTGTATGAAGTAAGTGAAAGTAAAGTGTAATGCTGTTGAAAAATGAGTTTTGCTGCAACTTAAGCATAGAAGTTTGCAGACTTTTTTGCTTGGGTTTTTCGTTTGGTCACTGCTTCAGGAGTCCCAGGTTTGAAATTGTGTGGCATCCACCCCATATTTAGACCAGAGGGATCAGAAGGGAGGCCTTAATAGCAATTGTTTCAGAGCACCATGGGAACAGGTCTGACAGACTTGTTTTCTGGAGTCTGCTGAGGCCATTGGTAGTGTGCTGATAAAGGTGAAAAGTCTTTGCATTTCTCTATATTCACTTGTTTTCTCTCCTGACTTATTGCAGTACTCTCATCAGTTAGCAGACAGCCCACCATGCCTTGTTTGCTGAGCTTTCAGCATGCCTTTCTCTTGTCCTCTGTTTCTCAGGCCAGAGGTTCCCCTTCCAGTTCTCACACATCTGTCCTTTCTTCTTTGGTCTGACCAAGTGTGGCAGTGGTGTTTTGGTGGTGTTTGGTTGGTGGATTTTATTATGTTTTCTTAGCAAGCTTGGACAATCACAGCCGTAAGTAAAGGTGGTAAAATATGTGGAGAACTGGAACATCTGAAAATCAGGTCCTTAATTCATGGTCATGACTGTCAAAACTTATGAACTGGTTTTGATGGTGTAGTAGACCATTCTATGGTCTTGAAAGCAGTTCTGATGACAGTGATTTTTCACTAGCTTCTTTTTCATGCTCACCCTCAAATTCTCATTTAAAAGCCTGGCATGTAGAAATTTTAATTCGTATTTCTGAAACCTCTAAAAATCTGGTTTGTACAGCTGGTTTTTTCTGTGGTTTTCCCTAGAAAATATTTTGTTACCTTTACTTTTCACCCATATGACAAATAAATGAGTTTTAATTATTGTTTTTGTAGGGAATGAGTCTCTTTCAGGTTTTGATTTTTTAAGTTGAAATTGAGTAAATAAATTAAATGCAATCTCCACGTCAATAGAAAGCAAGGAAGATTATAAAATAAGGCTTTACATGTGTAGCTTTGCAACAATAGAATAAAAAGTGGAATAATGAACTGTAAATGTATCTAATTACATAAATAATACATTTGTGTAATTGTCTAGTAGGGGTGTGCTAATGAATCAATTATTTTTAATTGTAGGATGCTTGATTGTTTCAGAAATATAATTGATTCTAATCAAGAATCAGTTAAATGTTGGTAGTAATTGTATTTATTAAATATATTATATTATTATAGTTTAGAAACATTTTCAAAAAAGGAAGTATTAAAGGACTGTACTGGTGTTATGTGTTCATACCATTGGACTGATGGGGTGGCTTACTGTAGTAGTGCACAATAAAAAAGAAACATGTTTTATTCTCATCTTCCTTTGTTATCTCATCTGATCTGTGAGGCTAAAATAGGGTTTAGATTTACTTAGTATTCATGAGTCTTAGCTTGCTGCATGAGGTGGGCTTTGATAGAAACCAAGCGCTCCCACTCTTTCAACAGTGTGACACCTGCAGTCCTGACCAGATCTTAAGAGTAGTGCTCTGCACAGCAGGGTGGTGGTGCACGGGGAATCTGTACCTGCCTCCCTTCCCCAGGTGTCCTGGCAAGCAGTTAGCTCAAGATATCTTCTGTACTGTTTTTGGATTATAGTTCGTCATGTGGAACTGTTAGCTTTTACCTCAAACTAGTTATTGTTCTTTTTGTAAATAAAACTTAAGTAATTTTAACTTAAAGGAACTTAGTGTACATGTTGTGCACAGAAGAGGCATTTGGTCTGCCTTCCCATGACTCTGCTGGCTGTTCCAATACAAAGGACAAACAACTAAATGAAGTTGATAGGACTCTAAATGGATAGTGAGCTGACCAGGTAAACAAAGAGGGCTCTGTTTTAACATAGACCTCATTTTGGTGTCATGTGCAGGTGTTTTGTTAATGCTGAATCTTTTTTGGCCTTTGTAGAAAGGACCAGTTTTGAGGCTTATTACACTGTGGATGGGAGAGTAGATTGTCCATTAACTGCATAAAGTACAGATCATATGTGCAGTTCGTGTTGCCGTGGGTTTACGGGTCCTAACCAACAAACTTGACCAGTTGTGAGCCCTGGAAAAACTGAAATCTGCACTAAAGAGTAGGTAAAGCACAGAGCTCCCCTCTAGGGGAAGCTGTCTAAGGACCTTTGTTCTACTACTGCTGTTCCATGAGAAGAAGCATTTTTCGATAAGTGTGCAAAACACATAGATAGTAAATATAGAGAGTGCCATCTACTGACACATATGGCATATACGCGGCGTTGTCCAGAAATGTGCCGAGTCGATAAAGTTGTTGTTGTGCTCCAAATGGCTTCCTGACTGTAGGTGCAACTGTGAGTCTAGCTCAAGCTTGACTTGTAGCATCATAAAGGAATCAGTCAAGCTGCCTGATGTAACCTTGGTATTTCTAAAAACTTGTTCTTGTAACCCAAATCCCAAGATTGATCTGCAGAGTTTCAACAAGGAGGAGGGTTTTTTTAAAAATTATTATTTTCAAATCAGGGAAGTATCTAAACTGAGTGTTTTCTGAAGTTTTTTGACCCAGTGTCACTGGAAATGTGGAGTAACTTTGTGTTGTCTTTCAAGTCTTTTGCTGGATGGACTGCTGGGGAGCTGCAGAAGTGAAAGTTGGATCACCTCCCCCTGTTTTGTTTTCCTCAGGAAATTGAATATTGAGTTTTCATTTACTACATAAAAGTGCTCTATCAGACAATATCTGACTATCACTATAAATTACTCCTTAGTTTGACCAAGAGGAATTATCAGAACTATTTGCTTTCCTGACTTTGGGGGCTAATTATTTGAGTAGCGAGTTTTTGAACTTGAGGATGAAGATAATGTTAGATTTTTTTTTTTTTTTCTTCTAGCACTGGTTTCTGAATGTAAAGGGGATGTGTGGCAAAGAGAGCACAGACAAGGGAATTTGGGGCTTCCTCCTTCACCCTAAGAACTGAGCTTACTGCTCAGAAAAGCTTAAAAAGACGAATGTTATGAAATATTCAGCTAGGAGTGAAAAGCAAAACAAAACCCCTCGTTATTCCACTGTATAAATCTGCAGTGCATCATATATGGAATGCTGCACTCACCTTTCGTCTCCCTGCTTCAAAAGAGAAGTAACACAAACTAGAGAAGGGTAATAGTTAAGGAACTGCTACTGTGCTCAAGATTGTTTCTGCAAAAAAAACATGGAAGGGGGGAAATGGTTACTCTCCACTATTCATGCTTGAAGAATGGAGAGGCAACCAAATTTAAAAAAAAAAGTTACTGTGCACAGATGAAATTGTGGAACTTGGTGACATAGTATGGTCTGAGAGCCAAAATAATGGGATTAATGAAGAATTCATGAAGAGTACTTTGGCTGTTAAAAGTTGCCATGGTTGCAACCTTTGACTCAGAAAGCCCTTTCCCTTCTTATTTGGGACAATCAGCACTGTATGGCCAGGAAGGATCACTTTATTCTCATCCCATTTCTTATATATTCCTCTAATTATGGCCTATTGGACCTAGCAGGAAACAGGTTATTAAACCAGGTGGGTTTTTAGTCTAACCCAAATCAGCGGGAGCCAGAAGATAAGACCTTGCCTCTTACTCTGTGTCTGCAGAGTCATGTCCTCTTTTCTGACTGCTCTGTTTGTGGCCCAAAAAGATGAATAATTTTTGCACAGGTGCCACTGGGTGTCATTTGGGATGAGTAGTAGGCTTTGCTCAGGGTATCTTTCAGGAAGGGAGGGAGATGTGGCCAGGGCAAGGTTCCCGACTCTACTTTGTAACACAGGTGCCCAAGATAACTAGGTATTGCAGTGCCAATCTTTCAGACTCCCAAGGCATTTATTGGGTTTATCCCTTAATTATAAACCAAAGACAATATTCTTCAGTTCATTTGTAAATATTTCTTGAGGCTACTTGTCAAGAGAATTTCTTCTGGCTTTTCAAACTCGAGTAAACTATTTTGATTATAAGATAATGTAACATAAACATGTCACTGATCATGTGAACATGTTTGTATGTAAGTATGCCACATCATTTCCATTAGCTGTTTTAAGAGGAAAATAATGTACAAAACTGGCAAATTTCTGCAATTGGAACTCCTCTAGGTGTCCTCAGTTTCTTCCCAAGACTTTCAGACATGGTATGCCAGTTCCCACATGGCTATAAAAGCTTTGGTTGTCAAAGCAATTGTCTTTGTTTATAATTTTTTGCCCCACATTAAATGTCACCAATGGTCCATGTAAACAAATAACCTTCAAAGGATTAAGTAACTCTTTCCTTTTGTCTCCTTTGTTTCTTAACTTTCATCAGTAATTCCTCACTGTTGAGGTGATGGCAAAGACCCTGACTAAGGAACAATATGCATGTGTCATTTTCAAGAATACAAAAAACAACCCCAAAACAAAAAACAGAGAAAGGTCTTCATACAGAGTTGGTTAGCAATCCCAGCAATCATGCCAGCTTCCCAAATCAGTTGCCAGTTTTGTTCTGTAATCTCTTTGCCTCATATGAAAATGCTTGTTGCTAACCTTGTTAGTAGAGTTTCTTCTCTGGTGTTAACACCCACATTTAATTTCTGGGTTCATTCTTTCAAACTTTTATCCTACTGGTATGCAAACTACTGTGAGAATGCTGAGGATGGTTTCACTGAAGGAGGGCTGTCTGGAAGGGCATTAGTGTCCTAATGCAGGTGAGTCTTGTGAACCCACACCTGAAGATGGGAATGTTGCACCAATATCCTTTTGGGTTTTTTATTCGTGCATGTCTAGCTTGAAGAAATATTCTTAAGCAAAGTTAATTGTGTGGTTGAAATAATTTGCTTGAGAATGGCAGTTGGATTAGAAATCTCAGTCCTTGCTGTGATACAGTGCTACACCACTAGTCCAGGAGGTCACACTTTGGCAAACACAGAGTTCATGCATTTCTTTCAGTGATAATACTGTCAACTCCAATTTACAGCAGTCTGGTTTAATGCAGAGCTTACCAATAATTTGTAGTGATCAGAAGATCAATGAGATTTAGTGTTCATGTTCTGAATGAACAAGTAAGGGTTGAATGGCCTCCTGGGAGTTCCTTTCTTGTCTTGGCTCTGACAGCTCAGAGTCCTCAAAGTTGAAGCTGTAATACATTGATGTAATTTTAATTTTAGGATGAAAAAACCTGAACACTTGATGTTTTTTAGAGTCAGAAACCCATGAAAGTTAAATCAGGGTACTGTGTCAGTGATTGAATTTTATCCCCTTGTTTTTTAGCCATACTAATGTAAGCAAACCCTGGCTAATGGCCTCTGTTAGCAGCAGTGTGCTTTGACACAGTGGTGCAGTTGTGTAGCAATCTTTCTTAAGGGCTTTCTTTCCCCTATGGGGTGACCTCTTTCCTGGCTCTTTGAGATAAATTCTCCAAGATTCTTGACCTGATCTGATGGAGGTGGAAAACTGAATGTCACTTTTAAAATCACTAGTCTCTACATGAACCCTGTGTCTGGCACGTATTGCACCTTTAAAAAGTGAAATAAATAAATGCTCTCCCTGCCCCAAAACTCAGCCATGGCTTTAGCATCTTCAGACATGAAGGCATTTCATGCAGCCTGTTGAATTAAAGGGATTTTCTGCCTGCTTCTCATAGCTAATTTTTATATATACAACACTAAACTTGTAAAAAAAAATTAGTCAAAGCAGTAAGGCATTAAGAATAAATTGCTGAGAGCTCCAGTGAGAAATGTGTCATGCGAAATCATGGAGGAAAGAGCCAGCAGCTGTTCATATGTTCCTGGGAGAAATAACCCTTTCACAATGAAACACAAGGATAAGACAGGGGAAAACATGTTTTACCTCTCGTAAGCTCCAGTACCTTGATATAAAGCCACTTCTGATTTAGAGGGGGTAAAAGGGTATTGGTTTTCTGACAAGAAATGCAAATTACTTGTAATACTTTTTGCTAGTTGTAGTCCTATAGATTGATCAGTGTATATAATTTTTTCCCACTAAATTACAAGATTCATCTGGATTTTGGCATATTTATAGATAATTATTATGTTTATTTTTGATGCCCATGAAATACAGGTATGTTAGTGTTTGCATTTTTAAAGGAAATCATATGTCAACTACTGTTTCTGGTCTAAGAACAATACAAGGACATTGTTATCCTTAAGCTTTTGTACTCAAGGCTGGTTAAGAAAGCCAAAGCAAATTCACAGTTCAAAATAACATATTTCTAAGATTTAGGGTTTTTTCAAGAGTTGATAAGTTATTTTAACCCCACTCAAATGACACTAGATACAGAATAGTTATGGTAAAATTAGTAGGTTATTGCTCAGAATCCAGTATCTCCTAAAGTCTAGTCAGTACATACTCTGGATGTGTGGATTTTATTAATATTCCTGAACTGAGTCATATAGACATGAGTTATTTGAGGTGGCACTGCAATTTTTCCCTAGCTACTTAATAACTGCTCTGCAAAAACTGTTCAGATTCTGCTCTCGCTGCTGGAGGAAGCTGGTACGTTAACCCACTTTGCTTACTTTGCAGTTATTTAAATTTATTATTTTGGGGAGGATTTTTTCAGAACCTTGGCCTCAAATTAGTAAAAGCTCACCTCTGGAGGAGCTTTTATCATTGTTTCATCTGCAGAAGAAGTGATAGTATAAAGGATTCTTTTGCTTTTGAAGATTCTGATAGCAAATGGCCTGAGTGGAGCAGGATTGTCTCAGGCCCTGTGGCCAGGACACAAAGCTTACCTATTGAGGGCTCTCTGCATTCAGTATTTCCGAGTCTTTCCCTGTCTCTGCCGTTTGTTGTACTGACTGTTTTCAAGTGCATAACTGCTCCCAGTAGCCTGTAATTGCAAGGTCAGTCTAAGGTGAAGCTGTGCCTTGTTTAGGAGAAGACATGAACAGTCTGTTTAGGCCATATGTTGTTGCCTTGTCCTTTTCTTGAAGCCTTTGGGTAGCTCAACCTGTTATGTACAATGATTATGAGCACCAAAATCTTTCAAAGTATACAACTGGGGCCAGCTTAGCTCCAGTATACTTGGCAGCTTTGTAGAGTCTCGGCTTGAGTCTTAAATGGGCATAGTAAGAAAGCTGTTCTGCTCTGATACTTGATTTTGAGGGTTAGCTACTTCATATTCCCTGATTTTTCTTGCTAGCTTCTGGATTTTTATTGCAGAGAACGAAGCCCACCAGGTATCTATTTTTCCCATTTGTTTTCAAAAGCATAATTTTCCCCATATCCATGGGTATGACTGCTCTGTATCAGCCAGCAGCTAGTATCTGGAGGAAATTTTTCTCAAATAATTTTTTGGGTTTTTTTTTTTTAAGAACTGAGATTTTCTCTGCCATGAGACTGCAAAATTGAGGAAAGGGTCAAACTATGTAAGGATAGTGCTTTGACAAGTAGCTTGCTTGTGGCCTTCCCCTGACGTTCAGTCTAGGTATTTGCTCTAGCTATTAATTTGGTTAGAAGCATGTAAGGACAGAGATCTATTATTTCCTCGCTAAAAAAAAAAAAAAAAAGCACAGGCTACAGCTTTGTTTTAAAACAGATTATGGTTGCTAAGTAACAGTCTTCCCTAAATTGAGTGTCTTCCTCAAAAACTAATCCCAAAGTCTTAAAAAGTGAGAAATTAAAGATGCGATAAATCTTACTCAGTCCATGTGATTAACAGACATTCTGAGTTAAACAGGTCTCCCTGTTGCTGGTGGAGAAAGCTTCCACTGGCTCAATGACATGAGTATTTCTGCGCTGATTCTCATCCAGAGTAGAGAAATTTATAGTGTAACATACTTATTTGGCAAATTCGTATTAATGAACTAATTACTAGATTTTTTCCACATTACCTCCAGCTTCTCACATCTCTGGTGTTGTTTCATTTTGGTTTTGAGGCAGATAAAGAAATAAATATAGGAATGAAATTGGACACTATCATTAATTCAAAAGGAACAATGTTTCAGGCTCAGCTAATGATGGCTGCTTCCATCAGTGCCTATGTTGTGTTTCCCAGTGGATTATATTAGTTACATGGGTGTAGCACAGCTCTGCTTTTTCTTGCAATGCTCACAAAAAGACAGGAAATCAGATTTAGGTTTTAGGTTGAGGACTAGAAACACATCCTTCTCCTTCACAGCCAGTGCTTAATAGTGTAAGTCACAGCACCTCTTGATCAAGTCAATAAATCTCCTGCAGTGCAGAGACACCCAGGGTAACAACATCTGAGGTAGCACCAGGGATAGAAGTGAAATAGGCATGTCAGTGGGCTCTGCACCTGAGTTACTGAGCTCTACCTGAGGAGGTTTATTAGCTGAAGAGAAGTGCTGCACTAACACTTTTGGACCAGGGTTAGTTCACCTCTGTGATGCTGCGCAAAGTAAGTAAATGAGCATGGTTAGGTACTTGCTTGGATGTTTAAGTTCTATCCACCCACATTGTAGACATGCCTTCCAGTAATTTTCTGGGTGAACTTGGTTAGGTTTTATGATTTCTTTCTATTTCTTTCTCATTTGAAGACTTCAAAACTGATGACAGCTTACGGAAGCTGCCAAATATTATCGCAGTTGATACTACTTTTATGTTTGTTAAGCTTAGGGACATGATTAGACCTTGAAAACTGACTTAGAATGTGAATTTCTCATTCAAACATACAGAAAACCACTTTCTCAAGTCTCTCAACATAATTAAATTTCTTCTCTGCTTTCCAAATGTATTTTTAAGAACAGTACTGAAGCCAGCATGCACAATATGATTATTTTGTGTATTTGCAATTAATTAGACAATACGGCAGAGTTAATATTTTAAGTATACTGTTTCCCAGCCACTTGGTACTTCAGGCATCTGGGCCTAGTGCACTTGCAGAGTTTTTTTTGCTCTTGAGCATCCCTGCCCATGGCAGGGAGGTTTGAACTAGGTGATCTTAAATGTCCCTTCCAAACCAAAACTGTTCTGTGATTCTGTGACTGAGCTTTTGTGTTCAGCCTCCATACATCCTGTCCTTGCTGTGGCATGCTTTTAGTGATGGTGGGCTCTTGTGCATTCATGTTTGAACTACTCTCAGCTTGTGTCTCAGGCTGAAGACTGGCTGGTTAGAGCACGTCATCGAATGGGAAGTCTGTGCAGAGTCATGTTCTCAGCTGAAGAGCTCCCGGTTCTTCTGCAGGTGACAAAAGTACAGCAATAGGTAACCGATGTTTTAGTGGAAGAATCCCAATTTACTCACACACACCCCACCTCTCAGCCCCCCTCACCCCAAAAAAAGGCAAAGTATCTGGAACATCACTAGACTCAGGAAGATGGGAAGCTCACAAAACTGCATTGAAAATCAGAGATTATTAAGTTATTATTTCTCTCCCTTCAAATTTAAGTCACTGAGGGTTGTTTTGTCCTTGTCTGTCTAAATGTAATCTCCTTAGAAGCAGATTGTTTTTTAAAACGAGATTAAAAACCCCTGTAAAACCAGATCCTCTCTGTTTTCTGCTCAGTAAAAGGAGTGAACTGAGAAAATCTGGCCCATTAAATGTAACCTGTGCTGTTCCTCTGTGGAGGAATTTTTTGTGTGCATGCATGTTAGGATCTATTTAAAGCATTTTCATGAATTGTGTCCATTTAAGCAAGTAATTCAGATTGTTTGTAACAGTAACCAGCTCCCTCATTACCTACCACTCCATGAATCCCTGTCAACTAAAAAGTTTAACTGCCAAAGATTTTCTATTCTCCTTCATCAAAAATATCCTCAAATCATCAATTAAAAATACTGATGAGAATTAGACCAAAAATGATCTTTGAGGAACCTCACTATTGAGTTGCCCAATTCATTAATGTCTTCCCAGTCACTTTATTTTCAGATGTGCCTGTAATACCCATTTTTAATAGCCTCAGTGGATGTTGGATGTTGCTATTTCCTTATACAGTCATTTTTAAAACAGTAAGATTTTAAAATCAAGATGTCATGTAGTACTAAATAATTTATTTTTTTAAATCCAAATATTTTATCAACAGAAATGTTACTAACATCCAAACTCATATCCTGTCAGAAAAGGTTAGTGATTCACTTGAGAAGGCCTAGTTACCATGGAACTTGTTGTCTGAAATATGTTTTTTTTTTTTTACTTTTTTTTCATGTTGATAGTCTTTATTTTTGAATGATCTATTTAGATATCTTAGGAGCCATATCAGGTTACTCAGACTTTAAATCCTTATCAGCACCATCTCCACTTTTTTTTTTTTTTCCAAAGACTTCTAACTATGGAACCAAATTTACTTTTTTTAATCATGTAGGAATCATCTGTTTTTTCAAGAGAATTATCAATAATTAACAACATTTGGAAAAGCCCTGTATCCTTTAAAAATAGTAGATTGTACTGTCATTATCTTTCCTTTCTTATTTATATATTTGTAGCTTTCATCAGTCTTTTCAAAGCAATTTGAATAATAAGAATAATCATAATAATTATTATTTAAGTATCATCTTAGTCACACCTGAAATATTGCCTATTTTGAGGTCTCTAGTAATGAATGTGTAATTTGTTCCTAGTTTCCTTAATACTTCTCTGATACTTCTGTGCTCCCAAAATACACTTATGGTGATAGATGCTTCAATTTTTGGGAAACTGGCCCTTTTACAAGTTCTTATTGTAAAGTGTTTTCTTAAGTGTTTTCTTTACCAAATGCTGCTTGAAGGAAATAAACATGACATAATAACTGGTTTTCAATTCATCCACTAAGTTTTTATGTTAGGTTTTAACACTTCTGTCACTGAAACTCAGTATTGCATTACGTCTGTTGGCTGCTGCACATGCTCACTAAACAAAGTACTGTTCGCTGTTTTAAAAATTATACTTGCTATTTGAAAGGAGTGGAGTGGATGATCCCCAGTATCCCATCTTTGGTTTTGTGTGCTATAGTTCCTAAGTTCTACATTATCTGCTGGAAGGATGATCTAGACACAGTGATGTACTGTGTCACTGGTAAGCTTGAATTCCATTGTCTTAGTATTACGATTCATTCCACTAGGTTTCAGTTATACTTCCAATACTTTGGGGTTTTTTCCTCTATGTATGAGTATCTTCAATTTTTCTTGCCTATTACTTAAGCAGATAATGTTCATTGCTGGGAAATATTATTTTTTTTAAAATATGTCCTTCAAAGAGTTCAGTGTAGTTGCATTTATGTTGTGAAACTAAGCTTACATGACAGAGTGTTTGTGCCATAATTAGTCTATTGAATGAAAAACCTTTCTGGCTACCCAGTCAAGTGAAGCATAAAGCTCCCTCTACCATTAAAGACTTTTCAGTTCTTCACAACCCAAAATCCTACCTCTCAGTCCCACACTGACGTTTTTGCTCAGCCACAGCTAGCCTTACATATTTAGCAAATTCCTTGTTCTTGAGGGAAAAGGGACGTTCATGACATAACTTTCCAGATATTCCCCTCCAACAGCCTAAAGTCTTCCTGGATCAGTGGAACACAGGTTGGTAAGGTGTCAGAGGCAACCAAAGGAGGCTACTGCCAGAGGAATCCCTCTTTATCATCTTTTCTCTTTCACTACTGGAACGAAGAAAACTGTCCTGGCTGTGAAATGTCCTGCCTGTTCAGCTGCCCCTGGAGCCTTCTCTCCACAAGCAGGCTCTCACAACCTTGTGGGAGGTCAGCACGTTTTGAACTAGACGATAGTTCAGTTCTTTCCTCCAGTTGCTTTTTCCATCTCTTCAGATGACTCATTCGGGATAGTGATGTACCTTAGGTCCATCTGTGAAGATACACTTTGTCATGGTTTGAGAGCCTCAAAATCCAATTCCCTAGTCCAAACCCCCTCCCACATCTCAGCCCAGTGTGAGATGGTTTTCCAGACACCACATGAGACTCAAATGGGGGAAAGGGAATATATTACAATGACTGTACAAATAAATACTACAATACATTATATACAGTCTTAATTATCTCTACCATAAGTATTTACAATGGATCAAATCTCCTCTCCCCTCCAAATAAAAGTCCAGGAGGGAAGAAGGAAAATATCCCTTTCTACTCTCAGAGCAGCAATGTCTCTAAGGTAGCAGGCATCTGTCCTCTTCTCATGCAGCAGCTGTAGCTGGATCTCTGCCAGTACACACGAGGGGGTATCCAAGCCCCTCGGCCTCTCATCTTCAAGCGAGGGTCTTATGGGCTTCCATGGGCTGCGTTCACCCAGACAACGGTCGCGTCACCACATCATACCATGAAGCACGGGGGTCTTCGTGACAGTCTGTATCTTCAGGGGATTCAAGTCCCCTTTGCAGAGCTCTGTGCTCTGTCTCAAGCAGCGGGGGGGCCAAGGTCACCCCCTCCACATTCCTTCTGAGCTTTACAGCTCTTTTCTGCAGTGCTGTAGCACTTCAAGACTCTTTCAAGTAAGAGTTCATAATCCTCCTCCTTTCTCGGAGGTCTCAGAGGGGTATGGGGTTTTATTTCAGTTCTTACCCCAACTTCCTCTCTCTCTCTCTCTGTAGAGCCTAGTTCTCTCTCTGCTGCTGGCTCTCTCTCGGCTCTCCTTCCAGGAGTTCTCTCTGTGTTGCTGCATGCCTGTCGTTGTTGCTTGGTCTTATCTCTCTCTGGCTCTCTGCCACCATTTCTTCGGTCAGTGCAGTTCTGCTGCTGCTGCTCACAGTGAAGAAACATCCCCCAGCTCTTAGCTACAGATACTTAGCCCAGTCTTACACTGTTCCAAGTCTCTGTAGCCCCTCTGCGGGGGCGGGGGGGGCCCAGAGGCCCCAAGGGGCTCCAAGCCCCTTCCTCGTGGCTGTCACAACATGGCTACTTCTTCTACAACAACTACAACTAACCTTCTCTTCCGTTCTGCTTGTGATATGTTTATATTTTGCAGAAGCGCTCATTGGGTAAAACTTGAAAACTTCAAGGGTTACCACCCCCTGGGGTTTTACCATTTTATAACTTCAGGGGGAAAACTGTTTCCCCCCACCACACACTTTCAGTCAGACAGCCTGCAAATTGACACTGGAGCTTGGTACATTAGTGAAATACATAACTTTAAGATGCATAGTCAGTCTTTGGCAGGCAACAATTGCAATGATGTCTACATTGTCACCAAAATATGAACATTAGAACACTTTGACCAATTTTGAAAATTATGGAAGTAATAAATACCTTCATTATTTTTTTTCCAAACTCATTTCTCACAAATGAATGATTTGTCTTTAGAAGTAAAATTGCATTGTACTTATTTCTGCATGATTTCCCGAATTACCCTGAGAAGGTATAATTTTATAAGATTGACAAGAACAGGAAAAGTTTACAAGAGAGAAATAATCCATCAGATACCAATTATATTGTGTCCTGTTACTTTAGCCTTGCAGTCTAGGTATCTGGTAAATTTAAAGCAAACTGCTAAGTAATTTCAGTCGGGCTTTTCCTGTTATTTTTTCAGATTTTTGCTTTCCTTTCTTTTCTGCTGTCACTTTAATCATCCAGGTTTTTTGTTTTGATCAAAGTCAGAAAGATCATTGTTTTTATTTGAAAATAACTAGTACAACATGAATCTCTCTTGTCTTTTTTAGGATATGCTTATTTGTGATCTACTGTAATAATTTACAGAGATGCTTAAGAGAACCTGTACTCATGGGTATAAAACTGGCAAAACAGAAATCCCTGTTAATGTGAGAAATAACTGTCTTCCACTTAGTTTAAGTACACTGTTGAAATGAAACATTAGTACAAAGAGATTTGTATTTTAGAGATCAAGTTATTGTGGTATTATGGTAATAATAAAAAATTTTCATAGGTCATCAAACTTATAAAGAAAATGATTGATAAGGTTACGGAATCTATACAGAAAATTAAGGCTATTTAACGTATTCATGACAGACCCCTGAAAACAATAAGTGCCTTATTAAGAAGTTCTGTTGCTAGGAGACAGTAACCACAGTGTCAGAATAACGTTTTTATTTCATATAAGAAATGCTGGTTAACACACATAGTTAGATAATGAGTAAGGATAGCTAGGTGATGTAAAAGACTGCATGAAATGATTAATTTTTGAGATATGAAGCTAATAAAAACTGCAGGTCTTTAAAGGCTACCTTAGCATAGTGTGCCCCAAGAACAGACTGGTGACCAAGACTTGTTTGAAGCTTGACCAGCAGTAGGTGGTTACCCTGCTCCAAAGTATTCAGGTGAAGTAGTTCCAGTTTGTAAATCAAATAAGAATGAATAAAGGTAATAAACAGCTTTGAAAAATGAGATGTTTATACAGCTGTTTAATCTTGCTGATAGAGAATCGGGTTCAGTATGGGAAAGAATAGCATGGTTCATAATGTCATAGAATAAACTAAACTGTCTAAAAGAAAAGTTTCTAAAATCATCAGGACTTTAGAGAGATATGGAGGATCTGTGTCACCCAGAGACATGCAGTACTCTATTCTAGGAGGTGCCAGGAAAGCTTTCGGAAGACTACAGCTAAAAAAATATCCAAATAGTAGATTCTTTGTAGAAACAATTTTGTGACTGATATCTACTAGTTGCTTTAACCAGGGTAATTTTGAAATAAGTATATAAATATACGGATAGAGGGAATTTGATCTGGAAAGCATGATCCACATCATCAATGTGTAGTTATAAAAGCCTAACAGAGGGGGTGTTTTGTTGAACTTCAACAAGGTACACCATAAAGCTCACCCTACACTTTGGTTGTGTACATATTCTCCACAGTGGTCCTGTTTTCCCAGTTTTGCTAGGGTTAGGGACTCCTTATAGGCCGCATTGACCACATTCAGCTGGACTACAGGCAGATACAGGAACCTCTGACTCCACTCGCCTGGTTCCCCTTAGCATTGGTGCTTTGAGCTGGAAAGTGTATAGGCTTTGGTGTGTAGGTTGTATATGCAGGAGAAGATATTTTTTAACAGCGGGGTCCTGTTATTCTCCCAAACATCTTTTCTACATCTGCTTTGCATGGAAGCAGCATGCAAGCTGGATGTAGCCCCTAAGTAACTAGTTTAGGAACACTGAAGTGCTCATCTAGTTCTCCATTTGTCATTTCAAAGTCAGGAAAACTCATAATTAGTGTTGCCTGTGCAGTTCTAAATCTGTTTCAGCGTGTATGTTCATCCTGATAAGAGTGTTTAATTACATAGTCGTGGCCATTTTTTTCTCGGTCCTGTAGCTAGAACCACCAGTCCTGTAGCTATTGAAAACTTTTCCTGTTACATGTTCTTAGGCCTCACTCATTGCTGGATAGACAAGTCTTGTTATAGAGAGAGAATTGTTAATTCCCCTGGGTCTTTTCAGTGGTATTTATCATTGTTGTGTTTCATGTGTCTTTCAAATAAGAATTAATGTCTTTTCATATGTGAAAGGTTGCTACTGTTATCGTTCTATAAAGAGGAATAGAGATAAATGGTTGACATTAAAGTTGCTAATTTTGAGCATCCAATCTGAGTTGTCTACAACTTGGTATTTGAGTCAATACAATACTACTGAAGCCCATGGACTTCTGCGCAGCTCTTCCTCTGGATGGCTTCTCCTTATTGTCTGGGATCATCGGCAAGGACACAGACTGCTCTGTGACCTGTACTTGAGATCTCCAATACTGGCCCAGAACTGCGATTGCTGACAAAAGCTAAATCCAAAATGGACTTTGTTATTCCGAACCATAAATTCTCCCCTGGAAACACAGGTAGTGTATATGCTTTCCAAAGGTGACAGATACCATGTTTCAAAGAGGGGAGGAATAGTTAACACCTCTTTTCTTATCCAGTATGCTATCAGTTACAATTCCCACCTAGGCTGAGACAGGGGCTCCTATTTTTGTTCTTTCTGAGGGTTTGCAAACCTATCTGATATATTGGGGATTATCTCTACCCTACCAGCAAATTATGTTGGAGCTGGAACATTTTACTAACTCCTGTTAAAATGGTAACAATTTCATGCATAAGAGTTTGGGGCTGGGTATTTTTTGTTTGTTTTTTTTTGGGGAGGCAGGCAGGGAGTTAAACTCATTTGAGGGTGGAAGATGGAATGTGAGTCTTTCACTTAGATATCAGAATATTCATATGCTGCCATTAATATTTCACTGTATTGTAGCTCCTGTATAGCGGAAGTTCTTTAGCTGGAACAAAATATCTTGACTGAATCACCCCACGCCCTGTTTTCTCCAACCTCACAAAAGAACTCAGTTTTAAGTCCAAATACCCAAGCATAGACAGATAAAGCAGAAATAAAACAGTGACATTTTGGATAGTTTTACTAAAGCCCCAAACAAGTGAAAATGTAATTTTATGATGGAACCTTTTGGTGATACTTTGTCTCCTGTTTTAACTTACTGTTATTTAAACTGCTGCAGCAGAACTGAGAAGGGGGGAAGTTTCTGACTGTTTGTTTTTCTTATAATGAAATAATTTAAATATCCACAATAAGAACCGTAATATATTTGGCATTGCCCTTCTTTGTGTACAGGTAGTTGGGTCACACTCATTCTTTCCCCCTTAAACAGGAGTCTTAGCATAAGGTCACAATAGCTGTGAGCAAGTTTATAAATACAGAATTGGTTTTATTTGAAATACTGTTTTGGAATAACAGGTGATTATTCTTATTTTAAAGTTTGGTGGGTTTTTTTTTTCAAAATTAAGAATTTATAATTATGAAAACTGAAAAAGCGTGCAACATTAGCAAGAGCTTAACCAGAAGGAAGGAAAAAAAAATGCGAACTGGTTTTCATGAATTAGGGAGTTTTTTGGAAATTTCATTGGTCTTATAGATGGGAACCTTTTGAAGCTCAATCAAGACAAATGCAAAGCCCTGTACCTGGAAAGTAAGAACACCTCCAGCACAGGCTGGGGGACAGCTCTGGTAAAGAGACCTGCGGGTCTTGGTGGACCGCAAGCTGAACAAGCTTGAATAAAAGCAGAGTTGCAAGATTGATTCCCTTGCTATAGCTGGACAATTGCAAGGTTAGCACACTTGTATATCTGGCAGCATTTAGGACTTAGACTTCTGCAGGGAAAGAAACATACAAAGTAAGTACTAAGTGCTGACCATATTTTTTAAAGCATGACCTACAAGCTTTGACTAGAGCCTTTTGCAGCTTTGGTGACTGTAAACTTTAGCCTTGGCTGAACTGTCAAAAGAACAGATTCCCATGGGATAGTCGGTAAGTTTGATCACATTTTCCATGTATCACATCTGCGAGCCTGCCTGTTAAAGGCAAAAATAAACAACAGCAAACCAGTTTTCATGCTGCAGAACTCCTAAAATGTCTGAATCAGAAGAGTATCAGCAAAAATATTGCAGACTGAGAATTCATTTTGAGGGTTTTACATAGCTTAATCCAATATCTGGCTGTTATGTACCAATGAAAGAGTAGCCAACTGTCTAATTTCTCTAGTCTTACTCAATTGTTTTGGCTTTATCCTCTGAAGGATACTTCAAAAGACATGATCAGTAAAAAAAAGCAGTGTTTGCTCTACAAGGTTTACTAGTCTGGGCCTAATGTGATGCTGACAACTAGGCTGACAGCTTCTGTACTCACGCTGGTTTGTGTCCAGCCGGGGAGGTTCATATAGAAGGGTTGTTTCTACTAGTCTATATCTCTCTGCCAATGCCTTATCGTACAAAGAATAAGCTGTGATTATAGTATATGTGACGTGGGAGGTCTGGAAATAAGTTTTAATCTCAGTGATTGGCAGGAGAGGCTGAATGGCTTTAGCACAGAGAACTGGAAAGTGTATTTCTGAATTGGTTTCACCTTTATTTCAGAGAAATCAGGAGGGTGGCAATTTCATAATTTCTTACAAATGTTATAAAGATCTAGAGAAGGATACTGTTCATTTAAATTTGGAAGAGAATCCAAGTGAATGCTTTGCATCAGTAAACTTCAGAGTGCTCTAGTAATTCGTCATGCTTCACAGGAAGAAAAGCAAATTGAAGGAAGTGCGTGTGTAGTGCTCTTAGCACAGTTTTGGATTTAGCTGAACTTTACTCTTCAGTTCACTGGCTTGCATGACATTAAGAAGACAAGAAAGGTCAGTCAAATGGCAACATCAAAAAGGTTCTTAAATTCCAAGGATGGCTCTTGACTTTGGCCAGGCTGGTGAATCCTTAGCTAATTGTCATGGTATACCAGCAGACAAGCACTCCACTCCATATGTAAAATTATGTTCTTTTGATTTTTAAATAACATGCCATGATATAGCAACATTCCTGAGTTCCCACCACAATAAAACAGATTTTGTGAATTTGCTACTTAAGATTTTTAACAGATTCTAAAAGATGGAGGCTTTGATTTGTGTAAAGCTGTTCATAGTACTGTTTAAGTTTTGACCTTCCCCTTGATGTGATTAGAAGTGGGAATATAATTAATATTTCTTCACTAGGGCCAGCAGGTCAGTAGTTGCCCAGGAAAGGAAAAATGTAATATCTATGCCAAGTAGGAGCTCTGCTTTTTGAAGTTCTTTCTTGTACCAAGTGGCGTTTCAGTTTGGTAGATAAGGGAGCTGTAATCAAAACCTCAAAAGTGGAAAAATTAAGGACTCTTTGAACTACTTACATTTGACCTACAAGTTTCTTTAATCTCAGTGTATCTCCTGAATAGACCTGTAGCCAGTTTCACATACAGTTATTCACTATACTCAACTCTTCTTCACATGAATGGTGTTGAAAATTGTAGTAAGGCTGGCAAGCTTCCAGAGTTAGCAAACTGTTACAGAAGCACCTTCATTCTTTGGAGAGCAAACAGTAAAGAATAAAGGAGTGTTTCTCAAATGTCCACAGATGGAAATTAGCCCTGATCATTTATGGGTGGCTGCTAGCAGAATAGTGGCATAAATTAAAAATACCAATAAAATACTATTCAAGTGTTTTAATTGAAGAGATCAAGGCCAGCTAGTTCAAGAAAGAAAATGAAAAGAAATAATTCCAGAGATGACTGCTGATTTAACTTGTTGCAATTAATACACTTCAGTGCCCTTGAAATGCCTCAAATTGATGAATGCAATGGTAATGACTACTGAATCCATCAAAAATAAACACATTCATTGTGGCTGACTTTTGAATTTAAAACAACCAGAACAGAAAGTTAAGCCATCGGGCAAATTTGAGGCATCTCACCCCTGGAGTATTCTCATTTCTTGTGTAACATAACGCCTGTGCACACTTAGTAAGAGGAAACTGGAGTGAAGGGGCAAGACCGACAGAGGTGATGAAAACCATCATGTAACAGAGAGTTTTGTATAAGTTGCTAAGAGATATTTATGCATCAGTTCACTTCCAGGCTAAATACATTTTGCAACTGTGGGTGTGCATGACCACTGAGAGAAACTTTTCTGTGCATAAGTACATATTGATTGTTTCTAGGTACTGCACCATGAGCATTACACTTGTTCTCCCAAGGCAAAAAGCTAAGTTACTCCTTGGAACTATTTTTTGGAGTCTGTTAAATGGCATTTTCCTCTGTATTGTAATGATTCAAACAGCTGAACGGACAGATCCTGGCCAGACTAATTAGTGCCCTTTAAAAATTTTGTGAAAACTGGGCATACTTTTTGTTATGCAGTGGAATGAGAAGTTTCAATGCCTTTAGAAGACCTGCAGATAGATGCCACTGTGGATGCACACCACATCTTAAAGCTGATATCCCAGAATTCCAGATACTGAATCAATAGCAGTTGTATGGGTGGCTTCAATTGCAGTATAAATATATATAATGATAATAACAGCATTATGATTGCTTGTCTAATAAAAAATATTAAAAAATAAACCTGAAAGCTAAATGTAGGATAGAATATTTCAGTTGGAAGGGATCTACAATGATCATTTAGTCCAACTGTACGATGGCTTCAGGGCTGACCACCAGTTAAACATGTTAAGGGCGTTATCCAAATGGCTCTGAAACACTGACTGGCTTGGGGCACCAACCAGTTCTCTGTGACTGAAATGCAGTATGGAATCCCTAAGAATCCCTTATAGGTAACTGCCCCAAAGAATTGCACCTTAGTCACATGGTTCTATTTTATAAGGAAAGATTGTACTAACTTTCACTACTTTATTTATAATAGAGTTACTGGTTTTTATTTGCTCTGAAAGATACATAGGTTGTTTTTTTTGGGGGAGGGGGGGAGGGGGAGGCTGGGGGGAACCCCCTTCTGACTATATTGTTCCAGCCATCTTAATTTTAAGTTATAATGGGCAAATTCCCAACTTTCTGGTATTCTCTGTTAGAAGCCAATCCCAAGCCTGTCACTCTGATGGTAAGGAAGAGAGTCTTTGGAGAGGCAGCATCTCATTTGCAGTGAATTCCTGGATGGTTTTTCTTAAATTGGCTCTTCCCCAGGAGTAGCTTAAATGTGGTTATCCATTTAAATAGTTTACTACTGGGAAAACAATGCTCTATAAAGTACAAGATCTCATTTGCAAAGGGGGTCCTGGGGACTGAAAGTGGATATACACGTGCCATGTGTTGCAGTCTCCATCTTCTTCTTTTCCTGCTGTTCAGAAATAATTTGAAAATTACCTAAAATAGGAACAGTATATTCAATGGCTGATCAACAGGCTCAGATCTGTCTCCACAGGAGAACCTGCAGTGGTAGCCTTCAGCAATAGTTCCTGTAGTCCACAAAAAAAAAAGAAATGAGTGGTTATTGGGAGAAACAGCACAACCTCTTCCCAGGAAGGATGTCTCAGAGGAAAGGCTTGACTGTGGTGTGTAGGAGCCTCTGGCCATGGCTGTACTACTAAAATGGATATGCCTAGGACTGTTCTTTGGTCATGAGAGCATCTGCCCGTAGCAGCTTGTGTCCATGCTGATTTTAAAAAAAAGAGAGGAAAAAAAAAAAGGAATAAGTCTCATGCTCTGAAACAGAGAGGCTGCCTCAAAAATTTCTGGCTAGGTGATGCTCTCTTGAATCATGCCTATGCTAAAGTATGCCAAGGATAGGTCTGATAGCAACAAAAGTTACTGGCTTTCAGTACAACATCTCTTCTCAGAAATCCCTTGTAATTATATAATAAAAGGGTTTTCTCTTCCCCTAATTTACGTAGAGAATAAACTAAATCTTTGGGTCATTCATGCTTGTTAAAGAGCCCAAACCACGAGTGATAAAAGTTCTAGGGAGACAAGGCTGCTTTCATACGTCCAACGTTTCTTCACTTGACATTATGGAGAACATCTCTGAGGAAATATACTTCAAAACCATAACAGGCACAATGACTGCCCTGAAAATAACAGCCATCTTATTAATGACAAATGAGCACTGGCTCTTGTTACTTATATGCTTCCTTGAAACATCAGAAAATGTTTTAAACACTATCACAAAGTCCAGTAATGTGATGATATTTGTCGGAACTAAACCTACTACCATCTGTAGTTTTAGTTTTATTGTCCAACAGAATTAAAAAAAAAAAAAAGTCTCAGAAATAATTGTCTGTGTTCTTTTTGGTTTGGGGGTTTTTTATTATTTTCTTTTAATTTTATTTTACTCAAAGCTCCTTTCAGACCGTTGCACATACCATGTTTGGCTGCAGTCTTTTTGGAGAGTTTAAAAGACTTCAAAGACACATCTTAGAGTTTTAACACAGCTACAAAGTGTTGGGACAAAATGGGGAGATCTTCAAATGTGACTTTAATTCTCTGCTGTAGTGTCTATAGCAACAGTGGTACACACTTTTCTTAGCATACTATTAGCATTAAAATTTAATAACATGTAGGGGATATCTGGGCTGTTACACATAGATGAAGAAGACAAAAGTCCTTTTCAGGTAAAGTACATAGCTTCAAAATATGCATATTTCTCCCGTATATTCCTCATTTTTTTCCTGCCATCTATTTTATCATAAAAAAAACCTAGTTACAGTCTCTGAAGGAAGGAGTAAAATTAAAGAATGCAGGTACCACTCCTAGGTTTTCCAAATTCTCTAAAAAACAGTGATTTAGATTTTCTAAATAGAATCACAGTTACTATATTCAATAAATGATTTTTATTTATTTTTGAGAGGGTAACTTGGAGAAGTGAGTTGAAGTTTCATATACTTTATAAACCCAGCATTTTATCATCAACTGTTTGTGTTCTTCCCTAAACAATGGTTTCTATTAGTGTCTTGTACAATTACATATTTTTGATTATTATGGGTTCATAAAATATATTTTTTTACCCTATTTCTATTTCATTGTTCATTCTATCTGGGAAGGAGTTTTGTTTCTGAAAAGACAAAGAGCCCAGTTACCTGAATGTAATTGTATTCTCAGTTTACGTTAAGCAGAGATTTTAGTTGATCTAAAGTAAAAAAAGGTTGTTTTTTAGCTGTAAGCCAAGTCAACAGAAGCTGTGCTTTCCCATTTTTTCCCTTTTATTACCTAATTGTTATTCCTTATTGCAAAGTGTCTGCCATTATGTTATTTATTTATTTTGCAGCAGGTTCCTTTTCCTTTACACTTGTTCTAAGGGGTAGTAAACCCTTAATGCCACAGTGACCAATGGTAAATCACAGTGTCTGACACTAGGAGACAAAAGAAGCAGGAGGAATCTGTGAAAAATGCCTGCAAGAAGCGAAGCACAGCATGGATGGAGATGATTCACGTCTCTGCAGTGAATCTTCAGTAAAAGGTAGCAGAGCAGAACCAAAGACCATTTTCACTCATCTTGAATTCATTTCACCTGATCTCTAAAGTATTTCCCCGCTACCCACCAGAGCTTTGAACCAGGCTGCATGTCTGAGTACTGCTTTTTTCTTTTTTTTTTTAATTTCCAAAAAAAAGTGAGAATAAAAAAGGCAGCTAACAGAGGGAGAAGCTGCATGTAAGGAATGCAGAAAAGAAACCCATTTGGATGTCTGCCTCTCTGTCTATTCCTTAAAACCTTCTCACATTTTTGTGCAATCTGATTTAGAATAAGAAGTTTTTCAAAAGCATGTAATGACTTTAAGTTCCTGAGTCACTTAAATGCTTTTGGAAATGTTGCTGGAAGTGGACGCATCCATACTTAAACAAAAAATACTTTCTATTTAACAAAGCTGCCGGTAACTTTTGACCTATTTTATAGCTATTTTAGCTGTTTCCTTGAAAAATTAGTCTTTTTCTTTTTGCTTTTGCAAGTATTTTAATGTCTGATTTACTAACTTAGGACTACCTTATTCCTGTACAAGTCTATATAAATCTGCATGTTACTTTTAATCAAGGAGAATCACACTTGTTGCTCTTCATCCTGCAAAGCTATAGACACATCCATATGTGAGTCACTCACAGACTCAAAGTAAATTTAAGCTTGCACAGATAAAATTACTTTCAGTTGGGAGTGACCTCATGGATTCCTCTGTTCTTTTCTACAACTGTAACCATGGTGCAAGCTGATTTTCCTTGGATTTAAACTAGTGTTAGCATAGCTGAAAAGATACTCTGTATTTTCCTGCGTTCCTGGCAGAAAGCTTTTCTGGCATTCCAGCTGGTGTCTGCAGGTCAAGAGACTTGGGACCCAAGTCTGAGTGCTTTCTGATTAACTTTAGCTGAAGCTGGAAAAATCAACACAAGAGTTTGCTACTATTAAGGTATTGAATCTGGATTCCTCACATGTACAAGTTTAAATTTAATTTAATTGGGAGTGGGTTACCTTATTAAATTCTTTGGAGAGGTGCCTGAATTTTTCCTAGCAGTTGAAGCTCTATACTTGTTACCTAGACTGTCCACAACTGAGACTTCAATAGTCATCATCTAGGCCCCCTGTTTTCTTATGGGAGCTCTTGGCTGCTGTTCGCTTTTGCGACTGAATTTTGGATCCTTCTAAAAGAAATATTTTTTTTTCTAAAACTTCTGGGTATATAGAAATAATACTATTGTTACTTGTGTGCTACCACATGATGTAACTTTTGTTATAAGATTAGTCTAAATACGCTGTTGAAAGTTTGAAAGCGAGCTGCGAAAGCCTGTGGATCTGAATCTTTGCTAAAGAAGCAGTAATTTACTACCCAAAAAGGGGTAGACAGGGCTGGAATGTGTAATGCCACAGGAAAGTAAAAAATGGCTCATTTCTTCGTGCACAAACAGAACAGAATCTTTTTATGCTAAGCACTCTGCTTTATGAACACACACAAGAGCCCCTGTGCTTGTATCTTAACAGAATAAGCCTACCAATGTAATATATATTATGCTCATTGATGCTACATATTGTAAGGGTTTTTACTGTAGAAGCACTTTTGCCTTGCCTGGGTCAACAAATATAACATCAACCTTTTTACTTTGCTACCATCAGTGATATTCTAGGGCCTAATAGCTAGAGGTGGGTCTCGCTGCATGTCAGAGTGAATGCAGTGAGTACAGAATGCTCAGCCTGCCCTGTCTCAGATCTGCAGCTACAGCTCAGGGTGGCAGACAAAGGGAAAAGAGAGAAAACATGTGCATGTGTGCAAGCGTAGGCAGTGTTAACAGAAGGGAATTAGCTGGCTTAGAGCTTTGATTATCAGCTACAGAGAGTTTCAATACTGGTCTCTCGTCTGAATCAGTCAGATCCACAATATCCAAAAGTAGTTATCAGCTGATGATTATTTGATTGCTTGTGAAGTAATAAGTTTGAACTGGGCTCACCCAGTGAGACTCACCTGGTGCCTGTGCACCCTTTTCCAGGTGCTCTGGGGCCAGTTGAGGAGGTGATGACCCCAGGCAGCCCCAGCTACCTGTAACTCTCCCTTTGCTGATGTGAGGGCTGCCTCTGCCACAGGCCTGCTGCCAAGTTGCTGGTGTAGTTGCTCCCAAACACATCTTGGTTAAAATGAGCCAAATAACCTAAGAGTATCGGCTAATCTGGCTGGATCTGCCAGGAATGGTGGGGAGATGGCCATCCAAACCCTTCTGCCAGCAGGCTGGAGGAGCTAGTGGGCTGCAACAGTGGGACTGGCAGGTGGGGCTGGGATCAGCAACCTGTGCAGCCAGCACAGCTTCATCTGCAATGGGATTGATGGGGATCTACAAATACAAATCTGCTTCCTTCACTCTTGTGATAGCTCCAACCTATTTCCAGGGAATAAATCAAAGTAAGAAATCACCCACTTGGCCTTACCATCCTTTGGTTTTTTCTGTTATGGATGTCAGTGAGTTAACGATTGTGGCTTAATCTATTAAGACTAAACCTTGGTCCTATTACAAGAGCAGACAAATAATCATTGCTTTCTGTGAAATCAGAGGTTAGTTCTTAAATGATGAGAGAGTTTGTAATTCCTTGACCTGCAACAAGGCAAAGGTGCTCAGTGCAGGGAATATAAACACTTATCCTGGACCAGCCTGAAAAGCAACTACTCCTGTGGCCATTCCTTACACCTGGTCAAAGTGAGTTGGGTAGAGCGTGGAAGCTCCTGGTTTCTTCGAGTCCTGCAGCCAGAACAGGGGCTGTGATTCCAGTAATTTTGACAAGCGCTGAATTCACTATTAAACATTTAAAAGGAAAGAGTGAGAAGTAGAGATTTTCTTTTGGTTCCAATATTATAAATCATGTACAATACTAACGGCATGAGAAATTTCTGTGGGAGGGAGCAGCAGCAGCTATCCTAGGGACAGGTGTGAGGTGTGGCCCTGAAGTTTGCGTTTCTGGAGCCTCTTTCTCTCAGCATGAGCTGCAGGTATTAACCATGTAAAAGAAGTTGTCACCTTTTGGCCTCTGCACTTTTAGCTTTCAAATAATGACCAAAAATGTGAAGTCATCAAATTAAAAGTTTACATCTGTCAAGCTATAAAGACATAGAAGAGAAGTTCTGTTGTTCAGTGATGTTAAAAAGAAGTTGAAAAGCCTCTGCACTGGAGCACAGTCATGATTAGATAAGAATACATTTTTAAAGAGCATACTCTTGCTTTAATTAAATTCTCAATATCATCCTAATTTTTTCTGTCTCATTATTTGAAGTGCAACATATGTTAACTCCACTAAAACCAACACGCTGTCACCGTTCTCTGTGTGTTTTACATGTATCTCCCCCAGCTGTATCACCTGTCAACAAGTTGGTTACCTCTAATGATCTATTTAGTCATGTGGTTCCCATTATTTCAAGGTTTAAGTTCTTTTTCTGACAGAGGAGGCAGGTAACTTTGGGATGGAGGCGTGCATTAATATTACAGTTAGGCTTTAATGAACCAAGTTCATCTAAGGAGAATGATTTCACCACCAATGCTGGCTCAGAAGCAGGACATCTCCTGTCTCCCTTGGCTGACAGGTGCTGTGCAGTTTATCAGTTGCAAAGTACCATTGAGTTCCCCTCCCTGTAAGGATTTCCACAGAGCCTGGCTGCTGCGGCTCCACTCCAATCCACCCTCTGTTCTGTCCCCCTTAGCAGGTGCTTGCTGTTGTATAAGAATCATTGTGGAGCTGCCAACCGCATTCCATCAAGGAGTAGCAGCTGCATTTTACCCTAAAATGTCCTTACTATTAGAATATTAATCTAACTTCTCAGTTTCCTTTAATTGTTACCCCCAGCTGTCTTCCCACTGTACAAAAGGGTAGCTGTTCTGGGGGCTTTCGTGTTTGAGAGGTTTCCAAGGAGGGTGAGAGATGATCCTACAGAAAAAAACTTAAGATAGGGATTTTAGATGGAAGTTGTGAAAGGAGGGAAATCTGAATTACAGCCGGACTGATGATGCTGCCACAATGCGCATTTGCCAAAATCTGGAGATGTTGCTGTGCTGGTGTACTTTCTGAAGAAATATTGTAGGACAATACCATCTGTCCAGGATCTGTAAAGTTCTTTACTGATTTACTGGAGTCAGTATTGTTAAGGTTTTATTTTCAAGTGTTTATTTAAAGTTGTATCTACATGTGAGTGTTCACAATACTGTATATTTTTTTATTTATTTCTGTTTACTGTGTCTAGATAAAAGCACAGACCAACACTTACCAGAGGTGATATACAATCTGTTGTTATTTTAGCACAAATGCTTACTGTTCAGCACCTGCATAAGATTAGCCACGACAGCTGATGATTTAAAATGTATGATGCATCATGTTGTCAATATAATTTCAGCTCCAAAAATGTACAAATTCTATTTTAGTCTTCCTGTCTTTGCACATATAATTTTAAACAAAGAACAACTCTGGACTCTTCTGACAATTTTATATCTTATCACATTGTATAATGTGGATTATACACAACAGAGAAAAGTACAGTTTCCCCACAGACTCTGCCCTGACAGATTTGCAGCCTGCTGAATCCTGCAAAGAATTGAGGATGCGCACTACAATATCTCATCTCCTGCATGATGCTGTGAACTTTCAAGTTGTTTTCACTGTGTAATTGCTACAGTTTTTAAAGCCAAGTAATAGTGGTAGAAGACTAAGTGATTTAAAAAGAATTACAATTTATGAGCAGTGTTTTTACATTTAGAGTAATACACACTGTAAACCAGATCATTGTCTAGTTTGCTAATATGTGGCATATTGTGCTGCGATGTAAAACTAGAGCAGACCACTTACCAAATCTGGAGTGCTATTACTTAGTTGAATGCATGTCACGTGCCAGAAAAAAGTAGACATAATATATATGAAGACAAAAGTGGAATAGGATGATATGATGGAGAAAATCATAATGCTTTTTGATTTGACACGAGATGATGAAGCGGCCACAATTTATATATTTTGACCCCTGTCATTCACCTATTTTGTGCCAGCAATGGTATTTATTAATTTATCGTCAGCATTTAAAGTATTAATATTAAAACTTGTAAATATTACAGTCAGATGCAGACTTGTATATTTTAAATCAGTGGTGAATTTATCACAACACTGCACTAAAGAAACCATGGCCTCAGGATTTAAAACCAAAATTAGTAATGAAGTAAAGAAGTTGTTAGTGTGTCGGTGTCAGATTTGGCAGGGCAAAGCCAAGTAATTTTGTAAATTTATTCCCTCCCTCACAAAGATTGCCTAAGCTAACTATTAATAATTTGATATTTACTATTTAATGAGCTCAGATTTAAGCAAATACATTTTCATCTTTATGTTTATCCTTATGAAAGTATAAACTGATGTATTATGCAAATGGTCTCATCTCTGGTAAAACTACTAGCTTCCTTCATTCATGCTGACTTGTCTATGTGCTCCCATGTTGACACCTTCATTTTGAATATCCCTCTAATCCCTTATTTATTGATTTATAGTCGTCTCATCAAGAAAACACTTCCTTGCAGCTTATTTCACTTCTGTTGACTAAAAGATGTTGATAAAAAGCAGCCTCTTCCCAAGGCAGCTTTGGACTTGCTGAGCTTGGGTTCATGGACAGCTGAAGAATTTGTTCTTGCGTGTTCCTGGTACTGTGAGAGAAAATCAGGTTTTAAATAACTTCAGCCAAATCATCCCTGTCATGGGGAGTGGTCAAGCCAAGAAAATTTCTGTATGATGTAAAGAAACAAGTACAGTAAAGGGGCAAAATTGATACTGATGACTAGAGCACACTCACAGAAAACATGGGTGTCTAAACTGAACATGTAGAAGTAGGAGCATTACAGACCCCTTTGAAGGGTGTGATTGCCATAAGCCATTAGTTTGTGTCATGATTTAACCCCAGGCCCATACAGCCACTCACTCACTCCCCCGATGGGATGGGGGAGAGAATCAGAAGGGTAAAAGTGAGAAAACTGGTGGTTTGAGCTAATGACAGTTCAATAGGTAAAGCAAACACCATACTTACAAGCAAAGCAAAACAAGAAATTTATTCACCACTTCCCATGGGCAAGTGTTCACCTATCTCTAGGAAAGCAGCGATCCATCATGCATAATGGTGATGTGGGAAGTCAAATACCATCACTCCAAATATCTCCCACCTTTCTCCTACTTTCCTCTAGCTTTAAATGCCATATTGTGTGGAATATCCCTTTGGTTAATTAGGGTCAGCTGTCCTGGCTGTGTCGCCTCCCAATTCCTTGTGCACCCCCAGCCTCCTCACTGGGGCGGCATGGCATGAGGAGCAGAAAAGGCCTTGACCCTGTGCAAGCACTGCTCAACAATATCTAAAAAAATCTCTTTTATCAACAGTGTTTTGGTCTCAAATACAAAACACAGCCCCATACTAGCTACTATGAAGAAAATTAACTCTGTCGACCAAAACCATCTTGACTTACCACCTCCCATTCATGGCTGTCTTTTCATACTACTCCCTGAAATCCAGGCAAGAGCTTTTCATTTAGATAACTCTTTGTAAACTCCCTAATGCAATCTTAGGAAATGGGGAAAATAGTGCAGCAGTATTAGGACAGTATAAATAGTAGTGCTTGCATCATTCTTTCTTTAGAAGCATGCACTGATTCATCCTTATGATTATTTTCCTATTTGAAGACGATGATATAATATAAAAATATTAATAAAACAGGCTTCTGACTTAAGTACTCCTCACTCCAGAAGCTTCTGGAAAGCAGATGTAAATGTCCACTAACCCCATATATACAACAAAAAAGGCTGGGTCTAAATTATTTATGTGGTGTGCTCAGTGGGAGGGGGATAAACAAGGCACAGACAACAGTTGCTGCTGTGGGATGGTGCTGAGCTTGTCACTGACCCTGGTGTGAAGAAATGCTGCATGGAGGGATTGCAGATGAGCCTGTGCATGAGGGTCGAGGACCATGTATTTGTTGTGAATGTTTATAATTTCTCTGATAATAGATTATCACGTACAATGCAGGGAACAAAGAGCAACTCTCACCTCTCCTTCCCTTGAATAGCAAGTCACCTTATCCTGTGATGTACAAGGCAAAATAATTGCATCTCAAATGTGTGGTGCATTTTTGTTTAGAAGGTTAGCAAGAAATTGATTTATGAAACAATTTTCCCTGTTTATGTCAGAGAGGCCGTTTTCTGGTGAATAATTAGATGTGGGTTTCTCCTGTATGGTGACATACACTTTTGTGAAGATAGGTATAGTTGTTGCTTTTCATTACATAAATCTCAGAGGAAATTCTGTCTAGTTGCTCGTGAGAAATTTTTTCCCTGTGACATGATTTCAAAGATTGATTCTAGGTAATTTTGGAAGAGTAATTTTTTGAATTGTGTTTACCTGTGCTTACAGTGACATGCAGTAAACAATGATCTTGTGCTACTCTACAGGTAACTCTCCTCTTTTTATCTCAAAATCAATTACTTGTTAATCCAAGATTAACATATATGAGAATACCTGTACAATATAATTGCATAACATGGAAAAAAAATTGTCCTCCTGGTCCTCAAGCTACCCCCTGGGTTTTCAGTTTGGTAGTGGGCAGCTCAGGGCAAAAATACTCTCCTGACTTGGTGCCTTTATTTTATCGCAGTCATCTATCAGAGGCAGCCACAGTTTATGCATACTGATTGGAGTTTTTTTCATCCTTTTACATAGATTTTTAGGTAATTTTTCAAACCTTGCTACCTAAAGTTATGTACCTAAATTATTGCTTGTTTTTTCTGGGTATCCTTTTTAATCACGTAAATACCGGATTAGATTCAGTTGTCCAGTAGATTTAATCTCCTAAACTTGAAATAGTGCTCTGCCTTTTATTAGACATTGAATTGTACTTTTTTTTTTTTAGATAGTTTTAGGGTTTCCAATGAGTTTCCTTAAAATATAATTCAAATCTCATCAAGTTTAAACAAGAAAAGCTGAACGTTAAGTGAGCTATTTACTCTTTATAGCCTTATAGTCAATCTGGGAATACAGCAAGCAAAAACATACAGAATATGTTTGATATGTTATTGGCATATTAACATCAACATTTTTAAAAATATTATTTTTATGAATTTTTTAGATCAAGTGATTTTAAATGTACTATACAAGAAAGGAATTATAATTAATTGAATAAGGTGATGTTGGGAAAAATCAGACTCAAATTTTAAGAAACTGTGGTGATTATCCAAATCCAGGATCCTTGTTTCAAACGGGATTCCTTTTAATTTGTAGATGTCTTAACTTTACTTCCTCCCTTCCTTACTGTGGACTGAAAATGCACATTTTTTCCCAGGGAAAACGATACTCTCTATTCCTGATTAAATTTCAACTCTAATTTCAGAATTTGGTTTTCATACTAGTGGAAGTAATCTTGACAATGGTTTAACAAAAATGAAACTTATTTTATTTGATTATTTTACTGTTTGTTGGGACATGCCTTTAACACTTAAATAAATTTTCCCAATGTTAATATTAGGATTCTTTGAATATTAGGATTCTTTGGAAGAGAGAAAGATAAGAATTTGTTCCAGAATATTTTGAGTAGACACACCATGGATTCTTTTCAGCTGGTTTTATAGTTATACAGTTTCCCTAAAAAGCAGTGTAAATATTGGGTTGAATGCCTATAAGTATATTTCTCAGTTGTTGTCGTGTATTAGGCAGAATCTTGTATTGGAATCATGAAAAACATAGCTCTTCTAAACACATGGAGATGAAGGAAGTATGTCAAGTCTGACAAGTACATGAAATATTAACAGAAAATTCTCTTACTGATATAAGGACTTCTGTAAACCCAGAAAATACCCAGATTAATGCAGGGTCAGCTCTCTAACAGGATGGGCAGTTGAAAACTCTTCAGGCAGATGATTTCTGGCAAGGTGGTCCAGAATTCAAACCTCCATGACCTTCTACCAAACCTTAGATAACAAAGGCATATTAGAAATAGTACTAACTGCGGTCATAAAACTCATTCACCCAGACTGAAATCTTCCTTAAAATAGAAGTTACAGCCTTCTTGGGAGGCTCATTCCTAAGGATTAACAGAGCATTCACTACTTGTGGGAAAAATATGGGCCTAAAATTGGAAGGCATCATTTTATAAAGCAGGACAGACACAGAGTTGTGGCAAAGGGAAGCAAGGCCTCCCTGGCATCTCAGAGGAAGTCATTTAGATGAACTTAGTGTGGGGGGAAAAAAATCACTCTCTTGGCATGAACATTACTGAGGAACATTACTGAGAAACTAACTGGTCCCCACACTGGCTGGCTCGGTGAGTGGAGGCGAGACAGATGCAGAACTCTGATTGTATTGATCTGGGTAATAAAAAAATTAAAAATAATAAGTTTGTTTTTTTTTTGTAGGAGTAGAAATGAGCTAGGAAACTGATTGCAGCATAGACTGGAAACTTACTAATCAGAGTTCAGGGCAGCTGGAAGTAGAATAAAGGACATGGGGAGGGAAAGGCCAGCAGCCACCCCAGAAAAAAATGGATAAACTCTGGCTAGCATATGGGAAAACTGGAAACCAGATGCATAACCTCTTGATCATGCTACATGGCAGAAATTTAAAAGAGAAGCAGAGGCAGGAGACTTACCTCTTTGTGAAGCTTGTAGTTATGCAGATTCTGGTACAATCTTGAATTACAGGTTTCTCCTTGCTCTGTCCTAAATGGTTAGCCAGCCATTGTCCATTGCAATTTTTTACAGACATGTTGATATGGACAACCACGTTGATAAGTAGATGGTTGAGATTAATATATTTGTGGTGTCATTAACAGACATACATTGTAGCCACAGTCCGAGGGGAGATGGGGCCGTAACACAGCACAGCCAAGTCCAGAGACAAGATAAGGGTGCAACTGGGATAATTTATTGAGGTGTCCAGAGGTTTTATGGGTTTCGGCGGGGAAAGGGCTAGAACATGGGGTGGAGCATGAGACAGACAAACGGGGGAACAAATCGGGATAGGGACACAGGCAAAGGGGGAGGAACGTGGGAGGAACCGGGGAAGGAAAGGGCAAGTGGTAACTGCCTCCTCTCTGCAGCTTCTGCATCCTATCAGAGAGGGGAGCGGGGAAACAGGGAGCAGGCAAACTCATGGCAAGCCCAGGCATGCCCAGGCTGTGCAATGTGTAGTGTGGATACAATGAAACCACATAATAGCAGTAAAGTCCATATAATAACTGTAAGGTCCATACAATAAAGTCCTGTCAATCGCTGTATGTTTTTCTCCACACCTGGAACCTCTCCCATCCTGAATCTTGTTCCTTCACAGTAGCATACAGAACACTGATTATTTATTTATACATTGAATGGTTCCCAACGGACTAGACATTTTACGACCTACATGGAAAATAGGTTATGGGAGATCAAAATATAAATGTTATAATTGAAGTGGAAAGGTTTGGAGAGGGAAGAATTTACTCATTAAAAAGTGTATTTCCCTAAGAAAAGAAATAACTGGCTGCCATGCTGTCCTCAGTTTCAATGCTATTAATAAACTGATGGGCGTGGCAGCAGATAGACTTCAGCAGAGTATTGAGGAAGCCTTGTGGATTGCTCCAGAGGATGTTCTAGATGCTATTGTGTCCTGGCTTACTCTGCTGGAGGATGCTGAGTAGAATGAGTACTCCACTCCATTACATTGCTTGCCACTGTGTGCTACAACCAGCATGAATTTCTGATGTTGTTTAGAGCTTACATTGCATTTACTAACCTACTGACCTGTAGAATTGTTCCGAAACCCAAAACATCTTAGATGTTACTTAGTTAAATTGCTGCTTTCTGCGTTTTCATTCCTAAATAACAGTGGTGAATAAGAACTTGTACAACCAATTATGACTTGATTTAATATTCTCAAAATGCAATTTGATTTCGCATGTGATTTAAAATACAGTGAAAAGATTTTTATCTTTTCATATGCAAGAAAACAAATTTTAGCTTTGCAAGTACTCTGGGCTGCTTTAGAAACACTATAATGAAACAGGTGACCACCTCTTAATGATTTTAGCCTGGTGATGGCCTATAACACTCCAATATAGGAGTAATCTGTCTTTTAAGAATTTGAGCAAAAGGTGTTTCTAGTTGTCTGAAACTATAGAAGTATATGAGAAAAATCTCGATGTATTAAAAATTGGTGATGAATAATAATGTCTTTAACTTTAATGCATGTATTTATATACTCTTTATATTTTCTATGAAGTGTTTGTTTCAATGCAGGCTCAACTGTATGTGTTTTCAATCCCTCTAGTTTCAATACACCTAGTCTAATTTTTATACAAGAGTTTGAACTGAGCTATATTCACATTTCCGACATATGTCCTACAGTATTCTATTCCCAGACTCATCGTCTGCAGAAGGGGTTGTTGCACTCTTAATGAAAGAACTTGTCTCAACACCATTTGACATTGTGGTTTAATATGCTCCAGATTTTTCTGAGGTCTATAAAAAGATTTTGAGGAAATTTCAGAAGTCCTCCTCATCTTTCTGTGGTATGACAATGTATCTGTAGAGACAGATATGGAGCTGTGGTATTAAATTCCCTGCTCTATCCTCAGAGATGCTCAAAAGCCATCTGGACATGGCCAAGGGCAAACAGCTCTAGGTGACCCTTCGTGAATGGAAGGTTGGGCCACATGACCTCCAGAGGTCCCTTCCAACCCCAACCATTCTGTCCTCTAAATAATTTGATGACAGAAATTACAATGTGTGTGGATATACATTTCACAGAACGCTTATTTTTATTCATCAAATATGGTTGTTTGAGATTCTCATCACTACAGAATACAGTCAATGAGAGAAACATGGATTTTCTTCTAACATGTAACCAGACTCAGCTTTGTACTTTCCTGAGCTTTCAGCACTAACTGCATATTGAAGGTGCACATTTTATTAAAGCTGACATTCTTATGGATTTCTGTACTCACAGAATTTTTTGAACAAGAGTTTTTTGAACTCTTTTTCTACACTTTTTGGATTTCTCATATGTCTTTACATCCTTTAGAAAAGATTTCTATTTCTGAACCACAGTTCAGTTGTTATTGCTCTTCTTATTGCTTCCATCGTAGTTTCAGTCATCTTCAGCCTTACATATCCAAATGTTTGTGATCCTTTCCTGTCTTACTTTGAGTAGTGTTTGAAGTCCTTAAAGGGAGGCAGAGTTTTGTCACGGACTTCTCGTGAGACTGGCATTTTGCTCCCTCTCCCAAGACTACTCAGTTGCTCTAACTGTCTGTGAGTGCAATGTACTAATTATAAAGCAAAGTTGTGCTTCATTCTTCAAAGCTACAGTAACACTTTAAGGCATCCAGTTCAAAGATCTCATAGTCAATGACATCTTCATAGATTTTCAGAAGAAAACAAGTGAAATAGGAAAAGGCCACAGTATCTATGAACTCTTTATAGGCTTTCATACCATGATTGTTGTTTTTTGAGTAAAACAGTGATATCATGCTTAACTCATTACAACACCTCCCAACACACAAACACATTTGTTTAAAATTATTAGATCTGCTAGGAACACCTGAAATTGCTATATTTAGAAAATCAAACTCTATCACTTTAAGTGTAGACTATCATTCTTTGGTTAAAACCTGCTGCTTGTTTCCACATATGCATTCAGTTGGACCAGTTACTTGACTGTAGTGATGAAAGTTATCCATATACCTGAGTAAGCTTATGGCTTAAGTGTTTCTTTTTTTTTCTCACAGGGAATAGAATTCATAACATAGGTCAGAGACTGTTTACAAAAGCTTTTATACAAAGTTTTAAATATGAAAGGGTAAATTAAGGAAATCACTCTTCCCCCCCTTCAATCTTTTCACTTAAATCTAGATTTTTCTGCATATAAATATATAGAACATTTTCTGTAATTGCTCTCCTAGCAGAGCAGATGATTTGTCAGTAGATAATAATATACTCAACACTTAAATAATTCCTTTATATATGTTATTAGAAAGCATTTTACCTACAGTCCCAGCAATGTCCATTTTACAGCTGGAGAAAGGAGAGATATATTAATTGATTTGTTAAGAGACAAGAAATGGATAAAAACAAGCTCAAACATAGGACAGGAGAATTAAATTCTTATGCACTCTACATCAACAGGAAGTTTTGCTGTTCATTTTTATGAAGCAACAATTTTATCCCAAGTGTCCTACAATCTTATCTATTGCATAGCTTAGGGCTGATTGCCTTTACCTACACCTGAGATGATTGACCTGACTTTGTTTTAGATTTTTATCCTAGTATGGATTGCTGTGCTCATGGATGAGATCCCTCTCACTTCAACTATCTGCAATTAAAAATTTAAGCTCAAGCTAGTTTTTTGAGCTTCTTTTGCTGTCAGTGAAGAAAAGAGATGCAACGCCAGAATAATCTTCTTTCCAACTATCTGAGGACAAAGATGAATTATTAGTTTAAGCTGGCCCTGCTGTCAGAAGCAGCAGTCTTGGAGTCTTTCCCCCTCTTCATGTGTTCATCGCAAAGTGTGAGAATGCACTGTGTGGTGAGTGGATCTGTACAAAAACTAAGCTCAGGGGAAAAGAGCTGGTTTTCAGCCAGATCAGCTCCCTGAACAATTTACCATATATTCATACAAATGTAGGTATTAGCACAAGAGAGAAATCTGTGCAGGAGTGGGAATAGGGAGTGTGAGTAAAAGCAGGGCAGGCCTGCTTTCTTTCCATGGTAGCATCAGGTGAAAGGATCTCCTGAACACCAGTCTAAGCCACCTGTGCTGGTTTTGTCTGGAACAGAGTTAATTTTCTTCACAGTAGCTGGTATGGGGCTGTGTTTTGGATTTGTGACCAAAATAGTGTTGATAATTCAGAGATCATTTTGTTACTCATGAGCAGCACCTACACACACTCAAAAGCTTTTCTGCTGCTCACCCCAACCCACTAGTGAGGAGGCTGGGGATACACAAGGAGCTGGGAGGGAACACAGTGGGGACAGCTGACCCCCACTGACCCAAGGGATATCCCAGACCATATGGAGTCATGTTCACCATATGAACTTGGGGAGCCATATGAGCTGGGGGAAAGAGAAGGAAGAGGAGGACATTTGTAGTGATGGCATTTGTCTTCCCAAGTCACTGTTACGCGTGATGGGGCCCCGGTTTCCTGGCAGGCTGAACACCTACCTGAGCATGGAAAGTGCTGAATGAATTCCTGCCTTTGCTTGCATACACAGCTTTTCTTTACCAACTGAACTCTCTTTATCTCAACCCATGCCTTTTCTCACTTTTGCCCTCCTGATTCTCTCTGCAATCCTCTTGGGCAGGAGAGGGAGTGGATGGCTATGTGGGGCTGAGCTGACAGCTGGGGTTGAACTATGACACCACCTGCCCTATTAAGCAAAATTAATCTCACCCAGAGTTTATGTGCAATCAGTGCTACCTGGCACTAACCTTATCAGCTGAAGTTTAGTGTGATATTAGTATAGCAGTGAGGCTTTTTTAAACTCCACCTTCATGAAGGAGTCTGACATGGTTAAATAACCAATTTAATTATTGAGAAATTGCTGTTATTGGAAGTAGAAAAGCTGAGTTGTCTGTTTATTTGTAATATCTTACATGAGAAGATATTGTTAATTTCCAGAATCCTAATTATTAAAATTTTAAGAATTATAAAATTGAAAAAGACTGAACAGGTTCACCCCATACTCTGATTTTATACTTGATCTAGTTACAATTCTCTTAGATACTTGTTTATTTTAGTGAGAAGGCAAGCCCAAAAGGATTAAACCTTGCCTGCAGCTTTGTTTTTGTGCAAAAGTCAATTATGGCTGGCTAAATATCCCTGAGGTAAACATGTGTGAGGTTGATAATGTGGTTAGAATAGCAACAGCAGTTGTAAAGGAGACACTGGTGTTCATGGAGTTAACACATTCCATATTGCTATCGTGCAAAAATTACAGACACTTCCAGTCTGGGAACATCAATCAATTTTTGTTAACTTTCAGGATTTTTTCTTCCTGATAGAGCTAATATTACATCTAAATATTATGTGTGCTGCATCTGTAAATTTCATTCCATTTGCTTAAGGAAACCTTCTGTATGAAAAATGTGAGTTAAAAACCATGTTATTTACATGGTGCCACTGGATTGATTGTGGAATGGGTCAAATCCTGCCATCCTTAATGAGGAAAATATTGACTAATGGCTTAAGTAAATATTATCTGAATTCAATGAATACTTAAGTCTCACGTATTAAGTGTTCAGAGGAGCAGAAAATGGTTCGTAGCTTTTCCTCCTATGATTGCACCTAACCAGCCATGCTCATGCTTGCTTTTTCCTTCTGTATTTTGCCAATCAAAAAGTCACAATTTCAACAGTAGGCAGCCTTGTAGTAAAATAATTAACTGGGAATTGCAAATTCCTCACAATTAGAGAACGGAACTACAAATATGTTCTCACAGGCCAGTGGAGTCTTTAACCACTGACATTGGAGTAAGGGAGGCAGAAGAGGCTGTACACCTCTCTTCCAAACGAATTTTTGAGAAAAGGATGATTTTACTCTAGGAGAAGGCAAAGGGACCATGACATGCAGTCATCGGGGCTTGCCAAACCTCTGCTAGCTCAGAGTGACTTCTGACTACGACATTGGCCCATGCATTGTTTAGAAGCCTAATACCAATTTTGGTCTATGATTTTCCATGAGTGGTAGGGCACCTAACTCTTTTGCTCCTCTAGTCTTCTCAATATATTTTGTTGCCTGGTCTATAAAATTGAAATATTTTTATCTCTTGGATGTTAGAAACAGAAGATTGCAAGACCCTCAACTACTGACATAAGCCATGGTTAAAATAACAGAACATTGACAGATAGCAGAGGTGCAAAAGAAACTTGAATTTTAAAATACTTGTGAATGTATTAGACCATTTTTGTTGAAAGGGTTAGCCTGGTAAAGAACCAGTAAGAGTAACAGAGATAGATAATTTTACAATCAATACTATTTTGGTTCTTGGCAATGTATGAAACACCATCCTTCAGGAAGTAACCGATTGCCATGTGTGCTAGGCAACTCATTCCCTCTGTCCTCTAAAGGTAGTTTGCATTTATTTACAAGACTGGTTGCTTTCATCTCCCCTCTGTCCTTCCAGAAAGTTTATGGTAAACAAAAAGGAGATTGGTGACCGATACAAAAGATATTTGATCACATGTTGATTTCACAGCATACAGAAAATAGTATGTTAGCTCTCAAACGTCCTCTTCCTGACTCATAGTCTGAGTTACTCATTCAAAAATAAAATACAAAATAAAAACAAAAATTTAAAGGCAGAAAATTTCCAAGTTATTCGGGTGCAAAATCCCTGCAAAACTATTCCATTGAGAAGTAGAAACTAGAATGTTTTTGAGAATATAGACTATAGAGTTTCATTTTCCACTGAATTACTCTTTGGACCTCTTTTGTCATTAGTATATTTACTTGTTTAATAGAATACAAAAACCCAATTTGGCTGGCATTATTAATGTTATGATGGAATATATTTATACCTGTTGATTCAGAGTTGTTTCAGTTCTATGACAAAAACATGATGAGCATGCATTACAGAATATCAAAGTACTCTCAACTAACTTTGAGATGTAAGAGCATAGAGATTTCCTGTGAAGAGCTGGGATCCCCATCAGTGGAAGAAAGTTGATTGTGTTGGACTCTGAAATAAATTGTAAAAGTGGAATAAAACAATCCTTTAGCATTATGAAAGATTTCCTTTGGATGCAAAATGAAAAGTATAAATGATAGAAAATGCTAGAAATCTTTGCAATCTTAATGTGACCCCATTCACTGTATGTCATTCAAAAGTGCCTTTAATGACAAGATCTCACATAATTTTTGTCACAGTCCCTGCCTAATTTAACACCTGAATGGTTGGTACCTAGAAAATGAGTAGTAATTTGATATTTACTTTAGTTTTCTTTGTTTGAGGCATGACCTTCCCTTTTGTTCCTTTTACAAGATTCAAGCTTAATCCTGAATGTAGAAATACATTGTCAGTGCAGAAATACTTTCTATGGTAGTTTTGCCAAGTGTCCTGATGCTTCTTAGCTGCTTCTTAACTTCAGTGAGTTCCTGTGTTAAAGGATGTAATTTTCATTTTCCTGTTTTACAGAGGGAAGAACTAAAGTAAAGAAGGACTATTGTTGATTCCCAAACATGCTTAAAACAAGGTAAGAGGTGTTTTTTCATAATTAGCATTCATAATACTATTTCATAGTTTGTTTTCATAATTTTGTGAGCTGGTAGCAAAGATTCCATGGACTATTAGGAGTAACCCTGAGTACTTACCTTGTCTCTAAAACAGGGGACAACAGACAACAGTTGATAAATATGCAGATGCTAAATGCAATTCCTTTAATCAAATTGAAAAAATATCTGTTAGAAGTATAAAGGAAAGACTTGTGATTTTCATGCAAGTAAATATAATAAGGTTGTCTTTTTTGTTTTTTTTTTTCCCTCCTGCAAATGTCTGTAACTCTAACATATCATAAGAGATGAACTGCTGTTTTAACAACCTAAGGGGTTGCTTCTAGTAGTGGTTACCCTCAGTGAAGAATATATTTGGAAAAAATCTGAATGACCTTGTACTTTTGAGCCAGACTGGTGCTATTAATGTCTTTTTACTCAGAGACTCCTAAAGAGGAAGTTATATTGCCTGTTGCTGCAAGTACAACAGCACTACAGGAATATCCAAAAAACTGACATTGCACAAAAACAATACAAGTGCTACTTGCAATATTATTGCATATTGATACCATAAGGTTTCAAACATGCAAATAGGTCTTTTGAGTTCTTCTTTGTTCAGAATAGTAGCACATGTGTGAATGCTGCGCTACACTCATAGCAGGTTCCAGATCTCCTTGAGGACACAAAGTATTGGTGTCCCTCCCTTTTCAGTTTGTGATCCCCTTAAATCACTGGCCTGTTAGCAATGAAGGAGTACATAGAAAAATAAAGAAAAAATAAAGGTCCCTAAAATGCGGAGCAGTTCTTGAAATCCCGAAGTTATCAAGAGGCAAAAGATGTTATTTCTCACCCAGATATACAAATGATAGGTTGCTGATTACTCATTACTTGTCATGCGTCAGAAGCAGTAGTGACCTAAAGAATAAACACTTTCAGAAAAACAAGGAAGCTCAGTAATGCACTGCTCAGAGGGCAGTTCTATACACAACAAAATCTTTCCCTTTGCTTTCTATTGTGCAGAAGTGTCTGTTTTATGTCAGTGAAGGCATTCCTGTTATCAGTTGCACTATGGGCTTCCAGTATTCCTGCATTATTAAAGTCTTCTGAACGTGATCCCCCAGGATGCTGATACTTTGGCATTGATCTACTGATGCACTTAAGCATATTGGTGGGATCTTTTCACCAATAGCATTTATATGCTGCTGCTCTAGGCTTTCTATCATCATGAACTGCAATGGGCAGTGTGACGAAACAATGTCAAGAAGCAGATAGAAGCCAGAATCACCCCAGCAGTAGGGAAAAGAAGCCTTCAGGAGTTTTGGAAAACCATCTGAGTTGTGTCAAAGATTGCACTACTACAATACAGTCCAAAATACCATAGAATCATAGAATATGCTGAATTGGAAGGAACCCATCAGGATCATCAAGTCCGACTCCTGCCCCTTTGCAGGACAACCCAAGAGTCCTGCCTGAGAATTTGCCTGAGAATATTGTCCTGAAAATATTGTCCAAACGCTTCTCAAACTCTGTCAGGCTTGGTGCTGTGACTGCTTCCCTGAGGAATCTGTTCCAGTGCCCAACCACCTTATGGGTGAAAAATCTTTTCCTGATATCCAACCTAAACCTCCCCTGACTCAACTTCATGCCATTATATGAAAGGGTGAGGAGCAGCTCTTGAGAAAGGAAATGAATATTTAAGTGGAATTTGCTTATTTATTTTCCAGTGACAATGACTTTCAAATTTCCATTGTTGTACACTGCTTTGATCAAGCGGTTTGTACAGGAAGATGCCGTTCTCCTCCTTTTCAGTGGCACAGAGAGCTGAGATGACTTGACCAAGCTCACTTAACAGATCACAGCATAGCCAGGCTTTGAATCTCAAAGAAAGGCAAATTAATAATAGCTCTTGTGTGCCTAACACTCTGTAAAAGAAAGAAGTGTTCAGTGATGCATTTTATAGGGGACACAAACTAATGTGTGTTTGCTAGATGATACCACAGATAGGATGGTTCTTGAACAGAGCATAAGTATGTGAGCAAACCTAATATTTTAGAAGACATAAAGGTTACAAATATACATACCTACACATTACTATAGTATATATAGTAATATATAGAATGTGTAGTAATGTATGTTTCTGTTTATATGCAATCATTTATATATATATACACACACACATAGCGTTTAGATTCTGTGGAAATTCTCAGTGAAGCAGTCTGGGTAGAAGTTCACAAGATGTCTGTGCCTACCTTTGATTTGAAGAACTTAAACTTTTTAAGAAATTTGACTTTATTTAATTATGTTAGAAAAGTTTACTAATCACTTGTAAAGTAATCACTTACATTTAATGAAGTTATTCTGATAACAAAACCAGTGTGATAGACTATTACTTCAAGACTGTTTTAACTCTTTATAATGGGCTGATGTTCTCAACTCTCTAGCACATCAGCCAACCACAGAGGATTTTTAGGGAAAAAAAACAACATTGAGGTTGATATCTATACTAATCTTTTCTCTAACAGACAAGATTCCAAAAAGCAACAGTTAATTTACCTTTCTGTTCTTCCTGTGAATAGAGCTGGTCATTAATTTTTAAATTTCTTTAAAAAAATGAAAATTACGTTCTTTATCTAAATCAAAATTTAACATATTTCAATTTGTGAGTGTGAAAAGTGATGACTGGGACTGACTTGGTCTCTGGGTTGAGTTAGAGATGCACACTGGGTAAAACAAGAGCCCTAATCATGCACCTGCTCCTATTGCAGACCATGCTTCCCTCACTGTCTTCTATCAAAGCTGTGACAGAATACATATTAGGCTTCAGAGAGAGAGACTGTATGAGGCAGAGAAAGCATATAAATTGTAGATCTGTCACATGCTATGTGAATGCATATTCCGCTTGGGCTGAATACTCAAAACCCCAAGCTCCAAACTCAACTCTTTTTTGAATATGCAAAAGCAATAGAAGAAAAATATGTGCTCCAAACTCCATATTCACATGTGTGGAGTTTGTTAGACTGTGTGCTTTGGCAGTAGGGAAAAAAAAGAGGAAGAATGGCACCAGGAAAAGGACGACAATTCCTGACAAAGACAAAACAGCATGAAGAGCAAGGCAAAGGGGGTGAAGAACTTTTGTAGAGCCTTACTGAAGGATGGACTTGTTTCTATCTCTCCACACTGTGGTCCTCTGTACCTCCATCCTCCCTCTCTTGCGATGTATTTGTTTCCTCCTGTATTTTCAACATGATGTGGCAGTCAGGGAGGGATCGTTCTACCATAATTTACTTGTTTAGCCCAAGAAGTACTTCTATATCTTCTCCCTGTTCACTTGATAGACCAATTATTGCTTGTTAGTTGTGCTGAACTCCATGCTTGCTGTTTTGTGGTTACGTGCTCTCAGACTCTTAACATCTGACAGAAAGCAAGGACATGAACTTTATTGCTGATCTACCTGTCATTCGTGGGTTCAACTCTTAACATTTATATTCCATTAATATTGTCATTTCTGGACTAAATGAATACAAAATCTAATCTGTTCTCTCAAGAGGAAATCACTAACACTTGAACATGTCACTGTTGAAGGTATGTAGGTCAAATATTGATTTTTTCCAGTATGCCAGTATCAATCAGTGTATTTTAATTTAATTCAAAATACAAGGAGCCGAGAGTTCACGGAAACTATATACCAAGATGGACTCATTTTCTCAGGGCTGCTATCTCTCAGTCTGCTGATACAGTGGACAACAGAGATAATTTAGTACTTTAAGGAACACCTAGGCTGCTGGGTTGAGATAGCCTGTGTTTGTACTCATTCTGATAAAACTGAGAAGCAATCTGTTAAGTGAAATCTCTCCAGAGAAGCATGAGCAAGATGGTCTTCAATGATTAGTTTTAAAACCCAAGGGATTGGGTTGGAATGGTAGAACTAGGGGAGGGAGCTGATATAGTAGCGTACTATTATGGTGCACAGTAAAACAGATATGTCAGAGATTCCTAGTCTAGAATATCTCTAGCAAACCTCAGCAAATAGACAGGCCGTGGCAAACTGCAGTTGTAAGTAGAGCATGAAAGCAAGCAGTGTTGCTGAATGTGTTTTCCTACCCAGATATTTGATACTTCAGTAGAAATATACAGGATTCATAGACATGATGGATTCTGCTGGACATGAAGCAGAATTCCAGATCATTTGTGTATATTTACTGTTGGGATTTCTGGATATACAGGGAGAAGGTTAGAGAGGTGATAATAGATTTAATTGATTAACTTACAAGGAAAAATCAGGAAATATGCCCCCAAATTGTAGATACACAAGTTTGAAAGTTTTGAACCACTATCTAAGATACAATGGTTGGGTCTGAAAGAGGTCAAAGGAACCTTTGTGTTGGTTCACATATCTCCTGTGAACTTGCATATTTGTTGTTTCTGTAACTGAAATGGATTTTCTAGGGTCCAATGTTGTGCTGTATCCTCAGTGCAGGGATTCTAATAATCCTGGCAGCAGATTGATTTTCAATAAGTAGAGTTCAGATTATGAAATCCCTTCTCTTGCTAACAAACACATGCTCCTGCAGACAGATTCACTAAGACCAGTGGAATTACTTGAGAAAGTCTTGACTAATTTCAGTGAGACTTCCATAGTCTTGGTCCACTTTGGGTAGTTAGATTTAATTGTGTTTGAAAAGGAGTGGAGCCATAACAAAGTACAGCAGGGGAGAAATCTCAGTGGTTCATATGGATATGCCTCCATAGTAGGTGAAATCCTCATTCTTATCTGAGATTTACCCCAAACCCCACCCTGCTATTCACATCCCCTTAAATCCTTGCCTGTTTGTCCACTGAAAATTGGCATATTTGCTCAGACACAGCTATAGGATAAAGTCTGTGCTGTGCTTTAAGAACAGTTCTAGCCTGTCTACTTTGTAGTGGGCATGTGAGTGAAACTCATCTTGTTTCTCCAATTCTATTTTATATCTGAGAATTTCTCACTCTTTTCCTTCCTCCTGCACCAGAGACTACATGCATATGTGTCTGTGTATGGTTACCATTTAAATCCTCATTTCAGATGCTCTGCCTCATATCTGACCAGCAGAATCTGTCTCAGCCCAGAAATTTAAAAGGAAAAAATCTGTTTATAGCTGATGGTTGCTGACCAGAACACTGTTAAGTCAGTCATGATAATATTCATAGGTAGAGGATGGGAATGATTTTTTTCACCTCTGAAGGAAAGACAAAATTAGTCTGAGCACTAGGCACACATAAGCATATACTGAAGTATCTTATCTATGCCATCTAATTTAGAAAGCTGAGTTGGAAGCCTGAGTTCTCGAGTAGAAAATCCAGAAGAACATGAGCAGCAAATGAGGCAGAGGAGGGAAGAAAAGAAAAAGAGTGACAGAGAGGACAGGGGGAAAGAAAGGACTTTTTGATTGAAGTAATTGATGTGATTTAGTCCCACAGAGTATTTCATAGCAAAATGTTTTGAGTTGTCCTCTGGACCGTCTTGAATATGAGGCAATGATTCCTAATTCAGTAAGTAGGGACCTGGGCAAAATTTGTCCCTGTGCATTGTGCCAAGGGTTTCAAGACACCTCTGAAAAAGCCAGCACACTTTTTATTAGCAACCCCTTATCTATTGAATCATGACCCCGATGTGATTCTTGCAATATAAAGTATTCTGCCACTCTAAGGAGAAGATTTTTTTCCTCCCCACTGACTTTCTACTGGTCACTGCCCTTCTGGTCTTGCTGTCTTGTAATAACGAAAACTAGAGCAAAGTCTCCTTTCAGTGCATGCACTCAAATCTGGAGTTATTGCTTTATTCACTGCCACTTCAACTCGCACAGACCTGTCCTGTTCTCTTATTCTTATATTTTTGTTTTATCTCTCTGAACTCTCAAAGCAGAGCCTAGTGTCATGGTAATGCGTGTATTCAGTGAGAGCTCACAAATGTATGTGGATGGTAAAGGGGCTTCAATTTAGTTCAGGACAAAAGAGATAGGGGTTGGTGTAAATTCTGAAAACTGCAGCAAAGGGGCAGTCTGGCAATTGACCATCTACCAAGAATTTGCAGTTGTTCCCTAGTGTTCCATGAATCCCATCCACAAACTTTGGGGTCACTCTGTCTTTCAGTTGAAAGTCTGGAGTCAGAATTGGTGAATCCTGTAACAGAAGGAGGAAGGAAAAAAGAAAAATACCCAATATAATCTGATGACCTGGAAGTTACACTGGGCAAGATACTGAGGACCTACTGAAGATTAATCTATGGTAGAAAGAAGCAGCAGAATCAAAGTCACAGACTGCCACTATCTTTGTGAGTGTTATTGAAGCAACAGCAGCAAGAGTGGGAACATTTCCAAGTAATCAGTATAAGAAGTGCTAAAAAAATTATTGTACTGTTAAATCCTGGGTCATCTCAGCTGGAATTGCAGGGAGATACTAGGTGCTTTTCCTTTGATTCCCATTCAACCTCTGCCATGTACAACCCAAGACAGATTCACACGTGAAAAGTTTAAGAGTAGAAGTACATGTTTACTCCAGCTACATATTAACTGGTTGTGAAGATTGTGATCCATTTCCTTTCATTTTTATGGTCATAAATCTATTATTTGAGCAGACTTTTATGTTGTTATGCTTAAAACACTGTCCCAGAAAAAAAGACATGGAAAGTGTGCTAAATGAAAATGTCTCTTGATGTTTTTCATGCTTTAGAACCCTCTGTTTTCTGCCTATATGGCTGAGAGAGGGAGGAGATTTGTTCTTTTACTTGTAATTTCTCTTCCTTAGCTCAGCACCCTATTCATCTCTGTGTGCAAATTTTGCCTTTTTTTTTTTTTTTTTTAAGTTGGCTATTTGCGTTTGATCACATTTTGTTTTATTTTATTTAGAAGGAACTGAAAACAAACAATAAGGTTCTTGGTTGGAAAAAGGCTCCAACAACTCCAGTAGCTACTAGTCTTGGTCATTGGGCAGCAAGCTGCCAAATGTATAAGCCTTGAAATATCTCTCTGTTACAATCTGCTTAAATATTGCAGAAAGAATTTTTAGATTCGAATATTCCCTTAAGCAAAATTAAAACTCATACAAGTTATCTGTTGATACCAAAACTGTTTTTATTAATTGCTAAGAGATGCAAAGAGAAAGAGGAAAAAATAAGAAAAGGTTGGAAAATGCTAAGGTTACTTTTAGAAGCGTAGAAAAGATACCACCAAAAAAAAAGATACCTTTGTATCCGAGCTGTTCTGCAGGGTGGGGGGGGGGAGAGAGAGAAGCAGTTTTTTGCCTTTTTTTTTCTCCGGTCTCTGCCGCCTTCGATGTGATGTTATCTCTTTAGCTGCAGGGGGTCTTAGTTCTCTGGAATGCAGCCAGGATGTGGCTTCGCCGCTCACACTCCGTGAGCCCGTGAGTCCGCTCACACCGGGCGGCCCCAGGCCGTGCGGAGGTCTAGGTCTGCACCTCTCGGCCCTCAGAAATATGGTCAGGGTGGAAAAACTCATGCAAGTGGCACGGTGGGTCTCGGTCCACTTCAAGACGGCAGAGGTCCAGTCTCGGGCAGGCAGCTTACGGCGGCAGAAGGAAAGGTGAGGGCAAGGTGGAGAAGAGATTTTTACCTGTTATAGCCAACTCTCTTTCTCACTCCTCTTTCCCTGCTCTTCCCAAATTTCTGTTCATCTTTTATAGTATTCAAAGGAGGTTGTGTGTGGTTTCTTGGCACGTAGCCCTATTCAGATGTTCGCAGAGATATGATAACCATGAACAATACCAGGATCTTTTGGCAGTAAAACTCCAGTGGGAAAATCCTGGTGAGAACTTCTGGTGGAAAACTGACACAGAAGTTTTGGTAGGAAGTTTTTGACAGGCAGAAACAATGGCGAAACATAATTTTTGGTATTTCTATGTTATCTGTTTGTTACACTCTCTTCCACGTAGATAATTGTTTCCTTAATGGGAGTTTGTAAAAATCGCCTTTACTCCAGACTTGATCTGGTTTCCCTGCTGCACCAGCCTTTTCTTCTTCTTCAACTCATTCCCAGTCTTTTCTTCTTTGGAGTTTTATTCCATTTGTTTTCTGAGATGTGGACCAGTGACAGTCTTTTAATGCATCTTTTCCACATGTCAAATGGTCTTACACATTTTAACTAGTTGGTCCTTATTTGCAGAGAACTTAAGCCAATTCTTAGGTAAGGTCTGATAAGTTTGCAGCACTATTTCTGCATGGCTTGAGCTTGACTATTTAGTCAAATCACATCCCAAAAATTCAAGGAGAGGTGAGTCAATTTTTTATTTCTGGTCATTTGACCTCACCCACTACCGAAAGACACAAAAAGTCCCTTTACTTTAAGTTCTACCAGGAGCACACATTTTGGCATAGGCAACATGTAATTTAATGCATAAGGAATCTAAGCTCCAGAAGAGTCATTGGAGCCTCCAGAAGAACCTGAAGAAAGAAAAATGTGAAGGATAAAATGAGCTGGAAAAATAGTAGGGAGGGAAGGAGGTTGACTGCCACATACTCCTAAACAGTGCTCCACACCAAAGAGTCTAAATCACCCTCTGATGGCTTGACTGACTATTCAGTGAGTCTGAGCTTCTGTACCACCGCTCAGCTTAGGACGTGTAAGGTTGATGTGAACACCTGCCCACTTCCCCTCTGCTCCTCATGCCCCTTTAATAAGGAAAAAATTGATTCCCTGTTCTGTAGCTGGGAGAGAGCACAGTCTCCCTGGCTGAGTAACAGCTGGGGAAAGAATGAATAGACCATATGCTGGAGAACAGCCAGCAGAACATTGGGACAAAGCTGTGGACCACTGCCAAGCCTTGCAGCTAAAGCCATGGCAGCCAAGACAAGGGGTGGAGGGAGCCTATTCAGAAACGCGCTCTCAGGGACCCTGCACTTGGTTACTTTTAGAGACTGCAATGTGTAAATTCTGAATGAAAGAAGGAAAAATTACTTGTTTTCAGAAAGGTCCTTCGAAAAGAAAATCGTTTACCCAAGTTGCCCTGAACATCCTTGTTAAAAGTTACTTGGCTCCCATATGCTTTAATTTTTTTTCACCCTTCTGATGACTCTCAGGAAAGCTTAGACCACTGCAGAATTTTATCTGAGGGAATGACTCCTGACTTCTTTGTTTCACCTTTTCAACCTTTGCTCCCTTTTCTCCAGAAGCAAGTTCTTTACTGTTTCACCTGTTGCCTGGGCTCATTGGCAGGATGGGATCTGCTCAAGGGTACATCCTGGACAGCTGTAACAATTCTGCAGCCTCTGGAAGAGAAGCTTAGTTTGTGCAGACTTCTGTGCAACACAAATCAATCTGCAATATTTTCTCTCAGAAACTTTTTTCCCTCCTACCTATAAACTGGTTATATATGCCAGTCTCTTCCAGGCCCACAGAGGATGCCCTTGGTGGTAATGTATAATTTTAGTAGAAGTGGACTGGAGAGCTGTAGCTGATGAACTCACTGAGCTGTGTGAGAGAAATAAGGTAGGAGCAGGAGCAGCCCTCAGGCAAAAAAAGAGACAGACCTGGACCTGAACTGTAAACCCACAAGCTATGGTACACAGCCAGCTTTTTCATATGAAATATCGGTGTGAACCGAGATAGATGCTAAGTCTACATTGGATGCTACACACCTGATCAGTCTTACTCGGTGCAGGTGTAAGTCAATGACTAAATTGATAAATGGGAAAACAAAATAGAATCTTGGCTAAGTTTTGGGTTAGAAAAAATTAAAGATTTAAGGTAGGGCAATTTTTTACATAAAGAATATATGGATGTTATTAAAAATCACACTTCAACTTTCTGGTAATAATCACACTCATTATAGTTCTAATTAAATTTGTTTAATCAGACTCGTGTCTTCTGAAACTTTTTACTTTAAAACAGAGTACCAGCTTAGAGACACTTAAGCAAAAATAGTGAAACAGTTCACATTAATCAATTGTGACTGATTTAAGTGAAATCTGATTGCCTACAAAGCTGATACTTATTTGTCTAACAAAGCTAAATGAAAGCAGTTGGAAAAAAATCCTTATGCAGTGGTTTATACCTTGTTGGTTATTCCCCTGTAATTAGTTGGTTTAGATTCTAGATATCCAGTCCAGTGTAACTTGTCATATATTGGCTTATAATGTTTAAAGGGAAAAATAAATGAGAATATACTTCTGGAATGGCAGCGATATCTACCAAATTTCCTTTTAAATATGTGCAACAAAATGGATTGTTAAAAATAATCCCCTGAGGATGGTGCCTCTTTTGTCAGTTTTCTACCAGAGTGCATCCTGCACTCTGACAGAAAATTGCTCATTAATATCCAAGGAATGACCAGTTTTTCAAAACAGTCATTCAACTATGCCGCCACTGTTAATTTTTTAAGCATTATGGGTGCCATTAATTGCTTGATGTGGTTGATAACAACAGCAATCCTTTTCGAATGGAACATTAACTCCAAAACCAGTCATTAGTTTTTGTCTGCATACTGTAATTAACACTTACCTTCCAGAAGGTAAACTTCATGACTTCATAGAAATTGCAAAGCCACATGTCACTGGGGATTTGGCAACTCTGTCTAATATTTATATTTTCTCATAAGATATTATGGTGGGGTGGGATTTTTTTGGTGATCGCTCTTTTACTAGTAACGATTTGCATTCACATGGTATACACAGTAAAGATAAGGGGTCTGATCTGCAATTTCAGCCCAGGGAGATTTTTCACTTTTTTCCCCTCCAGCTTTTTTTGCTTCCTAAAATAGGAGAAAGGTATGTATGCCTCAAGTTGCTTCTTCTCAGATGTGTGAGATAGCACCACATTTGGTCACCCAGCAGGGACACATTGAACAATCTTTTTGAGCAGAGCAGAGATAGTTACTGAGTGTCTGTAAAATGGAGGTTGAGGATTGTTTGAGGTGGAAAAGACAGGAGAGAATATTTTTAATTATCTCACACATAGCATACTTTGTCCTTGGAACCTCTGCTCATGTCCACTACATCTCATCCCAGTGGGTGCTGAAGTCAGAGGTGAAGAAAGGGAATAGGTGACCCATCATGGAATAGAAGAACCTGCCAGAACTGGAGCTGCTTAGATGTGAATTTTGTAAAGTAAATTCATGTCTTTACTTAAGCTTAAAGGGAGATATGGAGGGTTTGGTTTGCAGTGTCTGTTCCTCCCTGTGATACTTTTCTCAGTAAAAGGTGCAGAATTAAGGGTGGCTGTGCATACATGCAATATGGAGCTCAAAATCCCTGCAACAGTGTCATTTTTCCCCCATAAGCTACTTTTATATGGTCAGTAAACTCACTTCCAATTCATTGTGGTATGACTTTAGACACAGTTCATTCGATTTTGCAGTAAAGGACCACACTTGATGTGCTGAAGTACACATATATGGACAGAAGAGTGGAAAAGTATAAAACATATTTGGGGTTGTATTTAAGAAAACAGTTCTTTCTTTGGCCTATGCTTGAAAAAAAACCACAAAATGCAAGCACAAAACCAAAACAAAACCAACAAATCTAACCTCAGTATAAACCTCTAGTAAGTCTATTTAGTTGGGATTTTTAAAAGCACTACATGATTTAAGATATATGCTGTCCCTGAAAAACTGAGAAGTTTGTGCTTCTAGGCTGCTAAAGCATGTTTGATATGCCTGTTTATATTGGATTCTTTATATTGGATTCACTGGGAGCTTAGCTCAAATTGAAACAGAGCTTTGGTATATCATTCCTCCAGGACTATAATGTCAGCTACTGACACCATCTCCAATATTTTCTGTTTCTGGAATGTGCTTTTTCAGAGCATTGCTTGGTGATATCAAAGGGCACTTCCCAGTGGCAACTTCTGCTGGTTGAGAAATTAGTAACCTGGAGATGCTCGTAAGTCTTGCGTGCTCTGCTCAGAGATAGTAAACACTCAAGGAAAATTACACACAAGTGATACTCCCTGCAGGTACTCTAAGGAAGGCACTGGAATTTCCTAAACATGCTGCAAAAATGCAGCTTATTTTAAGATGTCTTGCTTATCTAACTATTCTTTATCTAGTTATTCCCGTACTCTGGCCTACAGGTCATTTCTCCTCTCCTGTCCCCCTGCTCCCCCCGCAATTTGCTAATAAAATGGAGTGGGTAGAAAAGGCAGGTATGAAGTCTCAGTGCAGATGCTTTATCCGTAAAGTCATTTGTGTAATATTCTTTGGGTGATGCTGTTGTCTAGCAGCGCGTTATATTCTCTCTAGATGTGGAAATATTACAGAATTTGTAGTCCCCATTTTAAATGCATTTTACTTCTTTTGGATTTTGGGCCTCTTGCATTATTTTGAACCTTAACATTCCAGATTTTTTTCAGCTGGGGCTATATTCTTTCTGTTGTTGTTCAAAAATATATTGAACCATAGAAATGGCAGAGGTGAAGAATGCTAACACCTGAGTTAATACAACTGCATACAGTTAAAAAGAGAAAGTGCTTTTCACTTAGATCAGAAGGATTTTGTACTTCAGACTTCATTTGTCCAATTTTTTAGGCATTGCTGATAACATTTCTGTAATAGCCATTTTGACTTGTATATATATATGTCCCTTGACTCTAAATTATAGTGGAGAAGATTTAAACCATATATATTTAAAGCTATGCAGCCAAATGTAACTGTGTTTAATAAGAGTTTATATTAAGTAGATGCTGGCCCAGGAAGATCATTTTCATGTGGTGATGAAGAGTATTGGCTATTGTTATTGAATATTAGGGTAGAGTTAAGTTTATTGTCTATAGAGTCAATATAAATATTAAAACCGTGTAGATACACCTTTGTAACTAAAAGTCACTTGTCTGCATCAGTGTGTAGTTTTTTCAGAGAGGTGCTCAGCTTTCTAAATAAAATCTTCATGGGATTATTTTCAGATTATTTGACTGGAGCTCATGAATAGAGGCTTTGTTTATTTTATGGATTTACATACAATTTATTTAAAATAATCTTTTTATAAGTGGACCAGTAGATCATAGTAAACCACAAGAAAAATATTAAGTTCCTTGCTTCTTCTTTTATTCTGGAAGATATGTGTGACTCACTGTTTTGGCAAATGAATTTTTTGTTTTTTTCAGGAAGTTTGCAACTTGCAAAAGGGACAATAAGGGTATTTGGTAGGATATCCACTTTATCTTTTTTTTTAAGAAAAGAGTTGAGTAAGAGTTTGCAGTTAAAAAAAAAAAAAGGATAGTTTAAGTTGATCTGAGTCTGTTTTATTTTTCAATTTGCAATTAACTAAAAAGTTTCCTATTCACCTGTTTTCTACAGATTATCACTTCTTGGCAGATGCCAGTTGTAAAGGCATTCACAGATTTACACAGTTATTCTGAACATATTTGCATAGTCATGTATACACCTAGAAAAATAACATTTGAAATGGCTGCAATAATAAAAGAAAAAACATCTAGCCTATATTTACCATTATAGGTTCCATTAATAGTACATCTGTGTCAAACTGAAAGAGGCAATGTCAAGAATGGTTGAGCTCACGCTTGCCCTCATTGCTCAGCTTCCATATCATCAGTTTTAAAGAAGCTGAGGATATGATAAGGCAATGACATCGTTCCAATTTTCCTTCTTAGCTATAAGGAGCTTTCACATGCAGCAGCACCCCTAGGTTACTTTCTTATTCTCTTAGGGAGCAGATAACATGGATAACTTCTGTTTTAACTTGGAAATTGGTTTTCCTGGTCTTTTAAGGGTAGTCAGCATTAGCGAGTAATGTGAAGGTAGGATTTTTGAGCGATGGCAGTTGGCAGCACAAGGAACATCAATCAGTGTAGAACTTGTGGTGAGACCATTGCAGAATCATTGTAACTCAAGGTTTCAGTAGCCTAAAGTGCAAGTCTGTCAAGAACATACTATTCCAAGTCCACAAGGAAGGGAAAATAACAGTAAGGATTTCAGTAGTCTGGCAGAACATAGCCTGAACATAGACTGTTCTGCCAAAACAGAGGTTAGAGGGAATAGTCTGCTTCATTAGGTCAGCTTGATTAAAGTTGTGCCAGGAGTATTCATTCTGCAATAAAAAAATCTGAATAAACAGAGTAGGTACAAATTCTGTAGACCTGGAGAGCTGTGGGACTGGGGGGCTGTGGGTTTGATGGGAGAGCTGAGACTTTTGCAGGGCACTCCCTGTAAACTCACATCTGTAGGGTTTGGTAGTTCCACTGAACCTGGTAGCAGTTCAGAACCTGCATCCCTTTTCAGGATTTGTTTTGCGCCAGCTAGGTTGAGAAGTCTGACGTGTGAGAACTTGAGCTCAGTGCTGCAGACAATGTTCACATTGCCATTCTCTTCATACTAGAAAGCACCTGCCCAAGTATTTAGATCTCACTGGAGTTAAGGAGATTTGAATTCAGGTTTAAAATTAATCACATACTTAGACTTGTTGTTCAAGAGGAATGAACTTAAGTGTTTGCTGAATTGGGGCCCAGAAGAAGTAAAGAAGCTCTTTTACTATTTTCGTTCTTTTAAAATTGGCTACTCCTGCAGGATGTGTAGCCACCATTCACATTAATTACAGAGAAGGGACGGCAGTTCAGTAGCCACACTGCACACCTTCAGCCCCTGGAATCAAAAGCTGAACTGCAATGCTGAAATGAGCAGGGGGACGGCTCACTCTTTCCTAACCTCTGACTGTATCATTAGGGTGGTAATGTTATTTAAGCCTAATGTATCACAAGGAAATGGTTTCATTGTTATCCAGTGGAGCCCTATGACAATGCTGTGGTGACTGAGGCTATAATGAGGAACTGATAAGATTTCAATGGCAAAAGGGATTCATTGCTAGTCCATGACCTCATGATGAAATCATTACAATGAAGTCAGAGATATGAAGTTATTATGGGAAAACTATTTCACAGCAAGTCTATAAAGGCCTTTTTGACAGTGCCATTATGAAGCCATTACAATGTAAGGTTTTGATGGTAAAATGGTTTAAATGAAACCCTGTTATGGTTTAAAAACAGACTAAATGGTGTCAGTGGAAGCTATTCTGCCTTCTAAAACCTAAAAGAGTTAAGCAGACTTCTGTTTCTAAACAAAAACAAGTGATTCTGACTTAAATTTTCTCTGATAAGGGTAGCTGTGGCACACCTCAAAAATAAATTAAACTTCTGCTACCACTCCCAGTCTAGCATTTGAGTGACATTTAAAACTGACTGTTAAAGTAAATAGTATATTCAAAACTGAGTAAAAATCCCGCTCCCTAAGACTGACATCTCATCAGTAAGATGGGTACTGGTTAAAAATCTAGCCTAATCTAATCACTCACTCTATCACTGGTGCTGAAGTGGAATAAAATACACATTTAAAAATTGGTCTGTGTTTGCCACCTCACTATGAGATAATTAGAATAATATTTCCACAGAGCAACATTCCTCTGAAGTATCTCTGTTTTTTCCATGTGTAATTTCCAAATCTTTCTTGTCAGTCTTGTTTAGCTTTAAATTAGTAACTGTGTATTTTATGTTCAAAAAGTTAAGTTAGGGGTGATCTGATAGCACAGGGACTTGGATGTGGGACTCCATGAAGCTTGTGGTGTTTGAGTGCCCACACCATTCAGAAGGGAATGTTCTGGGCCACAAGAACGGAAAGTCTATCCTAAGGTCAAGAATTTTTTTAATAAAATGAGGTTTGACAAATCTGCTTTTTTTCTCCCTCTACATCAAGACAAAAGAGAAAAAAAAGTTCCCATGAGGTTTACTTAATGTAAGAGTTACATGTGCTGGAGTATTGTTATGGGTTGTGGAATCTACAGCCTTAAAGAGGAGTTTCAAAACCAGTTAGTTAGGTGGGAACTCTCTTTAATCTCCTTGCTCAATGTGCATGTAAAATGATCTGACACACTGTCATAGAGGTCCATTATTTTTAATACCAAACCACACTATCAGCTGTGAATCCCTGTGAATAGAAGTTGGTGTGTCTTTGTTAATCTGGCATCTGTGTGTCCTAAAACAACTTGAAGTGTAATCACTGGGGTTTTATGTATCTTTGGAGACTGTGACCCCTGACAACACATTTTTGGATAGAAGGGCCAGGATTCTCTTTAGCTACTTAGGAATCTCAACACTTTACAAAAACTAAGGTTGAAAGCAAAGCCTTGAACAAGAAGTTTCCTCTTGAAAAGCAATCTCAGTGGTTTATAGCAGTTTGAATTACACCTTTTGCATCTCCTTTGCAGAGACCTCAAATAGATGCTCACTGTTCTTTTTTGGAACACATGCTGTTTCTGTACAGTAACTGCAGTAGAGAGATTATCAAATGAAATATGAGCTCTGTATTTCCCATTTCAGATAAACTAGAAATTATAGATTTTTAAAATTATTTTGGTATTAAAAACTACAATCCAGCTATCAGTTCATCAGTCAAATAAATGTCATCAAATACACCTAAAGATGCGTTTTTTTCTGGTATGTTGTAAACCAGGAATAAATAAGCTCTCTAAAATTTGGTAAGGAAAGCTGTACAATACTGTAGAAATAAGTAATATCCTAACATCACGTGTCTCAAATTTTGCCATTTCTGAGACTTTTCAACTTCTCAGTAAGTTCAAACCCTGTTTGATGTCCTTTGAACAATACCATCACAGAAATTTTGCAGAATATTCTGAGTTGAAGGGACTCATAAGGATCATCAATCTCTGTTATCTCTGGTAATGAGGAGGTTATTCTGTAAACTGGTATAAATTGGATATTACAGGTACTGTGGACCATACAGAAGAGGGAATTCTCTGAATACGTCTGTATACTGCCAGCTTAGGTCTGCCAGATAGAATTGAGCTTGAAATGATAGTTATTCCTGCACTCAATGATTCCTATTGATTAATTGGATGCCCATGTCACAGTCCCATATCACAGTGAGGTAGGTGCTGGGAGGGTGTACTGCTGCAGGCACTGTTCAGCACAGAGACTGCTTCTGTATCTTCATCTCACACAGCATCCAAGATGATGTGAAAGGCCAAATGCAGCAAAACAGGATGGATGGACCCATTCACATCTTGTGCTGCTATTGATAGGTCGTAGTCCTTGCCTGAGAAAAAATATCTACAAAGATGCTTTTCAGATACTTTGCCCTCCTCACCCTCTATGAGCAGGAGCCTTACAGATGTGGAACTTGCCAAGGAAGTGAAGCCTTGGTTTCAGTTTTAGCTCAGATGAGAGAATTTATGTCCCATATCTCTTTCTGTCTCTGAAGAGTGCCAAGTAACATGGTGCAGTACCTGTGTGGTCTCTCTGTGCTCTTCTACTGGGTTTGCAACTGGCAGGGCTTGTTTGGGATGAGAAGGAAGGTGGACATCAGGCCTAGAGATAATATGGCTGTAGATTGCAGGTAATGGAAATGCATCATCTGATGGTTCATACTTCTGTGATCAATCAGTATATCACTACCCTGCTCTTTCTTTGCTGCATCCATCTGATGGGCTAATGGCAAAAATTGTTATTAGTCTTCTACATTTTGTTATACTTTTTTGCTATGCCAGTCAGCCATCACTCCTTGTCCTCTTCTGCTTCCATAGTGTCTGTTACCTTTGTTTAATCAGCAAATTTGATGATCACTATCTTCCTTTTTTTTTCTCCTCTAAAAGCCATTTATGAATATAATAAATAGGATCTCTCTTATTAAAATACATTTACCCTTAGTGAATTCTGTTCCCTCTCTCTTTTAAGCTTGGTAGCATCCCTTTCAAATGAACCTAGAAGAAAATGTGGGTGAACTAAAATCATTGTGTTGACCAGCTTTACAGACTTCACAGCAATCCAGACATACATATTTCAATTTATAGAACAAATTCCCACATGATACTGAAGTCCGTATGTTAGATGACTGTCTCTACTTTGCTTGAAAACAAAAACATTGTAATTATTTTGAAAAATAGTAGGCTCCATTCTAATCATCATTACTTTTCTATCTATTTCTTTGTTGGCGACTTAATGGATATTGTCTTGATACCCTGTTTGACCATCGTAATTTGACTAGTCTTTTTATATGACAGGAAGGATAAATATAACTAGTGATTTCTTTTTAAAGGTTGACTGGGGGTGAGAGAAACAGAGATTGCTATACGATGTGAGAAATCACTAAAAGAAGTTTCAGAAGGAAATGCTGATGTCTCTATGGGTCAGTTCTTTAAATATTTGATATCATTTAGTACAATTTACAGCAATATCTGTTCTAATGTTTAGTACCATAAGCACTACTATCATTACCATAAGCACTACTATCATAGAAGAAAATCATAGAACGGCTTGGGGTGGAAGGAACCTTAAAGATCATCTAGTTCCAACCCTCCTGCCATGGGCAGGGTCACCTTCCACTAGACCAGGTTGCTCAGCGCTCCATCCAACCTGGCCTTGAGTACTTGTAGGGATAGGGTATCCAAAACTTCTCTGGGCAACCTGTTCCAGTGCCTCACCACTCTCACAGTAAAGAATTTTGTTCTAATATCTAATCTAAACCTACTCTCTTTCAGTTTGAAGCCATTCCCTTACTCTGTCACTACATGCTCTTGTACATACTCTCTCCATCTTTCTTGTAGGCTCCCTATATGATGGAACTTCAGACTTTCCAGATTTCTGAAGTCTTGACTATTTTCTACTTTTTTTTTTGTAGTAATTGTTATGTAGAAATAACTTCAGGGGGTTGGTTATCTCCACGTCTCTCTGGCGTCTGCTGGATATGCAGAATCACAGAATATGCTGAGTTGGAAAGGACCCACAAGGATTATCAAGTCCAACCCTTAGCCCTGCACAGGACCATCACAAGTTACATCATGTGCCTGAGAGTATCATCCAAACACTTCTTGAACTCTGTCAGGCTTGGTGCTGTGACCCCTTTCCTGGGGACCCTGTTCCAGTGCCCAACCACTCTCTGAGTGAAAAATTTTTTTTCTAATAGTCAACCTTATCCTCCCCTAACACAACTTCAGGCCATTCCCTCAGGTTCTGTTCATCACAGAGAAGAGATCAGTTCCTGTCCCTCTTCTTCCCCTCACAAGGAAGTTGTAGACTGCAATGAGGTCTCCCCTCAGTCTCCTCCAGGCTGAACAGACCAAGTGACCTCAGCCACTCCTCATAAGGCTTTCCCTCAAGACCCTTCACCATCTTTGTTGCCCTCCTTTGGACACTCTCTAACACCTTAATATCTTTCTTATATTGTAGTGCCCAAAACTGCACACAACATTCAAAGTGAGGCCGCACCTGTGCAGAGCAGAGTGGGACAATCCCCTCCCTCAACCGCCTGGTTATGCTTTGCCTGATGCCCCCCAGGACACAGTTGTCCCTACTGGCTGCCGGGGCACTGCTGACTCATATTCAACTTACCATTGACCAGGATCCCCAGCTCCCTTTCCATGGTGCTGCTTTCCAGCATCTCATTCCCCAGTCTGTACGTACATCCAGGGTTGCCCCATCCCAGCTGCAGAATCCAGCATTTTCCCTTGTTGAACTTCATGTGGTTGGTGATTGCCCAGTCCTCTGATTTGTTGAGGTCTCTCTGCAGGGCCTCCCTGCCTTCAAGGAAGTTAACAGCTCCTCCCACTTCTGTGTCATCTGCAAACTTGCTTAGTATCCCTTCCAGTCCTGTGTCCAAGTCATTTATGAAGGTGTTTAATAGCACAAGGCCTAAGATGGAGCCCTGTGGAACCCCACTAGTGACAGGTCTCCAGTGTGATGTTCCCCCACTCACTGTTACCTTCTGTGCCTGACCCGTGAGCCAATTGCTCACCCACCACATGATGTGTTTATCCAGCTCTATGGTGGATATTTTGTCCAGAAGGATACTGTGAGAGACAGTAGAGAAAGCTTTACTGAAATCCAGAAAGATTACATAAACTGCCTTCCCTTGATCAACTGGGTGGGTTGATAAGCAGAATTGTCCTCTCATGAGGCCATTCTGACAGTGACCAATGACTTGTCTTTCAGGTGTTTTTCAGTACTTCCCAGAATAATCTCCATAATTTTACCAGTCATTCCTGAAGTGAGACTGACAGGCCTGTAGTTTCCGGGGTCCTCTTTCTTGCCCTTCTGGCACATTTGCCAGCTTCCAGTCAGCTGGGACCTTTCTGGATTCCCAAGACTGCTCAAAAGTCATTGAGAGAGGTTTTGTGATTACATGAGCCAGCTCTTCAAGGATTCTGGAATGTGTATCCTGCAATCCTACTGGATTTGGTGGATCTTTCCTTGGTGGACCAGAGGTTGCTTCTGACTTAGACACCTGTGTTTCTGTCAAGGCATGTGGAGGGATGGTCACCATCCCCATCCTAACACACACAGTCAGGATGAAGTAATACAGAGAAGGGTTCAGAGGCGTGCTGAGTCGCCATAGTTTAGGATTGTGTTTTAGACTTGTATAGAAAGTTTAAGATTTAGTTAATGGAAATTGGGCATTATAAATTCTCTTTGTACTCTTCTTACTTGCTTTGCTATAATGTTAGCACATGAATAGCTTGTTCAATGACAGCCGGTGTTCAAAGCTGCCATTTCTGGCTCATCTGCAGCAGTTTTTTTTTCTTTCAGTTCCCAAGTAACAGCAGGTTAAAAGTGAAACAAAAAAATAGGTTGTAACTTGCAACACACACATGGGGAGAATCTAACGTTTACAAACATGAAAAGGACCTTCAGCCAATTGGCAGTTGGTTAATAAAAAAATCAAATTCTTTGTTGAACACAAATCTTTATCATTTTGAAAAGCATAATGAGACTGGAGTAAGTAACACTAGAGTAAGCTTTTGGAGAAGAGTCACAATCATACATCACACACATGATACACATCAGAAATTATGCACAACATTCACATCATACACATCTTTAAGTCACATCCTGATCAAATGTTTCCTTATGTATTTTACTGACCATATTGCACTCTTATAGAGAGATTCTAAATGTATTTGCAATTTAAATTAGCAAGGGCAGAAAAAACCCTTTTGTTTACACACAAGTGCTTTGAGTTTTCGATATGGCAGTGATTCAGAAACACACCTCTTTAATATTAAATTTACACTGAAAAAAATTCTTCAACTATATAAGCATTTCTCTTGCTACATCACACTAATGCTACAGTATTCTTTAGGTAATTCTTCTCTGAATATTTGTTTGTTTAAAGGACAGCTGAATTATAGAGATGTTTCAGAAAGTCCTTATTTAATAGCACAGTTCTATATGGGTATTTCATTTTCCACTTCCCAACCCCCTTTCTCTTCCTAAAGGATCAAGAGGGTGTTCTCTTAAAAAAAAAAAGGGCAGGAAATACTCTGTTGTAGAACTGAGCTCTGTACAAATTCTTTGAAATAAACTGCCACATAAAAAATGCAGATTGCATTGGTTTAACAAAATCACAGAATGGGTCAGCTTGGAAGGGACCATAATGGGTCATCTGGTCCAACCTCCCTGCTCAGGCAGGATGTAAGAACTTAAAGAGCACAGTTGCCTGTCTCAAACGCTGTTAAGGCCACAGAAGGTGTCTCACTGTGAACTTCCTGGAATAACAGAAACTACAGCTGGGATTTCTTTCCACTTTTCCCAGTTCCTGCTGTCATGAAAGGAATGTTTTAAGGTTGCTCAAAAATCACCAGCAAAGGTATCAGCAAAAGCAGGTTTAAATAAAAGCAACAGCGTGACAGAGTTCTTGGCAAGGTTCACTCTACTACTTACTAGACAGTTAAAATATACCAAGAAAAAGCACTCAGAAATCTAAAATCAATATCAGTCTGAACCAAAATAAACACAAGACTATCTATGTGGAGTCTGGGGACAGGGGGAGAGGAAAGAAAGACAAAAGCACAGAAAGGGTAAGGACAAAGAGGCCTGGCAACACTTAACAAAAGATCCATGTATGATTTCCTATACTATAGCAGTAACTTATTTATAAATCTAAAGTACTTAAGAATTTAGGAACCAGAATCCCTAGCACATTTGTTGTAGCATATACACACAGACATAAAGAGTCTGTACAAGGTAGCTATGAAAAATTTCTCTCAAGTTCCATGAAATACTCACTTGGAATATTTTTGCATTCTTCTCAATGGGTAAAGGATTGAGTCTTGAGGAGTGAGATGTCAGCCCAGGATTCGTCGGTCTGGATCCTCCAAGAGATAGCGAACATGAGAGTCGCTAACTCTCAGAGGTGTCCCACTCAGAGGGAGATTGTGGTTGCAGCCCACCACAGCCCAGGAGAGCTCGACTGGTGTTGCTTGGACTGCTGTTTATAGGGTCACAAGAGAGTGAGCTTTAATCATAATAACCTTTCATCTCAGCTGCACTTTTTTGTTCTCACACTTTCAAAGTGTGAGCACAAAAAATATTACTCCACTTGGATTGTTATTCAAACAAAAAAAAAGTTTCCAATGCCGTTCATTAAAAAAGCAAGGAACTCCTTAGACCACACTTAACTCCTGGAAACAGACAGTGTTTCTGATAAGCTGGGAGGAGCTCAGACCGGGTGCTGTCAAGGCCAAAGCCTAAAGAGCATTTCTCAGATCAAAGTGCAACCCTGGGGTGGGGGGCAGGGATGCACCACCACACCTGCAGTAAAACCTGAAGTGTCAAGGGCAACTACTTGCAGCTTTGTCTTTCTCTTATTCTAGCTCTTCTTGAAAAATCTAAAAAAAAATAAATCTAATCTCTATGGATGTTACCTAGGAGAACTGAAAACTGAAAACTTTCAGAAACCAAAGAGATGTTTCTCACTCCTACATTTGAATTCTTCCTTTTCAAACTGCTCTGATATATTCTTTCCTTATTTCTTTACAAGCTGGGGTATCTTATTTTATTTAAAACTTCCCCCTATAAAAGAGTTCCCATATGGTAATCTTTCTGTTGCCCTACATTCTTCTTTTACAGGCTCCAAGTTACCTTCCTTGGGATGACCAGTACAGGGTCCAGTGATCAAAATGCAGGCATACCACATGTCAGCGCAGTGGCTTTATGATGTTTCCTGTTTTACTTGCTACGCTTTTCCAGTTAATTCCCTTTTTAGTAGCAGCTTCTTCATTTGATGACTGCAGGCCACTGAGCTGTAATTTTCAGAGAACTGTCATAATTTCTTTTCATAAAATGCACTATTTCGCTGAGGAACTTGTTGCTACAGCATAGTGCAAATACCACAAATTTACATGGATTAAAAAAACCCAATTAAATCCATGAAAGAAAAATTAATCAATGGCTATTAAACAACTGAGGGAATGTTGGTGGTTCAGGATGTTCAGGCATCACAGATTATCAGAAGATGGGAGAGTATGCTGGGAAAGGACCATCAACTGGGTTTTCAATCTTCTCTCTAAACTTTTAGTATTGGCCTCTGTCAGGCAGAACTTTATGCTGGGTGGACCTGGCTCAGAAAGGCTCGTTATGCCCTGTTCCTGGGCAATAGTAGTTAATACGTAACCCTTTAACATGTTAGTGCTGGTTTTCCCATGCTGATGATTTTGCGTTTGTCAGTGTTGAGTTCAGCTGACAGCCTGTTTGCTGAAGACTGGAGATCTTTTAAAAGTCTTTACTGTAGGGTTAGTGAACCTATCTCATCCTGAAGCTTTGTCACTATCAGTGATCTAATACAGGCCATTTACATGTATATTGAGCAGTACAGCCGCTGTTGTAGCTCCCAGGGAGACTGTCTTACTGAAATTTGTCCACATGTAACTGTCCTTTTATTCCTGATTGTTTTACCCCATCATTTAAAAAATAATTTGTGTATTATGTGAGAACATTTCCTTGTAATGTGTGGCAGTTTAGTTTCTTTAAGAGACTCTGCAAATGGGTGTCTTCTGATCCTTTTGTATCATCTTGCTCCATCTGCTCATTGTCCCTTCAAACAACTTTAACTCTTCTGTGAGACATGACTCTTAGTACAAAAGTCAATTAGACACTCAACCATTATATTATATTTGGACATGTGTTCTAATTCTTTGCTTTCTTCTCAGTGTAACCACTTTACCTGGCATGAAAATTTGTATGTGCAGTTTCCAGTTCCTCTGAGAGCTCTAAAAAAATTAGCATCATGATTTGGTGCCAAAGCTAATGTTGATATTAAATTACAACTCAGTATCCATATTTTGAAGAAAGCATGAATGAGTATCGTCTGAGCTGGTCTCTTCTGGGACTCCCTCTGCTGATGCTCCACCTTGAAGTGATTCTTTAGCTTATTCCGCCTGCAGAGAATGGCTGAAAGATGAAAACATTTTGTATAATAAGCAGTAATATGACCCATTCATCTAACTAGTCTGGTCTTGTCTTCTTTTAACTTGCCCTGGCACTTTGGTGACCACTGGGTAACCACTGACAAGGATACTACTTCCGTGTTAGGAAGGAGGTGTTTTTTCATGCTCTTTATGACTTTAACTGGTTGCATCCTTAATCATTTTGACTTTCTTTATGGCTGTTCTACATTTACATTTCTAGTTTATTCTACTTCCCATTTTCCTTATTTTCATATTCAGACATAGCTTCTATTTTCAGCAGGCTATCTTCTCACCACCCGTCTGTGATTGTACACATTGGGGCTGAGGGAAAAACTCTTTACCAATCTTTGTGATTTTTAGTGTGTCTTCACTGTGATGTCTTAAAACACTCCCCTTTGCCATTTACAAGCCTTTTATCCTTTAGGTGCTGTATTTTTTTTTTCCTTCAGTGGACTTCTTTATTTCTGTGCAATTCCCTATTTCTAATCTCAATACTGTTAGACTGAGGGTAGTTATTTTTTCTTTTTCACTCTTATAAGGATGCTGAAGTTCACCCTGGTATTATACAATAAATCTTGGGCAGTGACTCCCTAAGCTGAGTTGTATGCCTTGTCCAGGACCACAGTAAGATTTATGTCTTTTTTTGTAGCAAGCACTGGCCAGAATTTCAGTTGATGACAGTGTTTGGTCAGATGACTGTTACAAACTCTGCTTCAGAGAGCGAGAACAGGAAATGACCTCTGGGCTGGTTTATTGCCCAAACGGTGGTTATACAAGGAATAACTCTGTTGTGGTGTGCAGTTTTCCTGGTCATCCTTGAAGGATGGTCCAATGATGGTTGTCTTAACAGCTGCATCTGACTTATTTCCTCCTGCTGCTGTGTGTTGATATTCTTTAGCAGTCCCCATGCCAGCCCTGCATGTGGTATAACACATGAACATGGTGCATATGATGAATACTGAAACCACACTCACAAGCTGCATGTAGTTCAAGAGCTATAAGCTATGTATCTTTGCTGTGGAGGTAAGCCTTATTGTCCTTAGGGTCTACAAACTTGATGCTTCTGGCTGTGGACATTGAAGAAATATAGTTCCTTTCTACTACAGAACAGTAGCAGTTTTTAACCCTTTGAAATTTAGAGGATATTTTGACTCTTCTATTCTGAATTCTGTTCTAGGATTATTCCCTGGCTTGGATTATTCCCTGGCAGACAAAAGGTAGAACTTCTTATAAGAATGTTTTTTCTGGATCAGTAAACATGTTTATGGGTAATTGGACATCACTTAGTAAGAATCATTGCAAACACATCAATATCATAACACCCTTTATTCCATCCTTTTTACTTTACCTACATCATACATATTTCTTCTTTCTGCTGATACAAATACTACCCTCTTATTTTGCATTTGATTCACATATTCATCCACTACCTGAGAAAAAAGAGAGAGAGGAAGGGAGTGATGCAGGAGAGAGGAGCTTTTAGTATTCTGTAGCTGAGCTGTCTGATGTAATATGTTAGAGGATATAGGTGCCAGTAATGTGCAAAGAGCTTGAAAAATGACCAGACAGTGCCAAGCCCACAGTGCCTGTTGTCAGGAGGGCTAACAGTGTAATAAATCAACCTGTCTTGTGTCAAGGGTCATGTAGTCCAATGTTCAAAGCTGTTTGGCCAGCCTGATCCAGACAGGCATATGCTATTCATTTCCAAGCTGTTAGTGCTATTACAATACTAGAATTGCCCTAAAGCAATGTCTGCCCTGTGCTGCTTTGGGCTTTAAGTCAAGATCCCAAAGGGGAAAGTATCTAGGAGAAGGGAGTGAAGTGCTGCTTAGTTTCAGTTCTTATGCTTCTCCTGTAATTATTTTTACTAAGCAGTACTGGAAAGAGTGTGGAAAACTGCTTGTCAGATGGGTTTTTCCTGTGCCTTTTATGTAGGACAGTGACACCTAACCTGTTGCAGATGGATGAGCCATATAGACCCATAGCGGCAGATGGTTACAACAGTCACTGCCTTCCTCTGTTCATTTGACCACGCACTTGCAGAAAATGGACAGAACATGTCCTGTTTTGAACAAGTGGATATCAAGCAAAATACAACTAAATGATCCCCTCCAATCCCAGTACTGCACATTTTGGCAGTTGTTTTGCTTCCTTGTAGGTCTCATTCCTGCTGTGCTTTTCATCTCCATTCTGTCATGTTTAGATGAGCTGAAGGGGGGGCAATCTGCTGCCAGCCCCGCTGAGATGAGAGGAGGGTTGGGTCTTCCCATATGTGTCTTCTCTTACCCCAGTGTTTCTAGGGCTTGATAGGTACAGGGAAGCTGCAGTAGGCATTGCAGGCCGGTCTGAAACTTCCCATGTTCAGGAGGTTTAATTAGGCTCACTAACTGGGAATATGCAGGGAGGAAGGTTAAGGTAGCAAATCAGGCTAATTACAGTCTTGAAGTCCCAGGAGTTCAGATCAAGTGATCTTCAGTGGCCCTAATCTCTGAGAAAGAAGCTGTTAGTGCCGTGCTGTTTCTGCCAGTGCTGCAGGGCTGCTAGTTTCCAAGCCAGACATGTGGTGATTTCCCAAAGGGACATTCAGCCCTGGGTACCCGCGAGGCAGGTCAAGTCACAAACCTGGATGTGCTGAGTCACAAATTAGTATTTCCCCTCAGTGCTTTTGGATGGTGATAGCGGTAGGTCCTAGGTCTCTGCCAGAGCACTCACAGGTCCACAATCTATAAATCCATACAGCTATGTCAGAGCTCGCTGGGTTCCTACACAGCACCCCAACCTCTGTCTAAGCAACTCCATGAGCAATTGCACCAGCTGGGGTGCTGAGACATCGAACTGTCAGAAGCAAATGGATGAGAGCACGAGTGACGTGGAGAGAAAGAGGCTGACACACATTTCACATGGTGTTATGGGTGGGAGTGGGGCTTTAGACAAAGTTTATTGGAGAAGCCCTCCTGTTGAGTCACAAGGTGCAGAAAGGACACCCTTGTTTTCTAAACTCCTTCTCAGAGAGGAGTCTAGGTGTGGCTGCATCCAATCTTTAGGTCTAGACTTTGTCAACAAAATTTTAAGTACAACTTAGTCCCACAGGGTTAAAGATGGCAAACTGGGAATATTTATATAGAATGAATTTATTATTACAAATTATTAGAAAAAAGATCTTAATCAGAACTGTTTACTATACAATATAAAAGCTAAGAACTACTAGTAGTGTATAGTATAATGCACTATCTTAAAGCAATTATATCAAAGCAATTATATTAAAGCTAGCAAAAGAGATAATTATTAAGTAGAGATTTGATGTAAGTCATCATACCAACACTTGTGGACAGATCTCTTTTTTAACCTTGTGGAGTATCCTTGAAGGGGCATCCCCACTACAAGGGAGACCCTTCACACACTCCAAGAAGAGTATGTTAGAAGAATCTGATCGTATGAAAATGGACTGGACTTTTATAGTATAAAGTGATTAACTGTCAGTCACATGTCTCCAGATTAGTTTAGCAGCTTATCTGCTACATCTTTGCCCCACTACCAGTGTGTTGATTTGGGGTTGATGACCCAGACTGGCTCTCAACCCACCACTGATAGATTTGCAGTTTGTCCTATTGAGTTGCTTGACCAGTTCTAGGATAAAGAGCCCTGTTACATATAGCAGGTAATTTTGCAACCTGAAACAAATCTCAGAAGAGCAGTTGGGTGAGTGGCTTAAGGAACTTCATCACATATAGTGTGGAGAGAGTTTCAGTGAGAATCTGGCTTGGTCCAAATAGACAAAACCCCCTGCATTACAACCTCGAACAAAACACTAAAAGCAAAACAAAACTCCAACTCCAGAACCCAGACCATTCCCCAAAACTTATAAAACAGTTAGGTTTAAACAACGTGTAAAGGGAAGATTCATCAGGACAAGTTTGACTAGTAGTAGACTAGGAATTTGATTCGTTTGCTTCTAGAATTTTTCTCAAAGATTTGTAAACTCTGATGTTTGAGAATTAATTTTTTTTCAGAGGAACAGCTATGGTTATAATGTAAGTCTTAATTGTATGGGGGTTTTAAAATCATTTATCATATCCTATGTGGACTTTATTTCCATTGGGCTTTTCAAAATAAACTGGATATATTCTTCTCAAACTGGAGAATTTCTGTGTTTCTCAACATACTCAAATCCTGGGAAGGCCTTTTACAAATTAAGATCAAAAGTTTTTAAAGTACTGGACTGGTACCAGCCCTGGAGTCTCCTACTCAGACACTGTGCAACAAAGTCAGCTCTTACCAGCTCCTTTCCACATCTGCAGAGACCATGATATTGCCTGGTGCTTTTGTAAATGGCTTTGAGAAATTTGTAAGAAGTCATTTGTGTAAATAAGCACGTCAAGCCATTATCAGCAGAGAACCTAACTGCAGTATCAAAATGCAAGACAAAAGACAAAAAGCAGATTTGATCAATTCATGCCCATAAGTACATAGCTAAGATTATTAATTTTTCAAATTATGATGCTAAAGATACTGTAGTGTTAAATGCTTCTGAAAAATCCTGTCTATATATTCCAATAGGAAACTTTGTAATGATGAAGCATTAGAACTGAGAATATCGCTCTCTCTGCAGTAGTTTTAGGCAAATGCAGTAACAGAAATAGAAAAACAGAGTGTAAAACCAGAGCAAGGCAACAAACAGTGAAGACAGAGGGCACTGGAACATGCCTGTGCAATTTTTGCATTACGAAATAATTGGAGCTGTTTGTCCAAGCAGCCTGTTGCTGTGTGGCACATACCAAATGGCAATTCTTTACATGATTTAATCTGATATATGGTTATTTTTGTTACCAAACTCTTTACAACAAAGCAAATTACCTACACACTTTCTACTCATCCCAAGGAAGGAGCAGGATGGGGATTAATAGGTTTTCCTGCCCTTCTCTCAACATATCCTTCCATCCCACAAGGAAAATACCTCAGGGAACTGACCCACTGTGGAAGTAAAAGGGACATCTTGTATGTCCCTGTCTGAAGACCATGCACTGGCCTGGGGAAGAAGCAATCAGCTCTGCCATTCAAACTGCGAGTGCGTCCACCCTTGTCTGCTGCACAGTTCCGTTGTTCACTGTTTAATCTTCAAGTGGCCTTGCTAAAAGCACTCCCTGCCATTTCTAAAGGAGATAAATCTACTTAAAACACTTGGAAACCGACGTCCTCTTTTGCTTGAAGGTGAGCACTTGACCTGAAGGTCTCAGAGCTCTATTGAAACAGATGGTGCTGGGTTTCCAGACATGGAGCTGCAGCTCCTAAAACACTGCAGAGCTGCACAGCCCCAGCACCCGGTGGTGCCTGGCCCCAGCACATAGATTTACGGGGTCCATGTTTGCGACTGCAGGATCTGGGGAGGGTGAAGTACCCTTGGATCACCAAGCTGGGCTCCATGAAGAACAGCAGAAACAGAAATGTCTCTGAAGAGTCCCATTTGTCCAGAGCTTGGGTAAATGACCTGTGGCTAGACCCCTCTCCTGGAAACAAGTGTCTTCTCTTTGACAGAATTCAGCTGGGCTTACCCTTAGGATTAGGAAACAGAAAACCCTATAAAGTAAATACTAAAGGACAGCAAATTATAAAGTTTGGTAGAGATTTTGAGAGATTAATAATTTTTATATCCGTATTTCTCTCATTTAAGAGTTTATATCAACAAATTTTAAAACTTCAATTGAGCAGTTAAAACCCCCTGAAATATCAAAAACATATTAAAAATATCTACATAGTGGTGCATGTTGATTGACCACATAATTTTCCTCCATCTTAGTTTCTGAAAAATATTAAATTTTGAATTTTTATCTTTTCTCTTACTAGGAATTATTTTTTCAGGGATGGAAAGTGGTTTTTTTCCTGTAATCTCTCATCACAAAGCAGATGTTTCTGTTGGTTACAGTTTCCCAGGCAGTGAAAGACCAGTGGTGAACTGCCAATTACCACGACAGAGCTGTATGCTGTTCCAGTCCTTCAGCTTCTGAACTCAACATAAACTACACGTGCTGCTCTGTGCAGATGGACCATGCAGCTGAAAAGATGGTGCAGGTACAGCTTTTGTGAGCATCCATTTCAAAGGATGGTTGTTGTTTCATGGTAGCTTTTGTGGTGTCAACATTATTTTCAGTTCACATGGGAACACAACCAGAACCTCCTGGAAGTTTTTCAGAAATAATTGCTTTGAGATGAAAAATCTTGGGTTTTCAAACTGGACAGTATACTTTCCCTGTTTTTGCCTTCAGAAGTGACCAATAGCCTTGAATCTTGAATACCTCTATGATTAAAGCTTCATCTAGACAGACACATTTTCTGCAAAATATTTTGGCTCCAAAAAGCAGCATATTCTGATAAGATTTCATTTAATGAAAATGTTCTGACCAGCTCCACATGTATACTTTAGATATGTATAGATAGTTTTGATTGCCTAGAAAGAACCACGTAGGAGACAGTGAGGGTTTGCCAAAAGCAATTATATTTTATCTCAATGTGGTTTCAAACCATTTGTGACTATCCAAGATCATGCTTTGGTAAAACAAACCAATGCAGTCCAAACTCCAGCAAGAAGCTTAACTGTAAAAGACAAATACATCTATATGTTGTGTTACAGTGAAAATTAGTATTGTGCTGCTAGAGAATTCTGTCCACATCTGTAGTGAATAACAAAGAGAGAAGATTATAGGATATTTTTATATTCTGAGGAGCAATGTGACTAGTGAGGCAGAATTTGATCCACAATTGCCAGGTTACAACCTGATAATGCACCATCCATTCTGAATGATACCGATCAGGGATGCTGCTTCACCATCTAAACAATTGCTTCAAATGGTTCCACAAAGTTCCAAGATCTACTGTATCGAAGGCAGCAGAAAGATCCATCAGCAGGAGTACTGTAATTTAACTTGAATCAGCAGCTGGTGATAAATCATTTGTGACCTTAAGTAAAGCAATCCCAGGACTGTGGTACTCCCTGAAGCCAGACTGAAACCTCTCATATAAGCCATTCCTGGATAAAATTTCTGGTAGTAAAAGGGCAACCACTTGCTTCATCTTTCCTTTCCTCACATTCCAAAAGAGTTGTCATTAGGTAGAGCAGAAATCTGCAATGTAAGAGAGGGAAAGCTTTCCCCGCTAACAAAGAGCAGGTGCAAATTTCAGCAGATCAGGGCTTGCAGAAAGCAAAGTCATTAACCATGTTAGCTATAAATGAAGCAAAGCGCTGAAAGACTGTCCGCAAGCAGCCATATGGGCCAGGAGTCAAAACCAGGAGTAATGGAGCATGATTGCTTTCCCAACTGTGTGATCTCAGCAAGAAGCAAATACAAATGTATAACACTTGCAGATACAGGCACTGGGAGCATAATTGCCAGCCCTAGTGCTGAACAGTCGCAGCTGATTAGAAATTCACTCTGTACTTGCTGAATTCCTCACAGGAGGCATCTGAAGGATTGTGCAGGAGGAGTGATTTGTGGGGCAAAACGTGATCAATAGCACAAAATAAGGCTTCAGGTCTGGTTTTCCTCATTAATAACAGGAAAAGAAAAAGGAGGTCTGGCTGGATCAAATGCAATGTGCTAAGAATGAAACCGCTTGGTGTTTCAGGAGACTAATTTTTGGGCTAAACAGTCACTGAAATAATTCCACATGCTGCCATCTTCACCTTAGTCAAGTCCTGTGATCACCAAGGCAGCTAAAGTTAAGCTCAGAAAACTGAGAACAAATCAGGAACTTCACAGACTGATTTGGTTTTTAAATGGAAGGAAATGAAAAAAGAATTATTTGTACGAGATGGCGAGTTTGGTAACTTCTATAAGAATAATAAAATAAATGTTGGATCTCTCAGCCTGGTTGACTTGGAAGACTTTTGTGGGTTGTTCAGAAGTTGGCATAATCCTAGGAGAGGTAAACATGAGATATACAAGAAAAGTTATACATTTTGATCACTATCAAACATGTACAGCTATCAACACAGGACTAACTCGAATCTGCCTTTAATGCAGGTTTTCTTCTAGAAGACTCATTATAATACAGTTTTTATAGTTAGTTGTCCCTACAGTTTCAGTAGTTCACTGTCAGTAAGACTAATGTTGAAGCAAAAAACCACTCACTTCCCATGTTAAATATAGTGGAAACACAGCAAAGAAACAGAGAATAAAAGAAAATACCACCACTCCTAAAGAATCACCAGTCTTATACTGACTGTATCTCAGCTGTAACTTTTAATGATCTGTGTCTGGGACTCCATTAGTGTTTAATAAATAATGATGATGATACCCTATCTGCACAATACATGCTAAGCTCCCATTGATGTCGATGCGAGTTCTCAGCGCAGACTGATGACAGGATACACCTGTGACAGAGATGAATTTTCCACTAGAACAAAATGAGTAAGACCTCTCTCAATCAGCAGAATTCACAGCACCAACAGACATTCCTTGGGGGTTCAGTGAAAGATATCTGTCCTGGGTGGTTGAAGGCAAATTGGGCGAGAAGCAGTGAGGCAGGCTTGGACAACCACAAAACCAATTTGGGCTGAGGTAAAAATGCCCTGATGTAAAAAACCCATGCAATTATATCCGTATTTAATTTGTATCACATGGAAATCATTGCTTTCTTTCTCATCACACAATAGGGGAAATTGGTATTTTCATTTCTGTGAAGTCAAAGGATAAAATTGATATTGGGGGAGGAGGAGGGAGTATGAAGATGCACTGAACAACCTTTTGAAAACCAGGAAAAATGAAATGGTGTTTTGGTAAATAACAGAAAACTACTACCCACACAGAAATCTGGAAAATAAGCCAGACCATTCAGTTGCATGTTTTTCTTCAAGGATTTTGTAAAAAATGCAGAGACGAGGCTTTGTGTGAGACAGCGAGACAACTAAGCGCAACAGGAGCACAGAGGAAGCTCTTACAGTATGATATTGAGGAATTAAAAAAAAAAAAGCTTTTGGCAAGAGGTTGCCTCAAAAGACCTGAATCTCTATGTCAAGAAAAAGTCTATCTGCTATTTTGGCATTAATTTTGTTATGGAAAAGGGGTGGATTTTCTGTAAATAAAGAATAATACCCAGTTTTGTTATCAGTTGCTTCTCTTGGAAATCTGCCTATTTTGCTTGACCATTTGTGCAAAAAGAAATAACACTTTCTACTGATCTAAGGTGATCAGTGAAGAAAAAAAAAGGAAAAAGGGAAAAGATAAGAAAGCACAAGTAACTCAATTGCCTTTTTGAAAGATGTTTAACTGTTGTTAAGTGAGCAAGTATATTTTCAGGAGGAAAATCATAATTATGCCTTAGAATATCAGGTGGAAAGTATTAATTTGGTAAGGGGTATACCTGTGCTACAGTCTTTACATTATGTTAATGATCCCAACAAAAAAATCACATCTTAGAACAGGTGATTAAAACAGCACAGGAAACCATCATCTACTTAAGTAAAAAATAAAAGCCAAAAATAGTTATAAGCAAAAGGGATGACAAATTTTACCTATCAATGAAATAAATAAAATATAACAGAAAGATTTGGTTTTTTCTACATTAGAGTGTTAAGTACAGGTAATGCACAGCATAGGGTCAGGGTTATTGGCAGTTACCATTGCTTTGTAATAACCATTTTTGGATATGTAGAGCTGAGATATCTGTTTCATAAATGTACATTTGTAAAATGTGAAACCAACAGTTCATGTCTCTTTACAATTGCGCAGATTGGGCATCCAAAACCCAGAGTGACACTTCAAAATTCTGATCCAGATTTCTATGAGTGCTACTAGAAAATTGTACTTTTTGTTTAATAATATTGTCAGCTTTTATGGCTCTAAAAAGTGATCCCTGCAATTTGTTTTACTCTCATTATGGCTTTTACATGGCATAGTGCAAAGAATGTAAATATTTCTTGAGCTACTTATTGGTGCAAATGGAAATGTGAAAATATTTATTGCTGAAACAAAAGTACAATCTCTATTGCTTAATTATGATAATCTAGGAAAATTGTTCTTGCATAATACCATATAAAGTAGTAAGAAAAAAAATAGCTGTTCTTTTCTATTGCTTGCCTTAAATATGTCCAGGTAAGATGTCTTGTAATAAACTTGTAATTTCATGTTGAATTTCTTATTTAAGCCATAATTTGGAAAAAGTACAGTACTTTAAAATGCAATCACTGTTGTTTGTGCTGGGAGAAGCACTGCTGAAGTTTTGAGAGAAGTTACAGATTTCAGTGTGATGTCATTTAAACTAATATCTGAAACTGTAAGGATTTTTATTTACGTATTTGTACTTTTATTTTTTTTTTTTTATTTTAGGGCCATGAATCTGTTTTCTAACAGTTAGAAAGTTTTGAACAGAACCTAAGTTACTTCTAGTCCTTCTGGCTGCGAAGTTACCTTTTTAATATAAATAATTACTGTAGCTAAATTTGTAGAGTATGTAACCCTTGGGGATGTGGAACTCATTATGATTTGTGTAAATACATCGCGATTAGGATTGCCTAATGTGAAATTTTGAAATGTATGCATTTAATTTCAATTCCTGCTCTGGAACAACCAACTGGAGAAAATCAAGTATTATGTCCTATAGAATTTGCAAGGTGTTTCATTAGATTTACATGCCAGGGAAGACTGCCAGTTCTAAGGCTTCAAAGGGCTTTCTGGGGAAAACAACCATACTTTAGCAATAGCAAAAAATATGTAGTGTGGTGGTCAGTTTGGTTTTGCCTTGGGTTTGCCTTGAATTTGGTTGGATAGCTACTAGGAGGGACAAGCACTGAACATCCCTGTGGCTGAAGCTCTTCTAAGAGCTTTGTCTCATTGATGGTTTTGGTGGGCAAATGACACCTGAGCTCCTGCCAGTCCCCACCTGGCTGTGGACTTTTGTGATGCTTGCAGGAATTTACATCCTTCATACCTCCAACACTGCGTTACTGGCAGTTGAAACGGGCACAATGATTCACAAGTTACTGAAGGGAGGTGGAACTCAGATATGCAAACCAGGTAAACTTTGTTTCCTTAGAAGGAACTGGAACACAGGTCCTATGAGGAACAGCTGAGGCAGGTTGGGGGTCTTTAGCCTGGAGAAAAGGAGGCTCGGGGTGACACTATTGCTCTCCAACTAACTGAAAGGAGGTTGTAGCAAGGTGACGGTGGGTCTCTTCTCCCAGGTAAAAAGGGATAGGACAAGGGGAAATGGCCTCAAGTTGCACCAGAGGAGGTCTGGTTTGGATATTAGAAAATTTTTTCCACCGAAAGGATTGTCAAGCATTGGAACAGGAAAGTGAAGGAGTCACCATCCCTGGAGGTATTTAAAAGATGTGTGGCATTTAGGGACACGGTTTAGTCGTGGACTTGGCAGTACTGGGTTAATGGTTGGACTCAATGATCTTAGTCTTTTCCAGCCTAAATGATTCTGTGATTCTAAGACCAGTTGAAATCAAGCACTTTCTGGTCCCAAAAGGAATGTCTGAGTATGAGCTCTCAAAGGAAAACTAATATCCCCTCTTTCCATCTTAATCTCTGTCCTGGTGCTGTCCCACAGTCACTTCAAGCCAAGTTGAAACCAGGATGCTTTAAAGAGCCCTTTCTTCCCCTGCTACTCTCCTTGCCTTGGGTCTACAGACCTTTCTTTTGGAGTGTGTTCTCAGCACTGCCCATAACCCCATTACAGAGTAAGAATGAGCTGATGACAGCTTCCTGGTCTGCAAGCTAATTTACTTTATTTTTAAAATGTTTGGCAGTTGGGATTACTTTGAAGGCAGCTATTTTGCAAGATATATTTTTTTAAGTTTTCAGATCTTCGGTTTGGCACTAGCAAGAAGCCAGCTGAGTGAGTTACCTTCTCTGTGATTTCAGAAGGGACTACAGTCTTTATTTAGATTCCTCTGAACAGTATGGAAGTGCTTGTGAGAATTGGAAGACCATTGGATTCAGTGGAAGCTGTATTGTGCTCTAAATTATCATAGATTCTTTGGGCAAAATTCTAATATCTGATGCATAGCTATAAATTGGAGAACATCTCCTTTTGTTTTAGTAATTACTCTGGTGATGGAAGTGAGAGGCTGAATAAAGATGAGCCAATCTCCAGTGGTGGATGTCTCATTGAACACTGAAATCACTGGCTGCTGACATCTCAAGTCCTCACTCTTCCTCCTCCAGAGTGACCAAGTGGCCTCAGTGTGAATTTCAGTGGATTTGACACAGAAATAAGCCTAAATACAGCCTTTCTCCAGTTCCTTGTGTAATGTAATGCATTTTATCCCTGTGATAGCTGTGCAGCTTCAGGGTGATGCCATCTGAGAAAGATATCAGGGTCCATTTAGTTACACCACAGCTGTGTGTGTGTGTGTGATTTGGATATAGTTTGTGTTTAAAACTGGAGTACTGTACCATTGTTATGTTTTTACCTGAAGACAAGTAGTGTGGATTCATTACGAGATAAAAACCAGAGCTTTTTCAGTGAAGAGTTGTGCGACCTTTCCTGTTTTGTTTGCCCAGAAAATTTGTGTCATCCTAGCACAGTTCTATTTTCCACCTGATTTTCTATCTGTGTTGGAGAAAAGAGAAAGGTAATTTAGCTTTACTCTTGTTTTGTTATACTAAATAGAAGAGCTAAGCTCTGTTTCCTGGCCTTTGCTTTTGTTTTACTGACTGCCCTTTGACACCTGCTCTGTTATCCCATCTTTCCCTTCTTTTGCTTAACTTCTGTCTGGATGATCTCTGTTCCTGCAGTGGCAGTTCCCTGCAGAGGGAGGCAGGCAGCCACAGCTCTACCACAGCTCTGTCTGCAGCCCCGGGTGCACATGTGTGTCTGCTGCGGTGCAGGGGTAGCAGGAATATTTTGGGCGGTGTCACAGAGCTGCAGGTGGGTCTCCTCCCGGCCAGAGTGTGCAGCCACTTCATCCTGCCTTTCTGTGGGCTTTGACCAGCTCCCGAGGAATCTGTAAGCAGAGGCCTCAGCCAAAATCATGAGATAAATGACATTTCTCTGAAAGGAAAAACAGTCACCATCTTTCATTTGCACCATCTGATTTCAGTCGCATGGTTTGCAATGAAATTATAAATAACATTTACGATTTCTTTTGCTTCATTTGTATTTAAGAAACATATTTATTACATAAACTCTTGCTACTTTCTAATAGTAATTCTACAGCTATGTTTGCCACAGCAGTTCCCCTGTTACATTACTGCAATTATAATAAATTATTGAAGCAGAAGCCTAAATATGTACCTAGCCTACTCTTTCAATTTTAATTCCAATTTAAATATTTTATATAGTTTTCTTATAGATTCTTTATTGATGGCTAGTAATTGCACCATCACAGAGAATATAGTTTTGTTTTGAAAGATGCTTTTGGAAATTGTACCAGCATTGTTAATTATTCAAGACAAAGGAAAAAGTTAAGACTGTCTGTCTTGAACATGTCAACAGGATAAAAGAGATAAAGTGTTTGTATCTAGAAGAGTATACTAAGCCCAGTAGTAAATTTGGTACTGCAAAGAGGGATAAGCTTGAGTCATGCCTGAGATGCACCATGAACATCTGGTCTTCAATGCAGAGATGAGCTTCTGCAGTTAGAGCTATTTTATTGACTGGCTGAGTTTGAAGTTGGAATAGGAACAGAAAAATAATTGGTGTCACCTAGGCTCCCAGTCCTACCCCCTACCTCTACCAGTTTTCTGGCCAAACCATATTTCTGCTTTCCTTTGATGTGCCTTGTCCTTTGCTCGAAGGAGTCAGGCTCAATGATCCTGAGGGGTCCGTTCCAATTCAGTAATTTTTAATGATAACATTAGTCATAATTTCCTAATTGTATGGTGAAAGACAGTGATAGTGATGTACCAGCAGATTATGTAAATCAAAGAGAAGTTATTTTTGTGTCAATATATATTTGTTTGCCTTCTTTTTTCTTTTTGATTTTTTTTATTGTTTTATTTTAAGAACCTGTACATACTGAATAATGCATTTTGTTAGCAGTTCTCCAGCACTGAGTGTCAATTTCCATTGTAGGCTTCAGATGGGAAGTGGCAGGTCTCTGCTTGCCTCTTCTCCCCAAGCTTCTATTGTTCTACTAGCAGCAAACTCCCAGTAAGGTTGAAAAAGGAAAATAATCTGATCTTTTTTAAATTCCCTTGTACTAAACTATAGAACTTAATTAATGTAAGAATTAAAACATGTAATGGGAAACACAATTTTTATGAAGATGTGAAATCAGAAAGTCGTCATGAGTTTTCTACATGTAGCCCAATAGAGAAAAAGAATAATTTTGCTTAAATTCTGTTATCTGTCACACGAATAATACATCTTAAGAATAGGAGTTTTCTTTTTAATTCGATAATGTTTTGTGTATAAATTAATGTTGGACAGGTAAAAAATACAAGAAAACTGGATACCACAGTTAGGCATGTATTGAAGAATGCATGGCTGTGATAGATCATTATCAGACAAATAAATAGCTATTTTAATAACTGGTTAGTTAAATTCATACATGAAACTATTTTTAGTCGAACTCCTTGTTGATCTCAGGACTCATTTTACAAAGATTTTTTTACAAAATGCTATGGAAACAAGAGGATAGTGTGGGAAACAGCTTTCCAGTTTGGTGAAACTTAAAACCTTCACTTATTTCACAAGATAAAGCCACAACTTTTTGAAGATGAAAGAGAGGATACAGTGTTAGAGTAGTCAGGTGGGGAACCTGGATTGCAAGAGAACCAGATTCCTCATGTGGTCTTTCTAAGGAGTCTTGGACTCCTGTGGTTGTTATAACCACAAGGCTATTCTCTTTCCTCTCTCTTTCATTTTGATCAGAAATTATGTCCTGCAGGAACAACTTTTCTCAATGAAAGTTTCACCTACACTAGTAGACTTCTGTGGAAAGTTGCAATTTCAATACATTGGTATTTTTGGCAGAGTTGACTAACTCTACCTACGATCACATATATGTATAAAATCAAGTATCCCCTACAGTAAGTACCTGAGCAATCACACAGTTGTTAGCTAAGACTTTATTTTATTATATTTTGATGTATTACTTCTTAATAAATTGTATTGCTTAATAGAACTCAAACCTGTGATTCAACACATTTGTAGGACACAGACTATGGGTAATCCTCAAGCTAAAGCTACTTAAATTTGTGCTATACTGCATGTACCTTATTTTCACACAGAAGGTTATTCCCCCTGACTGAGTTGGTGAGTTAAAGAAGAAAAAAAGGCAGCTAGCAGCACTGTGATGGCAGCATAAGTTTTTTTCCTTTTCTGTTAACACTCTATATACAGTGGTCCTTTAATGTTCAGTTCCAAAATTAGATAGTACATTTCCTGGGAGGATTTTTATGCTCATCAATCATAAAGTTGACCTTAACAACAGAAGGTGCCCAGTCATTTGTTTACAGACAAGCTCACAAAGGTATTAAAATGCTTAGCTGTGAAAGCTAAATCTCAGCTAGTGTGATATGTAAAATCCAAGATAAAGTAGTTAATAGGACACTAAGAAAAGACTTTGATAGAATCAAAGGGAAGTGTTTCACCTCATTTGGGTATGTACTTTTGTTGAAATGATGATAGAAGAACCAAACTGTATCTTGTTCATTAATACTGTTATTTGTAATAAAGCCTTTAATCTTTGTAAATAACTTTTTAAATTATTGTGATGAGGGATGATAGGAAAGCTAAGCAGATACTGCTCTTTCTCTACGTGTTGTACATATCCTAGTTCGGAGGACACTTAGGCCAATAATGCAGGAGGCTTTTTGAAATATAGTTACTCAGAGTCAGTCTGGCTGTAGTCTTATGCCAAAAAGATAGTTAATACACTTCATTTTTGTTTTAACCCATCTCTTTGTTTCAAAAAGTTGCCTTTGTATATACTTTTTAAAGTAATATACAGTATATCTTTAAGCAGTTAGTGTTGGTATGGGGTTTCTCTATGTCATTTTCTTGTGCAAGACTGACATTTTATAGAAAAAATATAAGACAAACATATTTTCCTCCTACTGCATATTTCTTTCACCATTACTGTGATTCCAGTGCAAAGGCTGGACATACAAGAGAGCTGCACCTTTATAAAAATGAAATTTTTTAGTTCATCATCAAGGAGAACAAAAATCACTGTGAAAATAAGTGAAAACTTAAATGGTTTTGCATTTTGGTGTTCATAGATCCTAAAAGTCATCTCCCGTGCAATGACCTTCACCTAATATTTCTATAGCTATGCAGTTCGCTTAATCATAATAAATAGGAGCATGTACTGCAACCACAAGCATAATAAGCATCGGCAGCAAAAAACATTTTGCACAGTAGTACTATTCACCTTTTTCCCTCAGACCCAAAAAAAGCACATGCCCATCTCCACTAATCTTCCCAAAAACACAGAATCTGTCAACTGAGAGCTCTGGCTGCAAATTCTGCTGAAAATTTCCTGGTGCCCCAGTTGCAACGGGTGATAGCCCTCCACAGGCTTTCAAGGGAAATGTGATCATTTCTTGTCCATCTTTGTGTTCTCAGCACCATCCAATTAATAGTGGACCCCAACCAGCAAGGGTATCCAGCAGTGAATATTATTGAGAACCCAACTGAGCACCTGCTGGTAAGGTTTCCCTGTTTTCCTCTGCACTCTAAATACTCTCATTGTTTATTCATAGAGTCAAAGATTAAAGCCAGAGAGGACTACTGTGATCATCTAACCTCTAATCAAAAACTTTTCCAATTTTTCAACCTCTCTCACTTACCAGCATTACGTGTGGATGCAGAATGCGGTTTACAGTGACCCATTTAGATTTCCACCTTACTTCGGTCCTTCTGGACTTGTTCAGGTGTCCTGTTTTCTTGTTCAGTAGTAGCTGCAGTGAATTTTGTAGGACTAGTGTCTGTTGTCCAATCCAGTTTTGAGCTCAGTCTTGGGGCACTACCTCAGGTCTGTCTCAGAGGTTCCAGTGTGACAACTCAGAATCATAGAATCACAGAATATGCTTAGTTGGAAAGGACCCACAAGAATCATCAAGTCCAACTCTTAGCCCTGCACAGGACCATCCCCAAGAGTCACATCATGTGCCTGTGCTTCTTGAACTCTATCAGGCTTGCTGGTGTGACCACTTCCCTGGGGAGCCTGTTCCAGTGCCCAACCACCCTCTGTGTGAAGAACCTTTTTCTAATATCCAGCCTAAACCTCTGCCGACACAACTTCAGACCATTCCCTCAGGCCCTGTCACTGGTCACCACAGAGAAGAGATCAGTGCCTGCTCCTCTTCTTCCCCTCACAAGGAAGTTGTAGACTGCAATGAGGTCTCCCCTCAGTCTCCTCCTCTCCAGGCTGAACAGACCAAGTGACCTCAGTTGCTCCTCATATGGCTTCCCCTCAAAACCCTTCACCATCTTTGTTGCCCTCCTTTGGACACTCTCTAACACCTTAATATCTTTCTTATATTGTGGTACCCAAAACTGCACACAATATTCAGGGTGAGCCTGCACCTGTGCAGAGCAGAGTGGGACAATCCCCTCCCTCAGCTGTTTAAGAGATGTGGAGATCCTGGTACCAGAATTCAGAATGAACCAACTATACTGATGTTTGTGTAAATTGTTCAGGCTTACATCTGAAAACTTACAAAAACTGGCATCTTGAATTTTTCAGACAGCTTTTGTCCTCACTCTCCTCCTTTCCATTTTGTCTGTGTTTTGTTTGGTTCGTGTTTTGTTGGGTTTTTGTTTGTTTGTTTTGGGGTTTGGGGTTTGTTTGATTGTTTGTTTTTCAATAGAACAACATCAGTGTCAAAATTCACATTCATTTCAGAGGAGTCTAGGTTTTCATACTGGTAAGTATCCAGAGTAGTTCAAGAGACAAAGTTTGAGGAGGAAACCAGTGAAGAATAATTAAATGTCTTCAAAACAAGCACTCTTCAGACCTCAGACTGTCAAATCATTGTCTAAGCTTAGCTAATTAGTGCTGTAACAATGTGCTTTTAACACATAGCTGGTACTTTGATGTGAACTGGTTTGTATCTGGAAGAGTCTGAAATGGGACAGAGTGAAAATGTGACCATTGGCAGCCCCTTCTGTAGACGTACCTTTGACTGCTATACTGTGTGCTTAATTCTGGCAGGTCGAAGCCTACCCTGAATGATTCCATATATCTGTATAAATAGACAGGTGTTACTGATATATGTCATCTTAAATAAAAGATACAGAATACCCTTCATACCTGATTTTTAATTGTAGGTCAAGGTAACTAAAGGATAGAAAAATCTTAACAGTTGTTAGCATACTATCAATCAAACAAGTTCAGGATTCATTCATGAAAATGGGTCTTTACAAACACAGCCCACAGAAGTCCATGATGGGACAGATATCCACCCTTGGAACACCTCATGCCAGAGCAGATGGATGTACCCTGAAAGAAGCCACAGCCCATGAAGACCCCATACTGAATTGCAGCTTATGGAGAAGAGCCCACACAACAGCAGGTTTTCTGGCAGGATCTGTGGCCTGCAGGGGACCTACACTCTAACAGTCCATTCCTGAGGGATTATACCGAATGGAAATGATCCATACCGGAGCAGTTCTTGAAGAACTGCAGCCCATGGGAAAGGCCCATGTTGGAGAAGTTCACGAAGGACTGTCTCCCATGGGAAGGACCCCACATTGGAGCAGGGGAAGAGTGCGAGGAGGAAGGACCTTCAGAGACAAGTGTTATGAACTGACCACAACTCCCATTACCCATCCCTCCTTCGTGAAGGAAGTAGAAGAGTTATGAGTAAAGTTGAGCCTGTTGAGGGGAGTGATAGAGTGGCTTGATGGGTGTCTGGAGGCCAGCCAAGGGCAACCCACTACAACCAAAAAAGGTGTTTTGAAAGTAAAGAGAGCTACATGACCAAAGTCATGTTTGGTACCAAAATAGCAAAGCTATCTTTCTTTACCAAAGCATACCATATGACTACCTGTACTGCTCTCTTCAAGGCTAAAGGTCCAGGTGGTATAGCTTCAGGGACGCAACTCTGACTGACTCAGCAACGCCACAGGAGTCAGGCCTTAGTAGGTGACATGTCTGCTAAGCTCATGGCTCTCACTGGTTCTCTGAATCTCTTGGCAGAATTTTGCCTAGTGATTAGCATGTATAACTAGAAGTCAGGTTTCCTAGGGCCTTTATTTCTAGCTAGGGCATTAGCATGGTGGTGAGGTGAACTTTAGTGAGACATCTCAGGTTGTTCTGCCTCTTTTTTTGCTGTAAAATAGATTTGAAACTTAATTCATTAATATTTGTAAAGCATTTGCTGATCTGTAGAATACAGGTGTTCTATCTTCGAATAATTCTTATCCTTGCCTTACATTAAAAGTGCCTTATTCTTGCCTTTATAATAAAAAGGAACATAAAACCAAATACTACAGCATGTGATAGTGAAAAATAACTTGGTGCTTGCCCAATGCTGTATTGAAATTTCTGAGTATGTACTAAAACAATGACAAACCTTAAGAAGAGGAAGATGCTCATTTTCTCCCTCTTTTGATTTTTGAAATATTTTTATAGCTGTAATATAAAGGGATGCTATTTAATATCTTACCAAATCTTATCACAGAATTAAACACACTAAGGCTGATTGAGGCATATTAGCAATCTTTGAGGCTTCAAATATGAGGCTTCCCTATATCAACCACTCTCTTAGAGTCTTGAAGCAGAATTTTTATTTCAGCAATTATCTAGTAAGATGTGGGGTTTTTTTGTTTTCCACTGTATCCCAGTGCATGGTTATTTTATTTGGTGCCTTCTTAGTTTCACCATGACTGTGCATAATGCTTTCAAATATTGTTAAGAATGAGATCTGAACAGGAAGCAGGTAAACATTCTAATGATATTCTATTTTTGAGGCCAAGATGTGTTTAAATCTTTTCTAACACACAAATTATTTTTTTTTTGCTTTTTATGAGCAAGTATTTGAGGTGTAACACAAAGTTGTTACCCTTCTGTCACCTGAGAGTCAGGTCTTCAATCTGAGTCTGCAGTTGCTTCTTTCCTTCAGTAAACCCTGAAGAATGACTTGTCAGCAAAAATGTTTCCTGCTGCCATCATTTATTCTAGTTACAGTGTTATTTCTTTTCTCTCTACAGATTTCACCTTGCTTGGTTTGTACTGGGTCTTTTTGTCATCAACAGATGGATGGGAAATGAATGGAGAGAGATGTCTGCCATGGATAATATTTGCAGAATTAAGCAGATGAATATCAAATACCTTTGATTAGCCACAAAGAGAATGGGGTAAATGAAGAGATTTATTCCTGCCTCTCCTTTTTTTTTTTTTTCCAGGAACAATGAATAGAAATATTAGTGTATTAGCACTGGAACTATTTTGTGAATCAGACACAGCAAAAGGCTTATTCTTGCATACCTGTGGATAACCTGCTTGCAGTTTACTGTGGCATTACTGCGAAGGACTCAAGAGGGCGAATGTAGGACCTTGGACAGATGTTAAGATCTTCTTTTATATAAGATGAAAATTCATATGCTTTATTCAAAATTTCTGTAATAAAATATGCAGGTATGTGTTCACCCTCTGAGTGCCAAGCAGCATCGGCCTTTAATTTTAAACTGTTATTATAACACTAGTAAAATAAGTTTGTAAAGGCCAGTATAAATACAAGGCTTCAGTAAATATACTGCCTTTTCTGGTCTGAGTGGTGCATTTATATTCATACGTCTATCACTTTGTTAATGAGTTTTCTTCTATAAATTGACCCTGACTGCTACTGTAAAGTATAGCTTAAATGAAGTGTGGCTTTGAGACCAGGCAGATTATTAAAATATTAAGGGATATACATTGAATCATATGACTATCTTTCTTGCTAATATTTCAAGACCAAATACTTTTTGTCTGAAAGATGACCTTTAATGAGGAAACTTTTGGTCCAAGATGTACAAAGCTCTCTTTGGAGCTTTTATTTTATCTTCTTTTTTCTTGCATCTTTTAGTCATTCACCCATCTGCAAAATGGATTTAAAATGACATCACTTAACCGAGTAGCCTTTGACACTTATTTCACTTAAATACAGATGAGTGTTTAAGGTACAAAACACAGGAAAACTGCATCCCTTGTCTTCTCTGTGAAATATAAACATGAGATGGTGGCAGAAATTAGTGTATTCTGGGTGTAAGCAGCAAGCTCAATTCTTAGTGGGCACATTTGTAAAATCAAAACAAACTCTTTCTATAATCATAAGAAAGAATGTATCTGGCTAAGTGTTTATGTACTCAAAAGAAACACACACATGTAGTGCTGGAGATTTCTTGCAAAAATGTCTATGTGCCTGACTAGGGCATCTCAATGCCTTTATTAGGATTTTACTCTAGGTCCTTATGATTTTCCTACTGATTGTCACTCCAATACAAATACTGTAAATTAGTTTAATACCCACTAGTGAACAGAAAATCAGTGTCTGTTATCAGTATTTATATCGATGAGAGAAAATTCTTAATTATGTTTAAGCGCACACATGTATGTGCATAGACAAATTCTGATTTGTATCATACAAGTCTCAGTGAGTTACTCAGCTACTAAGTACCATATAAGTTGCTTGAGATATTGTGACCAGATGGTTCACAGGGCTAGTAATGGATTATAGTTCTTTCTAGCTCCAGATTGCCAGTTCAAATCTGGGCCAGGTTGACACTGTCTGAAAATTATTACTCTTTGGTGGCTCATGTGAAATAAGTTGGAGACCTCAATATAGTTCCTAAACGCTGGGTTAATATAACACAAATGTCACCAGATGATTGTTGGTTTCAGGGCTCAGGCTGAAGCACACTGAAGTCAGTGGAAAAACTTCCATTGATTTCAGTGGGTATTGAATTAGGTCTTAATTATGGAGAATGACTCCTTTGAGCTCTCAGAAGTGATTATTTACAAGGGGACGAAGGATCTCCATGAACTGCTCCTGGGAGCCACGTAGTGCTGCCAGCTAGGATAAAGCAGAAAGAAGTGCTCATCTGTCCTTGTACTTCATGGAGTATGAGGATATCAGGAGGGACCAATTCTTGACTGAAATACACTAATCTTACTTAATTTGGGTAAGAGTGGGTTTATTCTGGCAGAGCGGTAGAGAGTCAAAACCTCTTTGAAAGTTCAAAATATCATTCTCTTGTTAGGTTTGGTGCTGTTGAACAGGTCACATAAATGGCTCCTAAATTTTTTGCAGATCATCTGCTCTCATCTAAGGATATTTTTGGTTTTGTTTGAACAGCAGAACTCCTTTGAACTCCACAGAGGATGACCTGGCTTCAGTTTAAGGCACAGTTTGTCACCACCCAAGCTCCATTAGTGCAACAATGAATGAGAAATAACTTGATCCTTGGGGATAAGAGCCACCATAGGGAAGAAATATTAGATATTAAAGACTCTTTAGTTTGACTGACTGAAAATTTAAACCGCACGGGTTAAAATGGGAGATGAGGCACAGTATTATCACAGTAGTTGATTAGCAAGTGGATCAAACCAGTAGGAAAAATGGAGGCATTGCCATTTCAATTGCATCAAGTTCAGATACATGTCTAGAAGATATGCATTAATCAGACTTGCCACTGATTATGTCCAATAACACTGCGCATTGTGATAATTATGTAGTATTATTGCCAGGGGAATAAAAAAAAGAGATAAAACTGAGCCACTAGTCTATTGAACTACATGTATTCACCCCTGCCTTCCATTCTCTTTTGAGTTTGGTTTCTAGTCCTACTCCAGAGGCACTCAAGTACAACTATGATTGTATAATTTCTGTACCCCTTAAATGAAATGAATTAAAATTCCAGAATCAGCTCTTGTCTGTACATCTGAGAACAAAATGTCTAACTCCTTTGACATCTTTCAATGATAAGGTCACCTGTCTAGTGAATGGAGGAATTGTTGGATATAACAGTTCTGGGCCCCACCATTTAAGGAGGATGTGAAGGTACCTAAGTGCATCCAGAGGAGGACAACAAAGCTGGTGAAAGGGCTGGAAGGTGTGTCCTGTAGGGAGTGGCTGAGGACCTTGTATTTGTCTAGTTTAAAGAGAAGGCAGCAGAGGAGTGACCTCATTGCTCTCTAAAGCTTCCTGAGGAGGGGAACTGGAGAGGGAGGCGATGATCTCTTCTCCCTTGTATCAAGTGACAGCATGTCATTCCATGTGGGAATGGTTCAAAGCTGCATCAGAAGAGGTTCAGGCTTGACATTAGGAAGCACTTCTTTAGAGCAAGGGTGGTCAAACACTGGAACAGGCTTCCTAAAGAGGAACCAGTCAGTGTTTGAAAGGCATTTGGAGCATGCCCTTAATAACATGCTTTTACTCTTAGCCCTGACCAGCCCAAACTGGTGTCACAATTGGACTAGAGGATTGTTGTGCGTCCTCTCCAACTGGACCTATCCTATCCTAACTTATCCTGTCCTGTCCTATCTTACCCTGTCCATCCTAGTCAATAAAACTATAATTTCTTTTTCAAAAGTCCCTTTTGTTTCTGCTTCATCTAAACTGTAATGGTTTTGTGTATAGTTAGATGCTGGTGACTTGGGAATTTTACATTCTAGCTACATATTCTAAAACAATTTCAGGTTTGCTGTTGAATTGCCATATTTTAGAATCCCTCATTTGTTTACCGGTCTAGTATTTAGCTTAGTGGAAAATAACAAACTTGATCTGTTTACCATTGATAAATGGTAATAGTTGATACTTTAAGGATGTTCCCCTCCAGTAGGAGAACAAAGAAACCAGATTTTGGGACTGGTCAGAGAACAGAAAAAGCAGAAAAGAGACAAAAGCATTTTCATAGTAGATAGTATGGGTGAGGGAATATGGCTGGGGTAAAAATTAGAGGAAACTGAGAAGTTGTATTCACACCCTAAGAGAAGTTATAACGGTGCAGAAATTTTAGGGTAAAATGCAGCTACTGCTCCCTGGATGGAATGCGGTTGGCAGCTCCATGATCATTCCCTATACAACAGCAAAGCACCTGCTAAGGCAGATAGAATAGAGAGTGGATTGGAGTGGAGACACAGCAGCTAGGCTCTGTGGAAATCCTTACAGGGAGGGGAACTCAATGGCACTTTGCAACTGATAAACTGCAAAGTACCTGTCAACAAAGGGAGATAGGAGATATCCTGCTTCTGAGCCAACAATGATGGTGAAATCATTCTCCTCAGATGAACTTGGTTCATTAAAGCCTAACTGTAATATTAACACACACCTCCACCCCAAAGTTTCCTGCTTCCAAGGTGTGACCACCTTCCACTGGGCATGTGCTCTATATTTTTTGACTGTATCTTTAAAAGTGAAGCGAGAGAATTTTTAGACCAGTCAGTAACAAAGGTATTTATGACTAGAGTCACTCAAACTCTACCTAAACATATAGTATAAAAGTAAGCCAAGAATGGGGGAAAAGTGAGGGAAGACTCCATAGTAACTGCTGGGATCCGTCAATGGGCTGAACCTATCTTCTTCCTCACCTCTTGGTAAGAACTGTACTCTATGCATGCTGAATACTTTTACTGAGATTAGAGCTTGTCTGTATTGTGCCTTGAATATGTTTTTGCAGTCAGATACTATCACCGGCAATCCTTGAACCTGTCACAATTTTATACTAACAAAGAGTGTTATTCCCTAAGCTGTTAGTGGTGTTCCTTCCTGGGCAGCAGAGGGTAACACACTCAAATAAAGTGGGAATACCCACTGAGGGGTCTCCATTATGCTGTTGGCATAAGGGAGTTCCCTGACAAGGGCAGTCAAATCGCCCTCTGGTCCAGTGGGACTGTTCAGTGAAGGATCCCCATAACGGGACACTGACAGACTGGTCAAGCATGAGGGTCTCAGCTTTCCTGGGGCACTAACAGACAAATCAAACACTAAGGGTTGAAGAAAACTCCCATTTTCATGTGACAATGGGCATTCAATTTATTCTTGAGATCAAGAGCAAGATAATCCACAAATACAATTTGCATGGAGGGAGAAACCTGAAGGAAATAAATCAATGATAATTTATGGCTTTTGTTCAGGCCTTTACTGACTTAAACAGGAAAGTAGGAGTGTTTTAAATGCAGAACTTACTGTTATATTATGTCATATTTTCATGAAGAGATAAACTCACAAAACAGAAAAGTCACATCTTCATTGGGATACTGTCAAGCAGGTGAATGGGGGTGAGAGACAGTTCCAAGTTCAACACCTAACATTTGGATGAAGGATGATGTTCCTATTACCAGAAGACATCAGACATCAAATCTGTGCTTGAGCTGTGATATGAACTTGGATATGGTTTGAAACTTGCTTGATTTTACATTTTGTTTGCATTTACTTAGCAATGAATAACTGATGGTAGTGTTTAATGAGAATAATCACATCATAGAATCATAGAATGGTCTGGGTTGGAAGGGACCTTAAAAAATATCTAGTTCCAACTCTCCTGACATGGACAGAGACACCTTTCACTAGACCAGGTTGGTCAGAGCCCCATCCAACCTGGCTTTAAGCAATTCCAGGGATGGGGAATCCACAGTTTCTCCGGGAAAAAGGTTGTTATGTCTTTTCTATTAAACTTAACTAGATTTTAATGAAGATAATTAAGATCACTTTGGCTGCCTTCTTTGCACTTGTATAAACAAAGTATTGCCCATCAAAAAGTTTAGGATGGCTGAAACATGCATAAAAGAAATCAATAGAAGTTGTTTAGATTTACACATGAGCTTAGGGAAGCCTATTGTTTGGATTCCTAAAATGTTTCAGTGTCCTGTATTTAACTTCAGATGTAAATCTATTATGTTTGTGTGCATATATAAAATGTGCAATATGAAATGCTATTTTCTTTGTAAAGCAATTACCTTCTCATTTAGCCGTATGATTTAGAATAATTTACATAGGAAAATAATTTAAATATGATATTGTTTTATGAAATCTCACAAAAAAACCTTCTCCTTTGCATTAATTATCTTTTCTATGCTACTTTCCCTCCTCCTCCTTCAACTGTCTCAGTAACTTTAAAGTTTATTTAATTGGCAGGTGTAATGAGAGAGAACACAAAATCTGTGTTGAATGATCACAAATCCTGGGCACTTCACTTGAAGATATACCTTTTTCCATATGCCCGTGTCATTTCCATTTACACAATCAGCAGTTGTCAAAGTCTAATTGCTTAGTGAGAGGCACTAAAATTCTTGGCGATGTCACAGATTTATACTCTGTTTTTCAGAATGTGCCTGACCTAAAAAGGAAGGGAGATAATGTCTTCTCGAGGTTAATCAATGTACCAACAAGGAATGACTGCCAATACAAACCTGCAGAATGGAGTATTTTGGGTCAGAAAAGCACTAAAGCTGAGTGGTAAGGAGAATGTTTGAATTCCCTAACAATTCAGACATATTCAAAATTTCATGTATTCTAAGTTTAGATAAAGAAAAATTACTGCCACAAAGTCTTATTCGGTAGAGTAGTCCCTCATGTAATATAGCCTTACCCTGTAAATGTTGATTTACAAAAAAACAAGACCCATCAGTGAATGAAAAAGATCCTTCTGGTTTTCACTCCTCTTTATGGAAGATAAGAATTAGAAGAGAAATAGTCACCTGGAGAAAGAAAACAGAAATTTGTAAACAGACATGTCAGCTTAGCATTGCTGCTACCTAAATGGGAAAAGTATATGATACACCTACACAAAAATTTGGAGGTAAACATTGACTTTTTCTGCCAGTCCTAGAAGATGGTTGAAAGCCATGTAAGTGCAGAGGGTACGATGCTGAGTCAAAGTTAATCAGCCCCTGACAATGGCTGTATTTATGCTGTTTCTGGTTTGAATATGGGCAGTGCCCCATTGTGCATTACATAGTCAAGTGCTCTTAAGTTCTGTGTCAAAAGGATGCATTTTGTCCACAGCCTCAGATTTATGTGCCCAGTTGCTCTCTGAAGTTACCTAAATTTGTTTTGAAGATTCAGGTTCTGATTATGATGGTGGAAGAGTCTTGGGTAAACTGACAGTGCCTAAGACCTTGAACTGAATAAACCAGAATTTATTATGTGTGGTGATCAGAAATTTGCTGATTCCTTCTGAAAGTACAACATTCTTTACTCTGCACTTTGTGAAATTCCATGGACAGATAGCAATTAACAGAAATGGGATTGAAGACAGGGCTAGCTTCTAGATATATCCTTATGTATCCATTTTTATTGACATATAAGAGGAAGAGGCATAAAAAGACATGCAGGAAGCAGCCTGGTGGTGACTATGAGAAAGGCTAATACAAAGTATCATGGAGCTTTCTCTTTGAAAGCTCATGTTTTTCTGAAGTCTTCTGCGATGTTGGGAAGATCAGAGAGTGTGCTTAAACTGTAGTTATGTCTTGACCTTTTAATGAAATGCAATTATTATTTTAATTCATATTTACTTGTGCACTCCCCCCTCCTGGTACCACATCAAACACACTCACTGAATAATTCCTTATCACCTTTGGGATAAATAAATCTTCTTCTACACTTGTATATGAAAGTGTATATGAAAGTAATTAGGCTGAGATACCTTAAATGCTCACCTGTGCAAGTAGTCTCTTATGAACACATACACAGGACAAAAGAGCTTGGACAGCTCTAATAATGACTATGTGGGCTTGAATATTTGCCTGTATTATTAGAGTCTGACATGAAAGACAGTAGCAGGATCACAGAATGGGTAAGGTTGGAAGGGACCACAGTGGATCACCTGTTTCAACTTCCCTGCTCAAGCAGGGTGATCCTAGAGCACGTTGCAGAGAATTGTATCCAGAAAGTTCTTAAATATCTCCAATGAGGGAGACTCCACAACCTCTCTGGCCAAGCTGTTCCAGTACATGGTTACCTGCACAGTAAAGAAGTTCTTCATATTCGGATGGAATTTCCTGTGCATCAGTTTCTACCCATTGCTTCTTGTCCTATTCTTGGCACCACCAAGAAGAGCCTGGCTCCATCTTCTTGACACCCTCCATTCAGATCCTTGTATACATTCATTATGTCCCCTCTCAGTTGCCTTTTCTCAAGGCGGAACAGGCTCAGCTCCCTCAGCTTTTCCTTGTAAGAGAGATGTTCCAGTGTCTTAATCATCTTTGTAGCCCTCCACTGGACCCAATCCAGGAGCTTCAGGTCTCTCTTGTACTGAGGAGCCCAGAACTGGACACTTCAGATGCAGCCTCTCTGGGGCTAAGTAGAGTGGCAGGATCAGCTCCCTTAACCTGCTGGCAATGCTCTTCCTAGAACCCATGGTTAATTCAGGCAAATATTTACTTCTCAGTAACTCAGATCCACGTCTGTGAAACAAGGGTGGAATTATCAATCTGACCCATGTCAGGTTGCACAGAGTCTCAGAGATGCTGCAGTCCTAGGGTAACAGGAAAGAAAACATGAACAGCCTCGGAAATGTCCATCAAAGACAGGAGGGCTGTAGTTTCTATATGAGAGCTCAGCAATACCTAACTTTAGCAACCTTATTTAGGTCACCAGGTTAAATACTGGAATCCCTAATTCTCTACATAGGTAATGAAGAAGGAAGTTGCCTCCAAAGGGCAATTCAGAGCACAACATAAGTGAAGGTCACACTCTGAATTGTCATCAGGAGAAGTTGTTAATTATACAGAAACACTATTAAAATAACGTCCTAAGTTGTGTGCACTTTGCATTATCTACATCAATCTGCTACAATTTAACATCTATCCCGGGATTTTCCTGCAATGTGGCTACTACACTAGTCTTCCCTCTTCCCCAAAGACTGCCTTAAATTTGACACTAATAAGAGATTTGTAAAGCTGTGCAAAAAAACAGGAACATGTTTAACTACAGAGTTTTCCCCAACCATTTGGATTGGTCACGAAATTTTGCATTGCTTCAGTTGATAACATGAAAAATATTTAAACTAACCTAAACAAGATAAATATCAGGAAAACACAAGCAACTGGATAAAATGTTTTTAGCACAGCAGCATTTTGGGGCTCCCTGAGTTCTATTATGTATTTTCTGAAGCATGGTATCTAAATTTCTTGCACTCATTCAGAGCTTTCAGAAGGCCCTTGGTGATACATGTGGGATTTCTGTGCACAGTTAACGTGAACACTGAAGGAAGAATAGAGCCCTTTAGTTCCCTCCTGTCTGTGTAAATCTTCAGATGTTCTGAGCTGCTTTTTGATATTCTTCAGAAACAGAGCTGGAATGTGGTTGAGAATTTCAGTGTGATAATCCCATGTTGCCAGTGATATTAAAAGTAATACTAAATGTCAAAAATAACAAAAGAAAGACCGTCTTTTTTTTTTCCATTCCAGTCAAAGAAATAGAGAGTTATTCAAGTTATTCAAAGCAGTAGCATATTTCACAGGTTGTGGTAGAAATCTAACATCAGTTCTTGTTAATTTTTTTTTTTTTTGCATGCAGTCAGACTTAGCTGATTTGTACTTATTTTATACATATGTCAGGGCCACCAAAGGAAGTAAGTGCTAACTGATCTCATAACATGTGCCCTGACAGAAAATATTATAGGTCACAGAATCCAAAGCTACTGGCCACCCACTGTGTTGCATTTATCAAGAGGAAACCTCATAGGAAAGCTGCCACTCTCACCAAGTCTGTGCAGAGAGACCCAGTAGTAGCTGTCACTCTTGGAGAAGTCAATTTGTATTGAACTTACAGAAAATACAAATAAAAAATAAGTTTCTAGACTGCCAAATAATGGCCTGTTTAGGGCACTTTATAAACTATTCTTATCCACACTGAGTTGGAATGAAATTTTGTGATACGACAAAGCATTTATAGACCATGTGGGGCTTTTATCTTTGGGGTTCTTTTGTTTGTTTGTTTTTATTTTTTTTTAATGAATTCAGTCTTATTTGCATTGGTAGTGGGTGAGAAGGTTGGAACAAGAATTAATGTTATCCAAGAAGGTATCAGCAAGGCAGCTGAGCGATGATGGCTGGAGGTATGGCTGTTTTGAGCTTTGCACTTTTGGAAGGCATTCAACTGCCTTCTGAATTAAAACTCTAGAAAGATATAGGCAGAGGAAAGACAAGGAGATGGGTAGAAGAGGAAGTTGATGAAATAAAGATCAAACCTTATCTATGTTGTGTCTAGAACTGAGTTCTTAGGTCAGTGTTTTCTTATTTCCTGGTCTCCTTTGATATGTAATAAACTCACGTCTTTTCAGAATGTTGCTAAAAGCATCCTGGCATGTCTTCCTGGTAGATGTTTTTTTAGGGCTCTGCAAACCTTCAGTTTGGATACAAACGCAGAAGGCCTGTCAAGTGCTAAGCTCTAAGGTAGAACCAAACATCCCCCTTCCCTCAAAAATATTACTGACTAGAAAATTATTTAAACCAAAAATATTTACAAATTCTGTTGGGTTTGATAAGCCATTGTTGAACAAAACAACAGAAAAAGGAAGATATCTCTTCAGAAAAATCTGCATTATTTCAGTCTTTTCAAATGAAAGTATCTTAGTATTGACAAATGACAGATTTAGAAATTGTCTTTAGAAACAGATTTTTAGCAAGAGTTTTGTAAAATCTCACAAAACCAAAATGTTTTGGCTGACCCACTGTCAAGGTTTGACACAGCCCCAAAATCCAATTCCCTTGCTCCATCCCCCCTCCCACATCTCAACCCAACGTGAGATGGGTTTTTCCAGACAAAACACAACCAGACTCAGAATGGGGGAAAGGGAATATATTACAATGACTGTACAGATAAATACTATAACACATTATACACAAAATAACAACTATCTCTACCATGACATATAGTATTTACAATGGATCAGATCTCCTCTCCCCTCCAAATAAAAGTCCAGGAGGGAAAGAAGGACAGATCCTTTCCAGTCTCTCAGGGCAGCAGCTTCTTCTAAGGCAGCAGGTTCTCCTCATCTCATGCATGCAGCAGTAACTGGATTGTTGTAGCTGGATCTCTGTTCAATACACACAAGGGGGTCTCCAAGCCCCTCGGCCCGTCGTCTCCAAAACGAGGGTCTTTCTCTTCCGTGGACTGCGTAGCAGGGACAAGCTCGCATCACCACGTCATACCACGAAGCTCAGGGGTCTTCGTGGCAGTCCCTTTCCTCAGGGGATTCAAATTCCCCTTTGCAGAGCTCTGTGCTCTGTCTCAAGGCTGCTAGCTTAGCAGCAGCAGCGAGGGGGGGCCAAGGTCAACCCCCCCCGCATTCCTTCTCCGTCCCGGTCCAGCTTCCCAGGACGCCTTTTGAGCTTCTCAGCTCTTCTCTGCAGTGCATGCTGCACTTCAAGGCTCTTTCAAGTAAGAGTCCATCATCTTCCTCCTTTCCAGGAGGGTTTCAAGGAGTTTAGGGGGTTTGGTACAGTTCCTACCCCCAGAACTGCGAAGTTCTGCTGCGGGCTCTCTCTCTTCTGCTGCTTCCTCCGGTTCAGTTCTTATCTGTCCTGGCTCTTATCCAGAGTCTCTGGACACTGCCGCCGCTTCTGCTCTGTCTCTGTAGCCCCCAGCTGGGGCTGGGGGGGCCCCAGAGGCCCCGAGGGGCTCTGGGCCCCTTTCCTCGTGGCTCTACCACAACATGGCTACTTTCTTCTCCCTACCAAACTACAACCCCTTCTCTTCCGGTGCTTGTGATATGTTTACATTTCTGCAGGAGCGCTCATTGGGCAGAACTTCAAAACTTCCAGGGGTCTCCACCCCTGGGGGTTACCACTTTTCAGCCTCTGGGGGAAAACAAGGTTCAAACCACTACACCCACTTTCTCCTCTGGTCTCTTGAGTAAGTAAGTTAACAATGTTTATTTCAAGCAGACTTTCTTCTTTTTTTTTCTTTTCTTTTTCTTTTTCTTTTTCTTTTTCTTTTTCTCTTTCTTTTTCTTTTTCAACTTTTCAGTTTTGAGTAGTGTTAGATTAACTTAAATATATGTAGTCTTGCACTAAGATACCTCATAAACACTTCCTGCTCTCAGTGTTTTAATAATGGTATTACTGTTATAGTCCTGGCACTTTGACCCCTTGCAGGCTTGCTGTAACAGGGTTAATTTTTTAGTTCAGGGCAACAGGGAATTGTGTGACATGGCTCAAGCTCTAATCACACTTACGGTGAGGCTCCAAGTCTGCAACATCACATTTGTCTAGGGGTGACTGAATGTAAGCTGGAAATATCTAGAGCACAAATGTACTGTTACAATGAAGACCCTAACCCAAATCCCAAAGCAGTGCATTTTTCTCCACTTACATATCACTTTTTGCTATGTAACTGCAATATTTTCTAGATGCTTATCTGCTGGTTTTTTCATCTGGTCACCTCAAGTGGCTGCAGAGTTTCATTTTTCCATTTCACACAAAGGCCTGGTTTTGTCTACAATTTTGTACATGCTTTTGAGTTAATGGCGTGTGGCAAGCACTGTTGGCTTTGCCTCTTGAGCCTGTGAGTGTCAGGGCTGTGGAAACAGACTGGCCACAAGGTGCTTTGGGACTGGGAGTGACAGGGATGCTGGTGAAGTATTCATGCTTGGGGCTGCTGTCAAGAGCTGCTCAGAGCTGCACCAGGAGTGGAAGGGAAAAAATGGGATCAAAGTAATGAAACAATATAGCAGCGATATAAATCACTCCAGAATCTGAAAGCCTAGCCCAACTAACCCAGAGGAACTCTTACCTTGAGTTGACTGTGTCTCTTTATGATGTTGGGAGAGATTTGATCTTTTTAGTAGCCTTATGTGACATTTCCCTTATAAATTATTAGTCTAGCTGGCAAGTCCATCAAGGGAAACTGAGGCACAATAGCTGTAGCGTTGTGTTCTGCTAATACAGGTTACCCTGCAGGTAGCAAAATGTTGTACTTTTAAATGGGTGAGCTGATTTAGGTCATGGGTGACTTTTTGCTTGTCTTCCAACATATCTGTTTAATCCAGTATAGGCACTATATGTTCACCTGATAGGGGCAAAACTGTCTGTCCATCTCTCAAACAATGGTGATCTAAACATAACTGATGCTAATCATCTGTCCTCCTTATGTAGGAAGTGTGTTTCAAAACACCACTATGTGTAGTGGTAGGACAGGACATGTGGGTTTGCTGGTATATAAGGCTGAATTTCTGAATTGTATCACTGGTGTCTTTGTGCTGATATCATTAGGAATTTGACTGTTCCCTGGTATCATGAATATACATAGAAACAGACCTGAAGCACAAAGGTGTAATGCTTTGTGTTAAATTTACATGTGCGATTAACATGCCAACCAATAAGAATGCCATTCACTTTATTTGAGCACACACAAGAAAGGATATGGATGCCAAAATGTGTAGCTGTATTCCAGATGCCACTTGATCCGTCCAACTCACTTTCGTCTCTGTAAGACTCTTCTTTGCATTCATGGGATTCAGACTTTCCTGACTCCTTCCTCTGCTCATCCTGCATCTCAGGGAGGTCACGGTTATAGCAAACCACTGCTGCAGTGTGGAGATGCTGAGAGGTTTCTGGCCTGGCAATATCGTTGAGAGGAAGCTCTGAAATGCCATCAATAGATTTCTGTCTGTGGAAACTCTTCTGATATGGAGCTAGCTTAGGTGTCCTTGCACTGTGCTGACTGTTGCTTAGACACAATTATGAAATGGGCATCAAGGCTTAGCATTCCTACCATATTGCTTTGCCAGGACTGAATTTGAGTGCCCAAAGATACTGACTTCTTTTGATGTAATCACAAGTGCAAGCAGGATGTCCACTAAGAACACAAAATACATGGTGATAGTAACCCAAAATGGATGGCTTATTCAACAACCCTCCCCCTAATTAATGTTGCACATCTGATTTAATGAATCTCGTCTTCTGCTTTTCTCTCCAGCTAGGCTATGAATATCTTGAATTTCTAGAAAAAGAAAAAAAAAAAAAAACCTAGTCAACCCTGCAGTGTCCTTTGTTTACTAAGAAAATCTTTCTTTATCCTTTAAGCTACCAAGTTCCAGCTGTTCTCAGAGTTCACTGATGTGTCAGGAAGGAATTACTTTAACACTTTCATAGAGAAATATTTGCTCATACAGACTGTTTAGCTTTGACTGTTGTTCAGGGGACATTGTCTCTTTACCACAACTAGCTGTTTCTCTATCTCTTAAGCAATGCACTTTGCTGCCGACCATAAGCCATCCTTTCCCAGCTAACGTGGTTGTGCATGATTTTCACATTTAGTACCCTGACTGCCAGAATCAGATCATACCCTTGTGACCCATATAAAATCTGTTATCAATTTTCTCTCACTATGAAATATAAATTATTAAGAGACCTTAAGCCTCTGCTACACCAACTATTCAAAGTAATGAATTTTTTTCCTTAAACAGTGGAAGCAAAGACATTACAGCAATTATTTTTATTCTGCAACATAAGTGGATTAGATTTATCACTGTTGGTTCAGGTTCCACAATAAAGTAGGTTTATTTATTGTTAGCTTGAGTTAAAAAATGGAAAGAGGTATCCAAAATCCTTCCACACACATCTGTTAGATTAGAACATGGGAGCTCTGGTGCTTGCCTTTACTCCTTTGTCTGCTTCATTGCACTCAGGCTAGAGAGTTAGAATAGTGCTGGTGGGAGAGCATAACCACTGCTCACAGAGTGAATCATGTCAGGCAAGCACACAACTGACTATGTAGTTATGTCCTAACATAAAAATAAATGTGAGTATAGATGCTACAGAGACATTTGCCAAAGTCTTTTTAATGGACATATGCAAATAGGCATGTCTTGTTCATCTTAAGAACTGTCTGCTGCCATGGGAAAAGGAGAGGTAGAGGGATGAGACTGAGCTGGGATGCTGGGGAGGACACTAAAGAATGACACTTACTGTCCCTGTTACTTATCATAGAATCATAGAATCGATTGGGTTGGAAAAGACCTCCGAGATCATCGAGTCCAACCCTTGGTCCAAATCCAGTCCATTTACTAGATCATGGCACTCAATGCCACGTCCAATCTGCGTTTAAAAATCTCCAGGGATGGTGAATCCACCACCTCTCTGGGCAGCCCATTCCAATGCCTGATTACTCTCTCTGTAAAGAATTTTCTCCTGATATCCAACTTAAATTTCCCCTGGCGGAGCTTAAGCCCGTGCCCCCTTGTCCTATTGCTGAGTGCCTGAGAGAAGAGACCAACCCCCACCTGGCTAGAACTTCCCTTCAGGTAGTTATAGACGGTGATGAGGTCACCTCTGAGCCTCCTCTTCTCCAGGCTAAACAACCCCAGTTCCCTCAGCCTCTCCTCATAGGACTTATGCTCCAGTTCAGGGTAAAAATTGCTGTAGTTTCTGTTCCTTCTCCTCCTCCTGGTAACAATAACCTGTACACTGACCCCTCAAGAGCATTACTGCAATCTGGTTGTCCAGGGGCCTGGCCTGAGTAGCAGACGGAGGAGAGCCCTGGGCTACTCTGCTACGCCAGCAGCTCCCCACACCTCAAGCTGCTAAATAGTGACTTATTCAGCTGCTTTCAGGATGGTTCAGTGGGTCCTGGTAGGTTCAAAAAGACTGGGGAGATGGCAGCTGGAAGCAGTCAGATGTGCTGTTTCCACCTCTGTGCTACTACTGTATGCTCTCCTGATGGGGATCGCACAAGTTGACACAGGTCTCTGAGGCTCTAAGCTGCACATATCATGAAGAAGATGAATGACTAAACTAAAATTGTGTCTGCATTTTATTTTGTTAATCAAACACTTTTTTCAAAAGAAATAGGATTTTCTCTGGAAGCCAGAGCAAAGCCTGATTGAGTAGTGCATTTATATTAAGTTTAACTGGTTAGCCTTAGCAGTCTCATAGGATGTATTTTAATTTCCTGCCCAAAATGTCTGTGTAATGTGTGGCATGTTTTTAAGCGGCAGATATTTTCACAGAATATTTTCAACAGTAGAAGCACTGGTGCTTCTACAATGAGCATGCATCTGATTTGCAAAGTACCCTGAGATCCTCTACATTACTCATGGGAAATATTGTCTCTGGCTTGCATTTCTCTAAGGTTGGTGGATTCATTAAAAATTCTGAGAAGTTCTACATAACAATTTTGTAGCAATGACTGCTGGTTTTCATAATGTTTTAGTATGTCAGTTAATTCTTGCCTCATGGCAGGTCAGTTCTTTCAACAACAGAGTTCTCCATCATTGGCTTGATATCCAAGCATCGACACTGCTATTTAAAAACAAAGTGTCCAAAACACCATACATAATTATTTTCAAAGTCGTATGGTCATTTTTCTGCAATCGAGATCCTATAAATTTTGCCCATTATAGGCACAAGACATAATGATCAGAACAAAATTTTCTGTTTTTTTTTATAATAACCTTTTGTTCTTGTTTGTTTGTTTGGTTTGTTTTGATTTTGTTTGTTTGTTTGTTTGTTGTAAATGGAAAAAAACCCACAGCAACATCACTTTAAAAATAATCCACTTTCAACTATGAACTACAAGTCATCGATGAACAGGAACATAATGTTATGGTGAAGTATTGATATTAGTTGTAAATGATCTGCTGGCCGCATTTAACACTATAGCTGATTTTTCGTAAATTTGGGAGAAAAACTTAATATTTTGTGCTTATTTTCTCTTGAAAATGACTTGTCCTTTTTGTATTATGTACTTCCATCATAAGTGTAGTGAACACTTTACAAACTAGCTAGGATACACAGTAATTTTACTGAATACATTTACATGGACATGCTGAGTCACACGCAAATTTAAACCTGGATATGAAAGAGATGGAACTCTGAGCAGAGTCCTGGAGCCCTCATTCCTCAGTGACAACAGACTACACTGGACTACAATCAGTTTTACTGCCTTTAGTATTCATTCCACGTCCTCAGGATGGCATGGCATCTCTGATGCGAGAGCTTAAATCTTCCAAGCAAATATTTATGTAAGAAACATTAGCAATTTAACTGTGATACTGAGAAGAATAGTAGTTTGGGCTTATATTTTGTTAGAAAAAGACAAGGACCAAGCTCTTACCAGATTAAATAAAAACCCACTTTCTTTTTTAGGTTTAGGCTGGAAAGAATTCATAGAGGGATTTGGCCTGTTTTCTGAATTATGAGCTTCTTTGAGGTTTACATATTGCTCCTATTCCACTCACCTCTCAGCTAAGTTGAAACTTGATTTCCATGATGCCTTTCATCTTCCTGAACAAATAGCAGTTGCTTCTGTTGTCCTCTGTAGTTTTCCCATCTGATTTCTCTCTGTCTTGAGCAACGGAGAAAACTAGATATGCCATTTCTGATTCAGCAGGGGTCTCATTTTAACTGTGCTCACCCATTTCCCTTAGTTGTATTGTAAACAAACACTTCCTTTGCCCTATCTTCATTTCTGGCATTCTCTATTAAAGACTCTAATTCTTCTTTCATTTACAATAGGATATGTGCTCCAGATCTGCAGTAATCTCAGAGTTTATGCAATTCCTAGAGGCATCTTCAATGCAAACTTTGTACCTGGCACATCCCTTTGCTGTACCGTCTTCAATTTCCCATTGTCTGCTGGGACACACAGAAGCCTCTTTCTGATGTCACCCCACTGTCATACCCTTCTCTCAGTGACTTTGCAGCAAGAATTCCCATTTATTCTGCTGGAAGACGGGAGTCCTTACCACAACAGATATTGCAAAGGTTACTCTTTCAACCAAAAAATCCACAGATCATGAGAAAAGTTAATTGGTGTATGTCTATGCAAAACATGTACTACACTCGAAGAGCCATATAATGGAATGTGATGTCAGAGTGCATAGGGGCTTTTGGAGGTGGATGTTTGCTAGTGCTGGAGGCTAGAAAGTCCAGGCTGCAGGTTTGCTTCTGTCGGTGTTTCGTTTTTCGTGTACCAAGCGCTCTGCACTGAAGCCAAGAGCACTGGAAGGGCCAGCACTAGTGCCTGTGGGCTTATCTGTCCTCTTGGGGGAAACTAAGAATTTATGTTAGTTTAACCTCTCTTATCTAAGCCTAACCTCCAAAATCCCAAATCAAATGTATCAGAAAACTAACAAGGTGTTTACTCCATTTGTGATACTCATTTGGCCCGGCCAGTTCTGCTCTCTCCTCCACCCACTGCATAGGGGCTGGTTTTAGAAAGTAAGCTCCACAGGGGAGAATATCCAGGTATCCAGAGTGTCAAGAAGAGAGGGAAAGGGTCCCTAATCCCATCTGGTTTTTTTTGATACCACCAACAACCATCTAATAATAAGTTTTACATCACTCCTTGGCCATGCAAGAGTCCAAAGCTTTTAAAGATAAATGTTATCCTGAGATGAAGTGCTACTATCAGTTGTTTTCTGTTTAAAGATTTTATCATCATCAAACTTATTGCAGAATATGATTTCTCTGTTAGTTTCTAGGAACAATAGAATAAAATTTTAACAATATAGCTTCTTTCATCTCTTAGGGGTCCCCAAAGCTCTGAAAAAACATACAGGAATAGCTTCACTCTGTGCAGAGTTGCAGTCATCTTCAGACTGAAACACAGCAAAGATTTAGCATTGCTATATAAATTTTTAGAGAGAACATTATGACAAATGTCATTTGCAGTAGAACTGCAAGGGGGACTTTGGTCTGCAGGATGTAAATTTCTAGTCAGAGTGTGATGAGGATAGCTGAGCAAAGAGTCTCCTAAAACTGCAGCATGGGATTGTCAGTGCTTCTGACCTCATTGCATCTTGTCCAGCAGCAGTGTCCTCCAGCGGGATGCTTCTGTGTCTGCTCAGCTCTGACTCAGAAAGGAGAATGTCACCTTCTGAGTCACGGGTGTCTTCTGTCATCTTGGGTTTCACTGGAAGTTTTTAACGCATGTGGAGAGACCAGGGTCAGTCCCAATTGCTTTGTGAATGAGGCTAATGCACGATTTACCAGGCAGAAGCAGGACTGGTTTGCATCTATATCTACAAGGCTCCCCTTGAACAGATCTCAGACCTCTGCAGCCTGAGCCACTCTCCCTTCACTGTTATCTCTTAAGGACCTGTTTTTCTGACCTGGGCTACTAGCTTTAATTTAGGTAGTGTGGAACATGTTGCTGCTCAGCAACTTGCTGAAAGCTGTGATCTACAGTCATTATTTCGTTTCAGTGCCTCATCAGCTCCTAATGTGCTGGTTGATACATTAGTAATGTTTTTCACATGCATTTATCACTCCCAGATGTTGTGCAAATGTTATAGGGGCTGCAGCTGATTCACAAACCAGGTAGAAGGGCTGAGGCTGGGCTTCTCAAACAGAGACGGCTGCAAAGCAGGATTTAATCTTAGCCACAGGCTGCAACCATGACTATTAGGTTAGATATCTAAAAGGTCAATGCATTTGAGATCAAGTCTGTGGCCAAACAACAAGTCATGTATGTGTGCAGTGAGGGATTCCAGGAACATTAGCTGCTTAAATCCAAGGCCACTATTGATTGTTAATGTAAATTCACTTATTTTACAGCTTTGAACAGGAAGTGTTGTTTTCTAAAAGACTAAATTTTAATTATTTGGCCTAAAATCTCTCTCACTGTCAATGAATGCTAGATTCAGGGGATAATTACATTAATTTATTTCCAATAAATTTCAAATTAAAATGATATACTGGGGAGAGACTTGATTGAAAATCTTGCTGTTTTGTTCCTCATTTGAAAACTTGTTTGCAATTAGTCAAGCTGTCAGATACCCAGGGAATGTGTTTATTTATTTATTTTTACTGGGAGGAGGGGAGGAGGAAGTAAAGCTATTTCTGTTACCATGCGGGAAACCCTGTGCTAATGCTTTTTGTACCGGCAAGACTTAAGAATATTTCAGATCGCAGTTTGCCATGAGATAACTCTTAGATTTTGCTTTAGTATGTTGTTTTCTAGCATACTAGAGCTAGTCACAGGTTATTTAGTAAGTGCAAGTCCTAAAAAAAAAAAAATCAGATTCCCGAAATTAGGGATAGAGTCTAATCTTTAATCCTTCCTCCCATCCCCCCCCTCCCAGAGCTGTGAGCATGGATTTTATTTCTGCTTCATGTCCTTGGGGCTCTGGGCTGTGGCTGGTGCCAAGCAGGGGCTTTGCATTGTTCCAGTGCCAGAGCAGCAGAGCAAAGTGCAATGCTGCGCTTCCTGTCAAGTAGCCTCTTAGCCACAACATTTACCCAGAGAGCTAGAAGCTCTCCCCCGCCTCCCAAAAATTACTCCAGCTGCCTGGCAGGTGTTTCCCTGGGAAGGAATCTCTTTCCCTTCTCATCAGGGCTACACCAACTGTGGAGACTGGAGAAGGAAGATTCTAAGGGTAAGCAAGAATTACCCATCTCATAGGCAAGAAATTTACTTGGCTTGCAGGAGGGGCCACTTTACATTTCATTGCCTGTTGATACATAATTTCTAATGTAGTTCCCTTCCTGCAAAAATATAGAAGTCATTCTAGGAAGGGCACAGCAATTCTCCCTCCCATCAGTGACTTAACTACGAAGGTAATGGACTGTTTTCTCTGCCCCCATTCCTTCCTTTTTACTGAATTGCTTTTTCTCCTTTTTTCTCCCCTGTTCCCTTTCAATCTATATCTGCACCTGGCCTTGAGGGATCACTTTATAGAAAGCTTTCGTATAGCAGTCTGGACTAAAATTTAAGCTAGAAATTTTCAAAAGCACAAAAAACAGAGGGGTGTCTTAGGCCATGGTCGAATAGATACTGCCCACAGTGGTTGAAATGTTATTACCCTGTGTTATCTGCTGCTGCCCCTAAAAGTCAGAAAAGAAGGGGTTTAGTTTCAGGTGGTTCCCAATCCATCTGAATCCAACAGGATTAACTCAGACCAGGAATGCAAACTGTTCAAGCATGCAGAAGCCTCTAAGGGTCAGGACTACCTTCTAGAACACCAGATCCTGTATGAAGCTATGAAAAGGTTATCAGTTAATATAAGAAGCTTCTGTTCTGGAAATGAGATGAAAACATATAAATAAACCAACATGCAAGTGAAGAGAAGGGAGAGAGAAAATGGACTGACAAACTGCAGAATTCTTATTGTACAACAATCTAGAAAGCAACAAATAGAAGAAAAGTTATGGGCTTTCATTGTCTCGTTAACATTAATGAGAAAATACTGATAGCAGTTGCAATTATTTAAAATTTGTGACCATGTGGCCAGACACTATCTAACACTTAAGTAGAGGGCTATGTAAGCTTACTTAGTCTCAGTACTAGAAATTGCTTTTTCTTACTGCATATCAACAGAAAAGGAACTATTGAGATATTCCCTGGCAAAATCATCCCATTGAAGGGAAGATATCTTTCTGAGCTGAGAATGACCTCCTTAAAGTAAATGGGCCATTAGTGATTGAATTCAATCATCCTGAGGATAGCTCTAGCTGGCATTGGGCTGAGTGCAGAATGACAGATTGTACTCCATGTAACGGGCAGTCATCAAAACCTCTCCTGAGACAAAGAAGAAGGTACTTGCTGGGTCAGCTTGAGAGGTGGCTGCATCATGCATAGGTACATGCTAGCTGGAATGCTAATGGGTGTGATGCTGCAGCCAGTGTGCTGGCTTTTCTGCACATCACAGCAGTTGTGTGGGGCCTGCACACAAACTGGCAGTGGGGAGGAAAGAAGCAATCTTCCATATTACTGCATTTTTGTGTCTATCTCAGCCCTCTTAGAGTCAGTTACTGATGTGTAGGGAGTGACTGCACCACAGGTTCTGGGGTCATGATGACCTAAGCTCTTCCTTCATGTTCTTGGTGCTTAAAGCACATGTACTTGGAGCGTCATTTACAGCAGACCCACAGGTCTGCCCCTGTGACTGCTTTCTAGGAGATAGCTGCACTCTTATTTCTATCGGTTGGCTTGTCTGCACAGTCTGGATTCATTGACACAGATGAAAAAACAAACAAACCCACCTTTTCATAGTATAGTTATTTTGATTTTAAGCTAGCCCACCTCACTCAGCTCACTTAGCCAGTGCAGGCAGGCCTGTCTGGAAGGACAGGAGGTACTGAGAAAACAGCAGCAATCAGAGGGACGACTGGGGAGAAAAAGCAGCTCCAGGCAGTGCCTTCCTACCTCCGGGTTATTTCATCAGCCCCAGATCAGCAGCAGACAGGTTGTTTTGTCTACCTGTGGACATAGATTGATGTGCCTCGGGGGATGTGCTGCAGAAGGGGAGAAGTTTGAGATTACTTACCTCTCCAACTGCTTCTGTGATAATGTGCTGCAGAATCAGGATGGTGGCTGATTAAAACCCGTGATAATTCAAGAGATCTGCTGGATATTTCCAAAAATCCACGTTTATCTGTGTCTGAAGAGAGGCAACTAACCTTACAAGGAAAGCATCAAATTAAAAGCTGCTAGGAACAAAATCCACCTCTTACCTACATAGCAGACACACAAACAGACACAGACACTGGTTCTGCCTAAAGGTAAACACAAGGCTCTCCTCTCTGGAAGGTGTGAATCTTAAAAGTGGTGAGTTAGTGAAGGAGATGCTGTGAAACCAACAAGTAAATAGTGCTGTCCATATCCTAAATTCATGTTTTATAGCTATGTTGCTCACATTGACATTGGTGGGCTATAAACAATATCAGAGCCTGCCTTACTGTGTTAATAACAGTTTATTATCTGTTTGCTTCAATTTGAACACACAGGCCAGTTGGTCTTCCCAGTCTATTCCTACATATTTTCTAAATATGTAGGCAGGGAAGTGGTTCAATTGAATTAAAAAATATGATTTTATGTACAACATATTATTTTAACAGTGCTCATTTAGATAGCCATAGACATTTGGATTCAGCAGATTTAAATAGGAAGCTCATATAGGAAAAAGAAAGAGCTGACCATAAAAAGCTACCATGTCACCACAAAAATCTTCAGGTTTTTTTTGTAGGCAGAAAATGGCCCTATGTGGACAATAACTGTTCCACAGATGTAGCTCTGCATTGTCCTCTATAGGCAGCCTCCCTTCATAGGCGTGATTGTAGGATAACATGCTGCTGCAAAGTCTGGCTTGGGCTACCAGGTCTTTGATTAGAAAGAACTTGAAGGATTGAGCTGGATCAATAGAGATAGTTTTAATTAGATGTAGTAGTGAGTGTCAAAAGCTGCCAGACTCTGACTCAAACAGAATAAGAAAGGATCAGGAACCAGCCTCAAAGGCGAGTGAAAAAAGCGAGTCTATATTAGATGGGAATTTTGAGGGAAATGAGAGCATCCCTGATAAGATTTAAGGAAAGCCAAACAGCAGGAAAGTAGGCAGCATGCAAACTGGGATCTTGGCACAAAAATGACAATAAACATTTTTCCCAAGTTGTTCTGTAGATGCTGAGTGTATTACCAATGAAATCAGTTGCACCTTGGCCTAGATCCTGTTCTTGGTGCAGAGTGGCTGCCTTCAGGTTATATTCATTTAAGAAGACAGAAACATTAGATAGCGCCGAAACATGAACTGAATTTTGATAAGTGTTTGCTTTTAAAAGGTTATACAGAACTTGATTGCAATCAGCAGCTCAGAGTATGCTAGTCATTTTCAGACACCTTCCATACGCTTTGATATTTGGCTATAGGTACCTGCATAGTCAGAATTTTAGTGAGTAATTTAGATGTTCAGACACAACTTTTCAGAGCCTGATTTCAGTCCATCTCCTTGATTAAAACTCACTAGTCATTAACTCAGTTCTCTAGTAATGCCAAAGCTTTTCCTTTTGGCATGTTTCTCTGGTTAGGATTTTCTCATAGAAAATTCGTGCAACCCTTTGTAAAATATATGTTGAAATATTAACTCATATTCCATTTTTGTTATGTTGAAACAGAATCTGTCAGATGTGTACTTGGAATATTTTTTTTTTAACAAATAGTTTCATTTCTTTTAATGATAAAGCATTTATTCTACACGGCAGTATTGGGACCTTATTTACTTAATATTCTGTTATCCATTAAAGTTCTGCCAGAATAAAACCACACGTTTATTTGCCCTTATTAGTCAGTATTTGAAAATTAGATCAGAGTTTGGGTGCTTGCCCCTGATAAGAAAATAAATAGGTGATTATTAAAATTAAGAAAAAGGCAAATGCCTTCAAAGGGTTAGGAATTTTGTTATTTTACTTTACAAAACAGTAAGAGAAATCATCAGCCGGGTGGGCTCCCAGCCAAATGGTAATCGTATTATAACCATATGGGTCAAATTGTTTGCCTAATCACTTTATATTCAAACATACACACAGAGAATAAAAATTTTTTAGTTTAGAGGAAAACCCATCATGCACTGGGCGAGCAATTGGCTCATGGGTCAGGCACAGAAGGTAATAGTGAGTGGGGGAACATCACACTGGAGACCTGTCACTAGTGGGGTTCCACAGGGCTCCATCTTTGGCCCTGTGCTCTTCAACACCTTCATAAATGATTTCGACACAGGACTGGAAGAGATACTAAGCAAGCTTGCAGATAATACAGAACTGGGAGGAGCTGTTGACTTCCTTGAAGGCAGGGAGGCCCTGCAGAGAGACCTCAACAAATCAGAGGACTGGGCAATCACCAACCACATGAAGTTCAACAAGGGAAAATGCTGAATTCTGCAGCTGGGATGGGGCAACCCTGGATGTACGTACAGGCTGGGGAATGAGATGCTGTGAAGCAGTGCCATGGAAAGGGACCTGGGGGTCCTGGTTGACGACAAGTTGGATATGAGTCAGCAGTGCCCTGGCAGCCAGTAGGGACAACTGTGTCCTGGGGGGCATCAGGCAAAGCATCACCAGCTGGTTGAGGGAGGGGATTGTCCTGCTCTGCTCTGCACTGAGATGGCCTCACCTTGAACATTGCGTGCAGTTTTGGGCATCTCAATATAAGAAAGATATTAAAGTATTAGAGAGTATGCAAAGGAGGGCAAAAAAGATGGTGAAGGGCCTTGAGGGGAAGCCATATGAGAAGCAGCAGAGGTCACTTGGTCGATTCAGCCTGAAGAAAAGGAGACTGAGGGGAGACCTCATTGCAGTCTACAACTTCCTTGTGAGTGGAAGAAGAGAGACAGGCACTGACCTCTTCTCTGTGGTGAATAGAACCTGAGGGAATGCCCTGAAGTTGTGTCAGGGGAGGATAAGGTTGAATATTAGAAAAAAGATTCTTCACCCAGAGAGTGGTTGGGCACTGGAACAGGCTCCCCAGGAAAGGGGTCACAGCCCCAAACCTGACAGACTTGAAGAAGCATTTGGATGATATTCTCAGGCACATGGTGTGATTCTTAGGAATAGTCTGATGCAAAGCTAAGGGTTGGACTTGATGATCCTTGTGGGTCTCTTCCAGTTTGGCATCATATTCTGTGATTCTCTGAAAATGTAGTATCTTAAATGTCTCAGAATAGTGTGTATCTATCCCTTTCAGTGTAGTGGGTGTTTCATGATATATTTTTATATTTGACTGTGGACATGTATCTTTTCATAGCTTGCAGCTAAGCTGCCTTGAATTCTTTGTCTTCAACTTATTCTCACTGCCACTCTTTTGGATATTGCAAATTCCAATCTGCTGGTGGAGCTACTTGTGAAACTCTCCCACTTCAGTCAAAATAAGCTAGGTTAGCAAAGACCTAATATTTAAACTGAGATAAGTCTAATGAATTAGGTTACCTTGAAAGGAGAAGAAAAGCAATTGTATTGCAAATATCCATCCCTCCCTGTCTTGCCAAAAATTTCTGAATCCCTCAACCAGACCTAACAGAGATCCTGAAGAGTCCGGCTTTGTGAAATTTTATGGCTAGATATTAATTAATTAATTAATTTATACTCTCCTGTTTTTCTCTGCTGGGTTGCAAGAAAAAGAAAAGTTTAAGTGATATGGAAAGAACCTTTTAGGAGCACTCTTTCACATTAGCAGGGTGGGGTGGAATGGTAGTGAACCACGTGGCAGAATAACAGCAAATGGGAAAAGCTTCACATAAGCTTAGCTCTGTCAAATTACTCTCTGGCAACAGCAGTGAACCATAGACAGCAGTAATAGGTATAAGAACAGTTATCTCCAGAGCCTCAAAGTCTGAGTAACAAGAGGAGAGAAGGGAGAATTATCATCAATTCTTGCAAAATAAAAAAGGTTTTCCTCTTGGAAAACAAAATATACATATAGCAAAGGAAAAGGCAATAGAAGGAAAAATAATGTCAAGTATGAATGCTTGAAGCATGAGCTCTATCCAGGAAGTTAACAATGGGCAATACTTGGTATTGTGTGCTTAAACTTCATAGAGAGGCTGAAGGAGCCTGCCTATGGGAGCTCAGTGCTACACAAGGCCTTGAGGTTCTTTCCAGCAATAATATGTTCAGAGCTTTCCCTCTAAATTTTCAAACAATAAGCATAGAGGGCAAAAAGGCAGCAAACAGCTGTTGTAGCATGACGGATGATATTTATATTTTTTTGATTCTGAATGATAATGGCAAAAGGATAAATCCTGCCCTTTTTCACCCCAGTGTCTAGATCCCATCAGAGTCATCTCAGCATTGTGAATAAAACTTAATTCTCTTCCAAGTTAGTGGAACTTGTTTTGTGGTCTTAGCAAAACAGAGTAGAGGTCAACAGGGTTTAGGAGAGGAAGGGAAAAGTAGGCTGGGAAACCACAGGGCAGCTACTAGGTTTCAGAGCAGAAGCTAAGAAGGAAGAATTGAAGTTCAGGGCTTTATCCTCTCTTATTCTCTCCTTGCTGCACACACACTTTCAAGATTCACAGATGTACACTGTACCCTTCACTGCATCTGCCTACAACCATACTTGAATCTGTCTCCTGGCAAAAACTCCATGTACTATCTACCCTGCCTCCACTCTTACTGTCCAGCTGCTCCCATCTCTTACCTAAGTCTGGAAAAGGGAGAGATCTGGATTCATTCATGCTCTAGAATAAGAAAAGGATGGACTGCACCAGAGAAACCCAGCCGAACAATTGCTACTCCTGCAGAATTTTCTGGAAGGATGGTGAATGTGACTTCTTAGACTCTACCTGCAAAGGCACCAGCAGCAGCAAGTTTAAGAAAGATTTTGGGACTGGTCATTCAGGAGACCTATAGTGGAGGCAAAGTAGAGCTTGCTAAAGTAAACAGGAGATGTGATCACAAAGATAAAAAAAGGGGACGGAGGGAAATTTTATGTCTTGTATGATTAGTTGTTAATAGAAATAGGTTGTTTCTGATGGGAGGATTTTGGGCATTTTTTCATTCACTTTTTACATACTAATATGAAGGAAGTGTTCCTATATATAGTAGAAGACGTCTCAGACTAAATTAGAAATGTAAGAAACACTTATTCACTAGACTAAAGACAATGGAGAACATTCAACCTGAAACTTTCCAAGCACAAGGAACAAAGATGGAGAATTTCAATGGATTTGCAGGTGGAAAACTAGGGGAAGGCTGGGATCATATCATCAATTTTTCAATTCTGGGATTGATGATTAAAAAAAATAAAAAAAAGTCCATCCTAATGGGTGTTGTGGGATACCTCATTCATTCATTCAGAACTCTGAAAGATCCAGAGTTAATCCTTGGAAGTCAAGTGAAGGAAATCAATCAGTTTCAACTGACCTCCCACAATGCTCAAACCCCCATCATGTTGTACTTGTTCTGAGCTACTCCTCTTAGTTTGCTGAGAATCGCTTCCTGGAAGATATAGTCTCCAGCTGGATTATTTGGATCCGATTCACTTTACCTAAATACAACAGTTGAAAGTGAGACAGTTTACTGTGAGCTATTGAATAAATTAAAATTTGAAACTTGGGCTGGCCATAACTGAAGGTGAATAATCATGTACCCATAATTTCTTTCCCCACTAACAATTTCCAACATATCTGCAAAAACCAGCAAACATTTCATTGGCAGGCTTTACTTCACTTTGATATTCCCAGGCTGACAGTTAGTTGGGCATACACCTATCTTGCTCTGTTTAGCCTATATTCTTGACATTGATTTGAGTCATTTTCAGTGAAGTATGGATTGAAACATCTTAACAACTTTGCGTTTTTCTTGTGGTTCTAAGTGAAGAAGGTAGATTCATTTCTTAGATTAATATGAAGATTGTTCACTTTGATCACAAGTCCCTGAAGGGTGAAATGATAACAGTCCCCATGGGCGCCCGGAAATCTCAGTGAGAGTTTAGGATATGAAGTAGAAAAAGGGACAGGCAGCTGGACCATTATTTTCAGCTTTCAGGAGAAGGATACAAAAAAAGGATCCACATCTATACGTATTTTTATATGGTTGCAGCCAGAAACATCCCTTGGCTTTGGAAAAAAAGCAGGCAAGCAAATTGGACTAGGACCAACAGTAGCCCCAGTGATGTGCAGACTGGGAAAACTGCACTAACAAAATGGGCAAAGCTCAAGAAATCCAGTATTCTGTGACAGACCACTTAACTGGCTGAATATAACACATTTTATGTTAGTTCCCTGTAACTGTAATTATTATATCCTAACAGGTAACTATAACTTTGATGATGCAGTAAATGTTCTATATAATGGTATACCATTATTGCAATATGCATGTGCTTTATATAGTTTTATACATTCGTGAAGATCTCACACAGGTGAGGGGCTGGGCAGGAGGTGTGGGCCAGGTGCTGACTGAGGGCAGGATTTGCAGTCAGGGTGGGAGCTATTGAGCCTGGAGGTAGGGAATGAGCAATTGGAGAGTGAAACCTGCATTAGTTGGTGGAGACCACTATGGTACTGCAAGAACCAGAAGTCCAGGAAAACTACTGAGAAGGGGAAATGTACGCACAAGTAGCTGCAGTAGAGCACATCACTGCAGGCTGCCATGGGTGAAATTGTAGCTCTTTCGAAACCACCAGGAAATTTGCCCTTGAATTCAATGTAGCAAGAATGTCCCCCTTTCTTTGCTTGCCTGCTAAAAGAGAAGAAATGCTGATAGGTTTTGCTAAGTTTTTTATTTCTGCTTTTCAAATCTTCAGTAAATTATAAAAACAAACAACAAATTTTAATTGAAAGCACATGAAACTGCTGACTGATTATGCGTGTATCACACCTTTTACAAAAGCTAAGCACTGAAAACCAAGGAAATTAATATAATAAATCCTTACACTTTGCCCATCATAAACAAATGCGTTACTTCTATCAAGTGCAAAAGCATTAATTTTTCATCACAAAAAGACTTCTCTGTCTCATGTATAGTAGGCTTTTAGTATACAATTTTCATTTTGCCATCTAATATTTTTAAGGGACAACATTGATAAGGGAGCCTCCATTAGTAATCTTTCTTTAAATATTTTCATTCTTTCAGAATGATTTTGAATTTTTGATTAACAGGAAGACTTTGATAATGGAATGGGTAAGGTCCTTTGCAGGAATAGGTAGAAACCACATATTTCAACTGAGAATGATTTTTTGTCACTTACACTTTCATTTTTTAACTGGAAGTTTTTCAGAAGTAGAAGAACCTAACCCTGAAGTATTAGACAGTTTGTTTCAAGACATTATTGAAATTGGTTGGTTTTCCTTTTGTCCAAGCTAGGAATTTTGATACCCGCAGTTATATCAAAACATAGCTGCCTTAAGTATGACTCTATGTCTATACTGCTGTGATTACCTGTATATCTTCCACATTTTTGTCTTATTTGTCTGACAAATCTCTCTTCTAACTCAGGAAAAAGAAAATTATGCAAAATCTTAACTGTCACTTAAATCTAAATATCTCATTTTTGTGGTTACTAACAGGAACAGAATGTTGTGTCATTTGAACAAATCCCTAGAGATTGAGATAAAATACTTCCAAAAGGATATGAATCGTTCCTATTAATCTCAATGGCATCTTAACTGCGATATAAAGTCAATTGAGTACTGCTGTTTAGCCTTTATTACATAAGAACAAAGTTAAAAAGTGTCTACTAGCAAAATTGATAGGGATAAAATGAAAAATGAACAAAGGACACAGTTATGCCACTACCTGTGGAACTTGTATGCACATGGCTTCAGCGTACAAGAAGAGAAGAAAGAAAAAAAGAGGGTTAAAAAATTAGGTACAGTTGCATAAAATAAAAAGTCACCACTGACACAAGTATGAGACAGAAGTAAAATCACATAATTATCCAGTTGAAGGACTTTACATTTGTTTTTCAAGTTCTTTTGATTCTTGAAGTATTATCTAGGATCAATATAGGCTGAATAGTTGAGAACACCTGTATGCAAAAATTCAAACTATACCTCTAAAAAGTAAGAGAACTAAAGGAAATGGAGCTTACCCTATCCCAGCATTTGAATCCTAAGAAATTCTGATGACAGCCTTTAACTACCAAAATTTCTCAACTGAAAGATGAACAAGTATCTTCGCAGACCCAAAGAAGCTACTCTGTCTTTAAGGTGGAATTTGCTTTGAAAGCTTGACTACAGAAGGGTTGTCCAAAATGATTTCTAATTTGTAACCTTTGTCAAGAGTTTTTGATTAAAATCTTGCAGACCTCATCAGCAAGAGGAAATCATATCAGTTTTTACAATATAGGAAAATTATAGAACAGTTGTAGAAACTAATGTGAAAACTTGCCCCTGACGGAGTTCAAGAAATGTTTGGATAATGCTCTCAGGCACACAATGTGACTCTTGGGGCTGTCCTGTGCAGAGCCAGGAGTTGAACTCAATGATCCTCGTGGGTCCCTTCCAACTTGGGATATTCTATGATTCTATGATTTTATAATTCATTCAAACCTGATAACATAACAAAATTGCCAAGGCAATGATGCTTTTCTGCAATTAAGAACTCAAGATCTGAATCCAGATTCTCTGTTAGGCACTGCTACTTAGGTAATAGTTTATTCAATAACATTTATTAAAGATAAAATTAACAATATAGTGAAGTAATTTATTGAAATATTCTCCAGCAGCCCCCACCCCTTTGTAGGACTACATTCATTAATAGGTCTTTTTAGATGGTGTACCTACTTGTGTCACATAAAACCATTTAGGTGAATAAAACCAGTCCTGAGACTACAGGAAACCTGTATCTCCAGCTTTCCAGAGCATATGGAAGTTGTAACCCTTTGTCCTTCACCTGTACCCTTGTGATTGATATTTCATTAATGTAGAAGGACTTGTATAGAGCGTATTTTATGTTACAAGAGTTTAATTTTGCATAATTTCCAATGACAGGATACATCTTTGTGTCACATGTATTGAAATTTAAAGGACTTCTTCATTTTCGGAAGACCTCAGAGATAACACAGAAGCAGGGAGACAAATGACAACACTGAGCTTGTTCACCAATAACTTTTGAGCATCCACCTCTAATCACAAAATTCAACATGCTGAATTAAGTGCTGAACACCCCAAGGTTGAGATAATTCAGTTCTTTAGGAGGTGATATGCAACAGCTGAATATAGGTTCTACCGATTCAATGAAAAGGCAACTCTACACCCAATGGGAGTGGCAAAGAGAGGGGTCTCTGAATCTGGTTCCTGAACAAGTGTCTTAAATTAGGTTTTGGATGTGAGCATTCCTGATGGACCATTGATCTCTTGTTTGTCTTATGTCCTAATTACTACAAGTCAAAAAACAGAGACTGCAGTTATAGTATGTTATTGCATCTGATTTGGAAAAAAGTCTCAGTGCCTGCACAATTCAAGGTGACTATAAGCCTGAAACTATTTGTAAAGGAAAAAATTATTTTTTTGAAGATCTGCTACAGAAGCAAAACATTTCACTCCACAGATCTATATACTGCATATAGATATACTGCATACTCCTGTTTCATGTTGATCATTTCTCCAGATGCTTTAACAACCCCCAGGGTGTTAATGATTCCACGCTAGGATTCAAAGAATTGGGATGAGATTTAATATTCCACCTTACTACTTTGAAATTATTGCTCTGCTATTTCCTAGATTTGGTTGCATATTCTTTTCTTCATTAACCCTTGGTCTATGCTGGAGTGTAGTACTAATACTGGCAATTCAATGCCAGAGGATTCCCCACTGGCAAAACTACTCATCTAAAGTAAATGGAAGTCATTTCCCTCATATAGAATGTTTTTAAAAGTAGAGATATTGATTATCATGGTTTCAAGATCAATTGAATAAGACAAAAGAACAGAGACTGAGACAAAATATTTGGAAAATAAGCATTTAATGATCTATGTATTTGTTTTCAAAATATTCTGATCACTATATATATATATCTCAATAATTTTGATAAATTGATTTCATTGCCTCTTAATTTCCCATTGCCAGCTCTTCAGTGGCTGGAACATAGAAGTCTAGAAACAAAAACGGTTTTTAAGGCAATCACAATACATAACCAACATTTCTTTGTTTGCAGATTAAATATTCTTCTCCCTCCCCAAATAATTACAACACTTACAAGGATAATCGAGTGTTCCAAGGACTGTTAGGAGTTCTCTAGGCCTCAAAGCATCCTGCCTATATTGGCAATTAACTCACCTTCCTTTTGGGGGATCAAACACTTGTATCTACTTTCATGCCCTTGGGAGAATACAATCCATAAGTCAGAGCCATAAAGATGAAGCATAAAACATGTTCTTTTCTCCAGTTCTCAAAAATCTCTTATTCCACAAATTAGATTTTTTTGAGGTCTTTTACAATAAATCAAGAATTGCTGTCCATCTTTTGAACTTGTGGTATCCATCTGAAGGTGTGGAAAATTCTGAATAGCTTAGGTGTCTTCAGATAAGGAAAAAAAAAAGTCTCCACATCTTTAAATTATATGCATCTAAAATAACTCATTTACTGAAGGCCCAAAACCTTCCCAGAACTTCCAGTCTTCAACAATTTTGTAACTGAAAAAGCTCCTTCCTAGGTCAGAAGTGCTGAATACATCCCAGACCTTGCTGCTGCACAGCAATCCTTGCTGTTACACTGGCAGCACAGCATGGCACAGAAAATGGGGTACTAATCTTTTCTACAGGGGTGAGATTATAACAATATGACTGATTTGGGTGAAGATTTCAGTTCTAGATTGTCTCTGTTTGTCAGAACCACATCATGTGAGCAATATTCTGATAGTCTGGTGCTCCTTTTTCAATTTTGTGCCACAACCCTATAGATTAATTTACTCTAGCCCTAGCAATTTTAGTACTGAAGGCAATTCAGCCTGGTTCAGCTGCTAAAAATCACAGGTACTCTCTGAACTGGTTCATAAAACTCTGGTCTCTTTTCAGGAGGTTGTGCCACCAGCGTTCAAGTTGGCATGGCAATGGGAAATCAGATCTGCCTAATCTTGGCGCCAGAAACAAGACAGCTTTGTGTCTTGGGGCAAAAATAATGTCAAGACAGGTGTCCTAGCTCTGCATGTGGAAGAGGCTGATCTCCCTTTTCCAGCAAATAATTGCAAAATATAAATTCCAGCAACTAATTACCTTAGCAAGATATAAAACGATTTGCTATTGAAGCTTGATACTGTTTCAAGAAACGGACATCCCAAAGAGCAACTCAAGAGGAAAGCTAATGAAAATGTGCCGTGAAATAGATTGATCTGTCCATATATCCATACATGATTGATCTATCCATATGTATTTTTTATCCCCTCTGTGACCATTGTTCCAGGCAACCATGGCACCTTTCTCTTCTAGGAGTGCTAACTGTCCTGTTGTCTCTGTCAGGGTTAACAGCATGTCTGCTAGCAGTTTTTGATCTTTCACAGGTGCTAACTACCTGTAGTGGGTTTCTGTGGCTGGGTTTTGGTAGTGGAGGGGGCTACAGGGGTGGCTTCTGTTAGAAGCAGCTGGAAGTTTCCCCTGTCCCATGGAGCCAATGCCAGCCGGCTCCAGGAGGGACTAATGCTGGCCAAGGCCGAGCCAATTAGGAGAAATAGTAAAGCCTCTGTGATAACATATTTAAGAAGAGAAGATTGTTGAGCAGAAGAAAATTCCAACCAGGGAAGAGCAGAGTGAGAACATGGGAACAACAAGGTAGACACCAAGGTCAGTGCAGAAGGATGGCCAGGAGATGCTCCAGGCACCAGAGCTGAGGCCCCTGCAGCCCATGGTGCAGACCATGGTGGAGCAGCTGTGCCCCTGCAGCCCATGGAGGACCATCGGGGTGCAGAGACCCACCTGCAGCCCATGGAGGAGCCCCTGCTGGAGCAGGTGGATGCATGAAAGAGGCTGTGACCCCATGGAAGGCCCAAGATGGAGCAGGGTCCTGCCGGAGACCTGCAGCCCATGGAGAGGGAAGCCCACTCTGGAGCAGGTTTTTCCTGGGTAGGACTTGTGACCCCTGTGGGGGACCTACATCAGTACAGTTCATTCATGAAGGACTGCGCCCCATGGAGGAGTGACCCGTGGGACAGCAGTTTGGGAAGAGCTGCTGCCTGAGGGAAGGACTCATGCCAGGATGGTCCATCAAGGACTGTCTCCCATGGGAGGGACCCCACGGGAGCAGGGGAAGGACTCCTTTCCCTGAGCAGCAGCAGAAACAACAACTGACCATAACCCCCATTCCCTGTCTACCTGCACCACTGGAGGGAGAGGGAGAACGTGGAAGGAAGGAGAGGTGGGGAAAGGTGTTTTTAAGACTCTTCTATTTCTCACTCTTTGGGTCTTATCCTGTTAGTAATAAATATAAGTACTCTCCCCACTTTGAGTCTGTTTGGCCCATGAAGGTAATCAGTCACTGACCTCTCTCAGCTCTTATCTCTATTCATGAATCTTTAGCTGTTTTTTTTCTCTCTCCTCTGTCTGATTGCAGAGGGAGAGTGAGAGAGTGGCTTTAGTGGGTACCTGGTATCCGGCCAGGGTCAACCCACTACACTACCCTTTACATCTCATTTCTCAGCTGATCAGCAATTTTTCAAGACCTGAAGACACTGCATTCTTGAGAGCTCCTGTATTTTTCCTAGCTAGTTTAAAAAACAAACAAACAAAACCAAAAAAAACCCCAACCCAACCCAACCAACCAACCAAAAAAAAAAAAAAAACACCAAAAAAACACAACCAAAAATACCCAGAAGAAATATATTTTCCTTCTCCTATCCCCTCAACTCAGGTGGACAGAGTACACGGAAGCAGAGTCAGCCGGGGATGGGATGCACTGGGGGATGTGCTGGGGATACACCGAGGATGTGCTGGGGGATTGGGGAATGCATTGGGGACGCGCCGGGGACATGCCGAGTGTGCACCAGGGATGAGCCAGGGATGTGCTGAGGATATGCTGGGGATGCACTGGAGACACACTGGGGATGCACTGGAGACACACTGGGGATGCGCTGGGAATGCATGAGGGATGCGCTGGGGATGAGCTGAGGATGCACCGGGGGTGTGCTGGGGATGTGCTGGCAATACGGATCCGGCTGCGCGGCGCCGGGCTGGGGCTCTGCCCTGCAGCGCGGGGCTACCTGTCACTTCCAATGACTTCTTCTGCAGCTGTTTCCGTGCCGGAGTAGGATGGCCTGCAGGTGGCCTGGTAGCTGTCTCCCGAGCTGCCGGGGAGCTGCCGCTGTGTGTGACCTGAATCGCGGCGCTGGGCTGTGGGCCCTGCTTTGCATGCAGCGTGCGTGAGCAGGAGGCTCAGAGCAGCCCTGCTGATATGGCTGTTGTATAGCAGTTATTGCTTCAACACATTTAGGCACAGTACCTCTGTAATTTGTCTCGATGTGATATCATCTTTTGTCTCAGCAAACTGACCCTTTTATCTGTCATAGTTCTGCTTTCTTCAGCTGTTTCTGTTCTGTGCCAGCGGTGACAACGGGCAGCGACAGAGGAGGGAAAAAAGCATATTCAGGTGATGATAGCAGAAATAATAACTGACTTCAAAGTTACTCACTGTTTTGAGGTGTTCATGGATTTTTTGTTGGTTTTTCTTTCTTTTATTTTTTTAAGTTGAAACGTATGTTTGTGTGTGAGGAATGCTGCCTGTATTACATGACTCTTCTCATTCAACTATTTGAAAACTACAGTGAATCTCACGAGTTGCCATCTAGGAGCTGGATTACAGTTCCTTTTTTAAAGCAGCACTTTGCATAGTAGTTGCTCTTTAAAATATTTGGGCTTAGACCTCATTGTTCCTTTGCACTTGTAGATAAAATGCTGTGACTGATATAGGTGGTATCTGTTCCTGAAGGGAATTTTCTACCCCCTTGTGCTCATGTCCTACTCTTCCCCAAGAGAGGAATCACTGGAGAGCAGCAGAGACTGACTGTCACACTGAAGAATTTCTTTTTTGCACTACAGACAGTTTATTGTGTCCATGACAATGCAAACATTGCAAAAATGCAACAACTTCAGTTGTCTCTGCTTCCCTCTCCTGTTGACCCTGAGACATTAAGTGGGAAATGAGGAGTTCAAGAAATCAGAGAGCAGACTTTCATGGTGGCAGTTGAAAGGAGTTTTATTTAGCTACTAAATCCTGTCATGCAACAGATAAATAGACATGCAATACAGATTTGATATGAAGAATTAACATGCAACAGTGACAAAAAACACATCCTAATAATGATAATGTGAATACAAAAGAGAAGAAACAGTAAAAAACAGAGGGAGATACTGAAGATCAAAATTAAGATTATTTCAAAGAAACTAAGAAAGGAATTACTCAGTTGAATGTCCACGTAACTTGTGTTCAGCAACTAAATTTCAAGGCAAGGTTGAACAAGGAATGCTGAACCCCTTTTGGGTTGGTCAATAAATGGAACTCTTCATTCTATACAAATTAATTGGATATAATCAATCCATGTTATCTCAGATGAGGAAAGGTAAAAAATTGTCTTTGTTGGCTACTTGTCATCCAAGCTGCTTCTTTTTACCCAAAGTCCCCCTTCATCTTTGTCTTGTACCTCTGACATTTTCTAATCCTATAACTTTCACTTAGCCTAATGCTAAATTGATCAAAACTGCCTTTAGTATCAGCTCACATATGTTAAACCACTATTCATATTCTTACCCTATTATACATCTTGTGTTTATCATATGTGATGTCCTATATTATCATAAATTAAATACTATATCTAAACTGACTAAAATAGTTAGGACTAAATGATAGATCTCCACTGTTCCACAATGATAATTTTAGGATTTAGATTAGAGGGTAATAATAATAATAATAATAATATCACAGATTTTGACACTTTTGTTTTGTTTTTTCCCCTTCTCACTGTAAACTGTTAGTTTGCAGGCAGAATTTTAAAAGTGGTACCACAGGCTTTTGTGGCACATTCTTCCTCCTTTTTTATTCAGGGTTTATGAAACATGTCAAAGCAGTTATCAGCAGATTACAATAGTGTCAAGGGGATTGTCTTGAATAGTTTATATGGACCTTTTTTCTTTTAACCATTCTCCAATACGGTAGGGGCTGAAAATGGTATGGAAATTGCTGAAAAAAAAAAAGGATTACTGTGATAAAAAGGGTTATGAATATTATATCACATATAAAACTGGGCTAATATGTCCAAATATTCATTTCAGGGGCTTGGAGGGGGGAACCTTTTGTTCTCCACTTTCTCTTCTCACCTTCTCTCTGTCTCTACCTGTTTAGTTCCATTAAATCAGAGGAATTTGAATTTCCATAGTTAAGCTTAAGTGGTGTTTTTCAGCCCATTTTCTAATCAGGGGATGAAATTCTGATTGTCTCTTGGCAATGTTGTTCTGGGGTGTGTGGTTGCCAGAGTCTAAAGTGAAACCGTTATGGAAAAATAATATAAACTGGAAGCCCCCCTCCCCCCCCTTAATTCCTATCCCCAAAAAGCTGCATAACCACAGGAAAAAAAATTGACATTTGCAGATCCAAATGTAACTTAATTTAATGCATTAATTTTATTTATTAATTTTAAATACTGCATGTGTTTGGGAAATTGAGGCTGATGGAGGTGAAATACCATACCAGAATTTTGGGATCAGAAAGCGTGTCTGAGCGGCAGCAGCAAGTGGGTCACGGGCAAGCAGAGTTCAATAAACAAAAGCATATGTGCCCTACAGTGCCTCTTGCCTTTCCCTCGAGCAGAGTCTGGCTAGCGAACCTTGGCAGCACAGCGCCGGGCCCGGGAGTGAGCACTCCTGACCTTTATCAGAGTAGAAAGCTGCTGACATCGGGGGACCTCGGAGACTGCGAGATGCCCTCTTGCACCTACTTCTGGCGCTGCTGGAAGCGGGAGGCGGTGGGGACCGAGTGTGTCATCCCAGCCCCTGATCTGCAGCATGATGGGGAAGGAGCTGCAGTTTTCCCCTTCTCTCCAGGTCTATCTCAGCTCTTTAGTGCTTTTTGGAAGGATTTGCCTGAATTTGTTTAAACAGTGGCTTTCCTAAGGGAACTCCAGCTGGGAAGGAGTGAGGGTGCCAGCATCACCTGTCTCCAGGCTCCTTCCTGGATGTGACAAGCATTCCTATACCTCTCCTAAACTGGCTAAATTGCTGAAAGCTTAAGACTGATGTAGAAAACTGTGATCTGCCACCACATATTATAGCACATATTACATATATGACTTTGTATTATGCACAGGATCATGGTGGAGATGATTTAATGAACACAATACCATGGTAAGGTATATGATAAATTCAATTTCTTCTGTATCTGCAATTTTTCACAGAAGTATGTAAGCATATTAATGCATATATATTTAGTTAAACAAATACTGACTCTTTATGGACATATTTAAATTAATTCATAATCCCTTTTTTTAAAATTCAATTATGAGCAAGCATCAGTTTTTGAAGGTAGAGAAATCACTGGATCCTCCCGTTTTTTTACATAGCATGAGCCAGGAGACTTCAGCAAAAAGTTCCCATATCCAAGCAAAAATTAGAGCATACTTTTGACGAAGACAACTTATTCAAAATTTTCTAGCAGAATGCATCCATTGTGTCCCCTACTTATTTTCACTGTTACTGGGGGAGTCACATTTCCATTCTGGCATTATCCAGTTTTCTTTTGACGCTCTTGTTATGTCAAGCATGGTAGAAAACCCGTCTTCTCCCCTGCCTCTTAAAGATGACCATTAAATCTCTGTAAAATGTATGTAAACCAGTTTAACCTAATGGCATAACCATTTTAGTGTAAATTGGACTAATGTGCCTAGCCAATGAGTGTAGCCAAACAGTCTAGATTACCAGGCTTGTCAAGGCGCTGCTTTTTTGGTGGTTCAGCAAGTTGCTGAGGAGTCAGAGCTCAGCCCCGCAATGCCAGTGTGGTGGTGTCCAGTGCCCTCCTGGGCTGTCTGCCTTCTGCTCCAGCTGTGCAGGGATTTTGCCAGGGATTGAGAGACACAGGAGTTGAGGAGAGACATGTGTCCTTCCCTGCAGGAGAATATGCAGAGAAAGAGTTACTGGAGCTGAAGGGCTGTAACTCATTAGCTGCCATAATTCAATTTACTCTCTGAATTCTACTACAGTCTCCCCTGGGAAAAGGTGTGTTTTTAACCAAGTTGCCATTCTTTTGTAGACACACGAATTGTAATTTAATATCCATCAATTGCCTGGTGTTAGGTTCCTCACTTACAATTACTTAGAATGGATGAAATGAGTCCAAATAAATACTACCTCATCCCTATTGAGACTGTAATGCATTAAAAACATCTTTTATCTTGGCAAGGCAAAGGTTAACTTTAATTTATATAGTATTTCCCTTTAACAAAATGTGTGTATAGAAAAGACCAGTGCAAAGGAGTTCCTTGCCTATATAGACAAGAGAGTGTAAATGGTTTTTTATTCATAAAAACATAACAAACATCTAAAATGAAATGACAGTTACAAATGAATTAATGAACAAGTACTAAGAACAAATGTCAATGAACTGCAGAACTGATTTTTATGGCTCAGTCCCCAACTATCTTTAATTTTCTCCCTGCTGGAAATCACATCCCCATAACAGAGCTGGCAGAAGAGATCGCGTGTCAATGCTTCAGCTGCTGCAGGGAAAGTCTGCTGTGGGAGCTGAGATTCCCTGTCTCTCCCCATGCAAGCTGGGCTGGCCAAGGCAAACACATCCTCCTTTTCTGCTTGCTCTGCTGCCAGAGAGGTAACCTCTGCAGAAGGTGAAACACACAGCTGGGGAAATACTGCAGGAACCACTAGAGTTCTTCTGTGAAGACCTTTCTTTCCTGCATGCTTAAAAACATTTTCTGCAAGAAAAGGATATTTTTTCACTGCATATTTACATTAGATACTGTCCCCACACAAAAAGGTAGTGAAATTGCTAAATTAATTAACAAAATTTGGACTACTAACAGGGGGAACTGCTTTTAGTTCCTGAATTCAAAACACTTAAAAAATAGTCAGTATTTATATTTCAGCTGATGTTCTAGTGACAGAGATCTATGTTAAAGGCTCACCTTAGGCATAGCTTTAAAAATATAACTCAGAGGTGAGGCAAGTCCTCCCTGCCTCTATCACAAGTCAAATATATATACTTTTTTCAATCTGAACTCATTTAAACACCATCATCTACTGTATCATGATTAACAGTCAGGGATCCATCCTCTTCTGCATTCTTTGAGGAAACAGATGGGCATCATTTAAATCATGGCTTTTTCTGGAATTTTTCTTCAAACTTTATCTAATGCTTTTTTTTAGTGCTGTGTAAAAAACCTTCAGTTTCACTTCAGAGCACTGTTATTCTGACCATAGTATTTGGACTATGACAGAAGCTTGTTTCATCCTCTCTTGTTCCCTCTATACTCTCTTTCCTCCCTCCTCCCCATTAGCCCTGAGCTGCTTCACCCCCACTCACCTATTCCAGATCCCTGAGATTTTCTAATCTTGCTCGTAGTATTTCTCTCATGCTTTTGAATCCTCTCAACATGTGGTCCTTAAAATCCAACTTGTCTTGTATTTAGTGTCTCCCACCTTAGACTGAACCCTGCTGCTCTCCTGTATATAGGGGCTATGGAGAAGATCAGCACAGTCAAACATGGCAAAGTTTGTAATTCCTACCTCTCAGCTGTCCTGGCCCATGTCAACCTGCCCACCTTGCCCTGACAGTGCTATGCTGCATTGGCTTACTGCCCACCAGCTGGAGCTGCCTGCCCATGGTGGCAGGCAGGCTCTGCCCAGGGCAGAGGTGGTGAGATGAGGGAGCAATACCCTCACAGGCACCATGAGCAGTGGCACTGCTGTGAAACCTGCTTTTGCCAGCCAGGGAAAAGATGGAGGCATTAGGATGCGCGGTGGGAAGTGAGGGGGGCGGTTTGCCCTCCCATAGATGGTATATGCTTTCAGAATATGTGTAAGCTTTGTTTGGGGATTTCTTTTGTTATTTTGAAATAACTGAATATCTATGTATTTTTTTTGTCTTCCAATTTGCATGCAGATGCACATACAGCAGAAGTCGAATGCTGATAAAATCCCCAAAACTGGTGGTTTGATCATTTTATTCACTGTAAGCTCAAGGTATTTGTTAATGGTGTCAGCACATTGACATTTTTCCCTTTCCAAGGTGTTGATTCACATTTTAGTATATAAGTAAGGATATGGCAGGTAATGGAGGAATGGAGGTTTCCCACCTCAGGGGATGCAGGCTGCCTGCTTAGGGGTTGGATTTTTCAAAGGAGCTGAACACTCCTCTTCTAAAACTATAACCCTTGTCAGGTGTCTCAAATCAAAGGACCACCAAAAGAACTGTAGACTATTAATTTGTCTCAGTTTTTAATTAAGTGAAAATGCACTTTTGCCTTTTCCAGCCTGCGAGACTTTTGACTGTTTCCTTTGCATGTCTCTCAGTCTAAATGGCAAGAGTCAGGGATTGCTGCTACCAGCTGGAATGAGAACGACTTCTGGCAGCAATTTGCTGGTCTCTGAGGACTTGGGACATTTCCATGTCATCCTCCTCGTCAGAGGAGTGTGGCATTAACAGCATAGATCTTCTCTCTGAGTCAGTGCAGTGGCTGACACTAGTTAATACTGAAGGTATCAAAGTCATCTGATGAAATAATATATTCAAAAGGAAAATTTCTTCTTAACTCCCATCAGAAAGCCTGAAGTGGTGGCACCTTTATAGCTAAGGGACACGGAGGGGTGGTCCGTGCACTTGCTCTGCATCGGGGGATTCCCCCTCGCTCCCTCCAAGCTTGTACTCCTTGTCTCCTTCCCCTAAGCCCACATACCACTGATGGGGTGGCCTCTGGGCCCCTTCAGGACTTACTGACAAGACCCAGGCTGTGGGTGGCAGTGAGGAGTGCTGTGATTCCTCTTTGAGACAGCTGTAAATAATGTTGGATTCAGCTAATCCCTTGAGGCGTGATGATGCTTTGGGGATCAGATTTTATCTGCTGCTGTGCTTCCCATTTGTCTACTGGTGGGATTCTTTAAAGGCACTTCCAGCCTCTATTATCCTCAGAGCTTTGTGTCAAATGCAAATATTGTTGTTAATTGCTATTTGCATTACAAGAGTGATTACATCTTGCTGTTCTTTAATTCCTGATTTATTGATGAATATTTTCAACACTGATTTAGCATAGAGGCTTTGCCAAGGTGAAAATTGACTATTTGTTTTGTTACTTTGCCAGTGTCTAATCCATAGCAATTCTTCACGACTTGCCCAACGACTATCCAATTTTCCTCCTAGTGTCTATGAGGGATTTATTGAAGGCTTGAAATTCCCCATACAAGAAAAGAAACTACATTACTTTGTTCAATCTCTTGTTGATACATACAAAACTTGGATCTGTGAAGACATTTTAGGTAGCCTAATTCATTTCGTCACATTGTTTATCCTGGTGTGCCCTCATTAAATTTGCTGTCTCCCACTTGGAACCACAGTCCACAACACCTTGCTGCCTTCACTAGGTGTGAAAGAGTAAAGTACCTACAAGTGTCCATATATATAGGCACTTCCATATTGGCTGTTCTGGCTTAATCCTCATGTGGTCACTCTTAGCATTTAAGAATAATTATACTGAAGTATTATGGAATAGACTTTAAAGCACTTTTGTCTCAGGGGTTTTTCTCCATGAAAAAGTCATATAGATAGGACAAGAGTTTAAAATTAGTTTATTCTGTGGGCACAGGGCTGCCTCCACTCACTTCAGTTTGCCACTTGGGAAGCAATTTTCAAGCTATCTGAAAAGGTTTAAAACACTCATATTCCAGGTAACTCTGCTCACATGGGAGAGTTAGACCAGAAGAGCTAATAGTTAACCGTATCAGTGTAATTAAATATACTGGCAAGGAAAAAGCTTCCTGTCAGGCCAAATCCTAAATTTTGTGCTACCAAAAAAAAATCCCTCTGAACTCAAGATATCCATGTGTCTAGGCTTGTATAATTAAATGGTATTTAAGATAAAATAATTTTTAGACTAAAATCTCCAAAGATTTTAAAGAGAGCATTTTGCCAATGCAAGCTTGCCTTTGTATTTGGGTAAAGGCTTATATTCACTTTTCTCTCCTGCCAGTATTACCTCCTCAAGATGGTAAAGGCTACTAAAATGGGAATTTTGTGCATCCATCCTTTTCCTAGTATTAAGCAATTCTTATGACATTTTGTAGTTTGCTGATAGACTGCAGAGAAGCCAGATGCTTTATGGCTTTTCTACATTGCTATTGTCAGATTCTTACAACTGAATGAATACAGCATGAGAGCACAAAAACATAAGTCTCTGCTACGCATTCGCCTGTGCTAAATTTGATCTAGGTCTCCAGAAAGAGACAGAAACTCTAGATGTTGCATGTCTGGGCTGAGACCATGTGTTTCATTCAAAATTCACTGATAAAAACAGTAATGATGTGCTTTGAATTTTTTAGGGGTGTTTCCACATTTTCAATGATATTTTCAACCAGAGTGCCATGGCGAGGCCATTTATACCACCGTCTTCCATAAAGATGTAGTGCTACAGCAACTGTGATCTTTCTGTACTTTGCAAGGGAGAAGACAACAGCAGAAGATGGGGATCCACTTTGCAAAGGCTTTCATGGTTGTGAAACTGAAGGAACTTGAATTTAAAGCTTCTGTGAACGACTTTCCCCGAGGTACTGTATTCCAGTAAAATCCACTGCCTTGGTTTTTCATAGGCTGTGTAATCAAGTATAATGACATCTATGATAATTTGAAAGTTCTGATGTGCTCAAAAGTGGGGAGAAAGCATGTTGGAGCTTCTCAGCATGTCAATGAGTGACCCCACCACCAAACAGCTGTTATTTGATGATGTGCTGTGGAGAAGCCAGAAAATTTATGTCCTTTCTATCCAAAATTGTTACGCTCCTTTACATACATCTCTCTTGAGTCTCCCAATGGCATACAAAGCCCAGAGAAATTACAGTAAAATCAACCATCCATCCATCAACTCAGGCAAATAAATTTACTAGTTTAGTCTTTGTTTGCTTTTGCCTTTTGGTTTTGTTTTTTCTTTCTTAAATAGAGGAACTGTTAACTCAGTGTTCTGTGATAGTTTAATCTCACTGGAGTGGAGACCTGTGGTATCACACCTATCCCCACCCTTTTTAATCTTCATATTAAATCTCCTACACACACCCCAAGTGTGAGGGAGAAGATAGATTGTACATTGCCATCCTTCCTAATGCTCTTCCTCATTGTCAGTTTTCTTCCACTCTTAATTCTCCCTCAAGGGTCTAATGATATGATAAGTTTTTCCTGTACACTGAGTCCTTTCCAAAGACCAGCTTCTCTGTCCCAATATTTGCTTCTGTCATTACACTAAACTTCAGCTACCTGATATCCCTGGGAATGACACTTTCTCCTACGGCATAAAAGGAAATAAAAAAAGAAAAAAAAAGTGGTATTCTGGTGGCTTACCTGTCATTATGACTTTGACAAAGAAAACTACAAATCAAAGAGATTTTAGTACTTGGATTGACTATTTTAGGGGTTAAGTGGACATCGGAACACTACATTTGGGGAATAATTTGGACTCATCACTATGTTTTATAAGTAGAATGAAGGCAAAGTATGAAACTTTGATTTGTTTGCCCACTTGCTTGTCCATCTGCATGGCATATACCTGCCAAAGCAGGGCAGAATGCTGCCATTTCACTTTTTCACCTGTTAACTTGTGAGTGATATTTGGGGCTACAGCTAATTAAGAAATTCTTGCAGAACAGATTTTCTGAGAGACAGTGCTGAGTCAACAAAGTTGGAAGGTTTCACAAGGGATATTTATGCATGTATGTATCTCTAATCCAGTCTCACAGGAAGTTATTAAAATGTTTGGTTCCAAAAGGTCAGTGCATTCTGTGTTTGATATAATTTATTATATGGAAATTGAAATAGTAAGGCAGAAGCAAATATTCTTATCTTTTATGAAAAACCTTCTTTGAATGCTATTTTTTTTACAGAATATTGCCTTTTTCTCCGTATTTCTCAATCTCAGAATATCCAGGCTTTGCCCAAGCCCAGAAAGGTCAGTTTTAGGAAGTTCTTTTGGTGTCACTATTCAACCATCCGAGTTCTGTGCAAGTTTCTATGCCTTTGTAGGAAAAAGGGAAAGATAATACCAAGTCCGTCTGTATGTATAGACATTACATGTGTAGACAGGACAAGAAGTAATGGCCATAAACTATAACACAAGAAGTTCCGCCTCAACATGAGGAAGAACTTTACACTAAGGGTGGCAGAGCACTGGAACAGTCTCCCTCTCTGGAGGCATTCAAAATCCACCTGGGCACGTTCCTGTGTCACCTACTCGAGGTGACCCTGTCTTGGTGGGAGGGTTGGACTGGATGATCTTCTGAGGTCCCTTCCAACCCTAACCATCCTGTGATTATGTGTGCCATTAACTCTACTGTTGGAAACATTACTCCAGTTTATAAAATCTATTCTTTAGAACTTTCATTACTTCTATGAGCACACATCTTCCTTGGAAATTGCTTCTTTCTTGCCCATGAGCTCTTTCTGTTCTTTATTTTTTCACGCCTCTTCAAGACAATAAATGAATGATACTAATATTTGTCACAAAAAGCTGTAAACCTTTCTGAAGTATTAAAATACACTGAAACCTGACAAAGCTTCCATCACAACTTGCTAAACTGGGTGACTATGCAGAAAATAATCAAATTATAACATTTTATTCAAACTACATTGTGTTTTACTAGACAAAAAAAATAGTGTGGTAAACACACTTAACAGAGAAACAAAATATATTAGATTATTGCCTTTGACAAAAGCACTGATGTAAATGGAATTTATTGGAATTGTCGACACGACAAAAAGAATTTAACAGTGATAATTTCTTTAATGCTTACTTTGAAACCACTGGCAAAATATAGTGACTCCACACATATATTTATGGCTGATTTAATCCAAGTCGTTGTTGTTCCTGAAGTGGGAGCTATTTTCTAAATAAAGTCTATATTATCTGTGTATCACAGGCCCTTCCAGAGGTTTGAAGCTAGAAGGAACCAATAAGATCTGCATTATACAATACCTACAATGTCACAGATGAACTTCTGCAGCTGTGTGACACACCAGTACTGCTTGTCTGCAGCTCCAAGCTGCTCCATTACTGCGTTTCACTAAAGGCGTCTCAGGTGAAAACTGGGAATAAGGAGGAATACCACTAATTTTGTAGGTTTGTTTCCAAGCGGTCTTCTCCCAGGAGTGCATTGCTTGTCTTCCCGTGCCACAGGGGGAAGCATGTCTGCCCCTGAGCGGGTGCCCGAGTTGGTGGGTACAGGCTGGTACATGACTGGTGTGTGCTGGTGCACTGGGGCACATGGCTGGAGCTGGCATCTGTCCTGCTCCTGTATGGCAGGACTGACTTGAAAAACAGGCACTTAAAAAAGGAGTTTGTGAGTCTTGGCATTGGTAAATCATCTAAATTTGGTCATTCATTTAAAGATATGTATTTTATTGTTCTGTAGGAAAACTGTCAGGCAACTGATTCTCACCAGTGAAAAGCAGCCTGCTGCATTTTTTCCTTTATTTTATCCTTGGAATTCTACTGGCATTAAATAACAGCATATTTATATTTCTCTGCATTTATTTCTTTGTTTCCAGTTCTGGAAAGTGTCCTTACCTAGCAAACTATTTGAGAAAAGGACCCTTACAGCCTTTTGTTAGGACAAAGATGTTGATATATTTGGACAGTTCCAGTGAGATCTGGGTGTGTGTACATTGCAAAATTAGCAAAGTCACACCCTGTAAAATAAATTAGTTATATCAGTGGAAAGGAGGGATAATTATGTTAATACTGGAAGCAACTGCCCGTGTAGCTGCTTCAGTCAAATACCCCAGCTCTACCAGTACACCTTTCTCACTCTGCTGCGAACTCTTCTCACTGATGGCCATCAATCACGGAAGGTACATGGTGAATGACTGTAGTGGTTTGAACCTTGTTTTCCCCCAGAGGCTGAAAAGTGGTAACCCCCAGGGGTGGAAACCCCTGGAAGTTTTGAAGTTCTGCCCAATGAGCGCTCCTGCAGAAATGAAAACATATCACAAGCACCGGAAGAGAAGAGTTGTAGTTTGGTTGTTGGAAGAAGTAGCCATGTTGTGGTAGAGCCACGAGGAAAGGGGCCCGGAGCCCCTCGGGGTCTCTGGGGCCCCCCAGCCCCAGTTGGGGGCTACAGAGACAGAGCAGAAGCGGCAGCAGTGTCCAGAGACTCTGGATAAGAGCCAGGACAGATAAGAACTGAACCGGAGGAAGCAGCAGAAAGTAGCAGCAGAACTACGGAGTTCTGGGGGTAGGAACTGATACCAGACCCCCCAAACTCCTTTGAGACCTCCTGGAGAGGAGGAAGATGATGGACTCTTACTTGAAAGAGCCTTGAAGTGCAACATGCACTGCAGAGAGGAACTGAGAAGCTCAGTCGTCCTGAGAGCTGAGCCAGGACGGTGTGGGAGGTTGGCCTTGGGGGCCCTCCCTTGCTGCAAGCTACAAAGAAGCTCGCAGCCTGAGACAGGGCACAGAGGCCCTGCAAGGAGCTTGAATCTCCTGGAGATACCAGACCGTCACGAAGACCCCCTGCGTCTTCGTGATATGACGTGGTGAAACGACCTTTGTCTGGGGTTACGAAGCCCACGGAAGACCCCTTTGCCTGCGTCAAGGGGCCGAGGGGGATACCCCCCTCGTGAGTGCTGGCAGAGATCCAGCTATCAGCTGCTGCAGGCATGAGATGAGGAGAACCTGCTGCCTTAGAAGAAGCTGCTGCCCTGAGAGACTGGAAAGGATCTGTCCTTCTTTCCCTCCTGGACTTTTATTTGGAGGGGAGAGGAGATCTGATCCATTGTAAATACTATATGTCATGGTAGAGATAGTTGTGATTTTGTGTATAATGTGTTATAGTATTTATTTGTACAGTCATTGTAATATATTCCCTTTCCCCCATTCTGAGTCTGGTTGTGTTTTGTCTGGAAAAACCCATCTCACATTAAGTTGAGATGTGGGAGGGGGGATGGAGCTAGGGAATCGGATTTTGGGGCTATCTCAAACCATGACAATGACCTTCCCTCTTTCCCAGGAAAAAGGGATTTAAGAATATGTATGGTGCTTTTCTGAATTATAGTATCTGCTTTTAAATATATATAAATGATCAGTTTAACACAAGAATTTGCATTTCTCAGCCCTCAGCTGGAGCCCTGTCTTTAAATTCAAGGTGTTATCCCTAGAACAGTAACATTTTTCTTCCTCGATTGCACCCTACCTGATGTTCCTGCAGGCATGTTTCAGAATACTAGTCATCAGGATTTGCATATCTATTTTAGCTCTCTTAAATTTTGTCTTTACAACAATGCAATGACAGAATTTTTCATCCCAAATGACATTCTGTTTCTGGAGGGTCAGTTCTTTGTGTTTTTTGTTTGAAATAGCACAAGAGGTACAGCTAAGGGCAGGGGATGAAAAATTGCTAGATCTTACAATCATCATCAGGAGCCTCCACAAAGGAACAATGGCAATAATAACAAACATATTCATCTGTGAAATCCATAGGATTTGACTAAAAATTGCTTTCCTATCTCTTTAAATAAATACTTAATATTCTGTTTTAAGTTTAGTAACAACAACATTTAGGAATCACCATGTTACTCTGATTCAGTATGAGTTTACCTAATAGATTATTCTGTCCCTGACAGCAGCCAGTACTGGCTGTTTCAGAAGAAGGTACAAGGAACACATTAATGATCAATTATGGAAAAATCTGCCTTTTGGGCAGCAATTCACAATTTTTATATGCTAGTCACTTTTTGCAAAAAGGATAATACTGGGTATACCAAACCACTACATCCAGATATGAATAATGGTTTTCTGCCTTCTCTTATAAATGTTCTTTGAGCAGTCTAATAGTTTAAAAGTCAAGGTGGTCCATAATTAAATAAATTATGATCCATTGGGTATTTCTTGGGTTCTTTCTTTTTTTTTTTACTTTTCAGGGGTTGGTAAGGTGAAGGGACCTTCCCAGCTATTGTGTAAATGATACTTCAGAGTTCCCTTCTTCTAACAAGAGAGAACCTGAAAGAATAATTCTGGGATTACACTGTTTAGGACCCTGAAGAACAACTCAGAGATGCGTGTCTTACTCCCATCTTTGCCAGCTTCAGTTCATTTTTGTGGCCTTTGCAGAAGGCTGCATTCCTCACTTTGAGAAATCTTGCAGAATGAGGTGGTTCTTCCAGACCCTGAGTTCCATGTTTTATGTGTTTACATCCATGCATTGTAAATGACTAAACAGAAATCTTGTGATTGCAGAAGTGTGAGTTAATAATATTTCTTGATAATTTCTATTTGGAACAATGTCCATGTACCTTAACCGAACAAAAAATTTTGTCCTTCTTGAATTCTGGCCATGCTACTATTAGGGCATTTTTTTAACCTACTGAATAAAAGGCTATTTCAAATTTTATTTTGTAGGGTTTTTTAAATTCTATATCTAAAAGATTTTTGAGCTGATTCAGATTGATTTTTTTGGGATTAATAAAGAGACCATATAGGAAACTTTTCAGATTTAAACAGATTTTAATATAGAAAGACTGTAAAAGAAATAAGATTTTTCAATGGTTTTCACGTGTCCCTTGCTAGAGTATCTTGCTGAGAAATAACTGGGAGCTCACTTCCTCTTAGGGGTTTTGCACATCTGAAAAATCCTGAGCTCTGAAACAGAAGGGAGAGAAGAGAAATACAGAGTTAGGTTTTCTGTCCTCTAGGGAGAGTGTCTGACATGAATTAGACCTACTTAAGTTTTAGATCACATAACCTTTACTCATTTGCTTCTGATTTTGGGATATTTTTTATTGTCATATGATCTTAGTGCTGCACAGAGGTGTTGAAAAAGCTGTTCTGAGTCATTGCATCTGCTAACAGAAGTCAAACCAAAAAAAAGTCCCATCTAAGCACTAAATTCAGCATAGGAGTCACGGCTGGCTCGGTAGTCCTCTGCAGCTGGGGACAAGGCTGTGAGTCAGAGATCTGCAGGATTTAACCTCAGGGGCAATGGAGCAGCTCATCTGCCATTCAGGAAGGCCCACGTGAGACGGGGAGAGACTGAGGAGGGATCTGATGTGCAGCTAACCCCGTAACAGTGACAGCACTGAAAAAGCAAATCTGATTATTATAATCTTTGTGTCTCTTCTGAATACTATCCGGGTTGTTAGTCTACATATAAAAAAGCAAAATCCCATGCAAGTCTCCTGTGCATTGTTCTTTTCCCTATTGTGCTTAATGACTGATCAGTTATACAAAATAGGTACAACTATCTGATAATGCTTATGTAAGTACCTGTTTAGTAATCCTTCTCTGAACATCACGTTTTAACTGATGGAATTTATTAACATTTATATTGCTGTAGAGCTGAGAGACATCAGCTAGGTTACAGCTGTCTTATGCTAGGTACTGTAAAAAGAGAGACTCTCAGCATGCCACATGAATCCTTGCCCCATATATTTATTTTATGAAATATATATTCCATATTTGCATTAATGGGAGGTGACAGAACAGTATAAAATTGACCAGCAATTTACAACCTCTTTATATTTTAATTAAAAACATAAATATACTTCTGTGTAGCAAAAGAGAAGTTTTCTAAAATGAATTCAGAATTACTTAACCAGCTTCATTCCTTCCACCCACAGCTATAGAGGAATTTTCCATGAAGACATGGAAATAATTTTACTTTAAAAAAAAAAGGAATTAATAAAGAAATAATCACAAGTTTTTATCAGTTTAGGCTAATATAGCAGTAGGGGAAAGATTAACTTTCAGTGATACACAAATAATGACTCAAAACTCATAAATAATGCCTTTGTCAGTTATCGAGGAATAAAACATCATTTTAACAACCAAATGTAGACTGAATCCTTGTGACTGTCATCTGCTCACAATCCTATGTGAATAGGAGCAAAATTTGGCTTGTTTTGTCCTATTTAGCAGGACTAACATTAATGCTTACTAGTGCTATGTGTTTGCAGATAGTGTGTTTAAGTACTTTCATTTTAACCTACTCTTAACCCAAGGATGGGCACATAAATAACCTAGGGTGGGTGGCAAGGCTACAGAGTAAACATTCTGATAATTGTACTCATAGTTTTTTGTCAGAACAGTTTTTTGGAAATTCTTGGCAACATACATTTCAAAGCTAGATTAAATCTTATGAACAGCTGTGCTGATTTTGGCTGGGCTAAAGTTAACTTTCTTCATAGTGGCTAGTATTGGGCTGTATTTTGGATTTGTGCTGAACACAGAGTTGATAATATAGAGATGCTTTTGTTATTGCTGAGCAGGGCTTACACAGAGCCAAGGCCTTTTCTGTTTTTCATGCTGCCATGCTGGCAAAGGAGGTTGTGAGTGCATGAGAAGCTGGGAGGAGACACAGCTGGGAAAGCTAACCCAAATTGATCAAAGGGATATTCCATGTCATATGACATCATGCTCAGTATATAAAGTGGGAGGAAGAAGGAGAAAGGGCAGGACATTTAGAGTGATGGTATTTGTCTTCCCAAGTAACCGTTACAGGTGATGGGGCCCTGCTCTCCTGGAGATGGCTGAACACCTGTCTGCCCAAGGGAAGCAGTGGATTATTTTCTTCTTTTGCTTTGCTTGTGTGTGAGGCTTTTGCTTTCCCTATTGAACTGTCCTTATCTCAACCTACGAGTTTTCTACCTTTTACCCCTCTGATTTTCTCCCCAGTCTTGCTGGTGGGGGGAGTGAACCAACAGCTGCGTGGGTCTTGGTTGCTGGCTGTAGTGAAACCACAAAAACAGTTAAGTACTATGGTAGATTTTCATCCACTGGTCAGATTATGTGACCAATACATCTGTTCTAGAACAAGCAGCAGTCACTAGCATTGAGGCCATGTTGCTGAGAATTCAGCTGCGCTGGGCAGGACACGTGTCAAGGATGAAGGACCACCACCTCCCTAAGATCTTGCTTTATGGTGAACTTGCCTCCGGCTGCCGCAAGAGAGGAGCCCCGAAGAGAAGATACAAGGACTCCCTGAAACAACATCTCAGCCTCGGCCACATTGATCATCATAACTGGTTTACTCTGGCCTCCAATCAGGAGGCCTGGAGACACACCATCTATAACGCTGCCGTTTCCTTTGAGAATGCACGCAGGATCACTCTTGAGGAGAAAAGACAACGCAGAAAGAATTGTATCCTGCTGAATACACCACCTAAGGAGTCTTTCTGCTGTGCCTTTTGCAATCGGATATGTCTATCTCGTATTGGCCTCACAAGTCACCCGCGTGCCTGTAACAAACATGGATAGTGCCTTCCTAAATCTTTATTCGCGAAGCATAACCATGAGATTTTCATATAGATTTTGCACAAATAAGAGAGTTGTTCTCATCATTTAGAACATTTTATAAAATTTAGCATTTCCTTTATTCATTTCATGAGATAATGAACCTAATTTTTTATTAGGGCTATATGCAAGATAGACCAAAGAAGGTATACCCTGATAAACAAAGTTGGTAAGCGGGTAACAATGGATGAGTAGAAGGCTGAGATACTCAACAACATTTTTGTCTCAGTCTTCAATGGTAACCTCTCTTCCTACAATTCTTGAGTGGATGGACAGCAAGATGGGGACTGGGGGAGCAAAGTCCCTCCCACTGTTAGTAAAGATCAGGTTCATGATCACCTGAGGGACCTGAATGTACATAAGTCTATGGAACCAAATGAGATGCATCCCAGGGTCCTGAGAGAATTCACTGATGTAGTTGCCAAGCCACTCTCCATGGTATTTGAAAAGCTGTGACAGCTGAAGTGTTAGGTGACTGGAAAAAGGGAAAACTTAGAACCCACCTTTAAAAAGGGTAGAAAGGAGAACCCTGGAAATTACTGACCTGTCAGCCTAACCTCTGTAACTGGGAAGAACACGGAACAGATCATCTTAGAAGTTGTACCAAGGCATATGGAGGACAGAGAGAGGATTCAAGACAGCCATCACGGCTTCACCAAGAATAAGTCCTAGCTGACCTACCCTGTGGCCTTCTATGATGGAATGATTACATCAGTGGACAAGGGAAGGGCTATAGAAGTATTTATCTCGATTTTGTAAAGCCTTTGGTATGGCCCCCCACAACATCCTTCTCTCTAAATTGGAGAGAGATGGATTTGACGGATGAGATTTTAGATGGATAAGAAAGTGGTTGGATGGTTCCATCCAGAAGGTAGTGATCAACGGCTCAGAGTCCCAATGGACATCAGTGACAAGTGGTGTCCCACAGGGCCCTGTACTGGGACAAGTGTTATTTACTGTCTTCGTTAATAACATAGAAAATGGGATTGAGGGCATCATCAGAAAATTTGCAGATGACACCAAGCTGAGTGGTAAAGTTGGCACACTTGAAGGATGAGATGCCACCCAGAGGCACCTGGACAAGTTTCCCACAGGAATCTCATGTGGTTTAACAAGACCAATTTCAGGATACTACACCTGCGTCAGGGCAACCCTTGGTGTCATAGTAAGTTGACTCTGGCTGGACGCCGAGTACCTACTAAAACCACTCTATCAGTCCCCTCTGCAACTGGAGAGAGGAGAGAGAATATAATGAAGGGTTCATGAGTTGAGATAAGGACACGGAGAGATCACTCACTCATTACTGTCACAGGCAGAACAGTCTCAAAGTGGGGATATTAATTAAATTTATTACTAACAGGATCAGAGCAGGAGAGTGAGAAGTAAAATAAGTTTTAAAAACACTTTCCCGACCCCTCCTTCCTTCCCAAGTTCTACCCCCCCACACCTGCCCCCAGTGGTACAGGGAGACGGGGAATGGGGGTTGCATTCAGTTCATTACAGGTTGTTTCTGCCGCAGCTCAGGGAGAGGAGTCCTTCCCCTTCTCCCCATGGAGTCCCTCCCATGGGAGATAGTCCTTCACGAACTTCTCCATTGTGAGTATTCCCCACAGGCAACAGTTCTTCACAAATTGCTGAATGTGTGTCACTTTTCCATGGGGTGCAGTCCTTCAGGCTGCTCCAGTTTGGGTCCCCCACAGGGCCACAGATCCTATGAGGAAAACCTGCTCCAGCATGGGCTCTGCTCTCCATGGGTCAGCAGGTCCCTACCAGGACCCTGCTCCAGCATCGGACTCCCATGGGGTCACAGCCTCCTTCAGGCATCCACCTGCTCTGGAGTGGGTCTCCTCCACGGGCTGCAGGTGGATCCCTGTACCCCCATGGTCCTCCATGGGCTTCAAGGGCACAGCTGCTCCACCATGGTCTGCACCACGGGCTGCAGGGGAACCTCAGAACCAGTACCTGGAGCATCTCCCCCCCTGCTTCTGCACTGACCTTGGTGCCTGCAGAGTTGTTCACATGTTCTCACTCCTCTCTTCCCTGCCTGCAATTTTCATCTGCCCAACAACTTTTGTGTTATCACAGAGGTGTTGCTGTCATTCTTGATTGGCTTGGTCTTGGCCAGCAGCAGATCCATCCTGGAGCCAGATGGCATTGGCTCTACTGAACGCGGAGGAAGCTTCTGGCAGCTCCTCACAGAAGCCACCCCTGTAGTCCCCCCTGCTACCAAAACTAGGACATGAAAACCAGATACACACTGGGGAATGAACAGAGGCCGGACATGAGCTGGCCATGTGCACTCACAGCCCAGAAATTCAAACAAGTCCTGGGCTACATCAAAAGAAGTGTACCAAGCAGAGTGATTCTCCACCTCTGCTGTGCCCTGGTGAGACCCCACCTGGAGTGCTGGATCCCAAGTACAGGAGGGACATTTCACTGTTGGAGCAAGTCCAGAGGAGGCCACCAAGATGATTAGAGGGGTGGAGCACCTCTCCTACAAGGAAAGGCTGAGAGAATTGGGATTGTTTGACCTGAAGAAGGGAAGACTTCAGAGTGACCTAATTGCAGCCTTCCAGTACCTGAAGAGAGCCTCCAAGAAAGATGTAGAGAGGCTATTTACGAGATCATGTAGTGACAGAACAAGAGAGAAAGTCTTTAAACTGGAAGAGGGTAGGTTTAGACTAGATGTTAGGGAGAAATTCTTTACTGTCATGGTGGTGAGACACTTCAATAGGTTGTCCAGAGAAGCTATGGATGCCCCACCCTTGAAGGTGTTCAAGGCCAGTTTGGACCAGACTCTGAGCAACCTGGTCTAGTGAAATGTGTCCCTGCCCATGGGAGGAGGTCTGGAACCAGATGGCCTTTAAAGTCCCTTCCAACCCAAGCCATTCTATTGTTCTATTCTATGATAATTTTTTCATCCTTAATTAGCAACTTTTTATGACTAACACTTCCAGATGTTCCAGGTTATAATTCTTGGGTGTATAAAGTTCAGTCTTTGCCACAAGTCTGTCATTTCAGTACTAGTTCTAATGAAACATAAATAGTTTATCTGTAATCTGAGAATAAACAGTCTGGTAAAAATGGAAGGGATTCCTGGTGACAGCAGTCAAAACTTGATTATACATTCTCAAAAAAAACCACCTAAATTTTGCATTCTCTGAGTCCTGTGCCTCACTCCAGCAGTCCATGAGACAGCTTTCAAATCTATCAGCTGATTTCAGTCACATTTGGAAGCAGAATAGAACACTCAAAGGTGGATGCCTGGATAAAATGGAAGAGCCCTATTGTTGCTCCAAATCTGCAACATGAGTTCAGCATTTATTCTATGAGTTCAGCACTCAGAAAATGATCATGGGACCTTAACATTGGGCTCCACAAAGCAATATGAGACCAGGATTCAGTAGTTATTAATGAGGATGAAACTGAAGTTACTATATCTGTCGTGGGAGCAAAACTCAAAGAGCTGAATTTACTCAGTGTTCTGAAAGCTGATGCATAGTCAGAAGTGGGATTGTTCATGATCCAGCCTGTAAGAGATTTTTAAGCAGGGTATGATTGTATAAGGGGTTTGAAGAATAGCACTTATATTTAACCAAACAGAAAAAGTGATCTAATAGAGACAGGCACTTCTGTCTGAGTTCAAGGAAGGAAAAATTGAAGACAGGGAGATAAGTGGAAGATAGAGGCAAAAAGGTTTGCCGTAGATAAATTTGGCCAGACCAGTCTGCTACCTATTCCTGGCAACACAGCTTATTTTTAGACACAGAAAACACAGTTGATCTAATCTACCACACATCACCCGGACTCCTTCATACAGGATGTTGTTGATGCTTGAAGTTTACATAAATTCACAAAGCAATCAGAAAAAATTCATTGAAGAAAAGTCTCTCAAGGCTATTAAATATATAGACACCTATTCTGATTAGGAAGTCTGTAAACCATACATTTATGGAGGTAAGGAGACACTTTGAAGGGAAGTAAAACTGTATACTCACCCCATTTTTATTCTCTTTCATACACATGGGCTATTGACAGATAGACCTTTAGTCTGATCAGTATGACCATTCTCATCCTCCTATGTTCTTATCTGAACTGCACTGAATTATGTGACAGGAAATTATTAATTAAGCTGGAGAACATGTGAAAATAATTCCAGAATTTTAAAAGGGCAAGGGCTGTATCAGCTATCACAGCAGCAATCCTTCTCCTCAACTTAGCACTGATGAGGCCATACCTGGCACCATTCTTGGCTCCTCAGGACAAAAGAGGTATAGAGCTCTTCCAGAGAGTCCAGTGAAGGACTAGAAAGATGATTAAGGTACCAGAGCACCTCACATATGAAGAAAGGCTAGGAGAGCTTGAACTGTTTAGTCCAGAGAAGAGAAGACACAGGGGCATCCTATTAATGTATATAAACACTTGAAGGTAGGGTGCAAAGAGATCAAAGCCAGGCTTTTATCAATGGTATCCAGTGAGAGAAGCATAGGGATAAAAAAGCAATAGGCACAAACTGAAACAGAGGAGGAGCTGTCTGAACAGTGGGAAACATTTTGTTACTGTGAGAGTTACCCAGCACTGGCACAGATTGCCCAGATACCCAAAGACCATCTGGACATAGTCCTGGACAGCATGTTCTAGATGACCCTGCTTGAGCAGGAAAGCTGGACCAGATGATCTCCAGAGGTCCATTCCAACATCTATGCTTTGATTCTATGACTGGAAAAGTGGAAGCAGTGGAAGCAGTGATAGAACACTACAAGGGTCCCATCTTATTCCTGGAATACATATTAAATTTGTTGATTAAACAAAGCCAGATATCAGTTACTGAAAGGGATGACTGGAGTAAAGTACAGAAGAACTTAAAGGACCCTGAAGACAGGAAAATTCAAAATAGAAAAAAATTAACGCAAAGCACCACATTCTGCTTGCCAGCTGGAGGAGCAGAAGAGAGGGACTTGGAGTGCTAACCATTTAGGAGGTAAGATGGAAGCTGTATGCTTTTGGGTCTCTATCTGTACCTTTACTTTGCTTTGCTTTATTTACAACCTTATAATCATAGAATCATTAAGGTTGGAAAAGACCTCCAAGATCATTGAGTCCAACCTTTGACCGAACACCACCATGTCAACTAAACTGTAGCACTAGGTGCCATGCCCAGTTATCTCTTGAACACTTCCAAGGATGGTGACTCCACCTCCTCCCCGGGAGCCCATTCCAATGCTTAACCAACCTTTCAGTGAAAAATTTCTTCCTGATGACAAACCTGAACCTCCCTAGTACAGCTTGAACAGGTTACCCCTAGAAGCTGCAGATACTCCATCCCTGGAAATGTTCAAGGGCAGTTCGCATGGGGATCTGTGCAACCTGACCTAGTAAAAGGTGTCCCTGCCCATGGCAGAGGGGCTGGACTTAGATGATCTTTAAGGTCCCTTCCAACACAAGCCATTCTATGATACTATGATTTTATGATTCTATGATTCTATGTCCTCTTGTCCCATCATGAGCTGCCTGGGAAAAGAGGCCAACCCCCATCTTGCTACAGCCTCCTTTCAGGTAGTTGTACAGAGTGATAAGGTCACCCCTGAGACTCCTTTTCTCCAGAATCAACAACCCTGGCTCTTTCAGACTCTCCTAATATAACTTGTGCTACAGCCCCTTCACCAGCTTCATTGCCCTTCTCTAGACTTACTCCAGCACTTCAATGTCATCCTTGAAGTGAGGGGCCCAGAAGTGGACACAGGACTCAAGGTGTGATCTCACCAGTACCAAGTACAAGGGAGGAAATCACTTCCCTAGTCCTGCTGGCCACATTATTTGTGATATAAGCCAGGATACCATTGACCTTCATGGCCACCTGGGCACACTGCTGGCTCATGTTCTGTTGGCTGTCAACCAGCACCCCCAGGTCCTTTTCCACCAGGCAGATTTCTAGCCACTCTTCCTCCAGCCTATAGTGCTGCATGGGGTTGTTGTGACCCAAGTGCAGGACTCAGCACTTGGCCTTATTGAACCACGTACAACTGGCCTCAGCCCATTGACCCAGCCTGTCTGCCCAGATTCCTCTGCAGAGCCCTCCTACCTTCTGGCAGTTCAACACTCCCAACCAGGTTGGTGTCATCCAGGAATTTGCTTTGGGTGCACTTGATCCCCTTTGTCCAAGTCATCGCTAAAAATAATAAACAGGACTGGTCCCAATGCTGAGCCTTGGGGAACCCCACTAGTGACCGGCCACCAACTAGATGCAGCACCACTCACCATCACTCTCTGGGCCCAGCCATCCAGCCAGTTTGTAACCCAACAAAAACTGTACCTGTCCCAGCCATGGGCTGCCAGCTTCTTCAGGAGAATGCTGTGGGAGACAGTATCAAAAGCTTTGTTGAAGTCTGGGTAGACTCCATGCACAGCCTTTTCCTCATCCACTAAGCAGCTCACCTGGTCCCAATGGGAGATCCTAGGGAAGATGTGAGATAGTGGAAGCCATTCTACCGGTTTTATGAGATCAGACTCGAGGGGTAAGGGCATTAAAAGGGAAGAGACAAAGATCTGCCTCCTTCCACCAGGTTCCACCTGCTTTGTTTGTTTGTTTATTTTAATTACAGTAATTGTAATATAAAATGCATAAATTAACTCCTAGGTCTTCTTTTAAAGCATTGTCAGGGTGTTGTATGCACAGCACCTGTGGAAAATCATAACCTATAGCCAGGTGAGAAAGTGGTATGCTAGGTCCTCCTTAGGACCTCTTGAGAAGGATGCAGATTTGCTCCCTAGAACATGTTGCAGTGCTGCTTCTCCCACTGAGAAGGTAAGCCCAGACTGAAGAGACCATCACGAACTTCTATCTCAGTGTTCAAGTAATGTTTCCAATAAGGCTTTTGTGTCGATTTGAACTTTGGTAGTATCTAAATGAAGTAGCTATTTTGATTGACTTGCTATTCGTAAGTCCTGAGACTGCCTAACTCTGGAATTGATAGTCCAACCAAATAATTCCCCTGGAGATGAATATTTATTACCTTTCCCCCATGTGAAAATAACTGAACATGAATTGTATTTAAAGTGGGAAGGTCAGAAAGAATTCAGCTGTTTAGAGTCATTGACTTGTTGAGAATGTTGTTCTCTAATCTAACAAAAGCACTGAAGGTATTGTGGCTAAATCTGGTTCACCAACTGAGGTTAAACATCCTTTTGCATGGGTGAATTATGTGGCAGAGTCTTTCTGGGAAAAATATTTAGTGGAAATATTTTCCTCAGATGCATTTCTGAACTGATTCACAAAAATATATACCAATATTTTCATAGGAATTAGGATTTTCTTAGCTCTGTTCCACAGGGGTGGAAAATAGTTGACAAGAAATGTGTTATTTAGCATGTTCAGATAAGCTGTCCTCTGGCTGTTTAAGCCTTAAGATCTTATCACCTTAATAGTCATTCTTGTCAAAGTAGATACATGAGCAGCTGAGGTCTATATTTATAGAGACCTACCTTGAATCCTGGTATTTTATTTAGGGAAAGATGATATTGTCAAGATGTCCCAAGAGACAAAATTTTCCACAGGAGCAAATCCAAATGGATTTTGAAAGAAGACTGTCAACCCAGAGACTGATCTTGATGACTAGTGATCTCAGTATTGTTTCTTTATGGGGCATTGCTCAACATAAGGCCTGTAGATGTCTCCAGAAGAAGAGGGAAAATACAGGAAGCAGCTGGTTAGGCTTGGCTTAGCAGGCTGCAAGGACCAACATGGAGAAGTAAATGTTTCTAGGAGAAGGACGAAAAGAAGGAAGCTGGAGGAAAAGATACTGGAGGTCCTGAAGGCAGTTGTAGGAGAAGGAAGGAGTGACCTGATAGAGCTAGGAACCAGAACAGGGGCAGTAGTCCCCTGCTTCCAATGGTGGATGAGTGTTGGGGCATAGTACCCTGTTTCTGGAAGTAAGGTGATGGGTTTAAAACTTTCACTGGTGGTGCAAGTGACATCTACAATGTCTGTGAGCTAGTGTCTGGTAGGTTGAGGTGGGAGTTGGTAGTACACTGCTTCACACAGCACTTAAAGCAATTGTGCCCATGACACAGTTTAACTGGCTGAGCGTGGAAAGCATGTGTGTTATGTCAGGATATGACTATTTATACAAACCCATGGGCGCCCCAAGTTGAAAGAGGCTGATGTTCAGGCACACATTTTGGCCATGCCTCTGACTTTGCATTTTCTCTGCATGTCTGCACATCAGTGTGCCTCATGTTCACACCGACAACCTGAAGAGGCATTATCGTCTAAATCCCAACAGTGTGCTTGAATATGATGATGACACTAATATACACTCTTTCTGTACAAAGAAAACTGCACTGAGAAAAGCAAGGAGGATGGCAGATGGGAGCTAAAGCTTACCAGGTGTGGGGGGTTGTAGGGACTACTTGTCTGGAGTTTTTAGTCATTATCTTTTCATATGGTACTTTCTCAAAAAAAGCCAGCGTAGTTCTTGTCTCTCAATTATCTGTTTGTGTGCTTGTACACATGTACACAACTATCTGTAATCTTTCCCTGTAATATTGCCAGCATGATTTTTTAAAAATCAGAACAGTTGCTAGTAGCTCTGTCTCTGCCTGTTTCCTTTTGCAATGAAGATTGGATTTCACAGAGCAGATCTAACCGTTCTTATTTCCCAGAATGTACCAAAGTTTGAGCTTTTTAAAAGGAAAGATAGGAAAGGCACCTTGAGTATTATTGCTACTGCTGCTTCTTTTTAATGGTTACATGGTGACACTGCTTCGCACAGGATTACTGTCAGTGGCGCGGAGGGGATAGAAGATTGGCTGCCTTGAGGAATGAGATGAGACGATAAACGAAAGACGATGTTACCTCTGCGGCATCTGGTTCCATCTCCCAGTTTTCATTCCATGTGTTCTGCATGGAGCCAAAGTGGGGCTTGTAGCAGTTTCTTGCCTTTGCACACCTGCCATTGTTAGGCAACAGCAAGGAGAGCGAGAGAATTGTGACAAATCTATTTTACTTAAAATAGCTGTACTGTGTAACTATTCGAGGGGGTTTAGCACGCATATGTGATAAAGCCAAAAGTTCAGGATACTTCACCAACGGTACAGGATACAGCAGCAGACTGATGAACAAAATTGCTATATTATTCTTTTGAAGGTGTTGAAATAATTATGTTACTTATGTGCTCATATGCAGTGAACATGGTTTTCAGAGTGCTGCACTCCCACTTAATTGAAATGAAAACCCTAAATTTCTTAGCTAAATTTTGATTTGTGCAGTGAAGGCTGAAGCTTTCTCTGAAAAAATCAAGTTCCAGTATACTGACCCCTTTGGAATGCAGCAGTCAGAGCCAATTTGGGCCATTTTTTCTTCATATGCATCAAAAGCGTCACAATTAAGACAGTCATGGTAGGAGAGAAAAACTGTAAAATAAGTAAGAGGCCCAACAGAGGACTGAGAAGAGGAACTGTTTTATCTGACCTCCACTTGTCAGAGTACGTTTTCTTCTGCAGGCAGGGCCATGTGGGTAATTCTCAAGCTTGCACCTGACATCAAACAGGCAGCTGCTCTGCCAGTGGTTTTACCTTTTCACTCTCCAAAGTTGTGTCTATCCAAGATAATTTAAGTAAAAATGTTATCCCTTAAAAACCTCAGTAGTGAGATATTTCAGTGTTCTATTGAAACTTTCCTGTAATAGTCTTTCTGTTATTCGATGTCTGTTCCTTTCAGGGAAGGGTAATTAAAGAGCCAGAGGAGAAAAGAATCAAAGAATGTGTCTCACCTCTCTGGCATATTTTCAACGGATTCAATTAGGGACATGCAAAACAAAATTCCTTTAAAAACATGATTGATGTTGGAGCTTTAACAAGGTGCTGTCATTGGATACAGGGGCTTTTTATTAATACATGTTGCTAGAAATGTCTGGGACAGGATGCCAGGCTGTTGACTGTGTTTGTGTGTTGTATATGTTTTACATGAAGAGATGGGCTATTCTGCATTTTGTTTCTTCTCTCATTGTTTCATTTCTTTAATCTGAACTGAAACTGAAAGATCTTACTGTGAGGCAAGCAGTTTTGGGTGAAAAGGGCTGTTAAGAAAATCTACCTTGAAGGAGAGTATTTTACATACAGAATGTTATTTTCGCTAGAATTGAAATACTTAAAAACTGATGGTTGTACCCTATACTATGCATACTGCAGAGGCCTGGGAAACCATTCATTATCATTTGAAGTACCTGAATTTCTGTATATATATGTACATATATAAACATGTATATGTACATATTTCATATGCACACATTCATCTATACTAATATACATCTAGATGATATGTCAGTATGTATATATGATATAGGTATGACAATACTATCAAAAAGAGTGGTAAAACGCTGTTAATACTACCTATCAATAGTCTTTAGAAGTAGGAGCTGTTTGTGACAGAAGGCAGGCTCCTTGTCACGTATAGAGAAGGAAAATAAACCATGAAATCTTTTTTTTTTCCTTTTTTGTTGTGGACATTTGTCTATCAATAGACTAAATGCATTTTCTTTTCCTCTCTTTATTTATTTATTAATTTAATAGTGATTAGCTGCCTGTGCACAATGCAACTCTGATGAAATTAAAAATTCGATGGCTTTTAGTAAGAGGTTATAGCTACATCTTGCATACAGATACCCGTAGATTTGGGGAAGCCTAAGGTGGTCTTGCATGGTGTTGGAAAAAGTTAAAGTGTAGGTACTAGTCAACAGTTTAAAACACATTCTGGAAATACATACGATGACATTTTTCACCAACCTTCTAAAGAAGATTCAGGCAGGCAGTAGTTTAAGGATTACAAAGAACCAGAAATTCTGTTCAGGAAGCACTGAAGAAAATAGTTTAATAAATTGGTTAATTGTGATTTGTTTTAAGCCAAAGAGAATTTGGGGGGTTTTTCACTTTTTTTCCTAATGATGTCTGAGATTTTTACCTAGAACTGAGGATAAGCATAGTAAATACTTTCACCAAGAATCAGATTTGAAACTGCAAAAACTTCTGTACATCAACGTTACTGAGATTTGTGCGTGACCAAGTAGCACATGTGATTTGCTCTGCACCATGACTTCATCTTTTGCTCATATCAGAGAGCTGAGAGTTGGCCCTGGCTGGACTCTAGCATTACTTAAATGGTTTTATACAGGTCTTAACTCAGACACTGCTTTTTGTGATGCTTTTACAAACAGCATTGAACATAGTCTGAGCAGCAAGTCCATTCACAAAAAATTGCACCCAGATAATAGATCTTTCAAAACTGCTTGTGTGATTGCTTTGCTAACACCACCAGTAACTTAAAGCATTGAAGAATTGTCCAGTAAATAAAAGGTACTGCTAGAAACTGCTAATAAAGTTTAGAGAACCACCTGGTGACAAATTTCAAAAAGAGCAGTCTTTCAACAGAAATGACGCTACTTTAACAGAAGTAGGAAAATTATCCAAGGGGTAGAAGATGAAGGGTTCAGAAAATCTAACTTTATATAGTGACACACTCAGATACATTTCCTGTAGGTCTAAAGTGAAAATTGCCATTTAAGAATAGAGATTTCGAATAAATGGCAGAGTGGGCAGAAGGAACTGCAGGACCTTGGATTTTGGAGAAAATACGTTAACACAAACATACTGTGTATATATTGCCAGGAATAAGGAGAAAAGGGCAATAAGGTAAAACATTCGTCTGAATATATGTCTCAAGACCTGCACTCAGACAATGGAGTTTTTTCACCCATTATATCAGAGCCATTAGACGAGCTCAGTAAATTTACCATTTGAAAACAGCTAGGTAAAATATAGCAATTTTTTTCAATGGAAGAGCTGTTCAGATTAGAGACATTGTAGGGTGTGAAAAAAAATGTTTGGGACAAAATATCTGAAAAGCAAGAAACTGGGTAACACTGTTAGGAAACAACATTTTTTCAATTGAAGAATCTCCTTAAATTGGCCAAATGCCTTTGCAACAGATAATGAGCTGTATTTCCTGACTACTGAGTCTGAGAAATTCTTAATTGCTCATAAATCCATGTACTGGAAAGTTTAGAACATTTAATGAGTTGGCAACAGACTTCAAAGAAAATGATTTCATACAGACTGAATTACTAGGAACTAATGGACAATGGGTAAATAAGAAGAACTGCAGCTGACATCTGATTTAGGACAAAAACCCCATACGTTCTGGAGATTAAATCTTTCCTTCATGGTCAAGGATATTTGTCTTCTACAATGATGATGACTTCTACATATAGTTTGAGGTATGAATTTCAAACAATAATACAGATATCGCCTTACTGAAAAATGATCTTGGACTGTTCATTTTCCGCACGTATGTCTTTAGTTGCCTGAAACAGAAGGAGTCACATAAAGGACAACAACATTGTATAATTGTGAGTGACAAAAGATAGTCAGGTCTTCACATGGGTGCAGCCTCCCATGCACTCACATACATCCACATTATCACATATTTCTTGCACCTGAATGAGAGTCCTCTACTACTCTGCTACAACACCTCATTGCTGTAAGTTATTTTTGTTTCTCTATTCTTTGAGGGAGAGTTTGATGCAGCCTGACTTGTTCATGTAGAAAATGTATCTTTTAGAGTCTTGTGCCTTGCACCTGTGATCTTGAAATTAATTCTTTGATTGGGATTCTATTGCATGTCTCATCACCTCTTTGAAATCTATGTATCTTCCATTACAACAATGTTCAAAAGTTCCTCCTTTACATCTCAGTTAGTATTTGTGAAGCTGATGTTTCAAACCTACCATAAAAGTTGAAACATTGCAGAAAAAAGCTTACAGACATCAGATAGTAAGAGCAGCACCAGCAAATCATAGAATCACAGAATTCTTAAGGTTGGAAAAGACCTTTAAAATTGAGTGCAACCGTCAATGTAGCACCACCACCATGTTCATCATTAAACCATGTTCTCAAGTGACACATCCACAAATTTTTTGAACACTTCCGGGATGGTGACTCCAGTACTTCCCCGGGCAGCACATTCCAATGCTTTTAAAGCTTTTCAAGGAAAAAATTTGTCCTGATACCTAACCTAAAACTCCATTTCATCTTGTCCTATCTCTCGTTACCCAGAAGAAGAGATTGACATCCACCTCACTACAACTTCCTTTCAGGTAGTTGTAGACAATGATAACGTTTCCCCCCAAGCTACCTTTTCTCCAGCTGCTCCTCGAAGGACTTGTGCTACAGCCTCTTCATCAGCTTCATTGCCCTTCTCTAGACTTACTCCAGCACTTCAGTGTCATCCTTGAAGTGAGGGACTCAGAAGTGGACACGGGACTCAAGGTGTGATCTCACCAGTACCAAGTACAAGGGAGGAAATCACTTCCCTAGTCCTGCTGGCCACATTATTTGTGATATAAGCCAGGACACCATTGACCTTCATGGCCACCTGGGCACACTGCTGGCTCATGTTCTGTTGGCTGTCAACCAGCACCCCCAGGTCCTTTTCCACCAGGCAGATTTCTAGCCACTCTTCCTCCAGCCTATAGTGCTGCATGGGGTTGTTGTGACCCAAGTGCAGGACTCAGCACTTGGCCTTATTGAACCACGTACAACTGGCCGCAGCCCATTGACCCAGCCTGTCTGCCCAGATTCCTCTGCAGAGCCCTCCTACCTTCTGGCAGTTCAACACTCCCAACCAGGTTGGTGTCATCTAGGAATTTGCTTTGGGTGCACTTGATCCCCTTGTCCAAGTCATCGCTAAAAATAATAAACAGGACCAGTCCCAATGCTGAGCCTTGGGGAACCCCACTAGTGACCAGCCACCAACTAGATGCAGCACCACTCACCATCACTCTCTGGGCCCAGCCATCCAGCCAGTTTGTAACCCAACAAAAACTGCACCTGTCCCAGCCATGGGCTGCCAGCTTCTTCAGGAGAATGCTGTGGGAGACAGTATCAAAAGCTTTGTTGGAGTCTGCGTAGACTCCATGCACAGCCTTTTCCTCATCCACTAAGCAGCTCACCTGGTCCTAGAGGGAAATCAGGTTGGTCAGGCAGGACCTACCTTTCCTAAACCCCTGCTGGCGGGGCCTGATCCCCTGATTGTCCTGCACATCTTACGTGATGGCACTCATGATAATCTTCTCCACAACTTTCCCCAGCACTGAGGTCAGGCTGACAGGCCTGTAGTTCTCTGAATCCTCCTTTCGCAGAGATAAGATCACACTTCCCATCATTTGGTCACCTGGGACCTGTTTGATTGACCAAGACTGCTGGTAAGTGATTGAAAGTGATTTGGTGAATCATGTATGAATAAAACCACATAGTGTGCCACCCTATATTCACTTTGAAAAAGATCTTATAAAAAATATCTCTGTGAACATGTTACAGTATATGGAATGACTCTACTAAGCCATGTAAATAAAGTTGTCCAATTCAAGTTTTGCCATCTCAGAAGTTACTGCATAACATCCCAGCTAATGGTCTGTGAGAAGTCCTTAAAAAATCCAGTTTTCCTAACCTGGAATAAACCAAGTGGTTTATGAATGACTATATAAACACAGTAAGATGAACTATATCTTGTGTAATTTTCATGTTCTGTAAATATTTAGAAAACAGATATTCTAGAAAACTCAAAACTATCATGATAACTTAGAACGATTATGTGTTGTATGTACTAAAAATGAAGCAGCCTGAAAAACCATGAGGTTTTAAAAATAAATATTAATAAAACAGTTATATATTGGCTTTGCTACGATGTAACAATTCTGCCACTAGGACTGAAAATATTTTTGGAACTGCAAAAGCAGAATGGGTATCTGATTTCTCCTCAGCATTTATTTTCAGTTTCTCAGTTCTTAAAGGCCACTCCACACCAGATCAGTTTTTAGTAAAGATTATTTCCTCTTTTGTGGATGAACAGGTCTGCTTAAAGAGAGAAAAAACTAGAACCAAAGCTTAGCCAGCTCTTGATCCTTGTTCTCTCCTCTCCTTTGCAGAGGAAGATTCGATGGCCTTCAACCAGGTTTCTACTTGACTCGTGGTGTCATGGAGCAAGAGTACAGCATGTTTAAGGCTTTCCTCCATAGCACAAAATTTCTGGTAAGTTAGATACAATCTCAGTATAAATTTTATTGTTTTTAATGTGTAAACCACAACTGAAAAAGTCATGGAAAACTGAAGCCTTTTCCAAACCATCTGCTCACAAGTTTATTCAATGCTCTCCATCAGTCTAGAAATTTGGTCTCCCTTCTTGGGGGATTCTGACATGGTGCATTTCTAAAGTAAAAGGTGACACCTGCCGTGAAAGCAATGAAGATTATTAGTGTGTCCAACTTCAAATAGTTTTCAATCTTTCAGTGATTATGGATGCTTCCTATCAAAACTGTCCAAGATGCTGTAACTTTTATATGGATTTCTGCAAAAAGATAAACCTTGGAAGTTGCTGGACCGTAAAATAGCAGTACACTATAACACTGGCAAACTTTTAAAAGATAAATCTTGGCAGAGCCACTGGACTGTACAGTATTAACACACTCTGACACCATTGGTTGTCTTAAACTCTAGAGAAGGATTTTTCTTGTGTAACAGAATGAAGAAGTGTTACCTTAAAAGTGTTACCTTAAAAATCCATCTGGCTTAAGTTTATTCACAACTATTCCATGTAAGTGCATATATCTCTAGTGAGCTCCTTCTAGAAAGGCAACAATGGCAATTACTTGATTTATATTGGCTTATATACTGTAATGATAGCTCTGAAACAAAGTCTGACAATTCCAGTTCTCAGAATAATTGCTTATCTGTAAAAAATAAGCTTCCAAAATAGTCAATAATTTTAACATCAGTGTAAAATGTCCCTTTTATCTCCTTTTTAGAATTTTTACAGGTTTAAAAAAAGTTTATTCTTAAAAACCCTACCAGAAATGCAACCTCTCAGCTCACGTATCCAAGAGACTCTATCTGCTAGGAACCCCTGAGGCTCAGATTTCTCTGTCCCTGCTGCAGGAGCAGTGACCTGCTTGAATTTTCTTTCCATGGTTTCACATAACTCCCATTCTGCAGCATCTGCTTTACCACCATACTTCCTTCTCTTCTCACAGTTTCCTACTTGGCATTTTCCTGTTCTGTTACAGCACATTCACCTGCACTCTGACTCCACGTCCTCATCTTCACACTTGTCTGCCTCTCCTCTGCATCCCTCTTGATCCCTACATTAGTCTCACTCAATTTGCTGTCCCGTTTCCAGGAGCATTTCCCCTCCCTGCTGCTCCCACTGTCTCTGGCATGTCCATATTCTCCCGTCCCCTGCTTGGCCCTCACAGACTAGCTAACAGACCATTACCTTCCCTGATGGCATCCTGTCTTCTGCAAATAACAGGGAGTGGCATCCATCTTCACTGTATATCCTTACTTTCACGCAGAAACTTTAAATGGATCTGGCAACCAATCTTCTGAGATCAGGTTTGGGTTGGTCCCTGTGTTGGTAATGGGAGATGGAAGGCATTGTACTTACAGATCAAATTGCACAGTTTTGTAAATGAAAAAATTATTAATAATTGTCATAGCCTAAAATTTATTAATAATATATTGATAAAAACCCTCTAGCTAACCTGTTTTTGTGATTTGAGCAACATGAAGGCTGGTGAGGCTGCTGACAGAGATTCTGCACAGCAGTTGCAGAGGTGTGAGAGCAGACTCAAGAATGGGACTTTTCCTCTGATATTGATCAGACTGTGCTCCAGTGAAACCCTTACGAAATGTTAGCATCATTTACTGAGCTCCAATCCTAAATAAATGTTTGCCTCACTGGTTTTCACCTTTCCGTGGAAAGTTGTCCTGTGCTTTGGAACAATTTCTGCCATTTCTGTGACAGCTGTCTTCAAAAACCTACAAATGGTGGCAACTTCGTTATGATGTCTCTCACTGCACACAGTAGAAAAGTAATCATGACCTAAAACTAATCACTGGACCTAATAAAATACTTTGCCTTCAATGACTTCAGGAGCTTCATTTTATTTCTAAAGGTAATCTACCTTTAATGTGTGGGGAAGGAGGACAATAGACCATGTTGTCTCAGTGCAGGCTGGGAATCTCAGGCACAGTGTGGTTTTGCAGTTTTGAATAGCAATCCATCACTGAACAGACAAATAGAGGCTATGGTTTCTTTGCAACAGCTCTTCTTCAACACTAGGATGACATCTGTGCCCTCTGTAAAGGACGTCAGCCTCAGAGAGGGATAGGTTTCAAACACAACTGGGCTTGAGTGGGCTGTTTGCAAGGTGGTTTGAGTGTTATTTTTTCTTCAAGCAACTGGTTCTCCAACAGTGATATAACATTTCTGTCACCCAGAGTTTTCAGCAAGCACATACCAAAATGCAACAGCTAAGTAGTGGATAACAGCAGATGGAGGATCACAGACACAGACACAGAGCTATATGTCACAGGAAAAACTAGAAATTATATGCAAAACTCCACCTGAAAGCAGAACTGATGCAATGTGCGTGTCAGAGCATTACATAATAATATCTTCTACTGTTGCTCTCTTTGATGAAAGTTTTGACAACAGGGGAAAATATTTGCAAAGATTTGTCTACGGCAAACTGCATTAAATATATATATTATAAAATGAATTTACAAGTGAGTTCTTAAGATACAGCAAGAACAATTTCAAGTTTTCTGTACAGTTAAATACTTTGACTCAATATAGTCCTTTGAAGTAGTTGAGTTGTGTTAAGACTTCATTGTAAAATATACTGTACATTTAATAATCAATACTGTGTTCTCACAAAGAAAGATCAAAAGTAAAATGTTAATCTAGATTTTCTTGACTATTTCATTCTTTTACTATACAGTGTTTTTCTTCTTCATGGTGACCTTGTTAGAAATCTGACAGTGTCAGAACATCTGACACTCCAGGTCATTAGGGACCATGTTTTGCCATAATATTATGTAAGATATTTTTCTCTCAGAGAGGACTACAGAGCTTTCTTTTCACTTGCATTTGCAAATAGAACTGTGGGATTATGCATCCAGGTATATCTTTCATTATTTATTATTGTGACATATGTTCTTTGTGTAAATTTCAAAAGGTTTTAATCCATCAGGGAATAGATTTAGCAAAATTTTAATATTACCAATTAACAAGTAGTCTCACTTGTTAAGAGCAATGTCCCTGGAAATAGTGTATCATAATCAAATAAAATGAGCCAAGAATTCTTCCTAGTAAATAATTTTCTTCTATATTTTTGGTATTTATACTGATAGAGAGGAACATGGCAATTTTTCAGTTGTTTCCTATTGATATGTCCAATTCAGTAGCTCTCAGTCACTCATCCTGTGGCCCTGCAGAAGTTATTTGGCAGTTCCATAGATTTTTAAGCCATCAGGGACCATTAGATCATGTTATCTGATGTTTCTGCATAAAACAGGTCAGAGAATTTCATCTGGTTATCTCCTACACTGAGTGAAGCAGTGGGTATTTAACCAAAGCTTGGTTTTATGTCACAAAGTTTACTTTTTTTTTTTTTTTAAAATGGGGAATATTTCATACCGAAGCTGTGAAGATTCATTAATGTTTCCAAAGACTCTGAGATACTGGGATTTAATGTGCTATAAAAGTGAACAGTGGAAATATTTCCAGTGATGACCTAAACAGGATTTTTTAATCAATGTGATGAATTGGATACTGGGACAAATTAATCAGTGGTATCTCCAACAGGAAGGAGTTTTGCCAATTCAGTCCAAGATTTTCTTATTATAATATTGCTGATAATTTGAAGAAAGAAAGATATACAGTTACAAAATGACATTTTAAAAAATGTTAAAATAAAATGTCAAACAGAAGGTAACTTTAAATATTCGATGTCAATAAATTTAATTAATAAAATTTTCTTTAGATTTCAAGTTAAAAATTCACAGAGATTCTTATTCCTTTTAATCTTCATTAGCCCATGTGTGCATTATTAGTTATTTGTTAGGTATTTCCATAAACATTTGATGATATTAGCAGTGAGAATGTAAAACCAAAATTCTTTAACACTACTGGGACAATAAAGCGATGCCTGCCTTGCTACATGTGCATGCCAAAGAGTCTCCCTTTGATGGCATTCAGTTATGGAAGAGCTACTGCCAAGCCTGTCTGAGGCTGCAAAGTGCCTCCCGGTTCCATACCTGTTCCAGCATCACTGCCACTGCATGAAGCAAAAGTAATTTGTACACTAAGGAGCAGGTAGTCCAAGCCATGTTTTCTGACTTCAGTGAATGTGACTTTAGTATGAATTAACCAGGCTTTCTATCGATTGTTTTCAGGAAATATACCCGAGAAAGCACAAAGCTTTAGAAAAATATTTGTGTTCACTGATTTGTATTTGTCTTTGCTTTTTTAACAACATTGTGTTTCAGTTTTCCACATTGAACAGTATTGCCCTTGCTACTGAGTCTTCTCTGGATCTTCCTTGAAGAAGTTAATCTTCAAACAGCTTTTGTGAACTTTCTTGATAGTCAGAATTTCAATTTACAACAAATCTCCTTCAGAAGAGGGGGTAGTCAAGGCCATTCTAATTTATTATGTATACTGTCTATTTATATTTACCTAAAGTCTATGTATATTTAGTCTACTTAAAACACACACACAGATGTATTTGCTGAACAAACACTATGTTCTATCCCAAAGTTACATTTACAGTGATCAGAGTAAAACTTTTAAGATTGGTAGTACCCATGTGAAGTGAACTATTATGTAGGAGACACTAAAACTGGTGATAATGATTTAAAACTCTGCTCCATCCAAACCTTATTTTTTAAACAAATTAAATTAACAAAAATACTTTTACTTAGAAATAATAAAATTTCAGGCTTGTTGCTTTACTTCTGAACAGCTAATATGGCGACATGTCGTCGTTTAAGAGCAACTGGCAACTAAGCACCATGCAGCCACTCACTCAACTCCACACACACCTCTCACCCCAGTAGAATGGGGGGGAGAATCAAAAAAACCACTTGTAGGTTGAGATAAGAACAGTTTAATAATCGAAACAAAGTGAAATATAATAATAATAGGAGTCAATAACAACAACAATAATAATCAAAACAACCAACAATAATAACATAAAACCCAAGAAAAAACAATAGTGAACAATACAATTATTCACCATCTGCTTGCCAGTTCCAGGCCCCCATCTCTAAAAGCTGATCAGCCCCCATCCACTTTATGTACTGGGCATGTTGTTCTGTGATGTGGAATATCCTGTCTCAGCTATGGACCCTCCCAGGTTTTTTGTGTTCTTCCTCAGTGGCAGAGCATGAGACACAAAAAATTCCTTGACCTAGGATAGGCACTACTTAGGAACAACCAAAAGATCAATGTTCTATCAACATTATTCTCATACTGAATCCAAAACACAGCACTGAAAAGAAATTAACTATCCCCGATGAAACCAGTACACAATACAAATAAATACTTATAAAATTTAAAGAATTAAAAGGAAGTTAATTTTATTTGTTGAAGATTTACAGATTTTGTAGTTTAAACTTTTGGGAACAAGTAAAATAGCTGGCACTTCTTCATGATCCTGCAGGATCTGCTTCTCCAACCAGTTTGACTCTGATATCCTCTGGAAGCAGCAATAGGTAACTTACTGTCCTCAGATGACTGCTTCATCTGTTCCTTGGTATTTGAAAAGCTACATCCTTTCTTCACTGCTCACCAAAAGGTGGGGAAGAGGAGGAGGTGACCAGCAGGGTTTTGGGGGCCCAGAGAGACAACCCTATGGGAAGGGAGTCCCAGGAAGGAGACTGTCAGAACTGGGGAAGGATCTCAACGTGTGAGGCAGGGAGCACCAAGGTAATATTGCTGGACATGTCTTCTTTCACAAAAAAACCCTTGTAGCTGAGGGAAGAGATTCTACTTAAAATAGAAGAATAATGACATTTTTTTAATTAATGTGGAAATGTGGATAGCACAATCACTACCATGCCTTCAAAGACGCGACTGGATTTAACGTAAGTCACAGGTAATCCAACAGATGCTGCTGTTTTTACTTCTGGATTTATGACTGCTCCCATACACATAAAAAACAATTGATCCTTTTTTTAAAAGCCACATGAAAAGACTTCCATGATAAACAGTGTAGCTACTCACCAGAACTAGCAGACTAGAAAGCAAGGAAATTAATAGTTTAGGGCCCTTGCAAATCTTGACATTTCCTGACATGCAAAACTCCTACATTCTTCTTATCAAAACCAAGAAAATACATATTTCATCACAATGGCATTAACTTTGACCTGTACATTGTGGCTTTTATGTATTATTTGTATTATATTGACTTAGAGTAGAATTCATCTTCACTACATTTAGTCATTTAAAGTTATGAGTTTCATCTAAGCTATTTGTCCAGGTTCCCCTTATAGTAAATGGAGAAAGGTAAGTTCCTCCAAATGACAATTCATCCCATTTTAGGATAGGTGTCTGAGATAGACTGGATGAATTGTTCCCTATTGCAGTCTCTCTACATTACTGTAGAGGAGCACAAGTGACTAGCTTAGGCTAAGCACCCAACTTTCAGATGGCTAAAAATTAGATGAGATGAATATTTTCTTTTAGGGGATGTATTTAATTAAGAAATATCTCAAAGTCAATTTGCTGTGTGTTATTTTGCTAAAAATTAATAAGTGGTGTTTCTTTTGAATCATATAATATACCTGGCCCTTAATGAATAACCATAATATCAAATAATAGTAAAATTACATATGACTAGATCAATACATGACATTAATATGCACATCAATAATTCTCATACTCTCTTTCAAAGAAGGGCATTCATATAAACTGCTAGTAGGAAACAAAGCTTAGGGTTTTTTTGAAACAACAATCATTAATTCATTTTGAAATATTAACAGAGCTGTAAGAACTAAGTACTTCTGAAAAATCAGGCTGATAATATTGTTTTAGGGTGAGAATAGGGGAGGAGTTGTAGTGTGTTTGTTTCTACTGGATAGGAATTGTATGTTCAGATTTTATTATGAGATTTTTAAACCCTTGACTATTAATTTCTTTGAGTTTAATGTCTGGGTTTGGAAATGATGCAATAGATGCCAACACTATTGTCTCTTAGCAACCTCGATTAGTATTTGAAACAAAGGAGAGTTTGCAAGCTTTGACTTTTTCCCATGTATTCACAGGGGTTTTTTGTGTGTGTGTGAACACATTAGTGAACGAATCAGTTACTAACAGTTTTTAAAATGGGACAGTCAGGCCATCAGCTTAATAAATTATAGGAATAATTTATTTATTTATAGGAGTTTTGTAGGGCAAGGAAGAATGCCTCTTGTGGAGCCCTACCTCCTTCACTGTGCACCTGACAAGATATGCACATCCCCTAGGTGGCTGAGTTAGCCATGCATGCCTGCACATCACAGCATGCCTTCCTTCCAAATGCTGGTAGAAAGGGCTAAAAAGTCACCGCAAATTACGTGTCACACCTGGCAGTAGTGTAGGCTGCAAGTTGCTACCAGACCTCCTATTCCTTTCATGTCAACAAATTGCCCTCTGACCTGGAAGGATATGTCTAGAGTGAGAAATTATTTGCCCTAGATCCAAACTGGTTCTATGTCCTGTTCAGTTAAAACCAGGCTTGAACGGATTTAAGTACCTTCAGCTCAGTGTATGCACTGCTTTCATTAGCCAGCTGCTCCACAAATAGCGATATTTTCAATGCCTAGGCCTTTGGATGTGGCTTGTGAAAGTACAAGGTGTTAAGATCTGATTCTTGAGAGATGCCTCTGCCTGAATTAATGTGCAAGCAAGACCATAAGTTGAAGTCAATAGTATAGATTTTATTTTACAGTAAATGTGAGATAGAGAGAGAGAGAAAGAAACACAAAAGGGGGCAGGGGGGAGAGAGAGAAAGAGAGAGTTCGCTCAAGCAGAAGATAGCCACCACCTATGGATCCAGCAGCATCCCATTGGTCCTTCTTCACCCTGGGCTTCTCAGTGCTGGGGGTCCTTTTCACTATTTGTACGTTTTTGTAAACAAAGGAATTAATGGTCACTGTCTACACAGTGCTCTTATTCTATTAGTTTAATGATTCCTTTGCTTCTGATGTTGATTAGACCAATGCTTAACCTTTTTCTTCTTTTGAATCAGTGGATCTCTTGGGTCAGTGGCCCTGAGTCAGTGGTCATGATGTCCCCCTGTCAGAATTATATTTTACCCAGTCAGAGCTGAATTGGGTTCAGCACAGTTGCCGAGTTGGGTTTCCTTGTGGCCCATAAATTCTGCATTCTTTGTGTCCATTGTCAGTGATACATTCTTCTCCCCCAGCTGTCTTAACCTCCCCCTTGGCCTGAGGTAACACTCAGTCAATAGTACCACCTTTATCTTATCTCAAGTTCCTGTTACAGTGTTTTAACTTACAGTTCAAGTTCCAGGTATCCACAGAAACATATTTGGGAGGAGCTTTGGTGGTTCCAAATGACATCTGTCCCATAACTTGGGATGATCTTTGTGTGACCAATGATACGCATACAAGCAGTTGCTTCTTTACACAACTTGCCACAGTGGCAATTTTTGTCTGGATGCATTACTCAGGATGTGCTAGCCAGATCTCACCTCTCCCAGGCCTGGATGTAGTGCCATCTTGTTGCTCCATTCTGTGCTTATACTATGGCAAAGTCCCTTGTGGTCTTAACAGTGTTTGAGACAGACAATTGTGCTCCTTACACAAGGTTCCTACTGATTGTTAGGAAGATTTCACCAATCAAAAATGAATTTTGGTTTCTTATTTTCCCTCACTAATTATAGCTATATTCTCTGACCATATTTTGTGTCATATCTCTTCCATCTCTAAAGTTTGGCACTTGTATATTCAAAAATAAATCACATTCTTGCTTCACAAGATCTTGGTATGAATAAATTTGCATTCAGAATGAGTTGGTGAAGATAGAAGAGTGAGTCTGGCATTGTAATGACAGAACTGTATTACTTATATTCATTTTGTGACACTTTGTGTTGCTATAATCACATCAAGCCCTGATATCACTCAGTTTAAAACAACCATGGAAAACTATGCAGATTCCCCCTAATGCCTTGCCATGCCTTGCCATGCCTAACCCTGTTTCACTCTCCTGCCTCCTGCTGTACTAATACTTTTTGAGGAAACCATAGACGAAACATGCATTCATGTCACTGTGGGTGATCTCAGACATTGGTCTCCTTTCACACAAGGCCTGCATTTCTGCTGCGACATACCTCGCAGAGTGAACAAGCAAAAGCTGCATCCAAGGTTCATATCAGAAAACTCATGGTATTGCTTCTTTCATGTTGTTGACTCTTGCAAGTTACATCTTCCAGTTTAAAAGGCAGAAGTAGTAGTTTCTATCTAATCACAACAAACCGATTTTTTTCCTATAAGCACAAGAGAAAATACCTTCAAGAGCAAAAATGTAAAGCTGACCATTACTTGCTCTGAAGGCCCAGTAAAGAAGCCTGCTGTTCCAATAAATGAGGATCCAAAAATCCTTGGATTGCTTGCGTATTCAAATTTTGACACTCACAGCTTAATTCCTGCATGGAACTTGTAGGAAATAAGAACTCTTAAAAATCCCTAAGAATAAATGATTTAATCCTCAAACTGGAACTTAGTTATCACTAACCTACCGAAAAGAGCAAAATAATGATAAATTACCAAAGGAATATGCACTTCTATGTTAATATTTATATTTTTTCTTTGAATTGAATACAGAAAATATAAAGCTTTAACATCCTAGCAGAAATGCATGATAGTTGTAGATAGAGAGATACATATTCACAAACTGGATGTCAGAAAGACCAGGCACAGGACTAAAAAGAATTCCCAAGGAGAACTGAAAGATTTGCATACAGTACTACAACTATGACAACAGGTCTGTTATAAAATATAATTTGTTCTGAGTCAGACCTATTTAAATGTGTTTCTGGTGTGATGCAAATGCCTCTCCAGGTTTAGCCTTGTCAAGTATGACTTTTGTCCCTGGGCTGGTTGGAGACATCCATAAGGAGCATGAGTGAGGGTCTTCTTCATGGTTGTGTGACTGACTTGCTGCTGATGGGTCTGGAAGGCTAGGCATGACACTGGCAGTCTAAGTCACACCATAACAGTCTAACTCCCCCCAGACTGTGCAGACTCCAGCTGAGCTGAGGCCTGCCAAAGCCTAGTACACTGAAAGACAGGCCACCTGGAAGAGCCACATTGCTCACATATGGATTCAGTCCCTACAGCCATGCTTCAGAAGGAGAGGCTCCAGACACCCGCCTTGTGAGAGAGAAGGAGGTGACAAGCATCAAGCCTCCTGTGAGTCCAGCTGCTATTTGTACACTGGCTATTATGACAGAGGACTGGGAACAGGGCAGAGTTTGCCAGTGCTGGCTCTGCCCAGTCCAACAGTTCATGTCTGACACCAGTGCATGTCCAGTCCAAGCCTTTGACAGCTGTGGCTGTTTGGCAGTGTTTCCAAGAGCTCCATGTCTGGAAATCTGGGATGGTACCACACAAAGCAAGAAGATAGTAGAGCTTGCAGTTCCCATATTAGACAAAACTACCAGATAAATGAGAAGACAGACACAGCACCTCGTGACAGGGCATGGAGTTTTGCATATGGTCATTGACCTGGAAACCTCTGCATATAAACTGTGATATCAAGTCCTCAGGGCTGATGACAAGCAGGGAGAGGAAGGACAAGGGGACCTTAAAGGGAAGGAGTTTTATCCAGTAGGCCCTTAGACATTACACTTAGTTCTTTTAAAACCTTCTAGCTCACCGAAATCAGTGGCAACTGGGTAAGAACTTTCCTATTTGAGTCCAAAGAGTTAAGTGCTGTGAAGTTTTAAATTGTCTATGGTTACTTCAGTGGTTTCCTTTATTGTTTCTTTCTTTTGGTAAATATGAACAACTTCTAAATAAACTGAAGGAAATAATTCAGCATTTGAAGGCAGATGCCTGTGATGACCTAATAGACTTTTTTAAAAATTTTTTCTTTCATCACTAAATGCTTCTGTGGTTCTGTCAGTGTTTCAAATAAGACTTCCAAGTGCCAGTGAAATAGCTTCATGTTAGGGGGTTATTTTTATAATTCAGTGCATCCAAACTTCATGAAAAATATGCAAATCACCTTCATTATAACCATATCTTGTCGCAACATGCAGCATGCGTAGTGCCAAAAATGAATGCATTCATGGCATCTTTTGGGTCCTAAGATCCAATTATGTCTTTTGTTGTTCCTTTTTGGCTTTCTGTGTCAGCTGCATGCTCTGTAAAGTTACTGATTACTGACCTGTTGGCAACTTTACAAATCAGCTTTGAAATGCAAGCTGTCAGTAGCTCTTGAGTACCCCAGTCCCAGGTTACCAAGGCCATGCAATGCTGCATTGAATTTTTAATCAGTTTTTCCTCTGCTTCTGCCTAGATTTTTCCAGGTTAAGGTCAATTTTGAAACCAGCTGAATTCTTTAATAATCACTGTCTTTGCAGTCCTCACTGGGTTCAAAAGGAAGAACAATTTTTTTCATAGCATTAATATTAATTTTTTTACTGTGGGGGCTTATTACAGGGGTATACTTTCTGTTTAAGTATTCTTTGTTAGATCACAAAGTGTGCTACAGTGTAGCCAAAGTATTGCCTCACGAAGATAGGAGTGAACTGCCACTAACCTGAAATTTCACTGGCCCCACTTTTAAAATGAAGCAAGGCTGCTATTGTAACCCATTTTATGTCTTTTCCCTGCAGCCATGCAACTCAGAGGAGAAAGCTTGCTACCTCAGACACATGTCCTTTGGCTCACCTTTCTAAATGTGACAACTGCAGTTTATTTATTAATTCTACCATTAAGCTTTGATCTCTGTTTTAAAAAGTTACAGCTTTTTGTCTAAGTGGGCAAGACTAGAATAAGTCTTAATTAGAGTACTGGAAATTTGGACCTAAATGTGAAACAAAACAGTCATCTTTATTTCCTCTTCAGTTTACCCACAGTAGCATTTATCATCTAGGAATTTGATATACTGAGTTGATGCTTATTGATTTCATGACTGGTGAATAATCCAGAAATTCTTTCTTTTCGAGTATGTGTGATGCTTTATTTTACTAGATTACCTTGAAGTTCTGTTTATTTACAGGTTCCTATGCCATGATGACATACCTAATTAGGTAGTTATTACCCTTTTTTCACCATAGCTTTTTGCATACTTTTACAGAATCTCATAATAATGTGATTTTTTTCTCCCTAGGTTGAAAAGACAGTTACAATTGCCCTTTACTATCAAGGCAAGCAAGGTAGTAAGTGTTGTGGTAGCATTTCTTGTGCAATAATTAATAACATATGATAAAAAGATCATCGAATCATAGAATCAGCTGGGTTGGAAGGGACCTTCAAGATCATCAAGTCCAACCCTTGATCCACTACTTCTGTGATTGCTAATATGATGGTGATATTTGGTCAGCTCTTCAATGCCAAGATCTTAGGGAGGTGGTGGTCCTTCATCCTTGAGATGTGTCCTGCCCAACGCAGTTGTGTTCTCAGCAACATGAGATATGCTAAACAGTTCTCTAGCATATCTGTTCTCTTTGAGGCTACATTTGGAATTACTGGGATTTCCAGGCACTAGTAGCAGTGCTACTAAATGTAAGTTAATTCTCAAGGTTGTTTTAAAAAGCTGTTTGCCCACTACGAATCTTGAGGCAGTGACAATAATTACTCCAGGACATTTAAAATCTAGTCCATTGAAGTTTGCATTGCTTATGTCTGTGAGCAATGGTTTATACTGAATAAGTATGGGTGCCTTATAACAAGACTCAAAGAAGGTGGTTCTCTACAGGTATCCAAAACAATCACAAAAGCAGAGGTAGCTGGGGCAAGAAGTTACTGATTATACACATGGGATATTGAAAAATAACTGATAATTCGTGTGAAAATGTAGGACCTGAAAAATCAACCACAAACTTAAACAAACAGTTCCGTGGTTTCCAGGTGGCTTTCTGTAAGGTAAAGTCTGGTCTCATTTTAAGCTCTAGTCAAAATTCTTCTGTGTCTAAGATTTAATAAGCAGACTTTTCCCACACTATTTCTCATCCTAGTTGACATTTTGCTGCTTTCTTTTTATGGATGATGGTGAAGAACAAATAATTTGGTCAGTCTCATCAAAATGATGGAAAGCTTATTTTATTAGTCATGTGAGAGTTTAATAATAATTGAGAATTTTCTTCTTCTGTCCTTTTCAGTGGAGATTGGTCAATAGCATGTTTTGAAGTGGTAAGATGACCAGTGCACAGAATGACATACATGCTGGACTGTTGCAGAAAGCTTATTCCTTTATGAAGCCAGCAATAAAGATTGTTTTCCTGGTGACATTCACTTGCAAAATTTTTAAGGAGTGTACTAATTACATCTAAAAATGGTGTATTGTTTACAATTTAAAAAAAAAAGTAGCAAATTAGTCACTTCTGAAAAAGAAAAACCACCTTGAAAAATTGAAGAAAAATTGCTTTCTAGGCTATTGCTATTGCTGGGTCTGGAGCTGCTCCAGTTTTAACAAGGCGTCTTATAACCAGCTCCGCAGAGATGATTGAATACCTCCTGAGAAGGCCCCAAAGTGTTCAGATTTTTATGGATACAGGAGTCTATGCTGCTAAGCCTCTCTTAATTTGAAACCTTGGAGCTGATGGATCCTTTATAGACTTCCTCTGAGCAGACCGCTATGACTGTGTAGTTACTGGTCTCAGGGACAGCTTGGGACTTACTTTACCGTACAGAGAGAAGCTTTCAATGAGAACTCAATATTCTGCTTCTATTTGTAATTATTTTACTGTACCTACTTTAATAAGTACAGTCCAGCACACTTTATTGACACAATTGAGAACAAGAGTCACATTTCTTACAGGTGGCTAGAAAAACAGGACAGGATTAGAGAAAGCAATTATTCAAGGATCTTTGAAAGGGAAGAGGAGATGATAAGACTGGGAAGAGCACTGATAAAGAACAAAGAGTGGATAAGCCAAAACTGAACAAGAAGAGCAATAAATAGGCAATTTGAGGCTACTCCGCTTTGACAAATAACTCTTGAACCAAAGATAGTTGCCGATCACTAATAACAGCAGTTATTTGGTTTAGGTAGCACACATAATGTGATAATTGATGGGCAAGCATTTCTTGAGGGACATCATCCTGTCATGCAAGATTTTTTATAGTTTATGTTTTTGACTATCACTTTGGGTTGATCATAGGAGAAAATATAATGGTTTCCATTGACAAGATTGATAAGTGGTCTGTAAAGCTGAATGATACCCCAGGAACTTAAATTTCAGTACAATCCACATCACTACCCACACAGTGCATAACTGCATATAGAAAGCTTAAGAGAGAGTAATTATCCTTTCCAAATATGAATTCAGGATCTCTACCTTGGTAATACAGAAACAAAAAAAACACTGCATGAAGAAAACTTTGAACTCTTTGCAGACTGTTACCCTGACAAACTTTAGCTGAAAACAACCAGAGTTTTGAGAAAGTCATACAAGCTAAAGTGCGATAATAAGGTACTGTGACGGCCATGAAGACGACAAGAGAACTGTTTACATCTCTCAGGCTGAGAGAGTTAGGGTAACTGGTCCTGGAGAAGAGAAAGCTCAAGGGAGACCTTACTGTGGCTTTCCAGTACTTAAAGGGGCTTTATAAGAGATGGAAAGGAACTTTTTACTCCAGCAGATATTGATATGAAAAAGGGGAGTGGTTTTAAGCTAAAAGAGGAGAGATTTAGATTAGATGTTAGGAGGAAGTTCTTTACTATGAGTGTGGTGAAGCACTGAAGAAACACAGAAGCTGTGCCCTGAGAAGCCCAGAGAAGCTGTGGATGCCTCATTCCTGGATGTGTTCAAGGCCAGGATGGATGGGGCTTTGAGCAACCCGGTCTACTGAAAGGTTCCCTACCCATGACAGGGGGTAGAATGAGATGATCTTTAAGATCCCTTCTAACCCAAACCTTTCTCTGATTTTATGATTCTATAAATAGTATTTCTCATGGGCAATGACATCCCTCAGTACACACCAACACAAGGCCAGACCTCACTACCATTTGGTACATCTTTAGAAGCAAAATTGTCATCTTATACCCCAATGAACTTGAGATACAGCATTTCTAGCCAGTGCCATGAAAAGGACCACCACAAGGAAGGGTTGAGCCAGTTTCTTTACAGCCCTACTGAGAAAGGGAGTACTGCTGCGTCCTCTTGCTGTCAATGCAGTGTAGGCTGTGAATGAGTTTAGAGAAGCAAACATGCAACAGGAAGTTTTAGGGGTACACTAATTAGTTTAGGCTAAGACCCATTTGAGAACACTTATTCCTAACAGAGTCATCATGGCTGGGCTTCGTGAACGAAGATTTGGGAAGGGCTCTACCCACATTTTTCAGAGGCATGTTGGTGGGTAAAAAGGTCAATATGAGATAGACAAGTCCGGTTGCAAAAGGCACAGCAGAAGGACTCCTTAGGTGGAATATTCTGCAAGGCACGATTCTGTGTTCTCTTTTCTCCTCAAGAGTGATCCTGCGTGCTTTCTCAAAAGCATCAGCAGCATTAAAGATAGTCTCCAGACCTCCCGATTGGAGGCCAGAGTAGACCAGTTATGTTGATCAATATGGCCAAGGCTGAGATGTTGTTTCAGGGAGTCCTTGTATCTTTTTTTCGGGGGTCCTCTCTTGCGGCAGTCGGTGGGAAGTTCACCATAAAGCAGGATCTTAGGGAGGCAGTGGTCCTTCATCCTGGAGACATGCCCTGCCCAACGCAGCTGTGTTCTCAGCAACATGGCCTCAATGCTTGTGACTGCTGCCTTTTCTAAAACACGTATTAGTCACATAATCTGACCAGTGAATGTTTAGGATTGTACGGAGACAGTATTGATGGAAATGTTCTAAGAGTCACAGGTGGTGGTGGTAGATGACCCATGATTCAGATCCATATAAAAGAGTAGACAGCACAATGGCTCTGTAAACACTGATCTTTGTACTTTTCTTCAAGTGTTTATTTTGCCAAACTCTTTTATGAAGTTTTCCAAAAGCACTATATGCCTTTGCTAACCTGTTGTCTATCTCTCCATCAGTCTTACCATCCGAGGAGATGAGGTTGCCTAGGTAATTAAACTACTGGACTGATTTGAGCTCTAATTGGCCAATGGTGATATGGGGATGATGGAAGACTTCCTGAGGTGCAGGTTGATAGAAGACTTCTGTCTTCTTTAAGCTGACTTCCAGCCCAAAAAGCTCAGCAGTGTCTGCAAAGCAGGATGTTAAACGCTGCAGGGCTGCTTCTGTGTGGGCAACAAGGGCGGCGTCATCAGCATAAAGCAGCTCCTGGACAAGATGGTTTAAGGTCTTGGTGTGGGCCTTCAGTCGTCTTAGGTTGAAAAGGCTTCTGTCAGTACGGTATCGAATGTAGGTACCGTGCTGATCATCGAGGTCTGCCGTAGTGACCAGTGATAAAAAGGAGAGTTTGAAGCTCATCACTGCATATCATACCTTACACTCTGGGGTTTGGGTATAACCAAAAAGACTCAGATTATTCTTTGTTTCCTGGCCTGCTTTTTTTTTTTTTCCCCAAGTCGTATATGAAGCAATGAAAAGAGATCACAGGAAAACCCATCTCTGTTCATTATGCTTCCTGCTGTTTGGTGTGCAGCTACTCACATGAGGTATGTATTTGCATGCAGCTTTTTCCTTGCTTTGCCTATGACTAACCAGAGAGAGAGGAACTCCAAAGAGACTCGTTAAACCTATGAAAGCTGCCACAGTTTGTCACATGTGGCTCCACACACGTAAGCAGAGCATTGCTTTATAGTAAGCAGCAAGTCTCTCCTTCTGCAACAATAGTGTTTCATGTCACTGTTTTAGTCTCAAGAGAAGCTGCTATTAAATGGTAGATGTTAGTTTAATATTAATAATTGTCTTAATTTCATGCATCTACATGTTTTCATCTAGATAAAGGGAGCTATTCATTTTTCCTCATAAAAACAACATTCCTCTGAAGGGAATTTAACAGATGTAAGGAGGTTGATGGCAGGTGCAGCATAATGAAAGCAAGACACTTTGAACTGTCAGTGGCTCTCTAACTGCTCTTTGTATTACCCTGGCAGAGGTGTGTCTGCTCCAGTTCAAAACAGCTGCTCTCTCACAAGTGTACTCCTGGCTCCCATTCACCACCCTGCAAGGAAAAGCAGGGCTGCAGAAGGAGAAAAAATGTAGGAAAAAATATCTGGATCAGGTGAAAAACATCTGCCTGCACATCAGTATAGTTTAGAGCAGTCAAGAGAGCCTGTAATGTTTTATAGAGCTTGCATATTGTCATTTTTAAGGGGAAAGACTCAGAAAATGAAGATTCATTAATGCTGTAGCACTGGGTGTCAGGCGAATACCTCTTTCATCATCCAGCACACCACCGTGGGGAGCGCTGCTCTTCTGCAGAGTGTTCTCCGTTTTTCTCCAGTTAGTATTAAATTGGTGCTAGGGCTTCTGCCACTTCTCCAGGAAAAGATATTAATAGGTCTTAGCAGTAAGGGATGTTTCTTGCCAGCTAAACTGTAGAAAGCCTTTCTCTCATTTTATCTTATTTTAATTATGTTGCTGGTTTGTAAGGCATTAAGAGTCTCTCTTTTGTGCTTGTTTTTCATATTCTTCACCTTCTTGTCATGTGAATGACACAGCATTGCCTATTTTCAACTCTGTCCGCTTATTAGTCTTTTGAACATTTAATAATCAATTTTATGCCTTTTTTTTTCTTCATAATTCTCTCATCTCAGTTCCTATCTTTCTGGTTGAAACTTTCAGAACAGTCTGCAATATTAATAAAGACTGCATGACACTGTAGTAGAAAGGTTTCTTGACATAGGTTTGGGGTGACCTGTAAATCTCTTGTGGAAAAGTCATAAAGTAAACTATGCAGCTCATCTGAAATTACTATTATTAAGTCTTTATACAAAGGTTGCAAGATATATAATTTTGAGACTGATGCAGAGGTCTTTTCTAATACTATTGACTTTCTAGTACTATTTTTCTAATACTACTCCTTCAAGCTTATTTTCCTTTCATTCTTAATTTTAGTCAATCAGCAGAGCCTTTTTTCAAGGAGGAGTTGATATCTTTTGACACTGTATATAGAAACCCTTCTGTTCTACCATGTTCTTTTTTATCCATGTGATTATGCAGTGAACAGGACTACCTTTCCTGAGGCAGATGCTGGAGCTTCTCTACTGTGGTCAGGAGAAACAGGGACTCTTGAAGACAAAATTGTAACCACTGTATGCAGTTGTGTATGCAATAGTCTAACCTTGTCCCCTTCTAGGTGACAGGAGAATACCTGGGAGGATGCAATTGCCATTGTATTTTACTATTTGTTAAGATTTAAAGAGAAAACAAAATATTCTAAGTGACTACACAAGGTTGTTTCAATTCTGTTGTGAAATGCTGTATTTATTAGAACAGGAGAAAAGTTAGGGCCATGGAACTTATCGTTCTATTTGACTACCTGACGGGAGGTTGTGTCAAGGTGGGCATCGGTCTCTCCTCCCAAGTAACAAGTGACAGGATGAGAGGAAATGTTCTCGAGTTGCACCAGGAGAGATTTTGATTAGATCTTAGGAAAAAATATCTGCACTGAAAGGGTGGTCAGGCACTGAAACAGGCTGCCCAGGGAGGTGGTGGAAGTGTTCAAAATGTGTATGGATATCATGCTTGGGGATATGGTTTAATGGTGGACACAGCGGTGCTGGGTTAACAGTTGGACCCGATGATCTTAGAGGTATTTTCCAACCTTATAGATTCTATGATTCTGTGAGGACATACTGTATCTTTAAATAATTAATTGAGAAAATATTGCCAAAACAGATTATACCTAAATTATCAGTATATAATATGAGATCTGTTTCTCAACTATCTCTCTTCCCACTGAATATGTAGTGCATTCCTATAAGATCTTAACTGAGAAAGGGGCATATACCCTGGAGCACACTGTTTTTAATCAATAATGATTTTGAGTATCTTGCGAAAAAAAGTTTTACGCTACTGATTTAACTTCTGCATTGTACATATTTCAAAATACATATTTGACTGCCTTTCATATGAAGTAATAGACCATACTACATAGACTTATTGATATGTTTCATTCAAGACATGGTGGCCCCAACTCAATAAAGCACTTTAAGCATGTGCTTAAAATTAAATATATGCTTGAGTATATTACTGAAAATCTGCCCACAGAAAGGTTTTACTGAACAAATGTGGCTTTAGGCATATTTCTGAGTACTCTGCTGAATTGCAACCTGTGAGCCCTATTACATTGTGAATTGAATGGAGTCACTCAAAGTGTATAAAATTAAGCATGTTTATGACATGTTTATGGTTTTGCAGGATCAGTACTTTATATCTTGGAGCACATTTGGAGCTCTTTAATAATGAAGGGGTTCAGAACTGGTCCTTTTAAGTGGCAGTTTTAATAAAAAAACCATAATAAAAAGTATAAATTGCAGAGTAATGATGTTAGTTCAGTTCCCTAAGGCAAGCCTTACATCATCATGTTTGTATACAGTAAATAAACCTAAAGAGAAAAAAAATGCAGACCAATAAATGGATTATAGAAATGAGTTTGGTAATGAAACTTTACACAGCAAGATATTTGCCGGTGAAGGTAAGACATACGTGGCTGAAACACTGTTTAAAAAAAGGTTGTTCAGTCTGCCTAATATTTCACTGGACTTTGAAACATTCATTCACATAAATATGTTTTCTTATGGCTCCCTTGAAGGTGGGATTTATCATTTGCATGCTGAAGATTCATGTTGGTACTCTTTTTAAGAAAATTTTCCTGCAACATGAAGAGAAACTCAGGAAATCAAGTTACCAGCAAAACAATAAGGCAGCTCAGAGTGAGTTGAATATTCATATTTTGTCTTAAAGCAAAACTTACAGCTCTGAAGTTTTAAGTTTCTGTGTTAAAAAACTCAAGGTCCCAGGCATACAATGACTTCCACTCATATGAAGCATGAACTGATACAGTGCATCTTGTAGATCAATCATGTTTTTATCAACCTTCTCCTCTTCATCTACTTGCAGAGTGGATTTAAGCTATTCCTGTGTGATACAAAATTCAATGCATTTAGCAGACAAGAGGAAATTTAGATAAAACTTCTATTTTACAGACAATTTACATACTGAATGAAGCTGGTCCCATCACCAGCCACATGCTTTGAGTCAAATACCTGTAGTGCCCTGGCTTGTTTTCTAAGCAGTCAGGGTTCTTCTGTGAAGAACATCAAGTACCACAAAGTGACAAAGATGAAGGCTCAAGTAGCTGCTGCACTAGCCATCCAGGCTTCTAGGAAACATCCACACAGACAAGGAAGCTGTGCTGTAGGCTCCAGGCCTGAGGTCAAAGATGCGTCATTAGAAGCATCATTTCCTGATATTAAAGGCTCCAAATCATTAGTCTTTTAATACATAATATCAATAGCTGTAATGAAAAATGTACACGATGCAGAGAATCCCCTGAATCTTAATGTACTCTCTGACACTGGAAGCGTAATGCAATATATGTATCAGCTAACCTGGAGAAAAACAACAGGTCAAATGGTGAAAATGGGGAGGAAGGCAGTGGCTAAACCTCTGATTCTGGTGTATGAATGCAAATTGCCCCCATTCCTGGGGTCAGCACAAGCAGTGCCTCTGGAAATATAGTGAAATGGAGTGTGAGTGGGATTTCTGCCGAATGCATGGTTGTTCTGGCTCGTGCACAGTGAGATGTTTCACACTGTGCACAGCAGATGGGAGCTGGGAAGTTCGGCCCAGGCATTGAAGCTTGCATACATACATGGAAAAAAATCCAACCCCAAACACATTTTGTGTGTGTGTCATCAGACTCTGGCAGAGCTGCTGCTGGTAGCCCCTCACTGGGCTGTGTCTCGGTTCATGTGCACTTCAGCATCCTCGCATGCCCCTGGCACATCATGTGAGCACAGTCACTCTGCTGGCACATGGATGCTCCCACTCAAGTGGGAGCATCAAGTGATACTAAACTTTCAGGGCAACTGCTGAGCCCTTTTTTTGCTCTCCAGCAGACCACCTTTTCCCAGTGCATGGATATTGTGGGCATACTCAGTTTAAAAGTAATTTTCTAAGGCTACCCAGTCATTGAAAGCAAACAGAAAAATTTATCTGGGTTCAAAAAAACAAGTTGTCTTTTCAAATTGTAGCAGCAGATGTAGCTGTGAATAACAACAGACTGATAAAATCCTATACCTCTTGTTCTGCTTCAGTTTCTTCTCTACTTTTTTTAAGTTCTCAACAGGATGTGTGGATGATCTTCAAGCGAGATGGAGATCCTCCTCCTGTGTCAGATTTTCTGAGTCACAAATCCATCACATTCAGAGACAGTACTAACACCATTTTAATTTCTTCACCCTTTTGAGCTTTTATATTGCCCAGTTCAGAAGCTTGGAAAAGTTGGTTATGCACAGGATAAGGCAGCCTCAACTAAAGCTAGCAATGCCTAACCCTCTCTATTATTCATGATCAAGAACAGTGTTTCCTAAACATTTTTTAACATAATCTTAAAAGGTACACTTTGTCTTTTTTGAAAAAATTCCACTGATTCTGTTGTTGCAGTGATTTCCATTTAGGATAAAATAAAAGACCAAATTAAATTTCATTTATTACTTTTATTTCCTCCTCTCCTTTCCCTGTTTCTGTTTGTTTGCTCAAGTGTTTAATATGTCTAAATTTTTTAAAGTAAATCTATTTTTGCAGGTTTTTGCAGGCAATGTACAGCAATCTGTACAGCATTGGTGTGGGAGAGAAATAACTTGATTTTTGTTGTATATAACTGCCTGTATAAATGAGGACATTTCTTGATGCAATGATTTCATTAGGTTAGTCAGAATCTCTAAACTGTAAATCAACAGAAACCCCAAATATGTACCTGCGGACAAAAAACTACGTTAATTTTCATTGAGAGGTTGTTTTCTGGAAAGATGGCCATGAATGCACAGATCAAAAAGTGCTTTTTGAATCAACCTCTTCAAAAGTTGTTTCTACCCAGATGCCCATGAGAATCTGAAATACACTGACACATATGGGTTTACTTCAGCTCTTGCTTCTCTACAAGGCTAGTGTGAGAAGTGTTGTAGTTCCAGGCAAGGCTTTAAATATTCCTATTTTTTGCTGCAAGAAGCATTACTACTGATCCATCTACTGATCCATCACATGAGCTAAGATTTCTCAACTCATTTCTAGCCCAATTTAGCAGGCATACAACTTTGGGTAATTGGGGCAAGTTCTAGACTCTTTTCTGAACAAAACCATAACTCCCCTTCCCACAGCAGTTAACTCAGCCTTGTCCCTAGGCAGGAAGCTGTATCCCAGCATTCAAGTGCTGCTCTGAGGTTTTCGAAGCATAATTGAGCTTTAGGCCTCTGAGGGGAGGATGAGGAGGGCTTGGAGGAGAAGGTCAGAGATTCCTAAATTAAGGCTTTTTGTTTTCTTCTTGACAAGTGAAGAGTGAGAGGCACCACTAGAAGGCAATTCAGATCTCAAGAGGCTGAAAGCATCCCTGGAGCTACTTCTTCCACACTTCGTTCACTGCAGAAAGAGCCCAAGGTGATGAGGCTCCTGTTTGGGCACTTAAGATAAGAGCTTAAAATTAGGTAGCCTGATCTCTCTCCTTTACATCACCACAAATTCCCTATTTTGCCCTTTGGTACAGCTTGCACAGGGTGGCTCATTAACACAATATTGATGTTCTCTGATGAGTGAGGAGGCCAATAAGAGCAGTGCTCAGTGTGAAGTATTTCACCTGTTTGATACCTGTTTTTTCCTTAATTATCTCAATGGTGCAGTGTGTTTTCCTATCCCAGTGACATTCAGTTGCTTGTATTGTTAATTTTGGCTTTGTAGCTTGCATCTAGATTACCATTTGTGTGTCCCCAAAGTGGTATCAGTTGCCTGAAATCTTGATTCCTCAGTGTTGTGTGGCTTGCAGAAATGTCAGCTGGTCCAAGGGAGCGGTTTTAAAAGAAACAGAGCTGATCTGACATTCTTCAAAGGGAAGCCTAGGAGACTCATCTCTGCACCTGGATTTGTTATATACACCGAGCAATGGGAAGAGTGCTATGAATGCTGTCACTCGAGCAGTGAAGAGGGACAGGCAGCCATGTCAAAAATGACAGTGTTTCTTTTACTAGTCTTGCAAAAGATGTCTGCAGTGATGTGACTGCAGATGACATCAAACAACATAAGTGGCTGGTTTCTGCAGTAGATTGAAATTCATCCAGTTCCCTGTGTTCGCTGTGATGACTTTCAATGCTAATTCTCAGTGAGTGAGGCATGAAATATATTCACAGGCTATACACAGTTAGGATACTTTTAAGTTATTTGAGGTACCTGTGATATAAACATCTGTGCCTCTTGCTTTTGTGCATTTTATCCTGCGTTTCAATTATGCAGTCAAAGAAACACTGGAAAAGGGGAGAACAAGTTTGCTGATCTAGTTCTTTTTCTTTTTTGAAAGAAATGAGTGCCTCATTGTCTAAGTAGAGGAAAACATGAGATAGAAGCATACTTTCATCTTCACCAACAAGGAAGAAATCAGCTGAATTGATGCAAATGAGGTGTTTTTGAAAGTGATCCCCAAAGCTTGCTGTATTCGCTAAGCAAAACTGTGGGTTGCTTAAACTTTCATTTGGAAATCTAAATAATGTGAGATAGTGTAAAAGACGAAAAAGTTTTATCTTAAGTTTTACTGCATGACTGTAATGCTCTTCAAAAATGAATCTAAAGCCAACATTCAGCACTTATACTGTCCTGCAGCTGCAGCAGCCTGTGTGTTTCACTGTATTTTAAGAGGGTACTTCTCAGTCCTGATGACTCTCTGCTTTTCCTAGGGTTACCTGAAAGAGAGAGGCTGCAAAATGCAGGGAGGAAGGAGGGAAAAGCTTCCTGTCTGTGCAGGTCATGAGAATCTGGTGACAGGAACTACTCCTTGGGATCTGTAGAACAGGAGAACTGGAAGGACAGTCTGTAGTGCATCAGGTCTAATCCCAAGCAGGTGGGGTTATAGTTGTATAAATAAAAAGGTATCTCTTCTTCAGTATAAACTGATACTAAATCTTTTTTTAGATCACAAATAATTTTTTCCTTTTCCATACATGACAATCAGTATCTGCATTTTGTATTAGCTCCTTTGCTAGATACTCTGCTTTTACAGTCAGCTAGGAAGAGAGACATATTCTTGTCATGAATTTTGGATTTCAGTCTCGGTTCTAATGGCTTTTTCACATAAAAGACATATATAACTGCCATAGCAAGGGGATGGCACTCTTCCCTTTCTCAAGGAGAAGATCCACAGAGTAGTGTGTAACCTCTCTTCTTGACTGCTCACCTTGAATTCAGGGGTCTGTATAATGGAATAACTTTTATAGGATAGGGTGAGAATATCGTCACCTTGGAACAGATTACCAGATGAGAAAAAATAATTTAAATAAAGGAAAAAGAGGTAAATCCAGGACTCTTGCAATCTGTCTGTACATCCCTCCCACCGAGCAACCTAACTCACAAGCTGTGGTGGTTTCTCTTGCAGAATATACCACCTAAGGAGTCTTTCTGCTGTGCCTTTTGCAACTGGTCTTGTCTATCTCGTATTGGCCTTTTTAGCCACCAGCGCGCTTGTAACAAACATGGGTAGAGCCCTTCCCAAATCTTTGTTCACAAAGCCTAACCATGACCCCAGAGGTCAGCACAGTCAGAGTTTTGCCCTGTCTTGTCAGCAGGAGCTGCCAGTGGGGTGTTGTGTCAGCTCCTTGGCACCTTCATAACCTGTTACGCTGGTGGCAGTTCAGCCTTGTGCCCTGGGCTGCAGCCTACAGCACCCAAGATGCAAACACCTGACTGTAGGTTCTCCAGGGTTGGGAGCACCCAAGGGACCTGCCAAGGCTGGTGAAGCATTGTTGGAACGTTGAACCAGCTGGTGGTCTTGGGCTCCTACACTCGTAATAGTCTAACAGCGGGATGGGGGTTGAGATGGTTCGGGGACGCAGTCTGCTGGGAGGACTCCAACAAAACCTGCTGGATGGAGCCTCTCAGGGAAGAGCCAGTGGTTTCTGGATCTTCCATGGGTGCAAGCACATAAGAGGTGTTTTCCTCCATCAATGCTGAGACACCTTTGGGTGTAGAAGGAAGCAGAATTACTGATACTTGTGTGGGGATTCATCTCGTCTACCTTTAGATGTATGTATACAAGCTTGTTATGTCAGGCTCCCATTGATGAAAAATAGGCCCTGTTGGGATGTAATTCATCAGACTGATGTTTTCAGCATCTTAGGAGCTTTTTAAAATTTTACTATGAGCTTCCTCTATGTTGGTATGTTTATTTGTGATACCTAATTATTGTTGTCTTCTGACAAAGTTGTAGTAAGAACACTGTCCTCCCTTTTTAAAAATTAATTTCCCCAGATATCTGTTTCATAAAAGAGTTGCAAGGAGAAAAAAAAAAGAGATTTAAAGTTTTTCTCTTATCAAATGCCAGGAAATATAGAAGGGAAGTAGAGCTGAATTTAGATGGATCCATAGGCTCTACATATTTGTGACCGGAAACACTGGCCATTTGCTCATTAATACCTCTTCAGCATTCAATAAAACAGAATAAAGGCTTTTATTTTATTAAATATTAATTAACCTTTTCATATTTTTAGGGAAGGCTGTAGGAATAAAGCATTGATGGAGGGAGCTAACTGAAGGGATAACTGTAAGTGAGACACAATTTTTCTGATTTCTAGAAAAAGCTCTCCTGGCTTTATGCTACCACTTTATCTAATTATATCTGATTTTTTTCAACAACAAAACATATAGAGAAAGAAAAAGAGAAGAAAGCACAAACAGCTTGGCTCTTTGGAAAAAAAAATTCTCACTGAAAGCAATTTTCCCCCCTCTTTGTTTACTGGTGAAGGTGAAGCAGTAACTCAACATGCAGGTACAGATGTGATAATTTACTTGTCAGTTAGGTGGTGGAAAAATCACTCTTAATGATAATTGTTGTATTAAGGTTGGGTTTTTTTCTTTTTTTAAAAACATGAAGGCAGCTGACTATTCTTTTTCAACAGTGCACTCTACTGTTTTTTATTCTTGGCCCCTATCATCATACGTTTATTTTTTCAGAGAGGGATATATCATGTTCTATCATTCAGCACAAAGGCTATTTGTGGTCCTGAGTTAGGTCTTCTCTATCCACTTGGCAATGCTATTCCCTGTTGTTGAGGATGTGCAGATAGAAAATGTACTTATGATTCAGTACAATTTACTTGTTGAAAGAATCAACCCTTACCTTTCTTTAGGTGTTCATTTCTGAAATGCAGTAGATCATAATCTTAATCAGTTTTTATATTACTTTTTTAGCACATCTATTGAACTTGTAGACATGATGCATTTAGGTGATTTAGTTGTGTGGTTTAAGCATTCAAAATTAAAGTTAATGGGAGCTACTTCTTTGGAAAGATGGTGGTTATTTAGTTCAACTGGTTAGAGAAAAAGCACATTTTCTGTTTTGTTTGTTTATTGGTTTCTGGTGATAAGATTGGTGTGCAGCTGACATAAATGGGAACCATGCAAATTAATTTGTTTGGAAAACCACCCTGAAAATTCAGATGATGCAACAGAAATGGGATGAGGTACAAAGTAGCCATCGCAGGTAAGAACAGAGTGAAAGCTTCTATGAAATTCACAGGAATGCAGGCAAAGAATGTGACTGTCGTAAGGAGATCTGCATACTAAGGCGAAACACGGTCATTTACAACAGAGGTGAGTTCTTCTTCAGTTCTAATTAAGAAAATAAACTAAAATAGCGAGGAACATTCTGTTATACATCAGTACATGCAGGAAGCTTAGTGAACAAGACCCTGGCCTCCTGGCTTAACTTCTTCCCATAACTCTGACCAATAAATGTCCATGAAGAATTCAAATACCAAACAAGCTTTTTTATTAAAAGATCTGTAAAGGACAGGACTTGATGTTAAGTGCGATTAGTGAGGGAGATGCCATCTCTGACAACTTACTTGTCATGAATACACAAGTGCCTGTCACATGTATAACCTGCCTGGCAATTCTCAATGCTTTTAACTGCTGATGTTCCACCTAGCTCTCTAGATATTCAGATTTTTGCCAGCCCCTCTACAACCAGTCACCTGAGTGCAGGTCAACTTACAGTGAGACTACCTACCTCCATCTACTGCAACCCCAGCGCAGATGAAGCATGCACAACCAACTATTATAATGTGGGTACAAGCAGTAAGATTTACACCAGGAGATACGAATGGAAGGAAAATATGTGCTTCAGGGGAAGAGACATGGGAGACTGAGCTGGAGATCACTTTCCTGTTCCTATTGCTACCAGTGAGTTGGGCAACACAAGGACTTAACTTGCTGTTGTCCTACAGAAGCAGCTACCACCCCAGAAACCCTAATGCTTCTCCAAAAAAACAGCAATAACCTGGTTCTTCATGGCTGTAGTGTAGCTCATTAGGTATGGGAGGGTTGCAACAATCTGGTCATCTTCAGCAATTTGTTGTCTTATTTAACCAGATCCTTTGGTACCAGCATGACCAGACTGCAGGCCTTTACTGCCCAAAATAAGCAGTTTGCATTTGCTTTAGGGATATCACTATCTAGTCATATTTTAATGATGCAGCTTTCATAAGGCTGGATTTTCCTTTTGTCTTTTGTCTTTCTTCTGACATAGCAGAGCCCTTCAGAGTGTATTAGCCCTCACAGCAAGACTCTCACAGAAGGAAAGGCAAAAACAATTTCCAAAATTTGGCAGTACTTGAAATAATTTCTTTATTAAGTATATTATAACAATTGCTTTTCCTTTTTACGGGTCGTTTTTGTCGTTTCTGTATATCCCTAAATCCACTTTATATGAAGTTTTGCTGGGAGAAAAAAATTACAGACAAAATAGACTTTGTGAATTAGGAAATTTTTAGTATTATTTTTCCTTTTCCACCAACAGAGGGAGTACATTTATCTTTCCCTTCCAGAGCTTTTGGCCATATGGCTTGGTTAGTGAGACCAGTAACTCTGCTGTGAGTGTTGCACTTGTTAGGGCAGGAGGTCAGTCAGGTCTCGACTTGCAATCGTTACAAAATCATGGTGCAGTATAAACTGGAACAGACTGCGTAAGATTAAATCAGAATAGCTGGTGCTGCTGGCTGAATGGGTCTTGCACCAATTACGAGCTGCATATTGAAATTTTACAATGTGGTGCCCTCCCTTAAGGACTAGTGATGAGATGTGTTAATCGCAATAAATTACCTACTGGTAACTGCACCATTAATGCATGTCAGCACCACTCCTGACAGGGCTGGCTTGAGGGGATTTTACTGCCGTAGGCAAACTGGAAAGTGTGTGCCATTCTTAACCACATTTACTTCTACTGTAAACAGTCAAAACAGTCAGTTGAATCTAGGTCTCAATTTTAAATTATAGACTGGTGACTTATTTAAGTAATTAGGGCCATATTATCCACCTCAACAGCTGAAAAATGTTTATGAAGAGGAGTCTTCATAAGAGTAATTACATTTCTTTCCTGATCTCTCCTTGACCATGAAGTACTTGTGCAATTGCACTGCTTAGTGAGGATTTGGGAAATGCAAAAAGAGTGAGGCTGGGAAACAACAGATATTTGTTGCCCAAGGCCATGTGCTCTCTGTGGCATCAGGGAAATCCTGAAAAAGTTAACACTAAGTATGTCGGTGCTCTCTATCCCAAATTCTTCTCTGTGTCATTTTCAGTCTCCCAAACTACTATTAGAACTCCTCAAATTCCTTACTTCTAATCAAAATTATACTTCTATTTAACTATTTGACCTTCATCACGTATTTGCAAAGTTGTTGCCATCATTTTGATTTGAAATCGTAATGTCCCCCCAAAAAAAACCAGCCTCCCCTTTCTTGCACAAATCTATTTCATGGTGCAAACTCACCAGTGCATGTGGGGATAGTACGCTCATGTTGGCTGGGCAGCTTGGTTTTGCAGCCTTTGGTGTTAAATTTGCTGGTCTATCCTTCTGGCACTATGGGATATAACTCTGAATTCCTATGAGCCAAAGTTGACCATAAGGTTCTTTTGGTTACTATGCATAAGGGAATGCAGATTTGTTGACTCTATGCATGTAAGCTTTATGTCCTGCCGAGTTTCCCTCTGGATATCAAGCTGTGAGTGAGAAGAGGTTCGTATGCCCTCATCTTCTGTCCTGCCCTCATTTCTGTTGCTTGCTACATAGGGAGTGTGAAGGAATATGAATGGAGGAAATGTCTTATGGTAGGATAAAAATCAGAATCAATGTATGTGAAGTGAAAATTTGTTTAATACGATCTGAGTTATACCTGAGTAGGAATTAGATTATCTGATATAGCTAAAAATAGCCCAGGAATTTCAGCCCCATTTTTCTTCTCTGCAGTCAAAATATCTAAATTTATTTGAATCAGAAAGTTGAAACAATTAATTCATACATAATGCAATACTTTAAAAATTAGGATTTTAATTGAAATTAATTATTTCTGCAGTCCCAGGTTGAAATACTTTATTTCAGTGCCTTGAATCAAGTTGAAATATTTGATGCATAATAACTCTTCAAATTCCAAAGAAAAGCTTTATGGGTATTGTACTTTGCTCATCATATTTTACCCTGCGTTACAGGAAGGGCTAATTGGCTATAGTATATTTACCATCAGAGTTGCAAGCCATGTGACTCAGAGTTTCCTGCATGGCTTGCCCATAGGAGAAGATACAGAGCACCACAACCAGCCCAGGAAGTTCATGAGAAATCATGGAGTTAGGTAGCATCTGCATCACAGTGCCAGTGGGATTCCCATGAGGCGGTGAGCAGATGCAACTTGACATCACTGTGATTCAAATGAAACATTCCTGCTCAATAAACCAAAGCATTTTGTTTTAGTGGGGTCACTCTGGAAGAAATAACTTTGTTTTTATTTTTTCAGTTTTGGTGGAATCATTTTTTCCTGTGCAGTTAGCATAAATCATTTAACAAAAATTTTCCTGAAAATACTAATATTTGCATTGCAAAAGTGCGTGTATGTGTGTATATACCTATACCTATACATACACGTATATATACCTATAAATTGAGGGAAGCTTGCATATGTTCCTCTTCATTTTCATTTAGCTGGGATGTTTGGCTGCATTTTAGAAACAAGGGAGAGATATGACCCCAGAAATGAAACTTGACAAAAGAGTTACTTGCAGTTAAGAACATCACCTTCTTTTTATTTGCCTTTTTTAAAAAAAATTGTGACTGTGTCACCTTGAAAAGTGAGATGACTGTGTGGTACAAAATATGCATTAGAATGTGCTTGGTCTGAAGGACTGGTTGGCTCAAGAGAGCAGTAATCTAATGTAGGACCTTTCACCCCTTAGTCACCCCTGAATCTGGCATAGGTGAGTAATAAAAACACAAATCTCTCTGCAGCTGACAACCATTTGGATGAATAAATAAATTGAGCTGATAATGTCAATATAATTTGGTGGAAAAAAATCCCACATCTGTGCAATAATTAACATGCTTTGGGGGTATCTCAGCAAACAGAGCAAAACACGAAAGGACACAAGGATTGAAAATAGCAGAGGATTGTGTTTCTGTAATATTTCCCATCCTGAATTACACTGAAGCTTTTTTAAAATTTAGTAACTTCAGTATGTTCCAATGCATATGTGCCTGCAAATGCAAGAAATCAAGGTCTGCTTAAATGCTCAATAAAGACACCACAAACACTGAATTTGTTCGTGTTTATAATTTCCTAAAGAGAGAGTTCTGTGGCTCTGCTTGAAATACAGGAATGCAGGGGAGTAAGGAGCTGAACCAGCTCCAGGACTCTTCCCACAGTTACTTGGCAACATGGCCCTGGCTCTCCCTTCTTGTCACAGTCCCCAGGACCTGCTTTTGGTTGGGGTTAATTAGATGATGCTCAGTGCATTCCCTGGCTAAGGCTAAAGTCTTCTGGGAGCTTTCTTGTGGCCTAAGGCTGAACTCACAATATCTATGCTAATGAATTAATGGAAACAAGCAGGAAAAGGGTTAGTTACAGAAAACTATCTGTCTTTTTAACCCCTATGTGAGCCAGTGTTCATATAAGGCTGCCAAACTCTGAAGCCTTGCTGGACATGAGCTGGCTTCCTGTGGACCCACTTGGACGTATCCTCATTGCACTCCCCAGCAGGCTGGTTCCAGCAACACGATGTGGAGGCACCAGAGAGCTGGCTCTGGAAGCTGTACAGAAGTATTTATGCAGAGCTTAAGCTAATAAGCTCTGCCAGACCTGGGCTAGCCTGAATAGAGCCAGTATGGATGTCTGCAATTGTGGCACCTTTTATCAGCAAACTGGATAATCTGCCAGGGATAATGGAGAGCTGACTGTATACTGAATGCTTGTTTGCAAAGAAAATTATGTGTTAGGGTTTTGTCTCTAAAACATTGCTGTATTAAAGTCAGACAGCTGACAAGATTTCTTCTCCTATCTGTCTTCTGGCCTCCTTCTCAGAGGTTGCTGCCCCTGTGATGGGGTGGCTTAAAAGCTCATGAAGTAGCTTCTAAGTAGTTTATAACATGTTGTGGTATGGTTTTTTTCTGAAGTGATGAACTAATAAATAGTATTTATGGCAGAACTTTCTATAAGCCAGGAGACTGATTCAGACACCTTGGACCCTTCCCATTCTGTTTTCTGGAGGTATGCCAGGTTTTTTGATTGAGTTGTTAGAGGGGGAAATATTGTCTTGTTTCTGGCTGCATTCACTCTTTAAGTGCCTAACTGTGGTTGCAGAGAGGGTGATGAACATATTCTTACATCCACCCCAAACTTTGGCTGTTTAGGATCTCTCTGGATGAACACACCACAGGCTTGACATTTGTGAACCAGTGCTCCAAGGGGAGGAACCATCAAAATATGATACATGGGAAGAGCTTTCAGAGAAGTAATCCAGACATAACAAATATGTAATAGTTGAAAGGATAGGAGAGGAAACTAGGAAAACCAGCTTCAAATGTTCTGTCTTGGATGTTTTTAAGTCACAGGCATGACTAAGAGCAAGTGCACATGTTCATATACATGTGGTTGTGTAAGCATCTCTAGAAGGGGCAGAAAAAGTAATATTTAAATTCAGTAATTAAAAAAACCATGCTGAAATTACAATATATCCTGAAGTTCTCTATTGGTATGATATGGCAGTCAGGGAAGATCACATATTTAAATGTAGGATAAAAAATGAGCTGACAACAAGTACAGAAATTAATAAATTATATTTTATTCTATTTAAATTTATACCTGTATATGGAGTTAGTTTCTCGCAACAAAAAGATCAAAACCAAAACTAAAAGTTTGTCACAACAGTTCTCAGGGCCTTTGTGCTTTTAAAAAGCAGGTGGAAAAATTTTTGCACAGTCTTTGGTGGATGATGCCTCTTTGTCTGTGGCTGCTGGTCATGGCAAAGGATTAGGCGTGAAATTTTATGGCAGAAGACTCTGTGCTACAGTCTGTCTCCACACCATCTGAACACAAAGCTTTGCACCTATTTTTCGGTGGAGGTGCATATTAAGCTGTAATGTTTTATTCCCTTATGTACTGACGGGAACGCAGATTTTTTCTCTAGCTTTAAGGTGGCGAGTACCAGTGCTTACAATAGGGTCCCAGATGATGCTGTGATCTGTTTGTCCCCCCAAGCTTCCTGAACTAAGTAGGAGTCCTTGCATCCCTTGGTATGCAGATGGTTCTTTGCTGTTAAAGCCATGGTGTCTTTCTACCTCTGCATGCATTACAAGGCACAATTAACTTTATATCTTCATCTGTGAAAAATCTAATTCTAAGTATGTATTTTCATTTCCCTTTTTAATAATACAATATGTGAAAGAAGACATCAGAATGGAAATTGCCCTAGAAAATATTTTATTATATGTGTCATGCATATCATGTGACAGACTCTTTTGTCTGTTTGCAGCTTTCATACTTACGTGAAATTTCAACATTAAGGACCTGATTCTCACAAACACCAATGCCCTTTAGGAGTATTCTGATGCCCACCCATGTTACAATTTTTCACAATGAGAAAAGTTTAAGTGGACTCACAATAAACAAGAATATGACTCAGATGTTGGTATCTTTTCAAGTCATTGGAGAATAGACACAGTATTGGTTTAATAGTCACATTTTCTTCAAGGTAGTAACAAAGTATGTATAAAAACCTATTGATAATTGAGTGGCAGCAGACTTTATGTCATTTGGCTTTAATTAATGTTCCAAACCTGGTGTGTGTTTATTGGGCTATTACAGAAACTGTTTCCTTACTACTTGCTTTAATTCCAACTGTTGAAGTATGGATACTTTTACAACACCAGGCTCAAGCCCCCACTGTGCCCTGATGTGTACAAACCTGGAGCAGTTCCACGTGTTCTTCCTGAAAGTACCTTGGGTTGTTTGGTGGGTTGTGTTTCCTGGAATTAATGGTTAAGATGCTGGACCTCAAATATTTCCCTTTGGCAGAAACTGGTTTTCATCTTTATGAGCCTGTTAAGGCAATTACAACCAAAACATTATGGAATATGCTCTCTATCTGAAAATCTATATTAATAATTTTATTATATGCTATGTGAATATTTTCAGGATGTAGAACCATCTCTAAAAAACCCAACCTTAATTAAATAGGAACATCACATTCTCAGTAAAATTACACAAAGGTGTATAAAGTACTGGAATTGATGGAGCTGGATTTCCTGTATTTTTCTCCTTTATGACAGCTACAGCAAAAGTCTGTCGCCTGAAACTCTTCTCTATACCAGTCTGGACTCATCTACACTGCAGAAAGATCCTCTTAGAAGGTGTCCTAAGGGATCACCTTAAGCTTCTTCACAGAAATAAGCTTTGCCTTGGTCTTAGGCCAACCCCAAGGACAGTCTTGCTGGTATTTAACACAGATAGAAGTTCTTCAGACTCCAGGACTCCCTGCTTGATAATATAAATAAAGTCAATACATTTTACAGGATCTGAACATTTATTAAGTGCTGCTGTGGCTCAAATATGGTTTTAATGTAACAGTTAAACAAAACAAAATCAATGAAAAAAGTTCCATTGGATTGAATGAAGATTGTTCCAATCTCCTGAAGTTTCAGTGTAAGCGAAGATGCATTCAAGCCTACTGCTATGAAGTGAAAGAGTCTGTGCATTACTTAGCTGAAGCAACCTACAATTGTTCTGCTGTCACTGCTCTGCAGAATCTTTTCTTCAAAGCTGAATATGAAGACAGTTGTGCAAGTTGTGTTCAGTCTCATCACTGAACTAATCACTTAATAATGGAACAGTTTATTATGCCTACATAGGGATTTTTCTGTTATTTTCCTGCAAAAATTCCCAAGTAGAGACCATCACTTTCTTATGACATAAACCAACTCTGTGCAACACTTTTAGATTTTCAAAAGGTGTGGGGTTTGGTCAAAGGAAGGACCACAAGTTCTGCACAGAAGAAAGGTGTGCAAAGTGAGAAGAACCCCTGTGACAGATATGGAGCAAACAGAAACTCTCCAGTTCCAATGTTTCTGATGCCTGAGAAACTAACAGACACTGAGATTCAGGTGCAAGGGTATTTCTTAAAAAAAGTGAAACTGCCTAGATATACTTTTCTTAAAAAAAAAAAAAAATTAATATTGTGGGATAAGAAAGGGGCATTGCAGGAATATTTGAGCCTATCAGGCTGGTCTGCTTAGAAAGTCTACACCAGCTAATTACTGTTTGTTTTTAAATAAGAGCCTTCATCCATATTTTGATCAAACAGCTAGTGTTTTTTCTTGAGGTTCAAATGTTCAAAGATGGCAATTACCAAACTATCCCCCAAACTATCAATCAGTGTTTACCAGGGCTGGATGAACCCAAAATCTAGAGCCATGAGGCTGCAGAAAAATATTCTCTAATCCTATCTATACTTTTGTTCTGTTGCACCATGGAACAGGAATACTGGGGGCAAATTCCGTATCTGCATTCGACTGTCAGGTGGAAATTTTACACTGTAGCCACAGTCATGTGGTTATTCACAAAAGAAAACTTAGATAAGAATATATGAAGAACACACCGTGAGATATGAATGAACACTATGGAGAAACATTCCTTTTTACTTTTAAAAGTTATTTCTTACTATTTTAAAATTATTCTAGGCTATGGTTAATGAAGAAAACTTGAAATAAAAAAAATAATGATAAACTGTAGTTCTGTTGCAGTGCAATTTAAACTAAAATCTGTGTTTATAATAGTTTATCCATACATTTATTCAAATGTATGAAAATGTATGCAAATTTGCATTCCATTGTTTTGTGGTTAGGTATACTACAAGGGTTGTTTCAGGCTATGCAGCTTCTCTAGGTAACAACTCTCACTGTCTTCTGTTGTGATGTGATTCAAAGAACATGGTTTGCAACTGATCTTGAAATCTCAAACTGAAGAGAGCAAGCAAAGGTGAAGTAATATTACCCAAGAACTTAAAAGAAAATGGAAGAACTACCCATTCTTACAGACGCTTTATATGACAAAAAAATGCCTTTAACTCATTTTTGAGTTTTTTGTGCCCATGCAGTTAAGCATGTAATTACCTGTTTACCAGGTTATAGTCTAGACATTCAGCACTCAATAAATTGGTGAGTGCATTCAGATGAAATTCAAGAGAATTATCACCACCCTAAATAATGCTTACATTTATTGCAAATCTTAAATGACTCTTTTTAAAAATTGTGAGCCTCTAAAGTATATCCCTTCCCCTAAAAGACCCAATTAATTGCTTAAGCACCCCTCCAGTTCTATTGAAGAGGCATCTGATTAACAGTCTTTTTCTAATAGAGGTAAGAACCTGGGAGGGTCAGAAATGAAATCTAAATGTCTCTTTTCACAGCTATTTGGGAAAGAAATTTGTGTAGTAGTTTGATCTGTATCTGCACTTGGATTGAACAATTGTGTTCAGGCAGAGAATTGCCTGGCATTATCTTATGACTCACTTGACAGAGCTTACCCCTACTTTTCATTACCTGAAAAGAGATCATTACAAAACATACAAGTAGTATAATTTTATAGCAATCTATTTTGAACTAGCAAATTAAATGGGAAGAAGAGAGGAAATGGAATGCAACAAGTATAATTCTTTAAAATGTATTTCAAAGAAATGGGAGTCTAGGAGAAGTGTAGTAGAAGGTCCAGGTTAGGGGGCAGGAGCCCTTTCACTGTCTTGTGAAATGGCAGGACTAACTGCATAAACCTGATTTGTGCTGGAGAACCCTTTCACTGAAAAAGGGTAAATATATGTGGGTGTCACAGGTGAAAAATATTTTAAAAAGTGAAGGGTAATAGATGCCAAAATTGGGTGTATGTGTGTGTGTGTTTTGGCAAAGTCCAAAATTGTACTTTTGAGGTTTCAAGATGAGGACTACTGCTTTCTAGCTGCAGACAATGTGGATCGATTCTAAATTTTCCCAGCACTTGGACTAAATAGGAGTGAAATGTCCCGAACCCTCTCATCACCAAAGAGAAACATGACAGGACCAACAGTTAGGATAAAGATCATGCTTCTGCATATAAACTAGATTAGGAAAACCCTTGGTTTGGGGCATTCATAAAGAAAAGGAGGCCAAAACATTAGGGTTTCCAGAGGAAAAAAGTGGTCTTGGAGAAAAGAGGACCAGGAAAGAAAGTGGTGAGCATCTTGACAAGGGGAAAGGTGCTGGTGGTCAGAGAGATGCACAGAGATGAAAAACAGGAGATGCTCAGGGACCTTCACTAGTTATAGTCCAGAAGTGTCACTGGGAGCAGCAGTACAGCATGAACCAACAGGACTTCCTACCAAACTTTCCTAGACCAACAGGAATTCCCATTCCAGGATGGAAGTCAAGGGTTAGAGAGGGTGACGTTGGAGTGAGGGAGCAAGGGAGTGTGAAATAACAAGTAGGCAGAAAGCTCTAATCTTTCCAGTTGTTAAGATCAGTACTCAGCTCCTCTACTAGTTACTGTTTATTCTGTCTCACCTGTGACGGTAGGAGAAGGACAAGGTGACCAGCAGAAAAGGTTGGAAACTAGGCTTGGGGAGTTTGGAGGACTGCTTTATTATTAAAATCTATGAGGAAGTGCAAAACCAAATATTATCATTTTCCTCTGAATTCATAACTGAAACAAATCCCTAGTAACATTTTTTGGGAGATGAATTAGTTGGAGGGAGAAGAATTTTGCAACCAAGGTTTTCCCATTCAGTTGGTTGGAAGAGCTAAAATTAATGAAGTACAAGGTTGTACTTGAAAGCTGGATCTCCCCACTCTCACAGCTTTTCTGTGAGACCATCTCATTTCTTGGTCCCTTTGCTTCCTATGGATAAAGGTCAACATAACTACAAGTCCCAAAAATTAAATACAACCAATTTTATAGGATACTCCTGAGAAATGTTTAATAGTCAAGCTGGTTGAAGCATCTCCAGGAATTAGAGAAAAAACTATAATTAATAGAGGAATAATAACAGAAGATGTTGCAGAGACAGGCGTTGAGCCTAAGATTTCAACATCAAACTCTTAAATTGATTTACCAGTATGATAGACAAAGCTGCCTGAAAGAAACTTATCCACAAGGTTTCAGGCACTTCTCTTGAACATGGGTGTAGAAGGTGTTTTTATAGATAAGAAAGTCTTTAGGCAGAAATGCAAGATGCCTTAGAATGCTTAAAAAACTAGAAGGCATGTTTTGGCACTTTGGCAGCTCTTAAAGCTAGCTGAATGCCTTCGAATAAAATACTGTGTCTTTCAGAGGTGCAGCAACCTTCCCAACAGCCTCTTTGCTCCATTGGAGGTTTTCCTTCCTCCATTGCTGTGACCTGCCTGTCTGCTCCTGCTGCTGCCAGCATCCTCTCTGCAGGAGCCAGAGACTGCCAGCTCCTTTCTGCAGCTGTAACACAGGAGGATTGCTCCAGGGGCAGGAGTGAGGAAAGTTTCACCTGACATGGTCACTTCTCACAGAGGAAGACAGTCTACAAGCCAGGAGCACACAGTGCAGCAAGCAGTGTCCTGTCTGCCATATCCGCTCTGAATTGAAATAAAAACCGTACTACCACAGGGACCAGAATGTGGGAATTCCACCTCTTTTATTGTGGAGTGGTAAACATGACTGTTTTACTTCTTCTGTGCCTCTTTCCCTGTTCCTTCTCTTTCACAGATCCCCACAGCTTGAGTGGTTTCAACCACCTCACTTCTCCCAAGCCTGCTGTATAGCCTGGTACCTTCCTCCTGCGTGTTTGGAAAGGTGAATTTAAATTAGGTGAAATGAGTGGTGTGGTCAGGTGTGACCACAGCTGTCACATCTGTTTAAATTCATGTCATAGTCCTCTCAGAAGCGTTTGAATGGTTTTCCTGGAGGTCGGAGAGAAATTGGAGGGAAATGAACCTGTTTGGAGAGGGAGAAGGCAGCAGAGGTGGCAGGGTGCAGAAACAAAGAGCCACAGCAGGAATCCAGGAATGGCAGGGAGGACATGAGTTGTACAAGGGCAAGTGATACACACTCAATTTTGCAGACAGAGCCAGAAGCAAGGACACTATGGGCCAGGCGAGGAACTGTGCAGAAATCTTTCTGCTTTGTTCTGTTTACACCTCACCAATCGGAGATTTCTGTCATTAAAGATAATGATCCTAGCCTTTGTTCTAAGAAAAATTCACTTTGGGGAGATCGCTATAAGAAGAAAACTAAGCAGATCCATCACAAACCTCTGGCCTGCTGAGAGTCTTAGTCTGCATAATGCCTACATGGGTGCTCCAAGCACAAGGTACTGAACACAAGATTAAAAGTGACGGCAACTGTTGCTTGTTGTCGTGGTTTAACATCAGCCAGTAGCTGAATACACACAGCTGCTCATTCACTCACCCTGCCACTCACTCCACACCCACCTTGTGGGATGGAGAGAAGAATCAGAAAAAAAGATAAAACCCATAAATTAAGAATCTTTTAATAATGGAAATAAACTTTAAATGTAACCATTATAATACTAACAATAATAATAACTGCAATGAAAGAAGAGAGAGAGAAATAAAACCCAGAAGAAACAAGTGATGCACAACACAATTCTTCACCACCCACTGACCGATGCTAAATCCATCCACCAGGAGCAATTGGCAGCTCCCAGCAAACACTCTTCCATTCCCCAGTTAATGTACTGGGTATGACATTCTTTGGTATGGAATATCACTTTGTCAAGTTTGAGTCAGCTGTCCTGGCCATGTACCCTCCCAGTTTTTTGTGCACTACTAACTGGTAGACTGTGAGACACTGAAAAGCTATGAGTAATATGTACTCAAACTTGGGGCACTTTTAAGTGATCAGAGTTCTTAAGATTGGAGATGCTAAAGATAATTGAGCAGATAGTTGGATGGTTCTTGCTCATTTTAGCTAGTGATACCAATAGCATACTTTTCAGTTCTTTTCATCTGCTTTGACTATTCTTTTTTATTAAAGCCAATTAGAAAATTTTCTAACTGTAATGTATTATTTCTGATATAATTACCAGTAAGTCATGAATACCAGTCACATGACTACCAATGAAAAGCTGTTCTGTTTCTTAAATTAGCTATCTTAATATTTTCTGCTGTAAATTTTCTTCTTTATTTTCCAAATCAACTTTATAAAAGTGCAATAGAGCAGAAATGGAACAGGGGTGCTATAAAAAAATCTTAGTGAATGGAATAATTGTAACATTTACAACAGATGAGATGTTTGCAATTAATTTTACAGTTACCATTCAAGACATTATTTTGGGAAATAAAATATTTTACTAACTTAATACTGTTTGTACACATTTCATGTTGGAAAACATTGGGTAAAACCTAAACTCTTGTTTATATTTTTTAACGAAGTTTGAGGTTATGGCAAGGGAATCAAATTATAACCAATATGGAAATTTATCTCTACAAATGTACCAAAATATCAAAAATGGTCATGCTTTTAGGGAGAACACCTGCCAAACTTTATGTTGTTATATATCTGTAGTAAACAAAAGAAAGAGTATGACGCAGCCACTGAGAATGGAAGTTATTTTCTGGAATAGTAGCTCTTCTGTTAAATTTTAAAATTATCTCATCTTGCAGGCAGACAAAAAGCCTCCATGCACATGGACATGGTTATATCATAAGGGCTGAAGTGGGGAGGTTCACATGGCACTGGATAAGATCTAGAGAGTGAAGGAGATGAGGGGTCTCCTCACATGACATGTCATTAGGTTGAAGATGCTTGTTAGAGTCTCTCTTAGTCCATGCCATTCTATTTCTTTTTTTTTTTATCTAATCCCTGAAACCTCTTGCTTGGAAACAGAATCACCTCATGAAGTTGAATATTTCCCACAGTTTGTAGACCCAGCCACTTTCTTTCTGGCTCCCGCAGTCCCCAGGCCAGCTGCATAGAAGCAGCAGCAGCTATTTATCTTGTGTATTCTGGAATTGAATGATATGAGAGTATCCCAGTTTTGTGAAAAGTCAATTATTAGAACAATCCAAATAATGTTATCTGATACAATGGTCATCTGATAGATTTTACAGGTTTTTATATTTTCCTTAAAAAGATGATTTCTGAAGGAAACCCATCATACTGTGACTTTACCAGGTATGATTTTAAATTTTGTTCCTTTCTACAAAAAGTTAGCAGCACTGGAAGCCAAGCTTCACTGTGTAAATATGAAGACTGTAGCCCTATTAAGATAAAAGTTCCAAGGAGTGAAACTCGTTGAGGCTATTGCCTAAAGCAATCCCATCAGGCCTCCTGCCGAAGGTATATCTTCTACTTAAGAAAAACCACTATGTGTGCTTCCTGCTTTGTAGTAATGCTTTTCATTTTAATCTAGTTGTATTTGTTCTAGTGCTTTTATTCCAAGCAAACAAAAATGAATTCTTAGCAACCTGGGAATATGTTTCCTAATGCCCTGTAGCAAATACACTTTTTTTCAGCAATACAGGCTACTGGAGAGGGAAAATGAACCCTTTATGTGGTAAGAAAAGACAAGTAAAAATGGAAAAGTGCAAGGGATGTTTTCTGACCAAGAGTAATTACAGTGAATAGAAGCACTTTCTATTCATAGAGCAGGTAAACTTAACTCCCCTCTTCTTCAGGTTTGATCTAAAGCGGGAGCTGTAGGATGTGATCTCCACGGAACTGAAGTGCAAGAAGGTCACTCACAGACCTGGCCTTAGAAGAAGAAACAAGCCTTTGAAACTTGTTTACTGACCCACTCTCTGTGTGGGACATATATATATTTTTAATGGCTCCATGTGGAAATGTGCGTTAGCAGAATATATACTACAGTTGTAGAAGCATCAAGCAAATCTTCACCAAAATGTTGTAGTTTGTAGCACTAGCATAAACCCTGCAGGCCCAATCATTAATGGGAAAGCCTACATTAAGAATAATGGAGTTTTATTGGACTAAGAAGGTGGACTATACAATTGGCATGAGGGGATTTTTGTTGTTCTACTTCATGGTCTACTGCACTGAATATAAAACACAAACTGCAATGGGACTGGGGGGCAAGAATGGGGAATGCGCTGCCTTGATTAGCCATTCGTGTTAACCAAATTAACACTCCTATCTGAGCCACATCACTCTGACTAGCGTGTCAAGTGTGACTGTAGGCAGACCCCTGTATCCAGCAAAGGATTTGCAATACTTCAGGATAGACACTATGACACCTTTTGCAGTGCTCATATTAGGCTGCCTGTAGGTAGGCATACGTCCTCATTGTGTACCTCAAATCAGCTATACTGTGCTATTTTTGCGGGAACTTTGCCTTTGAGGAGCAATTCAGAGTGCCCTCAGTAAGCTTTATTTTTAGATAAGAGAAGAACACAATCCCTGTTTCTCATATTACAGTTCAGTGGCTGGAACATCTGCCCAGGAGGTGGAAAACTCCTTTGGAGACCAATGCCATTGAGATGAAATGTCTGAAACCCACTTCCCTGCCCTAACCACAGCACCCTGCAGCACAGGAAGAGAGATGAGGGCTTTCCTCCATGCCTTCACCGTGACTATTTTACTTCAAAAAAGTAAGTCACAGGAACTCAGAAACCTGGAGCAAAAAACAGAGTGGGGCTTTCAGTCTTGGCAATAAGCCCACCAACAAGAGTAGGAGTAATGGCTCTTTCATTCTACCATATTCACAACCTTCAGGCAAAGCATGCCAATCAGTCCATGGACTTCAGAAAATGCAACAGTCTGTTCGAAGCTTGGTCAAAACCTACTGTACATGCTAGGGGATAATATGTACTGAATTCACTTCCATTTAAGCTCACCGTGGGTTGCAGCACAGGGTGGAAAACAATCTGGGGGGTTGTTGCGCCCTCCCCTGCTGGTGAGTAGATGCCTTGACTGTGTTTGACTGCATGGGCTTTACAGCACAGCCACCCTCACTGGCCATATTCCTTACCATAAATGCTGCTTTTGGACACACTGCCTTATCTGACTGTTCCTGGGGTGCCGGAGGAAACAGTAACTGGTATAAACTGAATTCATTCTGCATGTACTTGTTTAAAAGACATCTTTAGCTTAAAGGTAGTTAAAAGCCCTTGTGCTTACTAAATAAAGAAATTCTGTAAATTATCTAGATCTCTTCTGTTGTTGCTTTATCTTCTGTATAGTTCTTGAACGTCACAAAGTAATTAAATAGCCATAGAGGACCATTATATTTTCTTGCTATGAGAAATTCCGTCATCTCTGACAATAAATAGTTTTTTAACAAATGGTAATACTGATCTGCCTGTGTGTCAGGTGTATACATACAACTCTGTACTACTGCACTCTGATACAATTTAGAGTGTTTAATTGAAACAAATAGATCTATTTCACCTTCTGATTCTGCAGGATATGATAAATATATACCACTCTTGTATTATCATAAGGCTGTTTTTACAAAGTTTGGGCAGGAAAGGGTTTCATGTAGAGAAAGTTCATGGTGCAATTATCAAGGCTTTCCATTCCTCCCACTGATATTTTTCATTTTGATTTTTATGTTTATTTTTATTGAAGGTTTATATTGTTAATTTCATTTCTGTAATGACAATCCCTCTAAATAAAGAGGAAATAAAATGTGATAAAACACCAGTCAGTCATTTTCTGGTAATTTTTTTAAACACTGGAGAACCTGACCTACATTATTTAGGTGCAAGGTAAGATGCAATAAAATGTAACTACTCACCAGGATGCTGGAGACAAGTGTGACAGTTGTGTTGCTGAGGATCTTTGTGCAATTCTGAATGCGCTCAGACATATGGTTCATTTCTCCATTTCTCACTTAAACTGGGCATAAGCACATGTGGACTATTTTTGCTCATCCATATAAATCCAGCAAAACTTCACCGGCAAGTTGGTTTAAATAATTTAGATTGAAGTTCTACTTTAGGAAGACCTGTGACTTTCAGAATCTAAGAGAGGATTAGCATTGTGTCTCACCTGTTGCATCTCTTTCCACTGTTCCATCGTCCATGTCTCTCCTCTGTTCCATCACCTCCTTCAGACAGGCTTTTTAAGGCCTTTACCCTATATGTGCTTTGAGATGAAATTTCCAAAGTTGTATAAAGATGCAATTGAAACTGAGAAGTTTTGATTGCTGTCTGCTCACAATTCTGGCTGAAACAGAACCATCTCTTCTTTTTCATGGATGTCACAGCTATTCAAATATTTTATTTTTTCAACTAGTTAATTTTCACTGAAATTAACAGTTATAGATACAGCATAACAAGTGAAAAATATCTAGTTAAAAACATCCTTAATTACTTCCCTGTGGTCTTTTCTCTAACTTGGTAAATGTTAAGCATTTTAACCGAAGACTTGTATTTAAATTGCATTTCAAATTCACAGTTGAGTTGAATTTGTACATGGAACTTCCAGTACCATAGTTGTCAGTATGCTCTGAGTTTTGGCTATTCAGCTCATGATTTAAAGTTTTTGTGGTTTTGGAGCTCCTGTCGCTACTACATATACTGTTCTTTGTCACTGATTTATATCATCATTGTTGTTGGCCATGAACTATGGAGATATACTCTGACAACTATACCATTAATTATACCATATACATCAGAATTTTACTGAGTCAAAGAATACTTGAATCAAAGTGTTGTACTCAAAAGGAGAAAAATTAATGAAAGAGTAGAAAATTAGCCATAAACCAGAGGTTCTGGAAATTGGTTTAAAATATCAGCTTTGAATGTTGACTTTGTTTGGATACAAATAAACATTTATGAGGTTCTTATTCTTACAGTCTGCCTGAGAGAAAATCCAAGATTTTCTTTTGCACTATTATGTATTTATACTAGTAAACTTGGTGTAAGAACTGTGGCTCATGCATTATTCTTGACTACCTGGGAAATCCCATTTTTCTGAGGTAGGAGTACAGGACTGCCTCTGAGTCCTAGCAGCTTCTCAATTTTCCAGCATGAAGTAGGAACACGAGGAGCTCAGTGGGCTCAGTCTACAGAAACCATGGTGGGCCATCTACATTATTGTATTTTAATACTGTAGCATGCATCAGTGTGAGAGGGAAAACCAGCCAATGCCTTCTAAGCTCATCACTAGTGTAATGCTACGGTTTCATTTTTTTCAGTGAAAAAAATGCAGTAAACTCAAAATTATATCAAGTCCTTTGTAGCATACATAAAACATTTGCAAGTCAAAATAATTCTGCAAAGCTGTAGTTGGTGTAAACAGAATCAGAGTCAGATCTACTATATGTGGTAATTAATGCATGGTAAATGCTCAGATATTGGAAGAGGCTGCCTGGGGAATCACCTGGAAGTATTCAAAAGGTGTGTAGATGTGGCACTTGGAGACCTGGTTTAGTGGTGAACACGGTTGTACTGATTGATGGTTGGACTCAATGATCTTAGAGGTCTTTTCCAACCTAAATTATTCTTTGTTTGTATGATTCATTGATAAATGCCTATTGGGTACCCAGGATACGTGGCTGAACTTTGTTGTCTTTGGGATTGAACTGGGAGAGCACCCGAGGGGGAGGTATGAGGTAGGATCCCAGGCAGGGGCTGGTGCCAGCAGGGTAGAAGAGTGATGGGACTGCGGAAGGCTGCTCTGAAAAGACAGTTTGGGAATCTCCTGTGGACTTATCAGGTAGTTCTGTTGAATGAAATTGTACAGCCTCTATCATGTTCCTGCATAAAAATGTCATTTTAGGGTTTTTTATATTATAAAAAATTCTGTGTATACAAGGGATTCCAAATGACTGAGCCATCAGCATAGCCATGAGACACTGTTATATTAGCACAGCCAGTGCAACCTGAGATATTTCACCACAAAGAGGTGGCAAAAGAGGGATTCTTGATCATTGCTGAAGAACATCCTGACACCTTGCTGTCATCACAATGGTTTTGCTGAATGAATACATGCAGTAGAAATTAAATGTATCCCTATTTTAAATGTGCCCTCGTGCTGGCTGCATATGAAACAGCAACAACTTGCTTGATATCTTTAGCAAATACATGAGTTATGTAACTGTGTGCAATTGTCACAGTGTCTGAGGATCTTCTGCACACAATCAATGGCCAGTGACATTATTCTACAAGAAGCTGGCAGATATCTCAAAATTGCCAGGTCTTGTTCTTGTGGGTGACTTTAACCTGCCAGATGTCTGCTGGAAACTCAACACAGCAGAGAAGAGGCAGTCTAGGAGATTCCTAGAATGTATAAAGGATAATTTCCTAGTCCATCTGGTAAATGAGCCTACCAGTGCTGACGCCCCACTAGACCTACTCACAAACAGAGAGGGGATGGTGGGAGATATGGTGATTGGAGGCCGTCTGGGGCACAATGACCATGAAATAATAGAAATTTCAATACTCAGGGATGCAAAGAGGACCATCAATAAAACTTCTATCCTGGACTTCCATAGGACAGATTTCGGCCTACTCAGAAGACTGGTTCACAGGATACCTTGGGAAACAGCCCTTGAAAACAAAGGGGTCCAGGAGGGATGGACACGCTTCAAAAAGCAAGTCTTGAATGCACAGGAGCAGGCTATCCCAGTGAGCCAAAAGGCGAGCTGGCAGGGAAGACAGCCAGCCTAGCTACTCGGGGAGATTTTAAAGGAAATTGGGGAAAAAAGAGAGCTTATCGACTAGGGAAAAAAGGACTGGCTACTCATGAAGAGTTTAGGAATAGAGTTAGGACATGTAGAAAGAAAATTAGAGACACTAAAGAGTCACTTGGATCCCCATGATCCATCCTAGGGTGATGAGGGACCTGGCCAAAGAGCTCGCCAAGCCGCTTTCCATCATTTACCAACAGTCCTGGCTCACTGGAGAGCTCCCAGTGCCTGGAGTACATTATCCTAAGTACAGTCACACAGCACCTACAGGATGGACAAGGGATCAGACCCAGCCAGCACAGGGTTAGGAAAGGCAGGTCCTGTGTGACCAACCTGATCTCCTTTTATGATCAACTGACCCGCCTGGTGGATGAGGGGAAGGCTGTGGATGTGGTCTATCTGGACTTCACCAAAGTCTTTGGCACTGTCTCCCACAACACACTCCTGAAAAAGTTGGCAGCCCACAGCTTGGACAGGGGTACTCTGTTCTGGGTTAGGAACTGGCTGGAGGGCTGGGCCCAGAGAGTGGTGGTGAGTGATGCTGCATCCAGTTGGTGGCCGGTCATCAGTGGTGTCCCTCAGGGATCAGTGTTGGGCCCAGTTCTATTTAATATCTTTACTGATGATCTGGATGAGGGCATTGAATGTACTATTAGCAAATTTGCAGATGACATCAAGTTGGGGGGGGCATGTTGATCTGCTGGAAGGCAAGGAGGCTCCTTAGAGGGACCTGGACCAGCTGGAGAGATGGTCTGATTCCAATGGGATGAGGTTCAACAAGGCCAAGTGCCGGGTCCTGCACTTTGGTCACAACAACTCCATTCAGTGTTACAGGCTGAGGACAGAGTGGCTGGAGAACAGCCAGGTAGAAATAATCTGGGAGTTTGGATTGACGGGAAGATGAACATGAGCCAGCAGTGTGCCCAGGTGGCCAAGAGAGCCAATTGCATCCTGGCCTGTATCAGGAACAGTGTGGCCAGCAGGACCAGGGAAATGATTCTTCCCCTGTACTCAGCACTGGTGAGGCTATACCTGGAGTACTGTGTCCAGTTCTGGGCCCCTCAGTTCAGGAAGGATATTGAGGTGCTGGAGCAGGTCCAGAGAAGAGCAATGAGGGGACTCAAGCACAGGTTCTATCAGGAGAGGCTGAGGGAGCTGGAGTTGTTTAGCCTGGAGAAGAGGAGTCTCAGGGGAGACCTCATCACTCTCTACAACTACCTGAAAGGAGGCTGTAGCCAGGCGGACCTTGTTCTCTTCTCCCAGGCAACCAGCAGTAGGACAAGAGGGCATGATCTTAAGCTGTGCCAGGAGAGGTTTAGGTTGGATATTAAGAAGAAATTTTTTACAGACAGAGTAATCAGACATTGGAATGGGCTGCCCAGGGAGGTGGTGAATTGACCTTCCCTGGAGGTTTTTAAGATGAGACTGGATGTGGCACTTAGTGCCATGGTCTAGTAGCCACTGTGGTAGTGGATGAAGGGTTACACTTGATGATTTTGGAGGTCTTTTCCAACCCGGTTGATTCTATGATTCTATGACATCCCCCTGACCCCACCCGGGGCTCTTGAACTAAACAGTAATTTTTAACACCTGCTATCTTCCTCGTAACACCAAAAGTGAGAAATTAAACTTCTGACTGTTTACTATAATTTCCATTTTTGAATGAGTATTCCTTGTCAAATACCTGCTTGATTTTTACACCAATGGCGTGTTGGAATAGGCCTCCTAAAAGTACAATATGGTACAGGCACTATTGATTACATACCTTTTCTCAAGTCGTACAGGCTTTTGCTAAGCAACCATTAAAGTCCTCTCAAATACTCTACTGTAGTGGTTAGCTCTGTATTTTCATTAAAGCAAGCATTTAGGCCATTTCTCTTTTGGTTGATTCAGTCCCCTCCAGAGTCACATGTTCCTGCCAAGGGGATGCACAGCATGTAAACTTCACTGATACAGATCTCTTGAGGCGTCTGGTTTGGCTTTAGGGTGGAGAAAAGAGAGCTCACAAGACACAGTTTTTGGGTCTAAGTTTGCTTTACTTTTGTCTCTAGTGAATAAGATCATGGCAGATACAAACACAATGAAATGTGCACTAAACCAACTGAAACCTGCTCCATGCCTATTCCTTTAAAACAGAAGAGTAAGTGCTGTGCTGAGGAAGTCCCATAGGACACTCTTCCCTGTAGCAAGCATTGTCTGCAACCTTCTATTGATTCCTTCCCAAGGGAACCACATACATACACAGACCCCAGCAAAAAAGGAAACGATGGATGCAGAATCCCTGGAGAGCAGTAAGCTGATGCTGAAATGAGGGACCGCCCTAAAGATACAGGATGGCTCCAGACTATTACAACGATTTCAAGCTATATGTGTTTGTTATGTTTGTGAGATGTCCTTGATACCATGTTAAGGTTGCTTATTAGTTTCAACCAGGAGTAGAGGGTTAGAAAATTTGTGCATGTGGTCCTGCGTTAGTAGGAACATTTGTTCCTGCACATTATTAAACTTCTTTAGAAAGTCAGGGAATCTCGGGTAAAGTTGAAATGTCTTCAGACAGAGCCTCAGAAGGACTAAAGAGATCTGATAAAATGTAAAATAATTTTTTGTATATTTCATCTGAAAAGGAGTTTTTTGAGACACTGTTACTATATATGCACACACATGTACATATGTGTGTAAATACATACGTACACATGTAGTATGTATTTATAAAGTATGTTCTATGCTGGTTTACTAAAAACCAGTCAATTGATGAAATCACTTTCACGGATTAAAATAGCCTCTCAGAGAATATAAAAATCTTTCAGAGGCAAGGTAGAGTCCTTGTGGTGTAACGTACAGAGTGTCCTGGGCTCTGCTGACATGTCAAGTGCTGTTTCCCATCATCCTCATGCTCCTTGAGTAGTACTATGAACAGCAAGTATATATAGAGCATCCACACAACATAACATTACGAGCCTTGATGCCCTTTACTTTCTGGAGACTGAGGTAGTTTTTTCTTGATTGCAAGCCATAATACTGCAGTGTGCATTATAGACCTGATCTCAGGTCCTAAACTGCTTGAGGCAAGGAGTCCTGATATAAGCACAGAACTCCTGCCTTTTTGGCTTCCCACACATCCCAAAGAAACACAGGTGGACAAGTAGAGTCTGTATGCAGGTCTGTCTCCAAATCTGGATGTGAACAGGATATATGTGGGGACCAAGGCTGCGCAGTGTTTTGTAGACTGCAAGTCCAGTGCACTCCACAATATCTGAAAATGCAGATATCGGACAGAGAGGGAGGTGCCTCTAGGGACACTCGTGATTCGGGTCATCATGACAGGAATTGATTCCTAGCTTAAGTGCACTAAGTATTCACCAAAATGGTTTACTTTTAATTAAATAGGAACCTACATTCCTAACCTAAGCATTTTCATTTAGATAACCAACCTTACCTTCCCCATCCAGTGAGGAAGGAAAGCAGAATCTGGTTAACAATCACTATTATGAGGTCAATGTTAGCAGCACTAGAACTGAAAAATTTCAAGCATTTGTCTTCTTGGCATTTATATCGAAGTTTGTTTGCCATTTGCATTTCTTTGTATTTCCCTGTGAGTCTAGGATTAAAATGCACACTGAAACTCAACTGAATCCATAAAGCATCCACTATAGAAATTCATGCTCAGTCAGAAACTTTGCAAAATTTTAATGAAGCCATAACTAAATTCAAAGTTGAGTTAGCTGTGTTTTGTTATTTTGTAATGAAAGTTCTGTGCAGTACTGCTCAAATGGAGAGGACTGCTGCTGCTCCTGTGATTAGTAAACATGGGAGACACGCTGAGCCAATGCCTCCCTGCGGCATTCTCACTGAAGTCAAAGTCACCCTCGAGATGAATTTGACCTGTTGAACCCAGTGCTTTTAGAACTAATAGCGTAATTTCTTCAACATACAGCTACAATGAAAAAGACTTGTGACTTGAAGGCCAGGTTGTATGAATTCAGTTTAACAGTGTGGAGAAAAGGTGTGGAAGACAAATCTACCACAAACTAGTTTAAATTCTGATTTTCTGAAACATTGGCTAAAAAAACCCCACACTGTATCTGCCTAATCTGAGGCTGAGTCAGGAGACAGGACAAGGAGGCTAGTGTATACAAAGGTGTCTCTTTTTGGCTCATGTTATAGTGTACGGATTCTTCAAAATTATTTATGTACAATCTTCCAGGGACACAGGAATAGCAGAAATTAGAAATGTTAGTGCTGAGTAAGAAAACCTGGTCAGCCTAAGGGAAACCTTCAGGACAAAGTAGATAAAACTGCTCAGTAAGTACTTGTATCTGGAGACAAAGAGAATCAAGAGCAATTAAAACAGGCATGATTGAGCAAGCATCCTTCAAAGGATGACCTTGAATTTCTTTTTCATATTCACTGGAATTTATTTGCCATCCAGGGTAAAAGAACAAAACAGTGCATGTTATTTTGCTGGATTCCATGGTATCCTGGAGAAAAAGCAGATATGATCCACCATAAACATCTGGAAAGAAAAGAATGACCAGCTTTTCTTAATGTGTAGGATGGTCAAATGGAATAAAGAGCCCCTACCTATTTACAGAGGTTACCCTTTTACTGTATATGGGATAATCATACCCCATATGTATCTTTCTTCTCAATTCCATTAATCATTTGTACTGCATGTGTTCTGGATTTGAAGTCCACTGATCCGCGCAGATCTGTTAGATCATGAGTGCTGTTTTCTGGTTCTAGAACTGGATGGACCACTGTGCCTGGATATTGAAAAGGGCATTGAATGCAGCCCAGCTCTCAATGTTAGTTGAGGCAGTTCAAATGTGTCCTTTCTGTAAAGGATAATCCATGGCCAAATCAGTAGTATGAGACTTACTAAAGACTGTGTATGATAAAATGGTAATTAATATAACATGTATGTGGTTTCTATGTATACAGATAAAATATTTAATAGAATATAATACATTCACTTCCTGAAGCGAATTAATGAAGGTAATAAACTATTTGGTTTTTTTAAGATGTTTCTAGCATATTTGCATTGCTTTTAAACCACAAAAATGGCAAACTTCTTCAGAAGAGAAAAAATGTGATTTTACAAAGGGACACATAATCATAGTGTTATTTTATGAAACCATATTACATTGTAATCGACTGGAAGAGCTAGCAGGTTTTAACGCTGAGTGTGTTTTCTTATGATAAACACTTGTCAATATAAGACTATCTTGTGCTTGCTATATCTTGTTTCCACCATGACCTTTCAAACCACATGCATGTTCTTTTCTCTCCCTCTGAGAAAACCCTAACAACATTCTAATCATCATGAAGAGCAATTAACTGTCTTCAACCAGCTGTGCTACTCAGCTCATCTGGGAATGGGATAAAACCTGCTCCTTAGTGCAGATCCACCTATCCAGGCATGGCTAACAAGGCTAGCGCAAAACAGTTTTAAATATGAAAAATTGGCACTTTTGCAAATTTTGGAAGCATTGGGTACAGAGCAATGGTATCTCTTCTAGTAAAGAGAACCCTCTTTCCTGCTTGCTCTACAGTCTCTGTAAGACAATGTATTAGTTTTAATAATATGCTTTTTAAATGTCAGAATTTGAAGAACAGCACTTGTTTGTTGACATCACTGCAGAAAGCAGCCTTGCCCTCACTGAGCAAAACTTTGTGGCAGTGGTATTCTCTGATTGCTGAAGAGTAATAGCTTCTTGAATGTGCAGTTGCTGAACGGGCACTGAAGAGACTTTCAGAAACAATAGTTGGAAATTAATTGTATCAAATAGTATTTGGCTTCTTTCTTTTTACAAATCTGTGACTACACTCTGTTCTGTATCAATTCACTTCCTAGAGTTCTTGAAGTTTTTTGTCTGTTACCAAATGAAACACAGAGCAAGTAAAATTAATCTGTATACAGGATGTTTTAAAAAATAAAAAGATGAAGGCAAAAATAGTAGTTACCATTTGATAACTGGTTTTTTGAGCTGCAAAATAAGATTAAAAGAAATCAAGCTGACCATATGCTGTTTTCTGAAATCATCAGGGGGGGTTGTTCTGTATAACTGGAAGTATGCATAAAAGAAGTGTACCTTCATTTTTAACATATGTGTAGTTCAAACAAGAGAAGTATTTTTGGTTTCTGTTCTATGTGGTCATTTTATTGGCTCTTTTAACTACCTTGCAGATTGCTCAGAAATTTAATCTAGCTAACCAAAATATCTATGATACATATAATGAAAATACAAATATAATCAACATATAGTGGGGTGGATCCTACAGAAACTTTTTGGAGTTCTCTGAAAAATATAATCTTATTTAGTTTCATTTTATTTTATTTCTCATTATGTTTATATATATACTGCTGGAAAAAAAATTTGTTGTGATTAATACAATTTTCAGAAATATCTGAATTACAATTTTGTGAAACAGAATTAAACAGCTGCTGGAAAGTGTTGACTACTTTCCTTCAAGTCTGAACCTTTGTCAAATTCCTGATTTTTTTAAACTCAGACCTTTGTTTATCCTCATGCTATATGTTTTCCAAACATTACTTATTTATACTGACATTTTCTGAGGAATAAACTACATATTATGGCCCTATTCTATTCTGCAAGCTTAGTTGCCTAAAATTTAGTTCTTGGAAGTCTCAAGTCACTTTAGCAGCCTAACCATGGGTTTAAATGCAGATGTATCAAGTGGTTTCAAGTTCACCCAACCCTTTGTGTGCAGGCATTAGAGCAGGAAGCCAGGTGCGAAATATTCACCAAGTCTCAGAAGTACAATTGTTTAAACAATCCACCTTTCATTAAGTACTGAAGCTCATCAACTAAATTAAGAGTAAGATTAGCAGTAGGTAAGCTGAAAAAATATCTTGGTATAGCTTCCATTGAAATTTCAGTTTAGATCTCCAAAGAAAGTTTAAAAGAATTGGGGAAAAAAAGGAGATTTAAAAAAAATGAATGAGACATGTTTTAATATGAAGGAGTAGGAAGATCCACCACACGTTATATGTGCAGAGAGAAAATCTGTTTTTATTACACAAAGAACTAAGAGTAATTGTTATTATAAAAGTCTTTCAACTATTCAAAAGAAGGTGAGGAGATCAGTTGCTTATAATTTTGCTATACCGAAAAAATTGCTGGCAGAATCATTTTTGTTTTAATATTTGGCTGAATTTTCTTGAGGATATTTTTAGTAAAAACAGCAAAGCTGCTTCTGAGACAAATGGGATTGTGCTGCATGATCTACTGTATTGGGTCTGGCTGCAATGGAGTTCATTTTCCCATAGCAGCCCTCATGGTGCTGTGCTTTGCATTGTTAGCTGGAAAGGTGCCGATAACACACCAGTGTTTTGGCTACTACTGAGCACAGGATCAGCAGTGTCTCTCAACTTTACCCCCCTGCCATCAAGGGTGGGCAAGTTTCTGGGAGACGACACAAGTAGGCCAGCTGCCCTAACTAACCAAGGGGATATTCCATACCATATGACATCAGTTCAGACATAAAAGCTAAGGGAAGGAGGAGGAAGAGCGGGCATTCCTTTTTGCAATTCATTTTTGCCTTCTGGAGCAACCACTACAGGTGCTGAAGTCCCACTTCCCAGGAAGTAGCTGAACATCACTTGCTGATGGGAAGTAGAGAATAAACCTTTTTTTTTCTCTTCACTTGTGTACACACAAGCTTTTGCCTTTGCTTTAGTAAACTGCCTTATCTCAACCTACAAGTCATTTTCCATCTTATTTTCTCCCCCCCATCTGCCTGGGAAGGGGACAGAGTGGCTTGGTGGGCACCTGGCATCCAGCCAAGGTCAACCCACCACCTGATACCTGAGTTGTACAGAGCCAACAGGAGGAAAGAACTATTGATAGACAGAGGACAAGCTCTCTGCCTCTTTAAACAAATAGAACATATTTCTCTAAGTTAGATTTTGGAGACTTGAGCAGAAAGTGGCATATCCCCTGCATGCTGTGGGAAACAGCTCTCCATCTCAGTGGATTAAGTGTAAGAGTCATCTGCTTGGCCAACCAAGCTGATGGCCTGTAGAGTAAATTGCTCAAGTTAGAGGGTCATAGTTATATGCCTGTGAGCTATAACAACTCATATCCTGTGTGGGGTGAGGACATGTTCACTGTGGAGACTTGAGGATAGCTGCAGATGAGATGAAGCCCGTGGACAGTCAGCTGCACAAAATCCACAGGTTGTTGTTTTTCATTTTTGTGAGGTGCTGCTGGAAATGAAGGGCTTCCTGAATGCATATATCTGACATGCCTACTCCAAGAGAATAGCAAATAAAAACACTAGTATCTTTTATTTTCAAGACCCTTGTGTGCAAGAGATTCTATCTTTATTTCCCTCATGGGTAAGCAAATCTCAGTCTGCCTTTTGGGTGGGTGAGGAAATGGTATTTGACTACCTGAAGGAGACTACACTAGGTCACCTGGGTGTGAGCAGAAACATGTCTTGCTTATGCTTTTGGAATTCCTTTTCACAATCAGTAAGTCATTCTAAATATCAGCCCATCACATTAACACAAATCCAAACAGAGGCTGATTCTCTGCAGCCCTGTACAGAGAAAGCTTCTGCTTTTACCACAGAAGTGTCCTGTGTGGCCTAAAACAGTAACGGATCTGTCAAATCCCAAACTGAGATAGGTAATAAATTTTCCAGTGCTTGGTAAATGGCAGTGTGCTTTGGCCCTTGGGGAGCCTGGGTAATTATAGACTTTGGATAGGAGCTCATGGTTCAGGATAATGCAGAAATCTGTGAAATAAAGGTGGAATAGATTGTTTTGCTGTTGATTCAGAAAATTGAATGTCATATGTTTGGAAAAGTTGTGGAAGATCCAATTCCATGGTTATACAACAAAATCCCTGGATGACCTGTTCTGCTCCCAAAGGATGCTTTTTGGGCCTGGTTGGTCCTCTTTCAGAAGTTTATGGATTGCATTCTGGCTCAGGACACTGGTCCGTGAACAGCTGCCTCCTTAGACAAGGATGCATTCACTACCTAAAATGATGAGTACCAATTGTAATGGCAGTAAACATAGAGTTGCTATCTATGGAGCACAGCTCTCACTGTCAACATGATTAATGTGCTGCTCTTCTTTGTGAGATAGCCCTTTTCTGACTCAGATGCTGACTTATCTCATTGTGCAATCCTGAGAACAAAAAAGGCAGGTAGTTTTATTCCTGAACATTGTGAGAATAATTTAGACAGATTATGTGGAACATTTTCACCCTAGTTACCCTGGCAGTAAACTTCATTAGGGTCCTGAAGATGATAGCTTAGAGGGTGGCCTGAGCATAAACTTTTATGATGCTCATAGAGAAACATATGTCCACCTCTACACAGTAAGTTGTTCAATTGGACATACACAAAAGAGAAGTGTTGGAAATATCAACAAGTAGCCTTCATGCTGCTGGAAAGAGTACTGAACATGTGATTGTTACTGCATGAGGAGAAAATATTCAGCAATTGAGAAAGCCTAGAAGGAAAATGGCCTATACAGTTATTGAAATGCAAGCAGCATCTCCTGAATAATTACTTTTTTCATTGATCATGGATTATGCATGGCTTTGATGAGTGGTAGATTTCTGAAATGCAACCCATTGTCTAAGATATGTCTCAGTATGACCTGCAAAGGGCCTTTGGTGGCAGACTGAAACAAGGTATCATAGAACCATAGAATAGCCTGGGTTGTAAGGGACCTTAAAGATCATCTAATTCCAACCCCCTTGCCGCACACAGAGACATCTTCTTCTAAAACAGATTGCTCAAAGCCCCGTCCAACCTGGCCTTGAACACCTCCAGGGATGGGGTACCCACAACTTCTCTGGGCAACTTGTTCCAGTGCTTCACCACCCTCACAGTAAAGAATTCCTTCCTAGTGTCTAATCCAAACCTACTCTCTTTCATTTTGAAGATAGTCCCACTTGTCCGGTCACTACATGTCCTTGTAAATAGTCTCTCTCTATCTTTCTTGTAGGCTCCCTTTAAGTACTGGAAGGCCACAATTAGGTCACCAGGAAGCCTTCTCTTTTCCATGCTGAATAGTCCCAATTCTCTCAGCCTTTCCTTATAGGAGAGGTGCTCTATCCCTCTGAACAACTTGGTGGCCAGCCTCTGGACTTGCTCCAGCAGGTTTCCATCCTTCCTGTGCTGGGGATTCCAAAGCTGGATGCAGCACTGCAGGTGGGGTCTCACCAGAGAGGAGTAGAGGGGCAGATCACCTCACTTGATCTGCTGTCCAGGCTATGTCAAGATGCATGGTACCATGCTCATGGGCCTTACAGGAGCACATTGCTGGGCCTTACAGGAACACATTCCCAGGCAGATTCAGGAATAGCAGGCAGTGCACATGACTTGGAAGATAAGACAAAAGATATCCACAAGGAAGTTGTAATTGCCAGTGAGAAGTCTCGCTGAAGGCACAGCAGGCAGTTGGCCTGGATGAAATCTTAGCCTGTGGCTCCCTAGGACACAATATAAAGCTTGGTCCAATTGAAGACATACAGAATGAAAATCTCTCTGTTCTGGACTGCATCATTCCATGGGTTTTGGTTCATCTAGGGTGGAAAAATATCTGTAAGTAGGAATGAGAAGAAACATATGCTTGAGGCAAGGCTGAACATATATCAGAACAAATCCTTTACAGAATAGAAACAGAAGACTAGCTTTTCATTTTGAAAGCAATCACCTATATATGATATTTTGTATGGATTAGTGTTCAAGAAACTAAGGATGTGGATGATCTGGATTTATTTTATCTATTTGTATCACCTTGGGGTTTTGCTCATTGATTGGTGAATTTGCTTATGGGGAATGAAAAACTGGAATAAAAAGTGATAGCAAGCACAGAACTGTAGACTGTTCACAGTGTGCAAAAAAGTGCTAAAGCAGAAGAATGGTATGGCTAAGTGAGGGACAGAAAAACAAAGGACTTTACTGAGGATGGTGTTATTTGGTAGTAACTGAGAGACTAAGGGTCTTTTTAATTTAGCAGTTGAGGTAGGACCATGGTTACGACTCATGAGATAGGTCCATGCTATACATAAATAAATGTGCAGAGATGATTTGTAATAGAATCTGTGTATGCAAAGGCATGTTGTGGCTTCTTTGCACTTGAGGTCTAACAAAAGCTTTATAGGAAATAATTTAACCAATGTTTCTTTCAAGCTGACAGTTGGTTTGCTTTCCCTTGAGGCTATGATACATTACTTTTTTGCTCCTCTTGAGTCTTGTAAAAAAAAGCCAACACACATACAACCTAAGTTGCTTGTATTATCACTAAAGTAAGTCCTTTGCTTTTCGTTCTTTTCTTGTCTCCACTGGGAAATTACGAGCAACAACACCCTTTCATAGGAATAAAAACAAGACTATGAATCATTAAAATCTTTTAAAAAAGCTAATTTCTTACTTTGACAGTGACTTACCTTTAGCATCTCTGCTGACGTCATTTTTAAAGTCTGTGAGAAAGATATAGCTGACCTTTTTCTGAAGCAGTACCAGGGACATCTGTGTAACGTTAACTTTATCAACAGTGGACACAATCAGTGGGTTCCTCAAAATGAGCACATTTTCTGATCATTGAACACAATAAATGACAAATAAATGCAGCTCACTTCACAGTGCATTTGTGTAGTAACTAGTTCTTGCACATATTCTTGAGACTACTCCTAAGTATCCTCAAAAATACCAAATGAATGAACTCATATATTGCTTGTCAGACAGGAGTACTCCTACTTCATTTTCACTCTTTGTTTTAAAGAACCTTAAAACATGATATAAGCATCTAGAAAGAAGACAAAGAAGAAATTAAAAAATTTAAAAAGTTAAAAAAGTAAAAGAAAATGTTTCCTAATATGTAAAACAAAAATAGTGTATTCACTACTGAGCTCTATTTGGCATTGACATCTCTTTTTTTAATTTACACAATTTCAAATATTTAATTTGGACTTCTGTAAGGCCTTTAACATGGTCCACCACAACTAAATTGGAGAGAGATGGATGAACTGTTTGATGGATGAGAAACTGGTGGGATGGTCACATCCAGAGGCTAAGTGTTGGTACTTGGCTGTGAAAGTCGCAACCAAAAGCTACAATGATAAGGACAAGGGACAAGAAAGTTTGACAGTGTGAACTGCAAGCAAAGTAAGGCTCAAGCTCAAACACCCACTTTGGCATATGCAGAACACCTGCCTTCCTTTGGCTTTGCACACTAAGCATGACTTTGGGTGTTGCACCTTGGATCATGTAGAGTCTTGAGGAGAGAGGGTGCTCCTTCCCTGAGACCACCTGAGAACTGGAAGGACAGAAACAGTTAGAGAGCTTGAGATGCCAGGATATTCACAGAAGCACAGATAAACCCACAGAGAGTCTCAGAAGTGATAGCTAAATCAGATGAAGCTCCACATGAAAATGTTGAAAGTCCATTAAGGCAAATGCCATCACTAGTGGTAATCATTAACAATTGAACAAATTAGCTGCTGCTCAGCAAAAATGTCAGCAGACTCTGAAGCCTATCATTTAAGCAGGTGTAGATGTTTTGGGCTTGATATAGAAACTGGACTTTCATTGCAAGTAGGGTCAGCCTCAATTATTGTAAGAGCCTCCTCTGTATTTGAAGCACATGGCTTAATGTAGTCTCCACTGAAGTAATTTCTGCCCTATCCTGTCTAGGGCCAGAATTTCATTCTAGAAGTCTATAATTTGCTGCTTCTGCACTTTATATCTGCTGCTTAGAATGGCTTTATCCTTTACAGGGTAAACCAGTTTCTTCACAAGTGTTTACAGAATGAAATCATGATGGAAAACTTTAGCTTTCACAGCAGTTAAAATAATTTATCAATAATAGAAATTAACCTGCTATTTGTACTGCCATCTTATACTAATGTCTCTAGAGCCACTGCTTTATTCCACTGAAATATTACTGTCTTATTTCACCACCAAATTTTCTTTCTTTAAAAATGCTAAATTTCTCTGGCAGATGACTTTAAACGTATATTCAATTTCTGTCCAAATTCCTTAAGATACCATAAGACCCTTTCTTTAATGAGCACACAGACCTTTTCAGAGTATACGACTGGGGAATTCTTAAAACATCATCATAAAATTGAGTTACATAGCCCATAAGGTTTCTGTAAAAACAAAACACATTATACTCCTGGTCTGGATTGAATGTGACACTAATTGCAGACACTATTGCTTCTGGCCCATTGCCTCAGGGTGCTATTGTTTTAAAAGTGATCTCAAAAGACAGTGGTGTCTTCAGACTAGGGAAACTGGAATTTGAGTTCCTGGAAGAAGAATGACTATCCTTTGGCTTTCTTATTCTAAAGAGGAACAGAATATGTCTCTAAGTAATCCTAAAAGCAGATCACAGTTAATAGTGTCTCAACAATCTCAAAAGAAGTTGAAAAAAACAGCTACAAAAATGTCAGAAATTCTAAGAGTTATCACAAAAAAGTAAAACTGTCAATGATAGATTTGTTACAGAAACCTGAAACTGGATTTTAGCATAAAATTGACAGTTTTATATTAAAAATAACCCTCTGTCATCTTTTCTAACTTTATAATAATCCTTTTGACTTATACTGAGATTTTCAGTTGAGGCTTCCAAATTTCTCCACAGATATCACTCATTATTTATATGACTGTGCTATATGTTGTTGTACATTCCTGTATGTACGTACGTGCACATATATAGACATATATATGTACAGGCATATGCATGTGTGTAAAAACTCATGCATACAGAGTTTTCAAACACTCTGGGCCTGTATGCCACTGTTAACTCTTCAGAATTATCAGGTACCTGATATTTTTAATCAAACCAATCACGAATATTACTGCACAATAAGGTATCACAGACACTGCAGACTGCTAACCCCTGCCCTTACAAAACAGAAGAGTACTTCAGTCTGGGTTTAACAGTATTGCAATATTTCTGAGTCAGAATGAGGAATTTACTTACAATTACAAGACAATTCAGAAAGTTGGTGTCATTTAGTGACTTGACTAGTAGACTAAATTTAGGCGATATGTGGTCTATTCTGTGCTGAAGATTGGAGAAATCACTTCCTTGTCTTTTATCTGATAATTTCGATCCCTCTTGCAAAGTGTTTTGAAATCTATTAAATACTGAATAAGCACTATTTAGGGATAAATTGGGACACAGATGTTTTTAAAGACAGAGAGGCTATATTGCATAACAGAGAAAACAACTATGTCTCCTTTTTTTCCCCTCCAAGTCTTCCTTTTTAATGTCTGTGATTTCTCCTCAAAAGCTCATTAAAAAGGATTCTAAATTTGCCAGATCAAGTTTTATGAGCTGCAAACATTTAAAATTAAGTAGATTAAATATGTTCTAAAAGAGGTTTTTAGCACTAGCATTCAAGATGATTTGTTGAACTTTCCCCCTGTAATGTTGACTGTAGCTGAATAACAATCCTTGTGAACTAGAAATGCATAAATAACTTGGGACAATAAGCCTCATGTAATTATGAAAATATCTCATATTTTCAAAAAAATTTGGTTTGATAAAATATTTTGAAAAATATTTCAAAAAATTATTTCTTTGAAAAACAGTTGTAAAATTATTGCATTTGTCTATAACATGTCTTTCTCCTTCTCCCAGGCCAGAAGTATTTTAAAGACAATGACATTCAGTTCTCAAAATTTTACCCAAGCACATTTTTGCAACAATTTATTTCAAAACCTTTCAAATAAAAACAATGAACAGAAACATTTCAAGAAGCTCAGCATAAATATGTGGTTCTTTGTTGGCCATTGTGGACTTTTTTGTCGTTCACTCTTCCAGGAAATTATAGATACTTATATTAAAAAATGAAAGGGTCAATAAACAGACAGTAATTATAATGCCAATCTGAATGGCCATATTGCTATAAGACAAAAAATGTAGTTCTAATTTTGCTCTCTGTGACATTATTTTTACTTACAAGCAATCCTAAAAATAAGCTTAAAATTTCAAACAAGGAATGAGAAGTTAAATTACACAAGCAGCAAATTTGACCTAATAACAACTGTTCATCAATAAAAATTTGGGGAAAAAAGTTCAAAGGTGAAAAAGGCACTATGACCGGCAGTCACTGAGATCTGGACACCTATTTTCATCCCTCTCTTGACAAATTCTTCCCTAACCAAAAGTGAAGAAAAGGCAGGATAAAAGCAGAAAGAGAAAGGCTAGTTAACATAAAACAGCTGTACTGGGTGAGAGCAAAGGTCCGTCTGACCAGTTTTCAATAGCGACTGCTAAAGAAGGGATCCACTGTAAGACAGCAAGTATAATTCTACTAGCATTTTCCCCCCTTTCCAAGAATAAGTCACTTAGGGATGCTAAAGGCTGTTTAACAACCTTCTATGCAGCCTTCATCCAAATGGATCTGATTTTTCTGTGATATTTTTGCCACGCAAAAGTCACTAAGTTGTAAAAATCAGTTCCAGAGCATAGATATGCCCTCAGTAAAAATGTATTGTCTTCTGTTTACTCTACAAGCTTTTGGAAAACTCCATAAAAGAGTATGGCGTAATATACACTTGAAGAGAAGTACAAAGATCAGTGTTTACAAAGCCATAGTGCTGTCTACTCTCTTATATGGATCTGAATCATGGGTCATCTACCGCCACCACCTGCAACTCTTAGAATGCTTCCATCAACGCTGCCTCCATACAATCCTAAACATCCCCACTGGTCAGATTATGTGACTAATATGTCTGTTCTAGAACAAGCAGCAGTCACAAGCATTGAGGCCATGTTGCTGAGAACACAACTGCGTTGGGCAGGACACGTGTCAAGGATGAAGGACCACCGCCTCCCTAAGATCTTGCTTTATGGTGAACTTGCCACTGGCTGCCGCATGAGAGGAGCCCCGAAGAAAAGATACAAGGACTCCCTGAAACAACATCTCAGTCTTGGTCATATTGATCAACATAACTGGTTTACTCTGGCCTCCAATCGGGAGGCCTGGAGACACACCACCTATAATGCTGCTGCTTCTTTTGAGAACACCCGCAGGATCACTCTGGAGGAGAAAAGACAATGCAGAAAGAATCGTGTCTTGCAGAATGTACCACCTAAGGAGTTTTTCTGCTGTGCCTTTTGCAATCAGACATGTCTATCTTGTATTGGCCTTATTAGCCATCAGCATTCTTGTAACAAACGTGGGTAGAGCCTTTCCCAAATCTTCGTTTGCGAAGCCTAGCCATGATGATGATGATGACTGTACAAGCTTTGGTTGGTATTTTTATTATCTACTCCTAGTCATTGTGATGAGAATTAGACAATAATTATTTCATGAGTTGTATGGAGCAGGTGAACAAGAACTTATAGACCCTCCCCATATCTCTCCTTAGGAATCCCTTTTTGAAGATGTGGAGTCCTAAGGTGTTTAAGGAGCCTAGGTTGCATTCCTGAGGAGTGTGCCATCACACTATGAAATGCAGGTGAAAAACATCAGCATGTTCTGGGAAAGCTTACGTGTCATCCTCAGTTATATGCTACTTGTCTTTTCCTGCTTGGGATCCTAAAGCAATGCTCAATGAATAAGTACATCATTTTTCACTCTTGTTTAAGAAAGCCTTCGAGAGTAATTTTCGTATAAAAGAAACCACAGTTTTGTGCCTCTTGTCTCTTGTGACCTCATTTTCTCTGTACCTTTGGCAATATGTGAAAATTGTAATAATAATAAATCTGCTCTCCTCAAAAGGCTCCCACACTGCATTTTCAGCCTGATCTCAATATTTGACTGCTTCCGGTTGACACCTCAATGGTCTCTTTTCTAAAGAATAACCGTTTTGTATTGCTTTTCCTTCCACCTTGTCAAGGCCTTTAATACCTAGAATGTAAACTTCCATGGACACAGTAAGAAACAGTGTTTTCTGTAAACTGCTTATGATATGAGAAAAATCAGGGTCACTGTGTTTTTATTTTTTTCATTACTGTTGTCATCCATCACCATTCCCACAGAGTTTTGTTAAACAAATTCATTAACTCTTACAATTTCACTTTATTCTAAAGCCTTTAAAATTAAAGAAAGCATATAAGTTGCAGTTTGGGTGATTTGTCTGGAATTCTCATATACTGGTGTAGTCCCAGTGATCCTGCATTTTCCACTGACAAACAGAGAGGATAGGAGAAAACTATTCAATCTTTTATTTTTTTTTTTTTTACATGAGTATTTTTCTCCCAAGTATAAATTTACAGCTAGTCTGCTCCTGAACTCTATACACGTCTACTTGTGTGGAGTTACACACTTGAGTCATAAATTAACCTGTTTCTGCAGAGGTTGCTGTCTGGAGCTATTTGAATTTGATCCTCCAGAGGAACAATATTAAAAGTTTAGGTGAAAACACATTAACACTGATTTTCATTCAATTTTACTGAGACATCTACTGGTAATTAACATCCATTTGCCAACTGTGGTACCTATCAAAGGAGTATGGAAACAAAATTTAAAAAAAAATTCATTTCTGTAGTATAAAGTCAGTATGAAAGGGTTATTTTTTGTCTCCACCTCTTTCTTTTTACTGTAAGGCTATAGGATTTAAGTTCCTTTTTAATAACTTGTCAAATATCTCAAAGCCAGGTGGGATAAAGGCCTTACAACTATTACAAAATCTTATAGTTTGTATGTAAATAACATTTAATCATGCCTGTAAAACAAATAGAACTTTAAAATAGTATTAATAATGTTGGAAAAAAACATGTAAATATAAACCAAGAATAGGTTTTTGCATATTGTCATTATGTCATTATGTTTGACATCTTTTAGGTACCTGCTCTCTGGAATTTTAGCCTGACCTTGTAACTTTTCAAGAATTGTTTTCCTCTGTGTGTCATTAGAGACATCATAAGTGCAGTCTTACATCTTCTCTGGGGAAGTGGAAAGAAGATATGGCACACTTTGCTGAAAATGCCTAGTATCTGAGGGACTCAGATATAAACTGAGTACAGAAAACACTCTTTCCTAGGTGGTTCTATCTAAATATATAGGGAAAGTAATTTTTTTTTCCTATTCCTATGTTAATTATTGTCAAATTAAACACAGATGTTAAGAAATAATTGAAGTTTTATGGTTGGGCTCAATGATCTTAGAGGTCCTTTTCAACTGTACCGATTCTATGAGTAGATGATTTTATGTGGCAGAGCTACTTTAAGCTGTGAGTGGAAAATACTTTCTCATTCTTCCATAAGTTTGATCCTTATCTGGAGGAAAGAGACAAAATAAGTGTATTTAGTTTTCACAAATGTTATATCTAAGAGCCAAATGAATGAACAAAAAGCTCAGATAAACTGAAACATTTTCTCTCCATTTCAGTCTTCAAACTTTACACTCTAAAATAGTGATAGATTTACTTCTAGACATGATATGTGCCTTCAAAATAGAAAATACATTTTTCTAAAGCATAAGAAAATGAAACACTTAAACCAATGTTTCACCCCCCCCCAAAAAAAAAAAAATCCAACTTATCTGATATAGTAAGAAAATTTTTAAAAAATGTTGCAGATAGAGTGAAACTGTAGTTTTGACATTTAAAAGGTGAAGGGATCTTTAGTGTCTCCTTTGGATGTTAGTTTTAAAGTAAAGGATCAAGAAAAAACTTGAAAGCCTCTAAACAAGTTGGTCAGTTAGAGAGAGAAATGCAGGAACCAGGATCAAGAGAAAATATCTAGAATAATGGTTCATATATCTCTAAGGTGAATGTGAAAAATAAATTAGGGTGATTGGACTACCATGCAGCTTTGAACAGTGGGCTCCTACGAGTAGGGGTTTTAGGGAAGTCACAGCACTAGAACAAAATTACTATGTTTTGATTTGAAAGTAACTACCTAAAATATTACAAATAAGTTTCTTCCTGATAAGAAGGAATGCAAGCATTGTTACTACCTGGAAAAGTTTGACTTGCTGGTGGCCTATAGGCTTGGTGTAGACCCTTAAAATGTTCGGCTTTAACAAATGAGTTGTTATGCATCTGCCTGTCTTTGTATATATCTGTATATATATATATCTATATTGGGGCGCGTGTACCCGGCCCCGGCCCCGGGTGGGAAAGGAGTAGAGAGAGAGAGGGGGAGCTTCACCAGCGCGGACTGTGCCCACGTGGGAGATGAGAGGGGGAATCTCGGAGCACACAAAGGAGAGGGACAACTCTAAACCCAGGCAGATGGAGTTCACTTTGCCCTGTAAGGTCATCCATCTAAGAGAAGGTCACTCTAATTAAACCTATGTCCTGAGGACCTCAGTGCTACTGTCCAAGCTTGCTAGGCCCTGGCAGATGAACTGTAGGATTAAAGGGTGGGTTCAGTTCCATGCACACTGCGTCTCACCTAAAAAATCCATTGCGCAGGCTTGAAGGCCTTACCCACGTTTGCAAAGCCCTGTAGCGACATCTTCTACTAATGCAGTCACACAAAGATCAAAAGACAAAGGCATGCGCCTGCCTCCAAAGGTGTACCTAAATTAACTCTAGCATGCTGGAACATCAGAACCATGCTCGATTCTGCGGATAGTGGATGTCCTGAGAGATGTTCTGCCTTAATTGCCCAGGAACTGTCACGACATTGCTGCTCTCAGTGAAGTTCGCCTTCACGAGGAAGGCAACCTTAGAGAACATGGTGCCGGTTACACACTCTTTTGGTCAGGTAAACCCAGGACTGAAAAGTATCTCTCAGGAGTCAGTTTCATGATTAATGAAGCCGACAGGTCATTCTGACCGCATTATCTCCCTACGCCTTCCACTACACAACAAGCAACACATTCTCCTCTTTAGTATATATGCCCCAACTCTCCAAGCTGACCCTGCTGAAAAAGATAAATTTTACACTGACCTGCGCCGCCTTACCCAAAAGGTCCCTGCAGATGATAAGATCATTATCCTTGGTGGTTTCAATGCCAGAGTAGGAAAGAATTTTGAAGCCTGGAAAGGAATATTAGGCCAGCATGGTGTTGGAAGCTGCAACGATTATGGTTGACTTCTGCTAGAATTCTGTGCGGAGCAACAGCTCACCATCACCAACACTATCTTTCAGCAGAAAAATAGTCTGAAGACAATGTGGATGCATCCTAGATCTAAGCATTGGCATCTCATCAATTATGTCTTGGTGCGACAGAGAGATGTTCGTGATGTCCACCATACTTGTGTGATGCCCAGCACAGAATGCCAAAAAGACCATCGCCTTGTGCACTGTAAACGTAACTTCAATCTTAAATTCAAACCTAAAAGGGGCAGTATCCCAAGGAGGAGACTCCAAGTTAACGATCTCCAATCAGCCACAGTGAGAAACAAATTCCAGGTAAATCTTCAAACTAGGCTCGAAAACCATTCCACAGATTCTACAGATATCTCTCCTGAAACACTCTGGCACTATATTAAAAACAGTATCCTGCAGTCCTCTGAAGAATCCTTAGGGTTCTCCCTAAAGAAAAACAAGGACTGGTTTGATGAAAACAACCAAAAGATCCAGGAATTGTTGAGGAAGAAGAGAACTGCCCACCAAGCACACCTTGCACTGCCATCCTGTCACCTAAGAAAAGCAGCCTTTCTTCTTGCATGCAGCAAGCTCCAACAGAAACTCTGTGACACCCAGAACAATTGGTGGATCGATCTAGCTGAAAAAACACAATTATGCACAGACACAGGTGATCACAGAGGATTCTATGAAGCCCTGAAAACAGCATACGGGCCTACATACCAAGCCCAAAGTCCTCTACTCAGCGCTGATGGTCAAATGCTTCTGACAGATAAAACCTCTATTCTGAATCGATGGTCTGAACACTTTCAGACCCTTTTCAGTACCAGTTGTGCAGTCCAAGGCTCAGCTATTCAGTCCATCACACAACAACTGGTGAAGTATGAATTGGATACCGCCCCCACTTTAGGAGAAACCCTCAAGACCATACAGTAGGTGAAAATCAGCAAGGCAGCTGGGGTTGATGGAATTCCATCTGAAGTCTGGAAACATGGGAGCCTTGCACTCCATGCCAAATTTCATGAGTTTGTGGTGCCCTGTTGGGAACTAGGAGAACTACCGGCAGACCTTCGAGATGCAGTCATCATCACCTTATATAAAAAGAAAGGAATTAAATCAGACTGTTCAAATTACCGCGTTACTACTCTACTCTCCACTGCTGGTAAAATCCTGGCAAGAATACTCTTGAACAGACTAATACCCGCTATAGCAGAAGGAATTCTACTTGAAAACCAATGTGGTTTCAGAGCCAACAGGAGCACCACAGGCACGGTGTTTGTTCTCAGACAACTGCAAGAGAAGTGTAGGGAACAGAACAAAGGTCTCTATGTAACCTTTGTCGACCTCACCAAGGCTTTTGATACTGTGAGCAGAAAAGGTTTGTGGCAGATTTTGGAACATTTAGGTTGTCCCTCCAAGTTCCTTAAAATGATCATATCACTCCATGAGGATCAGCACGGCCAAGTCAGATATGGCAATGCACTTTCTGAGCCCTTTCTAATAACTAATAGTGTGAAACAAGGCTGCGTTCTTGCACCAACTCAATTCCCAGTCTTTTTCAGCATGATGCTCCAAAGGGCCACGGTAGACCTCGATGATCAGGATGGTATCTACATTCGATACCGTACTGACGGAAGCCTTTTCAACCTAAGGCGACTGAAGGCCCACACCAAGACCTTAAACCATCTTGTCCGGGAGCTGCTTTATGCTGATGACACCGCCCTTGTCGCCCACACAGAAGCAGCTCTGCAATGTTTAACATCCTGCTTTGCAGACACTCCTGAGCTTTTTGGGCTGGAAGTCAGCTTAAAGAAGACTGAAGTTCTCTATCAACCTCCACCTCAGGAAGTCTTCCATCATCCCCATATCACCATTGGCCAATCAGAGCTCAAATCAGTCCAGCAGTTTGATTACCTAGGTAGCCTCATCTCTTTGGATGGTAAGATTGACAGAGATAGACAACAGGTTAGCAAAGGCATATAGTGCTTTAGGAAAACTCCATAAAAGAGTTTGGTGAAATAAACACTTGAAGAAAAGTACAAAGATCAGTGTTTACAGAGCCATAGTGTTGTCTACTCTTTTATATGGATCCAAATCATGAGTCATCTACTGCCACCACCTGCATCTCCTAGAAACTTCCATCAACGCTGCCTCCGTACAATCCTAAACATCCACTGGTCAGATTATGTGACTAACATGTCTGTTCTAGAACAGGCAGCAGTTACGAGTATTGAGGCCATGTTGCTGAGAATACAGCTGTGTTGGGCAGGGTACGTCTCCAGGATGAAGGACCACCGCCACCCTAAGATCTTACTTTATGGTGAACTTGCCACTGGCTGCCGCAAGAGCGGAGCCCTGAATAGAAGATACAAGGACTCCCTGAAACAACATCTCAGCCTTGGCCATATTGATCAACATAACTGGTCTACTCTGGCCTCAAATCGGGAGATCTGGAGACACACCATCTATAACGCTGTGGATGCTTTTGAGAAAGCACGCAAGATCGCTCTCGAGGAGAAAAGAAAACGCAGAAAGAATCGTGTCTTGCAGAATGTACCACCTAAGGAGTCTTTCTGCTGTGCCTTTTGGAACCGGATATGCCTGTATCGTATTGGCCTTTTTAGCCACCAGCGTTCTTGTAACAAACGTGGGTAGAGCCCTTCCCAAATCTTCATTCGTAAAGCCTAGCCATGATATCTATGTTAATCTGCTATTACTTTATTAAACATGGTACAAGAACATAAACTGTGACCAAAGACAGGCTGCACAAAACTAATGCAATGCAAATAGCAATACAATAACACAGGAAACCATTGATTTTTCATGATTATCAAATTGATATTAGCTACCCTAGAGAGCATACAAGAAATTGCAAAGAAGGATGGAGATGAGAGAGAAACATTACTCACAGAGTAATGGAAGGCCAAAGCCCAACTAGACTTAAAATTGTCTAGTGACACGAGGAGTAATAAGAAGAAATTCTGTCAGCTTGCTGATAGAAAAATGTTCAGAGCAAAAAGTTCAGAGGAAATGTGGCACTGTTGATGAAAAGGAGAAGACAGCACAGTGATGGATGACATGGATAAAACTAAAATACTTGATGCCTTCTCCACCTCCCTACCTCAGTCCCTCTAGGAAAAGCCTGAGACCAGATCACTGCACAAGCCAGTCATGCTTGGGAAGGAGAAGAGCAGTCAAGAGTGGAATTGTCACAGGTTAGGGGCTACTTGAAGGATCCCGATGTGCTAAAATCCCTGGGCCTGGGTGAGATTCATCTGAAAGTGTTGAAGCACACAGCTGGGGTGATTGTAAAGCTGCTACTTACCTGCGGCCAAAGAAATTGAAGTAATCTGGAAAAGTCTCTTACAAATGAAAAAAGGAAAATAATATGCCCAGCTATATAAATGTCAGGAAGAACCATTTGGGAGTTACAGGCTGGTCAGATTCATTTCAGTCCCTGGAAACAGATTCTTAGATGATATTTCTAAACAATTGCGCTGGGTCTAAAAGTAGCTAATATGGGGCCGTGTTTTGGATTTGTGACCAAATCAGTGCTGATAATACAGGGATGTTTTTGTTACTGCTGAGCAGTGCTTGCACAGTATCAAGGTATTTTCTGCTACTCACCCCTCCCCACCAATGAGGAGGCTGGGGGTGCACAAGAAGTTGTGAGGGGACACAGTCAGGACATCTTACCCCAACTGATCCAAGGGATATCCCACATCATATGGCATAATGCTTAGCACATAAAGATGGGGGGGGGAGGATGCCAGGGAGGCTAATGCTCAGGAAGTGACTGGACATTGGTCGGTTGATGGTGAGAAATCATTTTCATTTGTATGACTTGTCTTTCTTGGGTTTTATTTTCTCTCTCTGTCTTATCTTTTTCCTTTTCCTTACTATTATTTTTGTTGTTTTATTGTTAAACTGTCTTTATCTCAATCCACAGGCTTTCTCACTTTTACTTTTCTTATTCTCTCTGTCATTCCTCTGTGGGAGGAGTGATGGTTGTGTGGTTCTTAGTTGCTGGCTGGGGTTAAACCATGACAACACTGAAGAACAAGAAACAAAGGTTAACCAAGGACTGATCATGCTTATTAACTCAATTGTCTTCAGTGATAAAGTGACTAGTGATGTGAATGAAGCGACAATAGTGGATGTAATACACCTTAACTTTGCTGGGGCCCTCAGCAGCACTCTCACATGTAAATTGAAGAGGGATGAGTTGTATGAATGTACATCTAGGTAGGTTTAATATTGGCTGGACTTCTGTGCTCAGAGGGCAGTAATCAGTCATATGATGTCCAGTGGAAGCTGGTAATCAGCACTAGACCCAGTGGGGTGACAATGGCTCCACGACTATTTGGCATCTTTGTCAACAACCTCAATGATGAGACAAGAATTCTCAGTAAATCTGTGGAAGATATTAAATTAAAGTAAATATTTCACACAGTAAATATTAAAACTTCAATTCAGAGACATCTTAAGATGCTGGAGGACTGGGCCAAAAGGAAGGCCATGGAGCTCACATTTGACAAGTTCAAAGTTCTGTTTCTGGAACAGAATAACTCAATACAGCTGTGAGTTGACCAAATGGCCATGGAGGTGTAGCAAATACGTGGCTGAATCTAAGGCCCCAGTGTGTTCTCATTAGAGATGAGGCAAACTGCATACTGATTTAAGTTAGGAGAATTTTTGAAGGAACTTATTATTCACTACTACCTTGTGAGGCTACACCTCAACCATTGCATCCAGCTTTTGGTCCCCCTATTCAAGGTTGATGTGGAGAAACTGGAGAGTCTCTGTCAGAAAGAACCTATCCTATGAAGACAGGATGAGACAGATGGGGTTGTTCAACCTGGAGAAGATCTCACTGTGGCCTCCCAGTTCCTTAAGAGGGCTTATAAGAAAGGAAGGAGAGGGGCTTTTTATATGGGCAGATAGGCTTCAAACTGAAAGAGAGCAGGTTTAAATTAGACGTTAGGAAGAAATTCTTTACTCAGAGAGTAGTGACATACTGGAACAGGTTGCCCAGGGAACTTTTGGGAGCCCTAACCTTGTCAGTGTTCAAGGCCAGTTTGGAAGGGGCCCTGAGCAACTTGATCTAGTGGATGGTATCCCTTGTCAATGGCTGGAGGGTTGGAACTAGATGATCTTTAAGGTCCCTTCCAAATCAAGCCTTTCTATGATCCATTCTGTACCTGGACTTGCTGACAGGCAATGGCCACAAACTGCAGCTTGAGACGTCCAAGAAGAGCATTATGAATATATTTTCCAGCAGTGGAATGATGAAAAATGGTAGTTCAGCACAGCACTAAGATTACACAGAGGAGTTGTGGAGTTTCCACTCGTGTGGGTTTTCAGGACACGATAAAGTGAATCTGATTTAGTGTTAGCAATACTCCTGCTTTGAGTAGGAGGTTGGATGAAATACTCTAAAGATCCTTCCAATGATTCCCTCGTTCTGATTCTAATTTTCTACTTCTTAATGCATTGGAGTTTTATACTGTTTCCATGTTCTTAAGAATGAAGAAAATGTACTTTTACTTGTATCTATGTAGGCAGTGTTGTTGTCTGGGATGGTGGAAGTCTACATTTATTTTGAAGAAACAGGAAAAAATGGTGAAGAAGTTAGAGCTGATTTGTTATTTATCTGAGTAAGGTGGTGTCTATTACTTCTAGTAAGAATCTGACACAAGAATTTGGATAGAGAAAGCAGCTTTTTGTTTCTTTGCTTCCTTCAGTTCAGGGATCAGGATCACCTTGGCACAATTATCTGGTAACTAAGAGAGCTATGGATGTTCTCATCAGTAAGATCTCAGTAAATAGAAGCTGTCAAATAGTAGACTGCAGAGAAGTGTTCTATATTACCAGCTACTACAAGAACACTTTGAGTTATAAATATCCATAAGCTTTAATGGAGAAGAGAACTGTGCCTGTCAGCAGAAAAAAAATACTATCAACCTGTGATGCCCTACACAAATAATGTCAAACCTGGGGCATGATGCAGATTAAGGTGCACTTTAAGCCATCTACTAAATGGAATATTAGCTGGGAACTGGATTTTGCCATCAATGAAACATAATTTAATATATCTGAAGGCCAGTATTGGTTCACCTATCTCATCTGCAGTTGCAGTGAAGGGAAAAAAAAGCCTTTTGACTGTAAGAAAGTACTCCTTTCTATTACTGAGCTCAGCAGTGAGTTTTGATCCTGATTGTGTTCCATGGTAGCATCTTGAAAGGAAAATATTTTTAACTTTGAACACAGGAATACTCTCTGCTTCTCTGAGTATAATACCACTATATCCCAGTGAAGGATGAACAGTGCTTTCATAACTTTCTACCTTAAAGTATTAAAGTTGACATGAACAGCTGATAGGAAATGTTAACCTGGGATTATCTACCCAGGTAGATAATCTGAGTTTACAATACTAACTGATATTCTAATCTAATTTCTGCTCTTATTTTGTCATTTTACCCTTTGCAAGATACGATCTTGCTTGATTTTGCCACCACCTATGCTAGGTTTACCCTACCTTAGCACTTTAAAAATTAGGCTAACAAGCTCTACTCACCTTCTATAACACCTTGAGAACTACAGAAACCAAAAATGCTAAGTATTTTAACTGTGCAGAAAAGATGTGTGTGTGAAGTGTGAAGAATCTTTGAAAATCTTTAAAAATTTCCATGACTATTCCTAATACAGAGTTTATTTGATTGCAAGCACTTTGACTCTTGGTCTGTTGTTCACCCTTGATTCAGACATCCAAAGACTCCCCAAAGTTTGGGGCCTACAGACAAGAACAAAACAATAAACTGAAGGGGACACAACTTCGAGGAGACAAGGACAAAGCTAAGAAACTGCAGAGAAAATTGCCAATAATGAGAGTGGAGTTATGCAGAGTTTGGAAGTCAGGAATGAAGATGATGAGAGGTTAATGAATAGATCATAATAGAGGTTGTCCATAATGTAGATGATTACTAGACCAGCATTTCAGATTAAATTAATAAAGGAAAAGCAAGAAAGGCCAGTGATGAAGCATGCAGCTGAAGCAACTGAAGATCAAGTTTAGACCATTTTTTGCATTGATACCAAAGAAAAACAGCTAATTTTAAAAAGAGAAATTATAGCAATGAAAAGAAATAGAGACAATTTTAAAAAGAAAAATATATGGGAATAGAAAAAGATAGAATATCTGCATTGTATAAACTTACAAAAAAAATCAAAGAAAAATGAATAGAGAGCTTGGAAGAACTGCTGAAGTCAGAGTATAGCTTAAGTAACCAGTTAGAAGCCAGTTAGAAGGTCCTATTGTCACTGGGCTCTTATTTTCTAACCAAGTATGTACTACCTCTTGATTACATTGTGAGGGAATTTCATGCTTACACAATTAAACCTGGTTCAATATTTAGAGAATACTTCAAGAAATGCTTCAGATGGCATTCCAGACCTATGCCTACAGATTAGCTTCCCAGTTGTCCCACCAAAGTCTTACCATGATTATATTTTATATAATATATTAAACATTCTATATTTAATGCATATACTATATAATATATTAAATTATGCACAAATAAATATATTATTTACAAATATATTATAATTTAAGTGGCTTTCTGGCTTACCTGATTATTCCATCTGGAGTGAAAGTTCTCTATCCCATTAGAGAAATCTACATACAACTAAGGGAAAAGAAGAAACTATATATATATTAAATATATATACAAATTATATTTTAATTTTTATATATCCTTGAATATATAATATATCACATAAATTCTTAAATACATCAAGTTATATTAGTCCTAAATTAATACTGTATATATCGAGAAAAAGTATTTTGGAAAGTTTTTTTACAGCATATCAGGATGAAAATGTATCAAATGAAGCTTTTGAAATCTTTATGCTACAGACAAGGTATGACAGTTGAGGTGGTGTCAATTATGTAGACTATACAGCAACATGGTTGTAAGAGAAAAGGGTATGGACATGAAAAGATCATACACAAAAAGTTGTATTGTACTGGTTTTATGTGGCAAGCTTTTGGTAGCAGGGTGGGCTACAGGGATGGCTTCTGTGAGAAGCTGCCAGAAGCTTACACTATGTCTGGCAGAGCCAACGCCAGCCGGCTCCGAGAGGGACCTGCCATTGTCCAAGGCTGAGCCCATGAGCAGCAGTGGTATTGTCTCTGGGATAACAAAGGTAAGAAGTGGGAAAAAACCTACTGCACAACAGCAGCCAGAGAGAGGGGTGAGAATACGTGAGTGAAACAACCCTGCAGACACCACGGACAGTGCAGAAATTCCCCTGCAGCCTGTGGTTCAGACCATGGTGAGGTAAGCTGTCTCCTGCAGTCCATGGAGGTCCAAGATGGAGCAAAATCCACCTTCAGCCCATGGAAAACCCCATGGAGGGTCACGTGGGTGCCCAAAAGATGGCCCTGTGGAGAGAGGAGCCCACGCTGGAGCAATCTTCTCCTGAAGGGCTGCATCCTATGAAAGGGACACACGCTGCAGCAGTTTGTGAAGAACTGCAACCCATAGGAAGGCTCTCAGGTTGGAGAAGGTCATGGAGGACTGTTTCCTGTAGCAGGGACCCCACAGTGCAGCAGGGGAAGAGTGCAAGGAGGAAGGAGCAGCACAGACAAAAATGTAATGAACTGACCACAGCTCTCATTCTCCATTCCTCTGGACTACTTGGGAGAGGGAGATAGAGAAATCGGGAGTGAAGCTGAGTCAGGAAGAAGAGAGGTATCAGAGGAGAGTGCTTTTAGATTTGGTCTTATTCCTCATTATCTTAATTCACTGTTAATTGGCAATAAAATAAACTAATATCTCTAAGTCAAGTCTGTTTTGCCTGTTACGGTGATCTCCCTGTCCTTACCTTGCCCCACTAGACTTTTATCATATTTTCTTCTGCCCAGTCCACAGTCAAGTTGAGAGGTTTAGTGGGTATGTGGTGGCTAGACAAGGTCAACCCACCAGATATACCAAGGGGTTTTCTTACCTATTGTGAGTGAAAAAAGGATGTGACTTTTGGGTCTGTTGTAAGGTATCCTTTGAATTTTTTTTCTTCTTTGCATCCCATTGACTAAAGAAGAAGACCAATTCAGCTCCAGGGTTTCAATTTTTTTCTCTTACCCCTACACATCTATCATCTTCCTAGGGCAAAATATCATGTACGCAAGGGTAGATAATGGCAGAGACCATTAATGGCACCTTCTCAGAGTTTTACATAAGAACACAGAAATCATCTTGCTAGAACAGGTTATCTAGGTCCACCATTCATAATCTGAGGACTAGCAACAAGCTTCCCACAGGAAGATGTGTGAAGTAAACCATGGGAAAAATGCTTCATCTTTATTCCTTAAGTTTGTGATTTGCTTAAGGTCTGAAGTGTGAATTTTGATCTCCCTTTCAAATATTCTATTGTTGTTAGTAAATATTCTGATATTATATTTTCCTGCTAGGCATATAAACATCTAACAATCCTCTAAAACTTACTCAGCTATAACCTTCAACAGCATTCTGTGACATTGATGAAAATTAAAGCCCTGTTACAGAGTGAGAGAACGGTTTGTTTTATCAGTAAAAAATTTGTCCCCTTTTGAATTCATTGAGTATTTCTGTTCTTGTGCTAGAAAACAAAAAGTACAGTCACAAAGGACTTCATGGATATTGGGAGGAATTCCCGACTTAAGAGATGAATGGTAGTTAAAAAAAGTTACAGGCTTTTCTACAGTTATCTGTTTTCCCATTTAACTTCCAGTAACAAAGGGAAAAGGAGCACAAATCATATTGTACCACAACAGAATGATCAGTGACAAATGGCTGTCAGTAAGATTACCATTGCAGATAGATTATGTAAACATATGTTTCAAAACCATTTTTCCTTATGCATTCTGTCTCGTCACAAAGATACCAACTGGATAGATTGACTCTGCAAATAAGATGAGCATATTTAATAAAATGAGAATGAAGAAATGATAACATTTTATTATCTTGTTTTAGAACACTTTCTCCGTTCAAATTTTCTCTGGAAAAAAGATTAAGCACAGTTAATCAAGGTCTGTCACTAGGTTCCAGTGATGATTTTTTTACACTGCAAAATAAAAAGCACAAAAGTAGCACAAAAGAAAGGGACATATGGAGTTGCTTGCGGTTTCTTACAGATTTCAAGCAAAGAACAGATTTTTACAGACTTTTAATACAGAGAAACTTAAAATCACACTACTTTGTCTCTTCAGTTGTTCCCAAAAGCAAATAAAAATATTACTGTGAAGCAAATAAAAATATTACTGTGCACATGGTGTGGCAAGGAGGGGCTCCATACCACAAGAATCCATACCATGGCATTACTTGGAAGAAATTATATTTTCCTGTTTTCTAATATCTTTAATCCTTCATACTACTGTAGATCTAATTTAGGTTCATAATTCCCTTCATGTTTGATTCCTGGAGCATGCCTGTTAGTTTGCATGTTGCCTTTGCAAAGGTGTACCAGCACGGTGTCTGTCTCATTGCAATGAGACAGACATGAATTTGAGTCCAAAAGACTGTTAGTGATGTAAATCCAACTTTTCTTTTACCTCAAAGGTTTAGCATATTTATTAATTACAAGGAAATCAATTACATGTTGTAGATGTGGAACCTCAAGAGGCTGTATCTGTAGAAAGACCTTTAGACAAAGCTGATCTTTAGGCTGATCTTTAGTAGTAGTATAGGTATCTTGGTTAAGCTAATTTTCTAGATTTCCTCAGTGGGCATGGAAAGATCAAAGATGGGACAAATCAATCTTTAGAGGTGTATAAGAAAGGAATTTGAAAAGTGGGATGCACTACCCTCTGGAAGTGTTGATTTGTGTCCATTGAGAAGGAATCTACTCTAGACTAGATTATTGGCCAAATTTTTTTTTAAATTAACAAAAGAAACCTAAGATTTTTTTTGGTCTGAATCAAACCCTTGTTGGTTGACTGAAAAGACTTGTTTGAAGAATGCTAAAGAGAATCCAGAAGTCATTGTGCACTGAGTGGTGGATGCCTTCTAGGAAAAGTGTATTTTATACTTTCTGGTGAAGATTCTTTAATTATGAGATATTTCATATCTTTTCTTCCCTCTAAAATGCTGCCTCTCTCACTTTTGGGGAGATTCCGTGTTTTCTTATTCTCCAAATTGCTATTTTTCCACAGTATTTTCGTAATATATTTTTCTTATGGCATATGGTAGAACTGAAGATTATAGGGCTTTCTGGCTTGTCTCATCTACTCTTTTTCTTCCAAAACATTTTCTTTTAATCTGATATTTTACTTTGTCTTAACCTACTTTTCTGATTTAGATTTGAGTTAATACAGTGCTCTGAATCTTGACATCTCTAAATAGTTTAACTGAAGTGAGAACGCTCACATTTCTTCTGTAAAGTCCACACTTAGACACACAGGTTGCTATCTTTATCACCACTCACTGTGTAACTAATTGTTCTTGGTTCTTATTGTAAATTTCCTGATTTTCTTCTGGTATAAATTCACTCACTGTAACAGAGGTGCAAGTTCACTGCTGTTAATAGAAGTCTCTCTGACTTATTCTGCTGTTCACAAAAACAAGATCAATAATATGTGAGTCCTAAAAGTTCTATAGCATGAAGCAGTATAATAAACATATGATTTCAATATGACAGGATTTATTTCATAATGTTTTAAATCTAGGTGATTATTTTTCCCGATTAGCAATAATAAGTTGAAAATTCTTTTCTATTTAGACTTTTAAGAGTTGTCTTATTATTCCTCCTTCAGTGGCACTCTGTTTCAGTGAAATGTATTAAAAGTAAAAATGAAATAAATCTGCATTAGAAAACCAAGATGTTATCTACAGGATAGCAAGGCTAGGCAGAAAGGAGTTTCTCTGTGTTCTGGTACAAGGTGAAGAATCCCCTGTGCTTAACTGACCTGGAAAGAGCTTATGCATTTCCTTTCAATTTTGTATGGATGGTTAATTTTTTTCTTAGAAAAGCCTTCTTGTTTTTAAGAAGACAAATAATTTCTATTGATTACAGTGTTATCTAATGGTGAGGAAGAAGCTTGCATACCTGCTGCTGACTTCAACTGAGAAGTCAATCATGACTGCTACAGCTGAATCTGGAGGAAAACTACAAAGCAGTTTACTAATTGAAAAATGGAAACAGGAGGAAAGGGATTATGTCTTACTCAGAGCCAGGAAGCAAGTATGAATCTTTATTTAGGAAATGTTCAGTTTCCTGATATTTCATTACTTGGCCCAATCTATTCAAATTCTAGCTTTCAAATGCAATATGCGGGGTATCAATACATGTACTGTTCAAAGATGGGGCCACCTATTGTAGAAAAAAAGACTGCTACCATGAATAAGCAACACGTTTTAGTTGTACACAGACTTTCTGTATGATTTACTGTCTTTAAGCTTGTCACTTACTAGTCTCTAAACACTAGTCAATGAGCTTAATGACTAGTAAAAAATGAAATGAAACTCTTAAGAAAAGGAAGGCCAAGCATGAACACAGCTGGAGGAGCTTGAGTCACTGCCAGCTATCTATGTATTTATCAAGTTGCAGCTTTCTCAAGCATGATGCCAGGAATAAGCCAAAGGAAAAACACAAGAGGTCAAAGAACTACTTTGACTAATTTAGTGCACTCATGTCAGTTTTCAGGTTTTAGTGAGTCTTATGTTTAATTTCACTATTTCACAAATATCTGAATGAGATGTAATTCCATTTGAAACACATTAAAGACTGTTACTCTCCGAAGCAGACTTTGAATAATAGAATCACAGGCCTGGAAAGGACTTCAAGAGGACATTTCTTCCATCTTCCAGCTCTAATGCAAACTCAGCTGTGCTTATATCTGTCTGACTGGTGTTTATTCTAAAAATCTCCAATGATGGAGTCTTTACAATCTCCCATGCCATTATCTTCCTGGCTTTCTCTGTCCTTAGGACTGGAATTTGCTTCCTAACACCTAACTTTGCTGTAATTTAAGTCCATTACTTCTCAGCCTCATCTACTGATGATACACAGAACAAATTGCTGCTTTCCTCTTTTTGTTAGCTTTTCATGTATTTGAAGTCTATTGTCATACCTCACCTTTAATTATGTACTGAGAACCTCTTGGCTTCAAGTAAAACATAACTTACCAGCTATAAAGGCAGAGAGTTTATATAACAGAAGCCACACTGTGATCAAGCAAACAAGAGTCTTGGTAAAAGTGGCTACCCTAACTGATTAGTTGTTCCTTCGGTTAACCTGCCAGGCTGTCCTTAAAGTCCAGGATCATGAACACTTGTGTTTACTTCCCTTCTTCCTGCAGTATTAAAGAATCTGAATTCTTTAGCCAATTTTTCTATATTTATAAGGCCTACCATTCGGAAAAGAGGCTGTGTTCATTTGAAATATTCCTCTGTTAGGCAATATTTGTCACCATACCTAAATATACACAGCTATGTGTAAGCCAGACTAATCCACTCACAGAATCTAAATGAAAATGAAACAAGAGTACATATTAATTTTCCCATTTATATCCTACCTTACACTGATAGCCTCTACATTAATTTCTCAATTAATTTCACTGCAAATCTCTTAAATATCTGAGTCTCCTCTGGCTAAATCAGGAGCTTATGATAGTTAGCCTAAGGTTTAGGCCTGTAATCCCCTTCTTACTGGCTGTATGACCTTCTTGCAGACTGGCACACTAAGTTGGCGCATTTCAGTATCTCATGTATTCAGTTTCATAATAAAGTAGAAAGAGTTTATCCCTGCCCTTTTTTGAAAGTATTCGGAAGTCACTAAAGCACTACTTGGTGTGGTTTTCTCCTTCTTTATCACATGTTTTACTGCTTGACAAAAATGCTGTGGGCAAAGTATTTAGGACACTGTTTTGCCCTTGGATATCAAGTTTTCCACTAACTCTGCCATACTCCAACCCTCCCACTTCCCCATGCTAACAGTGATGACTAAACTGTCTTTGAACAGTATTGAAAGGATCTTGTTGCTTAGACTTGCAAGATCAAGTGAAGTTGGTATAGGCACCTTGTATAGAACCTGTTCTGCACCCTCCAATAACTTATTAAAAAATACTTAAACAGCATGCCAGGTGTCATATAATTACTTCAAACAAGATGATGGTAGCACTATATAACCTTAAGTTTAATAGTTTTGCAGATATAGACATCATTATAACATAATTTTACTAGCAAATGTACATTGAAAAGTTGTTTAGAATTTTTAAAATGATTTTTTTTCATGAATCATTCAGAAGAAGAGGGTTTTTTTTTTAAATGTTGAAGAAGTCTCTGCTGATTGCTGCCTTTCTGTTTTATTTGTTTTATATGCCACTGACTGTTTACTGGTAGGGATATTTAGGGATATTAGATATTATAAATATGCAATATTTTCAGTCTAATTCAAAACTGCAGTAGTACTTTAACTTATGGATTCATGTAGTTTTAGTCTCCCATGTAAAAGTGGTTTTATTCTGATCCTTGTGTGATGATCTATCTATAAAGCGAGACTTTAGCATTATTCTTACAGAAATAATGTGGTTGGACCTGTGATCAAAGCAATGAGTCATGACAGGATAGCTCAGGTGACTGGAGTGGTAGGATAGACTGATCCAAGATCTTTGAGAAAGACAGGTAGAGAAGGCAAGGAGTATTATTGTCTGTGTGAAGGATCAGCTCAAATGCATGGAGATGGATGAGAGCTTGTGGGTCTCAGAGAGGCCAGTGAAGGTGTCATTGTGGAGAAAGTATGTTACCGACCACCTGATCAATGTGGTCAGAGGAAGTGGATAAAGTCTTCTTGAAACACTCAGTGAAGTCTTTTGATCCTATGATGCTGGTTCTTATAGGATTTTTAAAATCTGTTGGAAGGGCACTGTGGTAAGAAGCAAGCTATCCAGGAGGCTTCTGGATTGCACTGGGGGTAAATTTATGATACAGACACTGGAGAGGCCAGCCAGGTGAACCTGTCATTCACTATCTAGTGATAACTGTTTGGGAATGTGATAATCAATAGAAACCTTGGCTGTAGTGACCACAAAATAATGGACTTCAAGATCCTGAGGAGGCAGAGGAAGGCAAGCTGTGCAGTACAGAGCCTGCACTTTGGGAGGGTAGACTTCAGCTTATCTGGGCAGTTGAAAGGTGGGATTCCATGGGAGACAGCTCTGGCAAGCAAATGAGTGCAGAGAATCTAGCAGGTCTGTAAGGACTTCTTCCTTCAAGCACATGAGTGGTTCATTCTGATGCTCAGGAAGTCAAGTACTCTCAACAACAATAGACCAACTCAAGGCAGAGATCCACCATAAAATGCAGCATAAGGCAGATGGAAGCAAGGACAGGCTACAGCGGGGGAATTTCTGAAACACTGCACTAGTATGTAGTGCTAGTGTCAGGGAAACCAAAACTCAGATGATATTGAGACTTGCCAGGGATATCAAGGCAACAAGAAGAGCTTGTACATTACTAATAAAAGGCTGAACAAGGAAAATATGTAATGGTTGGTGAATGAAAAGGATGATTCAGCAATAGTGGACTCTGGTAAGGCTGAAGTGCTCAATGCCTTGTTCTTTGAGGCCTCTGTGCATAATGAGAGAGAAGAGAGGAACTACTAGCAGTGGATAAGGATCAAGTCAGGAATTACTTATGAGAACTCAACTCATAAATGCTCATGGACCCGGCAAGCTGCATCAAATCTTTATAAAGGTTCTAAAAGGACAACCTAGAGGATTACAGGCTGCTCAGCCTTACTTCAACTTCTGGCAAAAAACCGGAGCAAATCCTCTAGGAAGATACTTCTTGCAACCTGAAGCAGAGTAACAACAGAGTGGAGAGTCTCTCATTAAGTTTTCAGATGAAACCCAAACGGAGGTTGCAGTTGGAGGGCTTGAGGGGCAAGTTGCCTTTTGAAGGAACCTATGGGATGAACAGACCAACAAAAGCCCCTTAAGGAGAGATGGAAGGAAATAGAATTGTCTAGTTTGAAGAAGAGACAGCTTTGGGGGGAACTATGAGCAGCGTTCCAATACCCAGGAGGAAGTTATGAAAAGGAGGAAGCAGGTTTTCCAGTGTTACATGTCAGGAGAACTAGAAACAATGGACATGAATGAGAAAAGGAATGTTTCCAGCTGATTACAAGGCAAAATTTTTTCAGCATAAGGACAACCAAGAAGTGAAGTCGGTTGCTCAGAGAGGCTCTGAGCCTCTACTTTGAGGTTTTCAAGACCAGGCTGTGTAAATCTCTAAGCAAATCTGTTTAGAGTAGGAGTTTACACTAAATCCTTTCTGAGGTCCCTTCCAACCTGAAGTATCCTATGACACTATTAAAAAAATTCCTTTTATTTCTGAAACAAGAGGAAATATACTCTTTTATTTCAGGTAAAGCTGTTTCATTGGTGCTATTTTCCAAAAATCCATAATGCCCTGATCTTTCTAGCTATTTTAACACATTGGAATCATCTAGATTTTGAACTTCTCATCTTTGATGATGAAGTCTTCAACTATTACCTGTGGCTGTTTCTAAAAGAAGCATTTTTTAGCTTCTGCAATTGCGGGTTACAGATTTCATGCAACTACAGCACAAATGTTGTCTTAACTACAAAAAGAACATGAAGAACATCATGCTACTTTTAGCAGTTTCATGAACAATGATTGAAGCTTTATTTATGAGAATTCTAGATTGTATGTTGAATTGATATGTTACTAGTGTTTTCTACAATGCTATTTAATACTATTTGTCCTCAAGAACATATTAATATGTCTGACATAGTTTGTCTTTTGGCCATCATCTAACACATTTTTTAATACATCTACACTAGTCATTACCAACGGTAGGTTTGCTGAATGGAATCAGCTAAATCCTTTCCGGGCTTCCAGTCTTGGTAGTTTAGCTTGATGGGCTGATAGCTTCTATTAGACAACTTCATTTCTTTTATAAACCCTATTTGCAAACATTGTTCTATTGCTAGCATTCCTCTTTATATGTGACATGAGTAGGAGATTTTATTCTTATGTGGAATTTCTAGAACTATATACATTCCCAGTGTTTCTACTGTTGCTGCAAAATGCACATACTCTGGTTGAGACTAATTCTGGCTGAATATTTCCATATCTCATATAAAGTGGGTTGTTGGCATCATCAAAGTTCTTACAGCTGTATTCATTTAAACAGAATACTTCAATCCTATACTTTAATCCCAGCTCTTTGTGGGATAAGGTTTAAGGTTGTGGGGTGGTTTGTTTGTTTCTTTTCTTTCCCCCTTATAAACACCAGATTTATCTCTGACATGGAGAGAGGGAACTTGTATAGTTTCATTCAATAACATAAACTGCATAGGAAGGTCTTTGTTCTGGCTCTGTGAATATACTCTTGTACATCAGCATGAATATTCTCCTAGTCAATTGAGCATTAGATGCCTGATTGTGATTTCTCTGGAGATTAAGCATTTTGTTGTGGTGTGACAAGTCTGTAGAAAAACTCAGTTTATCCCACTGAGATATTTTGGTGCTCCAAGGCAGAAAAGGAAGCAAACATTTGTCTCTCATATGGTCTATACTTTTTTTTTAACCTTTCTGACAAATATATGAGACATGTGCCATTTGTCTTAGTTTTATTTCTTTCTCATGGTTCAACACTGCACTCATTCAGTGTTCCGTAACTTTTAACTCAGAAGGTCTTGTTGGCTGTATATGTCACTAAATAAAATAGGACTAAGGGCTGATTTCTGTCCGTGAGGCTAAATGGCACAGAGTGGCTGCAGGCACACTACATAACACTTGGCCTTGAGTGTTGCCTCAAGGGGACAAAGTGTCTGAAATAAAGTGAGGGTCACATTGCAGCTTTTTAGCACAGGGTTTTTCTAGTATGAAACAGAGAATTTGCAGCACACTGTGGTGTGTGGCAGGAGGAGTGTGTCATGGTGCCAAACTTCCAAGACAGTTTTAGAGAAACCATCAAGGATGATGTTGGGTATTGGGAATGATTCCTGGCAAATGCTATCCCCATGCCTGGGTATTGTCTGGAAGGGTGCTGGTTTGCACCAGGCAAACTGAGCAGAACAAAGTCAAGCAGTGTGAAAACCAGCGGTCCAGTGCTGAAATTCAAGCTCTGTTTATTTAGCATGCATAGACATTGTGTCTCTGTATTTGTACATGCACGCTGAAGCCTTGTGTATAACTTCTGTCCCTCTTCATTGTTTACTGTGTTTGGTACTTCTCAAATGAGCTGTTGTGTACAGTCACCTTTTCTGTACAGATTTCAATGAGATGCTTGTCCAAATCTTGTCCCAAAAAGATCTCCAAAGTTGTGACATATGTAGGCAGTGTAAATCTCAGTGGATCAGAGATAAGGGAAGATAACCCTATGGATACTGTTTTCTAGATCAAAAATGACATCTCACTGTGATGATGTACATGTAGACTTAAGAAATGTTGAGGTTTTGTTTCATATGTAAACAGTGTGCATAAATTTATCTGTTGCATCAGAGTAATTTGCAGAAAGAACTTCATGTGAATAGTTCAGATAGTACAGGTTTAATTAGCAGTGGAGAAAGCTACGTTCTACACTAAAAGCAGACCACACAGCTATGAACAATTTCTGTAGGCTGTCAGGTTTTAAGCTCATTCTGTGGAAGCCTTTCTGTTGACCAGTTCTAAGCCTCTTTAAACAATAACAAACAATTCTATAATAGCCAGACAGTAGATTGAATTCCCTGATGTCTGGGACTTCTGCTAATGTTACTCCAAGCTGCATAACACAGTATTCCTAGCACACTAGAATGGATACAGTCACTGTTACAGGTTAAACAGCTGTCAGCATATGAACTTGACACTTGGGCAGGAATCTTTTATGCCAGCCCACCCGCAGCCTTCATCAACCAAAACTACCAGTGGACTAGCTGTAGAAGTTGGAGGCAAAAGGTTCTGGTAATCAGGAGGAATAAAAGCAAGCATTGTACTGATAACACTGGATAATAGTAGATTTCAATAGCAATACAACAAGAGTGGTTTTGGGTGGACAATAATTGAGGAAAACCAGATGTTTGAGTGAATACTGGATTAAATCTTGGTTATGTTTCTCCGAAAAGAAGAATAAGCATGTCTTGGACCTCCTGCTGCTGAAAAACACCAGGGAGTGAATACAGGGAACACTCTTCTGGAGCTCATTGACCCTGGGAAGAGAATTCCTAAGGCAAATCACATACAACATGTTTATATATGCTTTTTGTGGGATGAGGGAAAACAGGGTAGAAGCAGGAAACTAGTGTATGTATTTGAGTTAGAAGAACTAGATACAGACTCTTCCCTGCCATGGCCTGCTGTGTAGTGTTTTACTTCTTATAGTGCAACTGCCTCTGTTCCTGATCTTTTTATCCAGGATTTATATTTTCTGATTTTATGTACTTCTGAAGATGGAATCTGTTACTAACATAGAACCCAGACACTGGCAGTGGCTAGCCCCTTTAAGAATTTCTCAAAATCAAATAATTCAACTTCGTGTGTTCATTTTTGGGAAGCATGGAGGCTAAGAAGTGGAATGCCAAAAGGAAGTCTATTTTAATTTTGTATTCTTGTTGTTAGAGAGATAGAAGAGAGACAACCCAAGAAACTGTCCCTTGTCAAATTTTATAGAGATTTTCCCCAAGCCTAGGGAACATGTCTAAGCTTTTGGGCTTTTCTGACTCTGATGCTTCACTCATCGTTAATTATAACACATGCCACTAGTCAGGGAGGTAAGAAGCAGGCAACTGAGAGCTTAAAACAAAGAGAAACAGTGCTGTTATTTTCATTTTTTCTCACCTATAATTTTTCCTTTGATTTCATTTAATTTGATAAACCTGGCAAGTTGCTGCCAGGTGGATCTCCTACACAAGTCTGTTTCGATATTTCATTATCCTTTTTATTTCTAGCATCATCATTCAGACATCTCTGTTTTCTCTAGCTAATTAGCCCGCTGTTTACGAGGTGCACATTTCTTAACATATGGTACACAGTTGCATTGCATGTGTGCTGTATTTTCATTTTCTAGTTTGAATCTTATATTTCTGATACAGTATGGCAGAAATATCAGATGCCCATCTTACAGAACAGCATTCACAACTTCACATTGAAATGTGCCCTAATTATACTTTTGAAATCCTTACATCCCCATGTTTTCAATTAAGACATCACAGCCATTACAGTACTGTGACAACAGATTGTGATTTAAAGATGCTAGTATTTGGAGGTCACAATTTAGCAGGAGATAAAAGTCACAGGAATTAAGTGTTTAAAATAATCAAGATTAAAAAAATGTACCTTTCCAATTCAGTGGAGCAAAGTTAAACCCCATATGAAAATCCTCCACATGGCGTGATACTGTCTCTTTGAGACACTGGCATTGCATGCAGCTGTTATAAATCTTCTTCCTGTGTAAGACTGCAGAGGGAGGACCTGACTGGCAACACAAAGGAAGAAGCAGGTCTGTTCGCCTGTCTGGGAGAGAAAGAGGGAGAGGAGTGGGTGGAGGGGGAGTGAGACGCACACACACACACACACACACAGCTGAATACAGAAAGATTCACTCCTTCTGTACAGCCCACAGACCATCTATGCCTAAATGATTCTGGTCCACCATTTGCATGATATATTAGCCTTTCAAGCTGTCTTGTGGTATTATCTGAGAGACTGTAGCTTTTGCTTTTAGCTAAGCTCATCTGCCATTGGTTTTATCTCCAGCAGGTCTCTATTTCTAGCTAATATTAACCTTATTGCAAGAAAAACAGTATACTCGGAGCTGTCCACATGCTGGAAATACACCAAGATACTGCAAGGGGTGAATTAAAAAGCTTCGGCATATGAATTAAATTCCTGTGTTGTTAACTCTACTGGCAAAAATGCTTGTTTTTTTTTCTTTTTTTTTTTTTCTTTTTTAAAGAAAAGCCCATATCAACATTTCAGTTTTACACAATATTTACATTAAACTGGAAAAAAGAGAATTAATAATTCTGGAATAAGAGTGTTCACATGGGTTGCTACACTCACATAACCATATCAGCTTCACTGTGGTAGTGTAACTGATAATATGTGCTGTGCTAACTTGCTCTCAGGCTCCTTCAGCTGCAGAGAGATGCAGATGTAACCTTAAATTCTCTCTAAAGCAAATCCCTCAGATGCTTTCTACCTCCCTCATCCTCCCTCAAAAAAGCCTTCAACTCCCTCTATAGGATTAGCTTTTCTCTGTACCTACCCCCTCCATGTCGAGTCTCGCCTGAATCGCTGTCAATCATCTGGTTGCTTCCCAGCTCCTCCAGACATCCCCTCCAGCCAACGCACATATCCCTGCAAGCTTCTGCCTGAATCATGAACTGACAGCTGGAAGACAGGTAGTATGAGGATCATATTGAAGAGGTGAACAAACATTTTCAGCAGAAGCAGAGCCCCTATCCATAATATGTTATTTCCCTAACAAAAAGCAAAATAATATAACGGTTTTCTTCTTGTTGTATAGCCAGCTTTTTATCATGCACTGAACACAACAGAATTATAAGATTTCGAGTGGTTTTGTAACAGCAAGTGTAACCACAAAATACACAAATGTCTGTGAGATGTATAGTTATTTCTAATACGTGGGTTAGCCATGAAGGCTCCAGTGTTCTTATACCAAAGGTACAGCATGATAGCAGAATTTTTCTTAACATAAGGACTATACTGCACAGTGAAGGTAAGAATTATACCAAAATGGCTTCAAACATTTTCCAGCTTGAGGGTACAGTGCTGGGCACCTAAAAAGCTGGGCTATTTTTCAGTAGTAGTGAGAGACCACAACCATTATCGACTTAGTGCTTGGCTCATTTAAAATGCAAGCCTTATTTCGATGCTTAATATAGATTTAGGCATCTGACTGTAAACACTTGATTAAAAATATTGGCCTAGCTTTACAAATAAAGGTCAAAGGAAACATACATTACTGAGCACTGGAAAGCAAGAGTAAGACAAGGAATTAAGACAAAAGGAGTTCTAAGGATTTGTGGAGGACAAAGGAAAGAAAGCATTTGGATGCTATTTATTATTTTTAGTATTAGTTAATTTCCATTTCAATTATTGAAATTATATAGCTTTTATATAGCCAGTGCTACTCTCCCTGTTGTTTTTATTATCCCTTACTCTTCTCTGTGCCTATTCAGCCTAAGCGAGAGCAGAAAATACTGTATAGAAATCCTGAGAGACAGCCTGCTCACATGAAACTTTCATCCAAATTTTAGTAGATACCAAAGGGTGAACCTTTAATTGGGCAAGGAAGAAGCTTAGGCATACCTAGCTAAAGCTGTACATTTTCAGATGTTCACCTATCATAACGATGTCCTGCTGTCACGCTTTCTAGTTTTTAGCCATCCATCATGAAAATAATAAAACAGAGCCACCAGCAACCACCAAAAGAACAAATGCTTTTATTTATTATTCACCTGGATGTAGGATTTTAGTGAGACTTCTAAAGCATGTGTGTGTAAATGCTGTCTGCGTGGCGGTTATTCAAGCTTCCTTTGAATTCCATCCATCCATTTAGTCATCCCTGCCAAGTCTGTCTCTATTACTTGTGTCTACTAAGATGTGTTTTAATGGTGAAAATAACAGGTTGACTTAGTAAAAATGCTGGCAGTGACACCAAGGAATGCTGGGAATTTACTAATCTGAAAAATAATGACCTTAGGGGAGCTTTGTTCCTCCTTCTCATGGGTCCTTGCTAGAAACAGCCAAATAATTATAAAAAGGAGCCAACTCAATAAACACAGTGGGAAGTATTGTGGATGTTATTATATAAATGCATTATAGATATTTTTCAGCTTTGATTTTTTTAGATATGAATTTTCTGAAACTTTTCATGCTGTTTGGTTTTGGTTTTTTGTTATTTTTTTTTGTTTGTTTGGGGTTTTTGTTTGTTTGTTTTTTGTTTTTTATTTTTAAATTTTTGTATCACTACTTCAATTTGTATTACCAAGGATTTAAAAAAAACTCAGGCAAACACTAAAACAACCCCTACCTGAATCTTACAGGCCAAATACTGTATGAGTCATATTTATGAAGGGCTTTGAACTGCACAAAAAACAAAGCTCAGATGCAATTTCATATTTGATTCCAAACGTATGTACGGGTAGATTTCAGGGTAGATTTATCTCCCTTACCCTGGGGCCAGTCTACTCTAAGCAAAGATCAGATTCAGTTTCATGTGTCTTCTAGGGACAATGGAAGCCACAGTTTGTGTGATGGGAATATGGCTGTGCTCATGGGGATTAGGGCAAATGTGGATGCCAAACTGAAAGAGTTGGTTTGGTCAAGTTTTACTGTGTAAACACATGGTATTTGTATAACATTCCAATAATATTTGTCCACAATCCTGACTTCAAATAGAAGTGATTCATGAAATGTTCCCCAAATTGATACATCTTCTTGACTTTGACTGAAATCTGTTTTCTTAATAGCACATGTCCACAGAATCATTAGTCTTGCTCTCAAAAGAGCAAGACTATGGTGCAAAAAAATGGTGCCATAAAAAACACGTTCTCTGTTATCTGCTCAGAGAAATGGCATATGTGTCAGATGTACAGAGGAGGCAGGGCTTGGACATGAAGGATTTTGCCCTCTTAAGCTCATCATAGTGAAGAAAACAGAATATAGGTGCTCTTCCATCCTGACTATACATTTGCTTGACAGTTTCTCTTCTGTCTCACAGCCGCATATCTGTCACAGACATAAGTAGTCTCAGCTAAGTCACTCAAAACAGAAAGCTTCTTGCCCTCTAAATAAAATAGACATGCACTAGTTAAAAAAAAAAAGTAATACATATTGATGCTACATGTAGATACAGGTAGTTCTCCCAGGATGTGGCTTATTTACATAAAGGTAAGTTTTAATCCAGTGGCCAATTCCCTAAGACCTCTTTGTCACAGACTCTAGCTTCTCTTTGAAAATGTTTTCACTGGAAAAGTAGGTTAAAAGAAAAAAAGGGAGCCATGTCTGATAATTATCAGACTGAAAATCAGTGTCAACGGGAACAATTTGAGTTTACTATCAAGATGTGTGTTGATTGTGATTAACCCCATAATTTCCATAAGGTTTAATCTCAATTGACTGTTTCCTGCTGTATATGTATCTTTTCCACCTAAACTGATTAACACTGTGTTAGTTGAAATGAGGACTCACAATTCTATTCTGACATGACAAAATATTCTAACAAAATGATACACTAGAAACGAAGTCTGGCCTGATGCATGTTCAGAGGGAAATCTATGTGCTCAAAAACTTAGTTCAGTAGTTCAGAGGAATTTCAGTTCATCCACAATAGTTGCCACTGTATTTACTGAGTTAGCTCCCTTTAATAATTCATAGAATCATAATATCAACTGGGTTGGAAAAGACCTCCAAAATCATCAAGTGCAACCCTTCATCCACTACCGCTGTGGTTACTAGACCACGGTACTAAGTGCCACATCCAGTCTCATCTTAAAAACCTCCAGGGATGGTCAATCCACCACCTCCCTGGGCAGCCCATTCCAATGTCTGATTACTCTCTCCATAAAAAATTTCTTCCTAATATCCAACCTAAACCTCCCCTGGCACAGCTTAACACCATGCCCTCTTGTCTTACTGATAGCTGCCTTGGGAGAAGAGACCGACGCCTACCGGGCTACAACCTCGTTTCAGGGAGTTGTAGAGAGTGATGAGGTCTCCCCCGAGCCCCTGAGCCTCCTCTTCTCCAGCTCCCTCAGCCTCTCCTCATAGAACTTGTGCTCGAGTCCCTTCCCCAGCCTTGTTGCTCTTCTCTGGACCTGCTCCAGCACCTCAATATCCTTCCTGAACTGAGAGGCCCAGAACTGGACACAGTACTCCAGGTGTGGCCTCACCAGCGCTGAGTACAGGGGAAGAATCATTTCCCTGGTCCTGCTGTCCACACTGTTCCTGATACAGGCCAGAATGCCATTGGCCCTCTTGGCCACCTGGGCACACTGCTGGCTCATGTTCATCTTCCTGTCAATTCCAACTCCCAGATCCCTTTCTGCCTGGTTGCTCTCCAGCCACTCTGCCCCCAGCCCGTAGTGCTGCAGGGGGTTGCTGTGGCAAAGTGGAGGACCCGGCACTTGGCCTTGTTGAACCTCATCCCACTGGAATCAGACCATCTCTCCAGCTGGTCCAGGTCCCTCTAAAGAGCCCTCCTGCCTTCCAGCAGATCAACACGCCCTCCTAACTTGGCGTCATCTGCAAATTTCCTAATGGCACATTCAATGCCCTCATCCAGATCAATAATAGAACTGGGCCCAACACTGATCCCTGAGGGACACCATTAGCGACTGGCTGCCAACTGGATGCAGCACCGTTCACCACTCTCTGGGCCCGGCCCTCCAGCCAGTTCCCAACCCAGCACAGAGTGCCCCTTTCCAAGCCGTGGGCTGCCAGCTTTTTCAGGAGTGTGCTGTGGGAGACAGTGTCAAAGACTTTGGTGAAGTCCAGATAGACCACATCCACAGCCTTCCCCTCATCCACCAGGCAGGTCACCTGATCATAAAAGGAGATTAGGTTGGTCAGACAGGACCTGCATTTCCTAACCCTGTGCTGGCTGGGTCTGATCCCTTGTCCATCCTGTAGGTGGTGTGTTATTGAACTTAGAATGATCTGCTCCATAAGCTTGCCAGGCACTGAGGTCAGGCTGACAGGCCCATAGTTTCCCAGGTCCTCCTTGCAGCCCTTTTTGTGGATTGGCGTGACATTCATCAACTTCCAGTCATCTGGGAGCTCCCCAGTGAGCCAGGACTGTTGGTAAATGATGGAGAGTGGCTTGACGAGCTCTTTGGCCAGGTCCCTCATCACCCTAGGATGGATCCCATCTGGTCCCATAGACTTGTGAGGATCCAAGTGGCTCAGCAGGTAACTGTTTCCTCCTGGATTACAGGGGGGTTATTCGGCTTCCTGTCTCTGTCTACCAGTTCCAGAGGTCAGTGGTCCTGAGGACAACCTGTCTTACTGTTGAAAACTGAGGCAAAGAAGATGTTAAGTACCTCAGCCTTTTCCTCATCTTTGCTGACTATGTTTTCCCCCATGTGCAACAACGACTGGAGGTTTTCCTTGCCCCTCCTTTTGCTATTGATGTATTTGTAGAAGTGCTTCTTTTTATCCCTAACAGAAGTGGCTAGATTGAGTTCAAAGTGTGCCTTTGTCTCTCTAATTTTCTTTCTACATGTCCTAACTCTATTCCTAAACTCTTCATGAGTAGCCAGTCCTTTTTTCCCTAGTCGATAAGCTCTCTTTTTTCCCCAATTTCCTTTAAAATCTCCCCGAGTAGCTAGGCTGGCTGTCTTCCCTGCCAGCTCGCCTTTTGGCTCACTGGGATAGCCTGCTCCTGTGCATTCAAGACTTGCTTTTTGAAGCGTGTCCATCCCTCCTGGACCCCTTTGTTTTCAAGGGCTGTTTCCCAAGGTACCCTGTGAACCAGTCTTCTGAGTAGGCCGAAATCTGTCCTATGGAAGTCCAGGATAGAAGTTTTATTGATGGTCCTCTTTGCATCCCTGACGGCCTCCAATCACCATATCTCCCACCATCCCCTCTCTGTTTGTGAGCAGAAGGTCTAGTGGGGCGTCAGCACTGGTAGGCTCATTTACCAGCTGGACTAGGAAATTATCCTTTATACATTCTAGGAATCTCCTAGACTGCCTCTTCTCTGCTGTGTTGAGTCTCCAGCAGACATCTGGTAGGTTAAAGTCACCCACAAGAACAAGACCTGGCAATTTTGAGATATCTGCCAGCTTCTTGTAGAATAATTCATCACCCTCATCATCCTGGTTGGGTGGTCTGTAACAGACTCCCACCAGGATGTCAGCTTTGTTGGCCTTCCCCCTGATTTTGATCCACAGGTACTCAACCTTATTGTTACTGACTTCAAGTTCTACAGAGTGAAGAGACCCTCTAACATACAGAGCCACCACTCCACCTCTCCTACCTTGACTATCCCTTCCGTGGCTTGTAAACATCCATGGCAGCACTCCAGTCATGGGAGTCATCCCACTACATTTCTGTTATGGCGACTACATCATAGCTTTCCTGCCGCACAATGGCTTCCAGCTCCTCTTGTTTTTTACCCATACTGTGTGCATTGGTGTGCATGCATTTCAGCTGGGCTGTTGAATTCACTTCTAACTCTGGCTTTCCATCCTTAGGCTCGTCTCTGGAGAGCCTGGTTTCAACCCCTTCCACCTTCAAACTTAGTTTAAAGCCCTCCTGATCAGCCCCTACAACTTATGCATTAGAGTCCTTTTGCTTTTGCAAGATAGATGAAGCCCATCTGATTCTAGCAGGCTAGGTACCATATAATTTGCCCCATGGTTGAAAAAACCAAAATTCTGCCAGTGGCACCAATCTTTTAGCCAATCTTTATTGGTGCCAGTGGCACCTTTTTAATTAGCCTGGTACTGCTTTCATTAATGTCATCGCTGCCAGCCTGGACCACCAGCAGTAGATAATAATCAGAGGGCCAGATTAGCTCAGGGAGTCTCCTGGGTTTATTTGGCTGATCCTAGCAGGGACCCATGAGAGATGCAAAGCTCTCCTAAGGTCACTATTGTTTAGATTATTAAAGTCATAGAATCACAGAACGGTTTGGGTTGGAAGGGACCTTAAAGATCAACTAGTTCCAACCCCTCTGTCATGGGTAGAGTCACCTTTCACTAGACCAGGTTGCCCAGAGCTCCATCCAGCCTGGCCTTGAACACCTTCAAGGATAGGGCATCCACAGCTTCTCTGGGCAACCTGTTCCAGTGCTTCACCACCTAAGCATTCCTTGGTGTCACCGCCAGAATTTTTATTAACTCAATCTGTTACTTTCACCATTAAAACACATCTTAGTAGATACAAGTAATAGAGACTGACTTGTCAGGGATGACTAAATGGATAGATGGAATTCAAAGGAAGTTTGAATAACCACACACAGCATTTTCACATATATGCCATGATCCGTAGGGGAGGGGCGAAGGATCGCGGTACTGCAAAAAGGGGTTCAAGCAAGGTTTGAGGTGCAATGCTGGTTTAATGAGGGTGTGCAAGGGTTTTTTAAGCTCTGGTGTGGAATGCACCAGAAAATGGGATGGAGAACGAGACAGACAACCAGGGAATGAATAGGGATAGGGACTCAGGGAAGAGGGAGGAACTGGGGAGGAACTGTGAGAGGAAAGGATGAATGGTAGCTCTCTCCACACTGCAGCTTTCTCAGCCAATCAGAGGGAGAAGCAGGGAAGCAGGGAACAGGCACCATGAGGCGTGTCTGGGCAAGCCCGGGTGTTACAACTGTAGGGGGAATCATACAATGTGCATATTTGTAAACACATAATAACTGTAAAGTCCATATAATAAAGTCCTTTCAATTGCTGTATAACTTTTTCCACTCCTGGAACCGTTCCCATTCTGATTCCTGCTCTTCCACACATATATATTTTAGAAGTGTCACTGAAATCCTATTTCTGAAGGTCAGAAGTACCTCTAAATCAAGGTTCAAGGTTGAGTATGGTATCATATCATGGAATGTCACTAAGAGTAGTACTTTAGGAGCCAAGGTCTATAGTGAATCAGAGAGAAAAGTAATTTAGAGATAAATTAATTATTCTTTTATCTTCTATGTGAAAGTATCCATGGAGTAAGATATGCTCCATGGTATCCCAACTACCTTCATGACAGTAGCTCAGAACAAGTATCAGGAAAGAAAGTTTCTTATTTCATAAAATTGTTTTTGTGATGGGCACGATCCCTTTAACTGATTATGCTGGTGAGACTGTAATACATGGGCAAGGCATGGAGTGATCCAGAGAGGCTCCTGAGAGACCTGAAGTGATGAAATAGTTTCATGGTGTGCTTTGCTTAATGACCAAGTAGGCATGGTTTGTCCACAAAATCTCTTAAAACTTTCACAGAACACATTCCTCAGCATGAGGATGTAAGGCCAAGAAGGCTACAGAAGAAGAAAAGCCCCAAAATATTAACTAAGTGATCTCAATAATATAATACAAATTAAAGATACTTTTGATCTCTAACTTGTATTAGCATTGAGAAAAATACTACAGAAAGAGAGGACCTGTACTGGGTGTGGGTGCCCAGGCACTGGCAGCAGGGGTTACACTGGGGCTCTGTGAGGGGAGGCTGAGGCTGCCCCACGCTGTGAACACAGTCAGTTCCTGCTGTCTCCAATACACCCACCGCAGTGCATAGCTGAGCCCACAGCTGAGGTGGGGGTGGAGCTGGGGAAATTTATTGAAGAAGCAGGGGAAAATGCTGCACAGTGTGAGAGAGAGAGGGGGGAGAATATGTGGGAGGAACAACTCCACAGACACCAAGGTCAGTGCAGATGGAGGGGGAGGAGGTGCTCCAGGGATTGGAACAGAGATTCCCTTGCAGCCCATGGTGAAGACCATGGTGAGGCAGCTGTGCCCCTGCAGCCCATGGAGGTCCATGGTGGATCAGAGATCCACCTGGAGCCTGTGCAGGACGAATGCTGGAGATTGTGACCCCGCGGCAAGCCTTGCTCCTGGTAGGACCTGTAGACCTGAGGAGAGAGAAGCCCACGCTGGAGCAAGTTTACTGACAGGACCTACAGCCTGTAGTGCAGCCATGTTGGAGCACTCTGGCCTGCTGGACTGTCCTCCATGGGAAGGACACATGCTGGAGCAGAGAAAATGTGTGAGGAGGAAGGAGTGGTAGAGAGGAGCTGTTATGGACTGACCACAGCCTGCATTCCCCCATCCTCATGCACCATGCGGGGCAGGGATTGGGGTGAGGAGAGGTAGAGGAATTGGCAATGATGGAGTGAAATTGAGCATTGCAAAAGAAAGAAGGTGGGGTGGAGGAAGGTGTTGTTTTAGTTTGTCTGTGTTTCTCATTGTACACATCAACTTTAATTGGCAATAAATTAAATCAATTTTGTTGAGCCTGTTTTGCCCACAGTGCTAATTGCTAAGTCATCTCACTGTCTTTATCTCGACCCATGAACCCTTCCATCTTATTTTCTCCCCCTGTCCTGTTGAGGAGGGGAGTCAAAGAGCAGCTGGGTAGGTGTCTGGCAGCCAGCTGCTCAAACCACCACAAGTACTATAATAGGTAAGGTGGATATATTCAACTATATTAAGATATAATAGTAAATCACCCACTTTTAGTGAGCAACACAAAGATGAGAAGTATTGTGTGTAGATGTTTAGTATGATTCAGATAAGATTCTGTTTTGATTCCATAAAAATTTTTGCTGATTTAAGCTTTTGTAGTAGAAAAATCTTGTTACTCTGTCTTGATCTTCTCTCCTCCTCAGCATTCTCCAACACTTATTTTTTGTAATGTACTGTCAAACTCACAGGTCGGGGCTCCTGCAAGAAGCAACCCATGGGAAACTGTTGTAAAGAACAATAACAACAGGAAGAGCAATCAAAAGAAATGAAGATTTGTGCAACTATAGCTGTTGACAAAAAGATAAAAAAGACTATTTGGATTAATTAATAGCAAAACATGAAGAATCATTGCAATTTTTTCAATAAGAAACGACCTGACTAAATAGTTCATCAAATCATAGAAAACAGTGGAAATATCAGAGGAGTCAGAGAAGCAAATGTGGTATTCCTCTTTAGTGAAATAAAATGTGAAACACTGCTATACTGCAAGAGTAGTTTCCCTGTAAAATACCTGACTATATGTTTCAAAAAACAAAACAAAAAGACACATAAACTACATGATGAAAAATTAAGAATAATCCATCCCATAAAATCTTTGACCCTAAAACTCTAAATAAAGTAAATACATAAACAATCTACACATGTCAATTTGCAGGAAATATCTGTCATTTACTTCTGCCCTATTCTTGTTCCTAAGGTCTTTTTTCCAGGACCTTAATTTCAAAGAGACTGTAACACATCTCCCAGCCTGATTGGAGCAAATTGAATCCACCTGACACTGTCATTCAGGAATAATAATATTGCCCTTTCGCAGAGATGTGAAGCTTCTGAGATCAGAATAATTCAGGGATTCTAGCTCTTACAGTCAGTTGCTCCACCAGAATAAATTGTCATGGCTCTATTATGGGCAATGAAGCTGTCATTATTTACACCACCTGAGATTCTTTGCCTCTTATCTGCCACATCTGGCCTCTAGATACAGCTTTCAACAGAACTGCCAAATCGGTAACAGCTGATGCAACATATATACCCTGCATATTTAAGATATTCTATTACATATACATCATGCATTACTGTATTTTAGAGCAATCCTTATCACAAACTTAATTTTTGTAAAGTACTGTAGTAACTCAGATTTCAAGAACTTACATTGTAATACAAGAGACAATGGCTAGGTAGCAAAAAACCCAGATGGAATGACACAATGTTGATGATATTGTCTTCTTAAATTCTGTATTCTGAATTCAAATCATCTTGGAGAGGAACACCATCACATGACAGACTTAACTATCCCAAAGATCTTCTGTGAACAAAAGATAACAATAAACAGGAATGTACAACAACTTTTAGCACAAAATTACTGTGATTTGATGTAGCTAATGGCAATTTAGCAGTGAATGTATATTTATTAAGAACCAAATTTGGAACTGCTCACTTTTCGCTTAAAAAAAAAAGGTGTTCAAAACAGTAGGAAAAGGAAGGAAAAACAGAGCCAAAAAGTGATCAGAAGGTCATCTGAGGATGATCCTTTACATTTAGTCTTAAACAACATCACAGATTTAGCCTACCAATAAATATTTTTCTCAGTGATTAAGTTACCACCCTCCTATTGAATACCACAGACATGGTGTTTGTTCTCAGACAACTGCAAGAGAAGTGTAGGGAACAGAACAAAGGTCTCTATGTAACCTTTGTTGATCTCACCAAGGCTTTCGATACTGTGAACAGAAAAGGTCTGAGGCAGATTTTGGAACGTTTAGGATGTCCCTCCAAGTTCCTTAAAATGATCATCTTACTTCATGAGGATCAGCACGGCCAAGTCAGATATGGCAATGCACTTTCTGAGCCCTTTCTAATAACTAATAGTGTGAAACAAGGCTGCGTTCTTGCACCAACCCTATTCACAATTTTTTTCAGCATGATGCTCCAAAGGGCCACGGCAGACCTCAATGAAGAAGATGGTATCTACATTTGATATTGTACTGATGGAAGCCTATTCAACCTAAGGCGACTGAAAGCCCATACTAAGACCTTAAATCATCTTGTCTGGAAGCTGCTTTATGCTGATGACGCTGCTCTCGTCGCCCACACAGAAATAGCTCTGCAGCTTTTAACATCCTGCTTTGCAGACACTCCTGAGCTTTTTGGGCTGGAAGTCAGCTTAAAGAAGACAGAAGTCTTCTATCAACCTGCACCTCAGGAAGTCTTCCATCATCCTCATATCACCATTGGCCAATCAGAGCTCAAATCAGTCCAGCAGTTTAATTACCTAGGCAGCCTCATCTCCTTGGACGGTAAGATCAACAGAGAGATAGACAACAGGTTAGCAAAGGCATACAGAGCTTTCAGAAAACTCCATAAAAGAGTTTGGTGAAATAAACACTTGAAGAAAAGCACAAAGATCAGTGTTTACAGAGCCATTGTGCTGTCTACTCTTTTATATGGATCTGAATCATGGGTCATCTACCACCACCACCTGCGACTCTTAGAACACTTCCATCAACGCTGCCTCCGTACAATCCTTAACATCCACTGGTCAGATTACGTGACCAATACATCTGTTCTAGAACATGCAGCAGTCACAAGTATTGCGGCCATGTTGCTGAGAACACAGCTGCGATGGGCCGGGCACGTCTCCAGGATGAAGGACCACCGCCTCCCTAAGATCCTGCTTTATGGTGAACTTGCCACCGGCTGCTGCAAGAGCGGAGCCCCGAAGAGGAGATACAAGGACTCCCTGAAACAACATCTCAGCCTTGGCCATATTGATCAACATAACTGGTCTACTCTGGCCTCAAATCCGGAGGTCTGGAGAGTATCTTTAATGATGCTGCTTCTTTCGACAAAGTACGCAGGATCACTCTTGAGGAGAAAAGACAACACAGAAAGAATCGTGCCTTGCAGAATATTCCACCTAAGGAGTCTTTCTGCTGTGCCTTTTGCAATCCGACTGGTCTATCTCACATTGGCCACTTTAGCCACCAGCACACTTGTAGCAAATGTGGGTAGAGTCCTTCCCAAACCTTCATTCGTGAAGCCTAGCCATTAGTTACCATCCATGTATAAAAACACCATGTACAGATGGTGTTTTAAAAGAGCAGAGGAAATCACGACATGAACCAATGGCTGAAAGTTGAGCGAGGGAAGTCCAAACAAAAGAAATTACAAAAGGAATCTGATTAACTTTTGCAAAGATACTAAGGCAAATGTTGAATTCCCTCTCTTTATTCTCCAAATCAATATAGTCTTAGAAGAAATACATCCAAACTTAAGAGCAAGCTAGTGGGCTTTCGGTAGGGCAGCTGAGTGGAAAGTGTGGCACACGACCTCCTGCGTGTGCAGGAGGCCTGACCCTTTGGCCTTTGTATCTGATATTCAGATCTACAAAAAATTGTCAGCAGATTTAATTCCTGAGAGTAGTCCAATTACAACCAGAAGATTATTTTTTGAAAGTGCTATTAATAATACCAGAACTTAAATGTGCAAATAGTATTAAAAGGAAAAAAGCTAGTATCAAGATGTGAGATCAAGGGAAGGAAAAGAGGTAAAATAAAAAGCCCAGGTCAGCAAATCAAATTCAAGTAGATGTGAAAAGTCCAAAGTCATTTTCATGAAGTGATATCAAAAAACAAAATGAAATTTCAATTTGAAATGAAAAAGATATATTTACCGTGGTTTTGCTAAAAGTCAGTACTTGTTTTGTCATTTCCCCCAGAAAAGTATGCTAGTATATATCACAAATGTAAACTTTTGAAAATAAAAAGTATATACTAAAATACAAATATTACTTTTCAAGTGGATGTCTTTATCAAATTGACAAACCGTATCCAAAAAACATTAATATCGAATGAAATATATGGACAGTCATAGATGATAAATTTAGCACAATAAAAGGGGCTTCAGCTTACATATGTAGTGTCATATCCAGAAGCTGATTCCCTCTTCCTATAAATCCTTGAGTGGGATCACTGAGGTGAGCTCTGAGGCAGCAGGCATCAACAAATGTCAGAAGTCTACAAAGTGTTGGGAGAACACTAGTCAAGGCAGTGGAGAAACTGAAGTGTAAGACAATAAATATGAAAAGAATTAGACTGCTGTGTCCTAAAAATGCAAAGACCTAGAGAAATGTTCCTACTTCTAACATGAACAATTAATCAGTATTTTAATTTTACAGGTCAGTTTTATAAGTTGAAACTGCATAGTCACATTATTTCTCTCGTGACACTAAAGACAATAGGAATGAAATCAGGAGAAATTTCTTTTTCCAGCACACTCAGGTTTTTTTTTTGGTTTTGGATGGTGGTGTTTTTGTTTGGTTGGGGTTTTTTTTGTTTGGTTGTTTTTTTTGCTACATTCTATCAAAATGGTCCTTCTGGGTTTTCTCTATGTCCCACTCCCATGTTGTTCAGGCTCTCTGTATATCTTTGGGAAACCAAACCAAACATCCCTTTGCAATGAATGTCAATATAGCATGACATGGATGTGCTTCTGATCAAACTTGTCTTTGGGCACTGGTTTATTTCATTGTAATATCTTAATACAGAATCCACCATAACTATTTCTTACATTTATCTTTCAAAAAAGCTTTTGCCAGTTTTCTTCAACAGTTTCAATCAATCACTGACAAAGGGGTATAAGCAAAAAATCCTAAGATTTTGAAGAGAAGACAGGAAGTAGGAAGAAGGAATTTTTAATACATAAATATACAATGAAAAGTTGAGTCTAAATTAAGTGTTAAAAAGAGACATGTCTTCTAAATCCAAAAATATTGTTGCAATGTGGATAAGAAAAAAATATTAGAAATTATAGAGCAACAATTAACAGAAGGAGCCAATTATTTCAAACTATTTATTGCTATAATCTATTTCTTTGTTTTCTACCGTTTTCATGTTCTGACATTATAAGGTCATAATCCTATGATCTCAGTTTGAGTACTAGATGGGTTTTGAACCATTGAACAGTGGCTATGCTCATCTGAATGGAAGAAAGAAAGAAAAGTTTTCTACCTCTCTTTCCTCCACAGTGTGTGCTGCTTACATATGCTTTAGAAATTTGTACTTTATTGAACCTCTCAACATTTCTGAATGTCTCCAGATATTTTTTCTAACTGGTATTTTACCAAAACTGTACCATGATTTTGTATCATTTTACCCTTTTTATAATTGTTGTTCATTCTGGAATCCTTCACCCCTTTTTTACTGCTCTGATTTTCCTTTTTATATTTTAACAACCCTACAATTTCTCTGCTGTGAGTTTTGCTAAGATATCCTATGCATCTAGCTTCCCATTTTTCCTGAAATTTGCAAGCAGTTTTTAAAAGTGCGAAAATATGAAGAAGAATTATTAGTTTTACTTGCTAAAAATATTCAGAAGCCTTTTACATATCCTTTTACTGTTCTAGCATCCTAGCTTCATGGTCATCTTGGACTTGGAAAATTATCATTTACTTTCCTAATACATATGTTTTCTTTTTCATCTTTCTCAATATTTATATTGCATGCACTAGTTTCTTGCCCTAATACCACTTTAAATGTTCCGCATCTAATAGGACAGTTAGTACAAGAGGCAACAGGCAGAAACTGATGCACAGGAAGTCCCACTTGAATATGAGAAAGAACTTCTTTACTATGCAGGTGACTGAGCACTGGAAGAGATTGGCCAGAGAGGTTGTGGAGTCTCCCTCATTGGAGATATTCAAGAACCATCGGGACACAATCCTGTGCAATGTGTTCTAGGATGGTCCTGCTTGAGCAGGGAAGTTGAACCAGATGACCCACTGTGGTCCCTTCCAACCTGACCCATTCTGTGATTCTGTGATTCTGTGACAGAACATTCACCAAACTGAAGAGCATAGAAAATAGCAACACCTAAACTGCTCCCAGATACAGTTCACTCCATAATATATTTAACACATATTGTAATCTTTCAGAACTTCCAATCAGCCACAGTAAGACAATTAAAAAACAGTAAGATTCCTTAGGGTCATCCTTAGTCATCCTTAGGGAAAAATAAATATTCCAGCTGTATGACCCAAGGAAGCTATTATGCATGCATAATAAAAAGCCATGTATACATGGCTAGTAACAACATAAGCCAGCATGATTGGAAAAAGGGGAGAGAATCACCCCATTAATTGTGATAAAACCCAAAAAATTTGCATTTGGATGATTCAAGCTCCCTGTTAGATCTTTATACTCCCATTCTTTCTGTTCATTCTAGTCTTTCCTCTTCTATAATTCACCACAGTCTCTTGATTTCACTGGTACTTTTGTGAGGATGTATTCTGGCTTGGGAATATGCTTAATGAAGGACTATATATTCCCCATTAGATAGAATTTAGTATTTGCAACATTATTTTCTTCACCCTGTGTGAGACACTGTATTTCAATCTCATAGAGGATTATTTAATTATTGGGTTGGAACCAACTCAAGTGTGTGTGTGTGGAGAAGACCCAGGCCAGAGTCCACAGGGTGTGTTTGTGTGTGCAAGTCATAGTTTGATGGAATGCTTTGTTTTGGTTGCACATTACCCCTTTTAAAATTTCGCCAAGATCCTTATTTTGTCCCATATTTCATCTAAAATTAAAAGTCTCTTGGGAAAATGTGTGCAGCATTCTCTCTTTATGCTACCTCAAGGTATTAAAGAACTGAAGGCTCTGCAACAGTTCAGTAGGCAAACTTTTCAGTCTTGGATATTTTTTAAAAGTAGTACTCCCAGTTGAGCTTGTGGCTTTGGGTCTGGGGTCTTACACCCTCTTCTCATAAATAAACAAAAAGCTAAGTTATAAACAGCATTTTTTAAAACTATTTGTTTCAGTAAAATGAAACTTTTAGCTTTTAAAAAAATCAACATTTTCTATAAAAAACAAGTAATTTAAAATAATATTGATGTTACTATTATAATTATTATTATTATTATAAGGAACGCTCAGTAAAAAATATTCAACTAATCCAAAAAGAAATTAAAAGCTACCTCTAGTTTGTCCCTGAAATTATGTTGACTCAGACGCAATTAAAGTAATGAGGGTTTTTTTCAGAAAGTGTATGCAAAATGTATTATGAAAGTAGTTAAACCATCTGATTACACTATACTTATTTTATCAGTAGGGATTAAATACTGAAAAAATGTGACTAGAGGTAGAGATGGAAGGGCTCATTTTGTTTAGGTAATTCTCATTATATAAAAAAAGATTTTTTTTTTTTTTTAGAATTCTGTGTATGGAAAAAAATAAAGTTAATTAACAAAATTCATTAATTTTACTCAAGTGAACCTACCCACACTTCAACTTCCAATACTTTTGTGAAGGAGGTAGGAACTTATTATATCCATGTTTTCATTACACAGCTTCAGAATATTAGATGCAGAGTGAAGTCCTGACCCTACTGAAGACCAAGACTCCTGTTCTTGGTAGCAGGGCCAGGATTTCACTCCCTCCTGAAGTATGGGATCTACTCCAGGCTACACAACAAAATATTGACAGAGGGAAGATTTTTGTACACCGACACATATACATAAGCCTTATCCCAAAAAGGCAGGTCATGTTGACAACACAGATACAGAATGAAGAATCTCATTCTCTCCAAAGTTCAATATTCAATTGTTTAAGTGGTTTGATGATAGCATTATGATTCCTTTATTCAGGAGTCAAACAAATCTGGTTACATAAAGGCTAGATCAGCAGCTAAAGCTTCATGTCAGCAATAGAGGATAGCATACAAAGTGCAGGTTTCCTTCTCAGTATAACATCTGTAAAAACATGCCAAGAAGATTACTTTTGGTTTTATACAGTTTTCTCTACATCTTAGGAACCATGTCCTCTCTTTCTTCATTTGACTGCTACTGATTCTACATCTGTAACTATCTCACCTTTAAAAGTGCAAAGGTTTCTATGACTGGAAAAGTCAGTCTCAGTGTGAAAGAAGCTCTATTTACAGACATTCGGGGGCCTGTTTGCTGTACTGTAACAGAATGAAAAAAACAGGCAGCAGCTCTTTTATGTCTACTTTTGCACAGTGTAGTATGGAGCTGCAAGCTACCTCTTCCTCTTACAGTGATTCAAGTTGCATATTTTAGCTTCCATATTTCTTATCTTGACTGAGGCATTAACTAAGGCCATTAATGGATTGCTAAATTGCTAAACACATTTCTGTACATGGTGTAGTGCATGGAGAATGTGTCTACCAGAACCTGTAGCAGTCCTTTGTATGTGAGCAACTTCAAACATTTTTCTCTTTATGCACTGATTGTAACTGAACCATACATAAAAAAAGCAATATTGTGCCTTTACATGGGAATTCATATTAAGTGGTCAACTAGTTCACAAAGTGGTTACCTGGTGAGGCTGGTGAAAAAATTATAAACAGAACACTTCAGACACTAATTTCCTATACAAATACTTTTTAAGCTTGAGAACAGGTTTGTCTGTTTTCTCTGTGTGTCTGTACATGTCTTCAGAACATTATTGGCTAAACCTGAAAATGGGAAAGAAGCAGCCATGTCCGTCAGCTTCAGATGGAGACCCCTGCATCTCTAGGCTGGAATCCAGTGGCCAGACAGAGGAATCCCTGGCCCTGGAGCTGATGGAGGTGGTCTCTGCTTGTAATACCCATTAACAAGAAGTAGGTGTGAAGAGATATTTTTGTGTTGTTTTATTTTGTGATGATTGCAACTCACCCAACATGCAGGATCTGAATGAAAACCTAAAAGCTAACAAGTTTTGCTGCAGCTGGAGCTCACTAGAGCAACATGCATAGCCTCTCAGTCAGACATGGGCACACCATAAATACTTAATCACAAGTGATATTTCACATATACTTTCACTTGTGCTGACTAGTATGATATTTGTCTAGAACTCATGGATGCTTTCCTCCAAGTATTTGGAGTGTGCAAGCTAAAAGTCATTAAAGACATGAATGACATGGTCTGGCTGTATGCAGCTACCAGAGAACTGCAAGAGGAAATACCAGACAAAAAAACCCATACAGTGCAACAACACAGCTTCAAGAAGTAGGTGGTGGAAAGCTAAGGAGGATGACTTAATTTACTCTTTATCTTATGTGATTTATTTTTGAGACATATTCTCATTATATAGCTCGTCTAGTGTAAGCTGTACATATAAAGTCTGCTGATTCTAAATTTAAATTTCAGTGACATCTGCAGAGCAAATCAATTTTGAAGAAAAGAAAGGTTATGCAATAATTTCTAGTGTACATTGAGGTTAATGGCTTATACAAATACTCATCTTTTAGGCCAAAAGGACCCCTTAAGAAAATCAAAATACTTGAGAATGTGCTTAATGCCACACCTCACCTAGGTTGCTTTATTAAGCATTTTGAGGACTCTGTCAGCTTAGAATAATTTTTAATGGTTTGGTTGTATTCTAGCCAATTCTTCCTTTTACAAACATAAATGTAAGGACTATTCCTAAGCTCCACTTCCACTGAAAGTTATGTAAAATTTAATTCTTTGCAGATATTTGACGCTGTTTCCCAGTCAGTGTTTTTGCCACCTAAATCTGAAGACAGGATTTTAAAGTATAATACAATTTAATTCAAATTAAATTACTTACACCATTTTTACTGATGAATATGAATTTCATTCAGGAACAAAAGTTTAAAGAGATGAGAGATGCCTGTGAGTGTATACAAAGTAATACAAGATCTGTTTCTGTTGGACAGGTGAGTATAACTGGAGAGAATAACAGCTACTGTGTCACTGGTACTGATTCACTGAATATCTAGTATTAAATTTAAACTCCATTTACAAAGTACAAAAAGAATAATTCACTAAAAACAAAGCTGTAGGTAGAGTCTGACGATATATTTATTTGTAAAAGGGTATTAGGCAAACAGGGGATTTCTACTGCTGAGAAATGTGTACAGTTATGGTCCAGCAGCTGTGTTGTTATCCATGTGCTCAGAATACTGGATGCAACTCTGTCTTGGGATAACTATTTCTTTGTGGATTTTTTAGAATGGCTTGTTGTTCCTTCCTTTATCCTGCAGTGAAATCCAGCATCTAATTTAGCTAGCAATAATAACAGGAGAAGAGACAGAATCAAATGCAACTGTTACAAGAATGTTGAAGTTAACATCCACAGTACAAAGTCAATTGAAATGCCATGGGCATTGATCAGCCTAAGTTCAGCTCTTAAATGCACTTCGTTCCAATTAGGGGTTGCCTAAATTACAGCTTGAACATGACCAGAGCTGGAAGATCCAGCAAAAAGAAATGAAGAGTGTTTTGTATTAGGAATGCTTATCTTGCAAAGCAGGTATAAAACCCTAAGTTGTTTAATCAAGGTAATTTTTACTGTATCAATTAGCGTTATTATATTAAATAATATTAGATTAATGCCACAGTCATAGCTAAGGACAAAGACTGGAAGCAGTTCTACAAAGGCTGGAAACATATCAAGCAATATAACTGTAAAAATTCTGTGATTCACTTATACAGTTAGGCAAAATATTTTCACCAAACTGAAAAATCATGTGCAGAATAGTATTTTGTTATTTGCTTATTTGCTATTTCTGTCCATTTTTGTTTCATTTTATCTTGCATGTTCAGTTGCTCTAGAATTCAGCTGTACTGTGATAGTGCAAAAGAATTCTAGTCATAGCTGAGGGTAGTGTTTGAACACAAAATGGAAAGGTTACAGATTTAAATACAGCTAGAGTAGTCAGAATAGCTCAGGTTAAAAAAAGAGAGCTTATCACATCTGCTCTCTAACAGTTATCAAGGCACTTCTGACAGGATTCTAAAAGAATAGACCTTACTGTAGAATGGCAAGTTTCTTGTGAAGGATTTTCCAAATGCTCTTCTGAAAGTAAAATTGTGTGATCTGAGTGATGACATCATCTGTTGACTAAAGACAGGAATCAAGATCCCAGTTCCATGTACAGCTTGAAGCAAGCTTTGTATCTTAAAGCTCTCTCTAGAGTGAAAATATTCTTTGAATCCTGATTTCATGTTTGAGTCATTTCATGTAAAGTGAACTGCTTTATCCTTAAGAGCTTCCTGAGCAAAGTGCTCTCAGCCAATAAACATCCCTTCCCACAGAGCAAGGTCTTGTCCAGCAAGGCACTGCTATGTATCCCATTGTTTTATATCGAAGCTTTTCCTAGGTGAGATAGTTGTAAAAAAATAGAATAATACATGCATTTCAGGTTTTTTTCCTTTCTTATAAGGGGTCCCAGATAAATCTGCTTGTGATTCCAAAAAACTCCTACTAGATAGTTTTTTGTGAATGGAGTTTCAGTGAAAAGACTATGATCAGGAAGTGGCATTTACTGGTTGCTGTCAGGACCAGTGCAATTGCACAGCAGATAGCAATCAAATACTGCTGATGTGCTTCAGACTCCTGAAAAATGAAGAGACTAAAGCAGATGGTACAAAGATCTGAGGCCAAATATTAGCATCTGTAAGATCTGCATAGGACTTGCAGGGGGTGGGAGATGGTTGATTCCAAGAGTACATCTTACTCTGTTATCAAGCTGTGAAAACTCAATAAAAATTTTCATAAATAATGTGACCTAAAAAGAGTTACTCTGAGTCATAGTCTGAATGCTAACAGGGTTTTCCATATATTCACTGAAGACTAAGCTTACACTGGAGAGGTCTATGTAACTTATTTCTTCCAGGACAGACAGTCAATGGAGAGAAAAAGGTTCCTTCAGTAAACTAATTCAAAGCACATGAAGTAGGCTGTGAATTGCCCTTCAGAAGAATCATTTGACAATAGAGTCTTAGGAGAAAAGCCTGTCTTAGCTGAAGTTAGCCCTTAAGACTACAGTCCTTAATGCAATAAGGAAATTCTTTACAGCAAAACACTGCGGAAAAACAAAGTGCTAAATCTATTACAGGTATCAAAAGAAAAGAACTTTTCTGACACTGGTTATGTATACTTAATACCTTTTAAAACCTTCTGTGATAAGTTAATTCCACTCGTTTTCAATGTTTCTGTGCTTCTCAAGATGTCCATTTAAAGCTTTATCATACCATGTAGATCCCAGTCTTTGCTCAATGGCTTCTTTGATTCCGTACTTCTTTTCACACGAACACGCTGACTTGCAAGTTCCATAGGTATGTAGTGAATACATGGAAAAGATCTACTGGTTCATACAATATATGTCACCTGATACCCATATTAGCTTTTACACCAGTATGCCATAATCAAGTTTAAAATATAAAATAGCTTGCCCCTACTTGACTTGTTGTTTTTAATTTTAAAATCATGTTACATCTGTAAAGTAACATTAAGTCCTAATTGTGCCAGGGATTATAGAAACACAGTAGAATGTATCTTCCCCAAACTGCTTGAAATATCAGACAATCGAAAGAGGTGAAAAAACAGCAAGAAACTTTACAGCAAGTCCATAAAAGAATCCAAGTGTAAACTTCTCACCAGCTAGTGCACTGTCTTCTGGACCACATGGTTCCTGAAATTTGAGGCAAATGAGGAGGTAAAACATCACCAGTTCCATTATTTTTATTAAACTGATTTATACAGAAGTAACTTTAGGTGAATGTGTGTACTAAAAAGGTTTCTGAATAAGAAAAGGATTATTTTCAATACTCAATAAAGATGCAAGATATTAACAAAAACACCACATCTTCTCTTAACATATGATAAATATATGATCTTTGAATAATGTTATTCTAATAAATCATTACCACGATTGTATTTTGTCCAAAAGAAATCACTATGATCTTATCAATGCAATTAGAATTAAAAACACAGAAAAAAAATCTTTGACTAGAAGGGAAGGACTTTACACATTACTTGTATGTATAAATTTAATTTTCTAATCTCATTCTATCCCATTGTTACTGTAGGAATATTTTCTTTTTTACAGTAAATATTATTCTTTGGGTTTTATCAATATCTAATAGAGATGTTGTGTTTGTTTCTCTGTTTTCTCTCTTGGGAAAAGAAAATGTTATATGTACTAGGTCATTCTACATGACTAGCATTTTTATGGTAGACAGAAAAATGTTAATACGCATTTCTGTTCCATAAGAGAGACATCTGAAGTCTCTAGATGTGAAGTATTGCCTTTTTCCTGTGTAAAGCATGGGAAACTGCAAATTATAAGGTCTTGTATTTAGACGATTCTCCACTTGCTCTTCTCTATAGGTGGCATTGTAAAAATTTTCCTCCTCTTTCCATGGTACAGAAAGTCAGGAAGGAAGACTAAGACAGAAAGTTGGAAATCTACAAAGTTTTAACTCATACAATTTTATAGAAAGAGGGAAGGAGCATAGGAGGTGATTTTCCCTGAAGTGTTAACCTGAAGTGTTACCTGGCCTTCCAGTGTGTACACTCACAACCATGGGTTCATAGGGTCCTGTAATGCACAAGAACACTAAGGTTTTATCCTCTAAAATTCTCTATTACTGATCACCCCAAATACCACAAACATCACCACCAGCCAATACACACATAATTAATAAATGAATATGAATAAATATATATAGACCAAGCTATGTACAAATTACTGTCAGCAATCAATAACACAGTATAAATCAATAGTATGTTATCAATCAGTAATAGCATCAATTAGTATTGCATTACAACCACTAACAGCAACAACCAAATAGTTACACACTACTACAGGTTACTACAACTTATCATTAGTGAAGCTAACATATCAGCACTATAACACCAGATACACTTATGATAGGTTACTTATAAGAATATATATATATAATATCAATAAGAAGCAAATTAGACAGATTTCAGAAGGGGCCACACTATCCAAAAAGAGGTGAGATGGATTCCAGAGGGATCTAGCCACCCCCAAAAGAGGGGAGGACAGAGTGAACCCATAAGGTAACAGTCTCTCTTCAAAACTGATCCACATCATTAAGTCTAGAGTCAGGCAGGTATTCCCAGTGAGAGTCTGAAAGCTGATATAAAGTTCACATGGGTTTCAACTGTGAAGTTCTCAAAGACCAAGAGGAGGCTCCATTTTGAAGAAAAATAGAGTCCTTTCTATAAAACACCTGAGATGGTGTGGGATATCCTACTCTGAGCAACCAATAACCACTTGTAATTTTGATTTTCCGCTTCTAACAGCCAATAAACGACACTATTTTCTGTTCTTTCAGAGCTGTTTTTCCAGGTGTTTTTCCACGTTGTCAGATTATAAATTGACATTAAGGTCGCTTGGTTTTGTGTTTATCCATGGTATCTCTGGTTTCTAGATACCCTGGCTGCACTTGAAAGTGACCAGCTGCACTTTTTAAAGATGGTAGTATTTTTCAGCAGAAAATTTCTTTTGTTCAGTATTATTTGACTTCTTATCTGGCCACCTTTATGGCTGCTCACATCACCAAGGCAATTCAAAGACAGGTGCCAGAGCCAAAAGGGAAATTCAGAAGTAATTTTAAGTGTCCAATAGTCTTTTTCACAGAACATATTTCTTCCTAATAATGAGCTACTGCTTCCCACCTTAAAAAATGAAAATACTATCTGCACTTGGCTGATATGACCACCATCCATTCTTTTGTGGTGAAAAACTACATCAATGCACAGCAGAATGACCAGAGCAGTAAGTCAAGTGTTACCAAGTGAACAGATGGTATAAAACACTGATTATACTGATTTGGGCATGTATAAAAACTGTCAGCACAACACAAATGACCTTTAGTCATCATGCAGCTAAAACTGTCAGGTTCCCTCTTCTTTGAATGCTTTGGTTTCATGCATCCTGCCTAGACATAAAAACCTTTGGGTCTTGCTGCAAGATACAGTTACTCCTTTGCTTTGTCTCCCTCTTAATATTGATTAATATTGTTAATTTACAAGAGCTGACTACTATTCACTGAATATAAGGGCTCAGAAAAGTGGCCAAGGTTCCTTTATTTGATACCTGTTACTCTTTGCAGCTGAAAATCAAAGGAAAACAACAGAAAATGACCACTCATTTAACATATTAAAAGAAAGATACTAATGTTAGAAATACTTGCTAATTTTTAAGAAAGCTACTGACTTCAAGAAGGACTATTTTGTTTTACTCATTGCTTTTGCAGCTGGTATTTTTGACAGTGGTACATGGTGGATAAGTCTAATTTATCTCTAGTTATTGTGATAAAAATTTTGGTTGTTTTCCCCACATAGTGAAAAAACATGGACAAAGCTAAGGTTCAACAAATAAGTCAAAGAGTTCTAGGTGAGTAGAGTTTCATGCTTAAGTGATTCTCACTATATGATACCTGAATTTGGTATCTGATTTGCATTGTCAGTAAGTAAACCCTGGTAAACCTCCAATTATATAAATAGCCAAAGATAGACAAACTGGTATGGTTAAGAGAAAATTATTTATATTGTTTATTTGAGCATCTTGTGGACATGAAACATTCATCATGTCCAGTATACACATATGTACTATTTGAATCACCACAGCATAATATACAAAAAATAGCAAACCACATAAATTTTTAAGTATACTTAAATAACAATATATATGTATTCAAAGTTTCACAGACTAATAAAAATGATTTTATATATTTCTTCACTTATAATCCAAGAATCAGTTTCTCATTGGCCTTTCATGTATACAAATGTAAAAGAAAATATGACACTGAATGTTCTTTACTGTATACAAAAGTGATAGATGGAGTCAAAAAGAGAGCCAACATCTCCCAAATAGAGGTAAACACATTACTTAAGCCATAGTTCTCTCCCCTTCCCTTTCTTCTCAGTGGATGACACATGAGGAATAATGCAGAAAGGCCTCTCATTCCAAGCTACACTCTGTGAGCACCCTTTTAGGATTTTGGTTCATTCATACAAAATTATTTTAGGTGTTTATTATTGTTGTAACCCTTCTTTTCCATCCATAAAATACACAAGAATCTAACTGTCTCCATGTTATAAAACTTTTATGTGATATTAAGTATGACATAATTTAGTGAGAAATTATGACAGGGTTCTGCAGACCAAAGGCCAGAAAGGGCATTTTTTTAGATTTTTTTAAATATTTTTTAATAATCTTTTTAAAATGAATGAGCAACTATTGTAAATTAAAAACTGGTATTTCAGTGCATTACACAAATATAACCATCCATAGTTAAAGATTCCTGCTTCTGAAAATAACAAGATAACTAAAAACAACAAGAAAATTAAAGTTAAATAGGTGAAATCACTGAAATCTGGAATCAATATATATCATGTCCCTAAAGAGAATCCTCTGCAATAAATCTTAAAACAGTGTATTGGGTTTGCATGGCTAGATTTCAGTTGGACGGGCTACAGGGGTGGCTTGTGTGAGAAGCTGCCAGAAGCTTCTCTCATGTCCAACACAGCCAATGACAGCCAGCTCCTTGATGGACCCACCACTGGCCAAGGCTGAGCCCATCAGCGATGGGGGCAGCACCTCAGATAATACAGTTAAGAAGGGAAGAAAAAAACCATGCTGGGGAGGAATAGCAGCCAGAGAGAGGAGCGAGATTCTCTGACAGAATCTGCTTTGCAGACATCAAGATCAGTACAGAAGAGGGAGGTGCTCCAGATGCTGGATCAGAGATTTCCCTGCAGCCCGTGGTGCACAGTATGGTGATGCAATTGTGTCCCTGCAGCCCATGGGGGAACTTGTGACTCTGCAGGGGCTCACAATGGAGCAGCCTGTTCCTGAAGAATGGCACCCCATGGAAGGGACCCACACTGTAGCAGTTTGTGAAGCACAGCAGCCTGTGGGAAGGACTCATGTCAGAGAAGTTTCTGGAGGGCTGCCTCCCATGAGAGGGACTCCACACTAGAGTAGGGAAAGACTGTGAGGAGTCCCCGCATGAGGAGGATGGAGCGGCTAAGACAACATGTGATGAATTGACCACAACCCCTATTCTCCATACCCTGTGCTGCAGGTAAAGAAAATTAGGAGTGAAAGAAGAGAAGGGTGAGGGGAAGGTGTTTTAAAATTTTCCATTATCCTATTCTGATTTGATTGGTGTGTGTAGTGGGTTTCTGTGGCTGGGTTTTGGTAGGGGGGTGCTACAGAGGGAGCTTCTGTTGCAAGCTTACCCTGCCTGGTGGAGCCAATGCCAGCTGGCTCAAGGATGGGCTTCCTGCCGCTGGCCAAGGACGAGTCAATTAGGAATGATAGGAACACCTCCGTGATAACACATTTAAGAACAGAAGGTTGTTGCACAGTAAAAATTCCAGCCAGGGAAGAGTGGAGTGAGAACTTGGGAACAAGGTAGACACCAAGGTCAGTGCAGAAGGAGGGCAAAGAGATGCTCCAGGAGCCAGAGCTGAGGCTCCTGAAGCCCGTGGTGCAGACCATGGTGGAGCAGCTGTGCCCCTGCAGCCCATGGAGGACCATCGAGGTGCAGAGACCCACCTGCAGCCCATGGAGGAGCCCTTGCTGGAGCAGGTGGATACATGAAGGAGGCTGTGACCCTGTGGGAGGCCCAAGACGGAGTAGGGTCCTGCCAGAGACCTGCAGCCCATGGAGAGGGAAGCCCACGCTGGAGCAGGTTTTTCCTGGGTAGGACTTGTGGCCCCTGTGGGGGACCCACAGTGGAGCAGCTCATTCATGAGGGACTGCACCCCACGGAGGAGTGACCCACGGGACAGCAGTTTGTGAAGGGCTGTTGCCAGAGGGATGGATTCATGCTGGAGATGTCCGTGAAGGACTGTCTCCCACAGGAGGGACCCTACAGGAGCAAGGGAAGGACTCCTCACTCTGAGCAGCAGCAGAAACAACTGACCATAAACACCATTCCCCATCCCCCTGCACTGCTGGAGGGGAGCAGGGAGAATACGGAAGGAAGGAGAGGTGGGGGAATGGTATTTTTAAGATTCTTTTACTTCTCACTCTTTTGCTCTGATCCTATTAGTAATAAATTTAAGGCATGTCCCACTTTGAGTCTGTTCTGCCCGTGATGGTAATCAGTAATTGACCTCTCCCAGCTGTTATCTCAACTCATGAATCCTTTGCTGGTTTTTTTGTCTCCTCTGTCCAGTTGCAGAGGCTGTAGTGAGTACCTGGCATCCAGCCAAGTGTGCTGGTTTTTGGGAGGGTAGAGTTAATTTTCTTCATACTAGCTGGTATGGGGCTGTGTTTTGGATTTGTGACCAAAACACTGTTGACAATTCAGGGAGGTTTTTGCTATTGCTGAGTCAAGGGCTTTTCTGCTCCTCCACCAGCGTGTGGGGATGCAGAAGGGGTTGTGAGGGGACGCAGCCAGACAGCTGACCCCAACTGACCCAAGGGATATCTGATACCATATGACATCATGCTCAGCACATAAAGCTGGGGGAAGAAGGAAGAAGAGAGGGGGACATTCAAAGTGATGGCATTTGTCTTCCCGAATCAGTGTTAGGAGTGACGGATCCCTGCTTCCCTTGGGATGGCTGAACACCTCCCTGACCACGAGATGTGATGAGTGAATGAATTCCTTGTTTTGCTTTGCTTGTGCACAACCTTTTGCTTTTCCTATCAAACTGGCTTTATGTCAACTTTATGTCTCACTTTCACCCTACCGATTTTCTCCCCGCATTCCACAGATGGGGAGTGAGCAAGTGACTGTGGGGGGCTTAGCAGCCAGTTGGGGTTAAAACAGAACAACTGGTAATAGATTATACTAGTGTCCCCAAGATGAGTCTATTTTGTCCCTGACAGTAATTGCTGAGTGATCTTCCTGTCCTTATCTTGTTCCCAAGTCTTTTGTTCTATTTTTTCTCTCCTGTCCACTTGAGGAGGGGGACTGAAAGAGCAGCTTTGGTGGGACCCTGGCATCTAGCCAGGATCAACTCACCACAAACAGGAGTGTCTAACTCCTGACTGCTGGAAATACTCACAAATGAGGGGATTAACTAGGGAAAGTGGAAGTCAGAACTAAATTGGATCTGTGACCTGACATCAGGATGGTCGGTGAGCTAAATTAAATGCTAAACTCATCCTGTGCCTGCCAGAAACAGGACTGTAATGGACTTCACAAAGCTTTGAATCAGACCTTTATACTAGAAAATTAAATCTAAGGTACTCTCTAAAATACAGAGCTGCCAATGGATCCCTCTGAATCTTCAGTGTTCTTTAATGAATTAAGATAAATTTTTCTAGGGTGTAAAAGCACTATTCTTGTGAGACCCCCATCTTGAGTACTGCATCCAGCTCTGGGGTCCCTAGCACAGGAAGGACATAGACCTGTTGGAGTGAGTCCACAGGAGATTACCCAGATGATTAGAGGGATGGAGCATCTCTCCTATGAGGAAAGACTGAGAGAATTGGGATTGTTCAGCCTGGAAAAGAGAAGACTTTGAGATGATCGAATTGCAGCCTTCCAGTACCTGAAGGGAGCCCACAAGAAAGATGGAGACTATTTACAAGAGCATGTAATGATAGGAATGTCAAGGAATGTCAAGGGGAAACATCTTTAAACTGAAACAGAGCAGGTTTGGATTAGACACTAGGAAGAAATTCTTTACAGCGAGGGTGGTGAGGCACTGCAACAGGTTGCCTAGAGAAGTTGTGAATGCCCCATCCCTGGAAGTGTTCAAGGCCAGGTTGGATGGAGCTCTGAGCAACCTGGTCTAGTGGAAGATGTCCCTGCCATGGCAAGAGGGGTTGAAATTAGATAAGCCCCCTTCCAACCCAACGCATTCCATGATTCTATGACTCAAATGAAGTACTGTGAAGTGCCTTGTGTTCCCTCTATAGGAGGCAGTGGGATACATGGCATGCTTTTACACCTTAGGGCTTATGGGTGGTGGTGGGGTGTTCAGTATTAGGCTGCAACAAAGTGTTAATGAAGGCCTCTTTAAACTGGGGTCCTAGTAGGAAATGCCTCCTTGCTCTGTTCCAGTGTTGTAAGGAGCTGTGGCCTCCCATATGATATATAAACCAATATCCGAGGTACAGTCACAGCAAACTAAAATACGCACTGAACACCTGCTACTGGCACATGGCATCAGAGACATGAAAAGAGTGCACAACGTCACTGCAGATGCATGAAATATGGCCTTGACTGTGGGAGAACATGAAGATGGAATCACCTGTGAGAGCTGTGCAAGTGCTGTAGACCTGCAACCACCCACATTGCCAGTTGCATGCATTAAAAACCACCATTCAGATTTCCAGGAACTCCTTAGAGATGTCACATGACTCTGACTTTTTAAGTCTTTGTTAATATTTCCCAGTTTTGGCAGACCAGACCTGCCTTCAAGGTCTGTTGGAAGTTCTTACACGCAGCAAGGAGGTGCCAGGGGCAGGAATGGCTGTCCTCTTACCCCAGCAGAGGGGCTGCTGGCTGCTGGTCAGCTCCCCTGTCTGCTCCTGTGCCCTGCGGCCTCTTTCCACGCAGGCGCTGCCTGCACATGGCACTGTGCCTCTGGCCTCCGTCGCCCTCACCACCACGAAAGGCACTATGAGAGGGAGCAGGGCTGGAGCTGAGATGCGAGTTAGGCAGCTGCTTCTCACAGCCCTGCTCAGCTTTCTGCTGTACAGCTGCTCGAGGCCAAGCAGAGTAGAAAGTAAGTTTACTGTTCAAATGGGAAGGACAGGGAGTCCCATGGACAGATGCCTCCTTCCAGAACATTCTTCCTTACCCTCACCACATGGGAGGGTCTATGGGCAGATGGGCCTGTAAACAGTTTTGGGCCCTTTCTGTACAAACTCCAGCTCCTTCTTTCACTTTCTACTGACACTGTTGTAGCAGAGTCTTGGAAAGCAGCTGCCCTGTCCCGCTGCTGCCAGGCAGAGGGGAACCGCACCCGTCTGTGCTGTGGGAACCAGCCTTGCGTGTGCCCTGACATGCTGCAGGTGAGTGCAGGCAGGCTGCACGGTAGGCTCTGTGGATGGGCCCGTACGTAACTCCGGCATCGCTGTTTTCCTGCTGCCCTGGTGACAAGCCCAGCTGGAAAGTTCGCTCCTCGGTGCGGCCGCTCCTTTAAGGGGAGGGCGCAGGGCTGTGGCGCCACAGCCCGCGCGGCAGCGTGAGGAGAGAGGGCGAGAGAGTCCGAGGGCCGAGCTGGGGAGGCATTGCACGGTATTTTCAAACATTTGAAGACTCTCGGGGGAGGAGGAGAAGTAAAGGTGTGGGAGGATTTGTGGAGTCTGTAAATAAATGAGTTAAACTTCAGGCAGTCCAGGAGAAGTTCAGGCGGAAGGTGACAGACCCTCCGAGGGGCCGTGGCGATATTGCCTTAAAATGACAGAATTGTGAGGAGGGAAAGGCAGTGCCTCGGACAAAACCAGCATTTTCAGCCTTTCATGCTCAAAGATGTAGTGAAAACAGTCTCTGCTGAGAAACAGTGTGGTTAATAATAAGTCTTTTGGTTGACTGTACTGTCCCAAAGATGGTCTTGAGAGATTTCTGTCAGCTGCCTTAATTTCGTTCCTCTTTAATAAACGGAACTGCACTGAGGTGGGGGTCAGCTTAAAGCCGGCTTCCTCCATGGGAGCTGAAGGGCTGTGTTTACATGGAACTGTCTTGGAGTGCAATAAATTTTTATTTTTTGTGGTCTGTCTGTGGCTAAAATCATACAAGAAACCTATTGTACTGATATGGGAAAGAGACCAGCTAGGCACCGGTTACAGAAGGAGACTGCATTCCTGTTACCAATCATGTAAGTTAATTGGCAGGTGCTCACCTGTCATTCTAAGGCATCATCTGCCTATTCCTCCCTTTCTTTGTGTCTTCACGTGAAGCAGGTGGTGGCACATAACCTACGGAGACATTCTGTATGGCTTTTCAGAATTCTTTAGATATTTTGTTCCCTAAGTTTTACCTTTTCACAGGGTTTGAATAGGACTTTAAAACCTCATTATTTGTTCTGTAAATAAACTGATCTGAGTGTTTAAAGTAATCCATCAATTCATCGGTGCAGTTAGGCCTTGTAAGGAATGATACCTGCTTGTTACCCCTCTTAATTCAGTTATTGGTGGGTTGCTCTGGGATTCTTTGTTTTTTTCGTCTTTTTGTCAGGACAAGTGATATCTTTAGCTGCTGACTGACATTTTGCAAACCTTTTGGTAGGTATGTCTCAGGGCTCTGTGTAAACATGTGGGGAACCCTGCCCATGTGCAGGTCAGTTTGAACACAGAATTGGCTGTCCGTGAGTCTCAGCTGGGAACGTGTGTTGGGGGTTCCCTGGCCTGCTCCCACAGGCTGACAGTTTTCTGTTGTGCATGTAGGTAAAGCAACATATGGGGTCTTTTTCTGCAGAGTTTTAGTAAAACATTTCTTGGAGCTACATACATGATCATGTTCTTTTTTCTGCTGCAAACTTCCAACAGTGCTTGTATTTAGATGGGAAAAGACGCCATATGTTAGAGATTCTCATTTCTACAGAAACTCCAAAAGCAACATGGTTCCTTACATGGAGAATCTTTTTTCATTCTAGCTGAAAATGGTAATAACTGGAAAAAACCCAGTTCTTTATTTCTTCTGCACACATATGAGTATCCTAGAAGCAGTGATAATTACCCTCATGGCTATTATTCCTTAAGTACTCAGAAACCATAAACGTAAAAGAAAACAAAAAATTCCCACAGTGATTTAAGAATTTTTTTATACTTAACTTTCTTTTATTTCCTGTCTTCCAGTTCTTAAAAACTTAACCTTCTAGTGAGCTTTAATGGCATTGCTGTTTTCCTTAACAGTTATGAGTTGAGGGAGGGGGAGTAAGTAAAGGATGGAGCACAGTTTCAGTGGGAGTTTTGGAAAGGCTTTCAAGTGCCCTTTAGGATGTAGTGAACTGCATGTAGAACTGGTGTTTGAGATCCTGATGCTCAAGCACTGTATGAAAAAGAATTATTTTTGAAATATTTCAATGGAAAATGGGTTTCTTCAAACACATGAGACTTTTCATCCTCTGCTGCATCTAGCTTTTAAAGTAAAGTATCAGGTATTGTGAGATTTTCAGTGTGATTAAAGCTGGCAAAACACATCAGTGTTCTACTTAACATAGCTGCACAGGCTACCTATACCAGTAGAACTGAACTCTACACTTAAAATAAATGCATCTTGGCTTTTACTACAGTGAAACTTGCATGCAGAGATGTTCTCTCCTAAAGTTAAAATATTTTTTTTCGCAGTTTCACTTCTTAATTTGGAATAGTTTCTTAAAAGGCTAGAATAAAAAAAAAAGTTGATATTGTGAACTAAGTGATTCCATACACAAGTTAAAATACAGCTTAAACTACTTCTGTAGAAAGACATTAAATTTCCTTTCAAAAATGGGAATATAATGAAGAAAACCCTGCTGATCTCAAATATGGACTTAATGTGCAATGCACATTTTTATTTAAAAAAAAGTACCTCTGATTTTAGTCTATATTAATAAGTCTAAAGGGAGCCTGCCAAGTGCTGTATTTTTACCACAGTCTTGCCCTCTCAAGGACATAACATCATATGCAGCTGAAGCTGGCTGCCTCAGTGAGTCTAAAGGACATCGTTCAGAACATGAGGAAGGCTCCACCTTAAAGGATGTATCTTGTGGCTTTATTGTTGCCCCTTTCCTGCCATCTAATCTGCTGCTATGGTGCCTCATGTTGTTGCATGACTGCAGTATGTATTTTTCACAGCAGATCAGAAGAAAGCTGAGTCCCGCTAAAAAGTTGCAGTATTTTAAACTCCTGTTAAGACACACAAATCTGGAATTTGCATTCTTCTAGAAAGTGTGAATTTTGCCTGCATTTGCAAAATATATTTGTAAACACATGACACTTTTGAGTAGGCTTGAATTTACTTGTGGAAAATATGGCTATATTTGTGAAACATGTAGCTGTAACAAAATATGTATTGGTTAAAACGCAGCATATTTAAAGGGCTTAATAGATATTTATTGCATAAGCTTATTCCAAGATCACTACTCTCTTGTATGCCTCTATTAAACATGTGTGTTCTGATAGAGAGGTTCAATCCAGAGGGCTTCCAAAATATTTTTACCAAGTGAGAGAAAAATCTTTCTAAGGTACCTCAGGCACAGGTTTGGCACTAAGGCTTTCCTGTGTAGTGAAACCTGACATTTAAAAAAATCCAAAAGTTTTTAAGTGTGGTATTAGAAGAAGGGAAAGGGGTAATGTTTTGCACTTACTCCTTTCCAGTGAAGACTGTCTGTGTTTGGTCTCTGTAACAATCACTGATAATATGGGTAAGGCTTGCAAGCTTTCATGCTTGCTTCCTTTTCAAATCAAAACCTCTCCCACATGGCTAAATTTGTTGTATAGCATCGGAACAAGTGTCTGAGACCAACTGGAAGGAAAGGAGCTGCTAGACTCTTATTCAGTGTGCAATACCAGTGGAGATTTCATTCTCCTGCATGCAGTACCCTCATTTCAGTATCTTATTGGTTTAAAAATAGGATCTCGTGATTTGATCTTTTCTGCATATTTTTATTCCACAAATGAAGACATAATTTTTAGTTCAAGACTGAACCAATACGGAAGTGCATTTCTTTTTGTTGCAGATTAATAATTAATTTGATACATCATATTCACCTTCTCTATATGTCACTTAACCTATCTTTTATGTGCCTCTCTTTCTTTAAAATATGTTTTAAGTCCCTGACCTGCTCCTTTTCTGTATGCATATATAAAATAAAGGCAATGTATCTTTTAATTCAGGATTTATGTACACATGGACTTCCAGTGACATTCAGTAGTCAGCAAAGGTCTCTTAATATCTGAACTCTGGAGTCTTACCTTTGACAACATTTGAACAAACCCCTACCAGGGGACAGGAGCACAGTAGACATTCTCTGCGAAAATTTAAGTAACTAGAAAGAAAATTTCCCCTGTAGAGAAATTACTTTGTAATAGACATGGCCTAAAATGACAAACATATCTCTGCTTAGTGTTGTAGGTATTCTTTTAAAACATTTACCCCCAGAAAGAATGTTTCCAAGCAATAAGTTCCAGACTGCAATTAGAAGTGTTAAGCACAGTCCTACAGGTGATTAACATTATGTAGAGAAAGAATCCTCCATGTGTCACTGAATCACAGAACAGTTGAGATTGGAAGGGAGCTTTTGAGGTCATCTGGTCCAATCCCCCTGCTCAAACAGGGTCATCTAGTGCCAGTTGCCCAGGACCATGCCCACATGGCTTTTGATTGTCTTCCAAGGAGGGAAATTCCACAGTCTCTCTGGGCAACCTGTGCTAGTGCTGGATCACCCCCACAGTAACAAAGTGTTTCTTGATGTTCAGGCAGAGGCTCCTGCTTTTCAAATTGTGCCTGTTGCTTCTGATCCTGTCACTGGGCACCACTGCAGGCTGGCTCTGTCCTCTTTGCAATTCAGGTATTTACATACATTAATGAGATCCTCCTGAGCCTTCCCTTCTCAAGGCTGAACACTCCCAGCTTTCTCAGCCTTTCCTTCAAGGAGAGATATTTTCATCCCTTTGCCATTGTGGCCCTTTGCTGGACCCTCTCCAGTATGTCCATGTCTCCTTGCACTGAGGAGTCCAGAACTGTACCCAGCACTCCAGGAGTGGCCTCACCAGTGCTGAGTAGAGAGGAAGGATTACAGACTTCTGCCTTGCTGCCTGGGATACCACTTTCCTTCTTTGCCCCAACAGCACATTGCTGGCTCATGTTCAACTTGGTGTTCTCCAGGACTGCCCTCAATCCTTTGGTGTTTTGTGGGTTCTGGGGTTTGGTTTTTTTTTTAAGCAAAACCTGGCTTTAAAAAAATGCTATAAACATACAGCCAAAACAGTCAATTTGGTTTGCTTTATCTCATTTTTGAAAGTAACGTGTATTTTCTGTCCTCAGGGGGGATGAAATAGCTGCAGCCATCCAAACAGCAGTGCATGGTTTTTGGTGAAACTATTTTGGAGACTGACTCTGAATCTTTTACTTATTAGTATTAGGAAGCACAGGGAAGAATAGAACATACTGAAGCACGAAGCCTGTCTGTTACACAACACTGACATACATGGAGGTATCGTTAGAAAACGGTGTAAGATATGCACTCCTGCTGTGTGGTTAGATCCATATTTTATAGTTCTAAAATACCAAGATTATTTAGTTCTTAAGCATGGTATGTTTTTACATAGTGTTTTGCATGTGGAAGCTAACAATCCAAATGTCGAATTTCTAGCCATGTTGATTCACAAGATACCTGACCTTGTGACAGCCTCATGTCAGATTTTCATCTGACTGTTGCTTTGGGAGTATGCTAAATTGGGAATCTTGGCTATGAAGGCAAAACCAAAAAATATGTTTTTTAAGGTTTCTAATAACATTATTCTTTCCACTTTTTTAAAATATGAGGTAGTAGAATAAACTGCAAAGTTTTAACATCTTATTGTGAAATATCATGCCATTACTAATAGTTTAGGACTACTAACCTCATGAGCAATGTAAATGCTGAACACACAACATGTTTTCTTATTCTGATGGGATTCTTGAGTTGGTAATTACTCCGATTTTGTTCTGCCTGTCCCCATCCTTAAAGTGGGTATACACAAAAAAAATCTTCAAAACCTATTTCTGATGAAAACCTTTTTTTATAACAAGGTAAGTAATGCAGAGAGAAATGCATCAGCTGGGTGAAACAGAACACAGCACATCTTCCTCTCACCAACTGTGTCTTCACAGGTCAGTCTTTCAGTCTTGGTGTTATCTTGGTGACTTTCAGAGGCTCCCTGAGTTGCAGCAAATTATAGATGATCCTGTCTGATCCCTGGAAAAATATCTTTCTTTTCATCACCTCTGAAGCATGATTGCTTTTGTGCATCTTTCCCCTGCTCTCATATTCTCCTCTACTGTGGACATACTGGTCCTTGCCCCAGCTATGTCAGAAGCATATTTGTACATAGTATTCACAGGTTTTGTTGGGGACTGCAGATGCATTCACTGCAGATGGTTCCATCTTCCAGGAAAAGTAAACAGCTGCTTTTTTCTGAGCTGCTCAGTTGCTGGCTTTGAAAGGAACACATGTATTCAGGACACTGCTAGCTGGCAAATGAAAGCAAATATTTTTTTTCACAGCCCTACACTTGTCTTTTCCTTTGTCCAAGATGTGCATAGATAAATATTATATTGCATATCCTTCTTGATAGCCCACATTAAAGTCTTCTAAACAGTTTGAAAAATTATTTTCTACTCTATTCTCAGTTTTACTTCTGGAACTAGTTTATATAGCACCTACTTAAATTATGTCAAAATGTAATTTTTGCCTTTTTTTGTGGAAGCCAGTAACTCATATATTATGGAAGGATGTAGGACTTGAAATGCTGGAGGTCATTGTGAGAGGGAGAGGCAACAAGAGAAACAGTGGAGTTAAAATGTGAGAGATTGAGATGGGAAGGGAGGAAGTATCATCAGGCCTCTGTGACAGGGTGTGTTTCAGTCTTTGATACTTAATGTGTTATTTGCAGTTCTAACTGTAGAACTGCCTGCATTTGTTCATGAACATCATTTACTCTGACCAAGTTATAAATTGGATTATGGTGTAATTATTTCAAGATAGGATATTTCAGATTTTTATACAGTAGTAAATGGATCTGGGATGAGAAATATCTTCATGTTTTGTGCCCATTTTCCCAATTCTCCAAAGACAGTGCCTCCTCTTTTCTAATGTTTGGGGTTTTTTTGTTTCCTCATTCAGATTGTACCCTATACTGTCTGTATTTCCAGAAATGAAGTTTCTTCTCTTTGAAAGGGACTTCCCACTTGTCCTTCACTTCCACACTTATCCCCATTTAGTCATTTTAAAGAAGGAAAAATGGGAATGACAAAAGAAGATGAATAAAAAATTTTCTCTTTGAATATACTATTAGATTTCTGGACCGTGTCTAGAAAAAAATAAGGAAAAGAAGGAGGAAAAAAAAAGTTCTGCAGCAAACTGCAGGGAAAAAAAAAAGACTTCTTGTTTTATACTGCATTTCCCACTTGCCTTTCTTTTCCTCCCAGCCCCCTGTGAAATCACCCTACTTTGTTACTGTCATTTTTATTATAAACTATGTAAATGAAACTTTTATATTTGGTTTCTGTTTTTCTTAAAAAAGAAATTAGGATATTATTTTAAATGGGTAAGGGCACTCTATACAGACAATTCATCACAGTCAGCTGATTCTTGTGAATGAAATACTAACAGAGCTTTCAGGATAGAACCAAAGTGTTGGTAAAGATTTTATGTGCAGTAGAACTTGGTGAGCTTTAAGAAACACCTGGACATTAATAGGAAATGGAGAAGGAAAAGAGAAAAATGCCAGCAGCTAGAAAATGGAGTAGAAAATGAGCATAGCACTATTGAGAAGCAAACACTGTGTGCTCTGAAGCACTAGACGAAAGAGGGAGGAGCCATCAGGATGTGTGTGAGGAGGGCAGAGGAAAAGAAAAACAAGAAAGAGGTTTGAAAGGAGAAAAGTAGATGAACATTGTTTTTTTCCCCTGTCTTATGTTGTGCTGGTTTTTGTATGGTTTATTATTTCTTCTGTTGTTTTGTTGTTTTTTTTCTTTTTCCCATAGAGGGCTAGCTAGCACAAATTTTGTTGGTTTTCAGAACTGACTGTGTACAAGCTATAACTTATCTAGCCAGTGAGGAGTTTGACTGCTTATGAATAGCTGCTTAGTGAAAACCAGGAAAATTGAACATTGATGTCAAAGTAGCTTCTCTGTAACAACAATGCTAACAATATACATATTTTCAGTTTGGATTCTTTCATAGGATCACAGAATATCCTGAGTTGGAAGGGGGATCCACTAGGATCATTGAGATTCAACCCCTCGTCCTGCACAAGACCATTCCCAAGAGTCACATCATGTGCCTGAAACTGTTGTCCAAATGCTTCTCAGACTCTGTGAGGCTTGGTTCTGTGACCACTGCCTTGGGGAGCCTGTTCCCCTGTCCAACCACCCTCTGGGTGAAGAACCTTTTCCTAATATCTAACCTAAACCTTCCCTGGCACAGCTCCATACCATTCCCTGGACTCCTGTCACTGGTCACTCTGTGGCTGTCTATTTTATTCTACATACTACTTGACCAATTAAATAGTTTTGTAATAGCTCTCTTAGAAATAGAATAGTTGCATCCCATCCTGCTTTACATCCTGCTTATCTTCCTTGTGGCTGACTTCCCCCTCAATAACACTTCACTTTCTGTAAAAATAGAGATTAAAGTCCTACTGATAATTTTATTTTAGACTATGTCACAGTTCAGGTGCATGGAGTAACAAATACGTTTCATATGCCAGACATTACAATGCATCCTCCAAATACTGGTTTACAGGAGGATTATATGGTTGAAGGTACAGTCTTCCCAACAGAAACTTCTTTCCTCATCTGCGTTTTCTCAGTGTTGGATATGCCATGTAGACCGTGCTTTATAAACAAGCAGGTTTCAAGGCTGTTGACATCTGTTTTCCTCATGGATTTTCTGTATTGGATAATTGGTATTTCACTTGGCTCTAAGATTATTTTTTTTTAACTTGAAGGTAATGAGTTTACTTAGTAGAGACTGTAAAAACTCAGAACTGATTTCTACCAATTCCCCAAACTTTTCTGACTTTTCCTAACAAAGGTACAATTGCTTTGCTCTTGTCTACGCTTTTTTTATGTACAAGGCCATTACTTGCAAACAAACCATGACAGAATGTAGCAATGGGATAAAGTGGAATATTTTCATAGCTGGTTTGACTCTGTACTATAATATGAGGTGACTTGCATCTGCTGAGTAGTTATTTGTTGACTGACATGTTTTCAGTGTGCAGTGGGATTGGCTCAGAGTATGGCTGTGCAGAAGCCAATGGACAATGCATATCTGTTATTCTGTAAATAGGACACTGCTGAAACTAATAGCTGTGTGTATCTAATATCCATGAGCCTGACTGGTGTGTTCCTGCCTGCATGATCACATGCTACAAGATATGTAGCATACACTGAAGGTAAAAAAGAAATACAGGCTCTGTTTAACCCATGAAAAAAATTGAAATGTTTAGATAGAACAGCCTTGCTGCCACCCCACCCCCAGTCAGCTTCATTGAAAGACCTGTGTGTTTTTTTCCTGTATGTACTGTTTTGCAAAAATTATTTGTGTAAAGTGGATTTTCAAGAAAACAATAGAAATTATTTTTATTAAAAAAGAATACTCTTAATTCTCCAGAATTGAAACAACTAGCAAACGTTTGCTTGAATAGTTTGTGCATTTGTTAGTCTACCCACAGGTAGAATTCTGAAGTTTTGTACCAAAACAGAGAATAGCTTAAAATTGAAAATAGGTGAACATCCCAACTACTGTCAACTTCCTTATGCATTTTATAAAGTTAACATTCAATTGCACTTGGAAGTTACTAGAGACTATGCATGACACTTTGTGTTCTAAGAATAATCTTTAAAGGAAAGGCTGGTAGAGGGTTTGCTTCAAAGTTTATTGTAGTTGCGTTTTTCTAACTGTACATTGTTGATTTGAATTGCATTTGTCTTGAAACTTATGAGAGATTGCCACTGAGTTGTGAAGAACTGCAGGTAAAGAATACTTCTTTAATATGAGGCTATATACCTCTTTATTTCCAAAATATGTACATTTGAAAAACAGATAAACTCAGTTGACTCTGTAAATTGCCTTGTAGCTTTAGCAAATAATTTATTTTGTTGCTTTTTTTATTTTCATTCTTTTTGTAGACTCGTGTATGATGCACAGACTTTGGACAGGACATATCTAGAAAACAAAAAGCAGTTGAATACAATGTAGAGGTATGCTAATCTCTCCAGTGCTTTTGAAAATTCATTCCTACTCCTTCAAGTGAGCTGAGAAAATGCTGAATTGTCATCTTGATTCATTGTGGGATTTCTGCTGATATGATTGCTTCTAATCATTGTATAACCTTTCTTTAGCAGAAAAATGAGAGCTCTTGTACAGATGGACTTTGCTAAAGATGAAGTGATAAGGAACATGAGAGGACTTTTTTTCCTAACTTGTTAGTGCATCTTCTGTTTGGGTTCCCTCTGAGTTCAGCTCTTTTATCTGTTTTTCAGTTCAGTCACAAAAGAGTCCTTATTTGAAATATTCCTCTTTTGTTTAAGAGAAATAGCATCCTATAACCTATTGACAATTGTAATTAATTTCAAAGAAAATCCTCTTTCTTATATATGTAAGGGAGTAATAATTTTAGCATACTCTCCATTTTAATGCACAGAACTTTCTTTTCTATTGATGCACAGAACTTCCTCTTCTATTTAGTGTACTCATGCATCCGTCCCCTTTCCATGTGTTGTATGTTCTTTCATTTCATGCCTCTCTTATATCAGATCAACTTTCATCCATTTTCCTTTCTCCCTGTGCTCAGCAACATACATATGCATGCTTTTCTTTTAACCCAGTTTGAGCCACATGCTGTGCACCTGTCTCAGAGAGAATATGCCTCCTGAGCCTGTTTTGTACAAGACAGGTGCAGGAATAGTAAGCAATATATTTATATAATAAAAGGAGTGGGATTTAACTGTAAGGACATTACACAGGATATTCATATAATAGTATGTTTGCTTGACCTTATTCATTGCTGAACAAACACATCCGATTTTGCTATACTTCTACAGTAAACTCAAAATGGTATTAGTGATGTTAAGCTGCTTCTGCTTTTGTTCATCTGCATCATCAGCTTCTTACAAACTTCTGACCTGGTGACAGTCTAGGGCTCACCAGCTTCAGAGAAAACATGTCCTATTTTGAGCTATAAATAACTGATTACTTTTTTCCTTAAGGATTTAAGAAATTTAGGGAATGCAGAAATCCAGTTTGGATGTTAACTCATTTCTGTGTACTTTCAAAATTCAAGAAAGGGGTATACCCTGGTTTTCCTTTTACAATGCCCCTACAGTGGTAGGCTGAGAACACTGTAACAACAAAAAGCACCATTTTCTTAGCACCTCTGTCACTGTCAATACTTGTTAATTAATCTGTGTGAATGACACTAGTAAAGAATTTTTGTGTACCATTTTACAGATAATGAAGCAGAGCTTAGAAATAAACTCCTTATTCACAGTCATAAAAACTTAATTCTGGAGAGAGGGTTATAACCTTATCTGTTCACTTTGAATTTGTACCTGGACTCGGGAAAATTTTGTTTGTCTTTCATTGGAAAATTTACCATCTTAAAATTTTTTAGGATTTTTTTTTCCCTAGCTGTTTAACGAGTTACTGAAACTAAACCACCATGGTTTCATTACACCGTCTGAAAAATGGTGTAAGCTTCTTGTTTATTATTTTTACCTTAATTTTTTTGAAGTGGGGAACAGTGCAGTGTGAAATAAGTTTTAATTGCTTCAGCTTTGCTGAAAACACTTAAATATTCTTCTGGTACAGCAAATTCATGATCAAATTAATGTGGGTTTTGTTTAATATGTAATTATATAGCTATGCTGGATACTTGAGTTAATTACAGAAAATACATGAATTAAGAAATTGATGAAAATTGCAAATAGTGAAAATACTTCAGAAGCATAAGAAGGTGAAGAAATGACGACGGCTTGATACAGATCATTTGCACAGCCTTAGGGTACAAGTAACAAATCTTTTTCCCAGAGCTGATAAAAGTTAGCACTGCATTGACAGTCCAGCCAAGAACAGGACAGGAACAGCTTTTACTCTTAGGCAGAAAAGAAGAGACTTTCTAACATGCAGAAAAATGAAGTTCCGTGAATGGAGGAAGGAGTACAAAGCAGAAAGTGTGTCTTCTGAGTGTCTTTGTGGCATCAGATTTTTAAACCCCCTGTAAAATAAGGCAAGATCTTCTGTGGGTGCACATTGCACATTGTTATAATTTAGAATATCTGCACTATTTTCACTTAAACTGGGGATTTAGCACATTTTGGCAGTCCCAGTGACAGAATATGTTATAGATATTTGCTTGACAGAATTTGTACAATTTGGAGTTGACTTGCTTGCTTATTCTTTGTACCTGTGTGTGCCCCCTCCACCGACCATGCTGAGGGCTCTGTCATTTAGCTTGACTCCACTCTTTTCAATTGAGCAGTGGCTGCAGGAGGCCAGACGGCACATGTCCTAGGGCCATACAAGTGCTCCTTGGCAGGATGTACTCTGCAAAGCCAGAGGCACTCGAGGGACTACAGAAAGAGTCACATTTGTGACATAATACTGCGTGCCTGAGCCATGCTCAGTGTGATGAAGTGTGTGGTGTTCTCAGCTGGTTGTGCAGTTGTATGTGTAGCTTTGCTGCTGTTTTCAATAAATAATTTGCAGCTAATGTTGTTGACAGTGTTATTGATGAAGTTTAAAAACCTATTTGATGGCTGCTGTTCTCTTACCATCCTTTTTAATTTATGGGGCAACTTTCCTAACATTCTGTATGCCAGCAGAAAGAAGAATGGAAGGAGTTGTTTGAGGTATACAGAATTAAAGGATGGGCATGCATCCAGGGAATCTCAGAGGGAAATATGGGCCGTGTGCCATGCACTGAACTTGCTACATATGCGCACATCTGATCTAGCGCGCACACCACGCAGATGGTTAGCAATTGCACTGATCAGCTCCACAAGGCATGTCCAGATCCCACTTAGCCAGGGTGTCTGGAAATCCTGGTCATACAGCCAGTCTGTGATTTCTCTCCTCTTTCTTCTTCCCAATCCTGAAATTCTGTCTAAGGAGGGAGGAGAAGGAGACAAAAAAGAGGACATGCTGAGGAAGAAAGACAAACCAGACTCATGTTAAAGTTGAACATGTTGAAAATGGTGAGGTTACCATGAAGTAATGAGTTTCAGGACCTCAGCTGAGCCATAATCTTCTGTACGTGTATTTTTAGCTTGCTGTTGCAGTGCATTCACTTCACTTCAGCTATGTCATAATAACTTACTGTGAATATTGAAATAAAATGCTAATTAGACACAGTTGGAAGAGAGCACATGGCAAATTACTGTAATACCACTGATGGCTGGTAACTCATTTGCCTATGGTGGCACGATCAGTTTTGATCAAATGCTTTCCCTCTTAGTCTACCTACTCTTTAATAATGGGCTTTCTCTAGCTAAAACCTGCACCAGTTTAAAGTTCAAGTAATTTAACTTTTATAAGTTAGAATGTTTTTTGTAACCAATTAAACTATAATTAACCATAATTAAAACTAGAATATTTCTTAAATCTTTAAGGCCTCTTCATTAAATCAGAGAAAATTCTTCTTCACAAGACTCTGGCTAATCTTAATTTCTCTAAATAAAAATATAGTTCATGTTACCAAATAACTTCTGCCTAAACAATCTACTTGATAATATTTTAAAGTATTGATTTAATTTTAGGTAGTCTGACTGTTCTTCCATTAGTAGGTAGAATTTTTTGCTGATATTTTGCATTGAAAGTTGTGATGGATCTAATCAGGACTTTGAACTTCATGAACATGGTGCCATGTACATATGTCACAAGATAACTTTAGGCTTTTTGTTGGGTTTTTTTGTGTGTGATGCATTTAAGAATCCATCTTTTTCCATGATGTCAGGATTTCTGCAATAGGGATAGTCTCACTGATATCCATGACAGTTTCCTCTTTTTGACAATACAGGTTTATTAATTTTCTTAAGAGTTATATGTGTGAATTATTTATGCACTTTGTTATCCCAGGGTATTATGTATCCAGCTGTGACTGACTACCAAAATTCTCAGGTTCTACCTGTATAAATGGCAATCTACATGATTAACCTCATTTCTGTAAAAAATAAGACTTTTTTATTCACTAGAAGTTTTGATCTGATAAGTCCTGAAATACAATCAGAGCACCAATTCTTATGGTGTTGTCAGTCTCTGTTAAATTATCATTCATATGTTTCAGAAAATATAGAGATAACATCCATGGAGCAGAAACCAGTCTGATCCTCTGCACTGCCCATTTACCATTTATTTTGTTAAAATCCTATTGCTTTTTTTAGCTTCTGGCCTTTGAATTAATTACCTAAAGGTCATCTATAGGTGTCTTAGAATTTCTTTAGTCCTTTTCTGAGACAGTTTGAAAAATAATAACAAATTATGTTTAGATGAGAGAAAACCAACTATTCGTCCATGTACAGGAATTGGGACTTCCTGTACATAAAGCAAAATAGCATCAGACTTGGCTTTCTCCCATAATATAATATTGCCAGTAGAAAATACTAAATTAATTCAAGAATTAGTGTGTGAATATTTAGGGACTTGGATCTTTCCTCCATTGCACTCTGATTCTCTTTAATTTGAGGAGTAAAACAGAGTTCCTTAACACCATCACTACTCATGTTTGGGCTTAAATTGAATTTGTGTGTTGCATTTGTTGTAGCTAAAACCCGCTAGGTTTCAAGGTTTGGAGCAAACAGCTATTTTCTTTCCTCTTGCACTTGTTTTTGCAAGGTGGTCAGTGAAGAATAAATGACCCTATCACATTGAAGGTGGATAAAAGGGGGAGTTCAACCAGTAGAATTAATAATGCCTTATAGAAATGTGATTCCCACTGTAGTTTTCTTCTGTTTTTCAGATGCTACCATTTCAACCACAGAAACAGTTTGAAAATACTTTTCACTTTACCTAATAGCTTACACATTTGAATTGCATGCTTTTATCGGAATCCTTATCCCTACCCCAGTGCACAATGTTCATTATTTCTTCATAAACACTATGTATTTGTTTTACATTTATCTTCTTACTTCCTTTAAGTTTCTCTTTCACTTTTGATGCTGCAGATCTTTTTTTTCTTTTATAGTTCACAGATTTTATCCCTAATTCATTTCAGAGAATATGCTTTGCTTTACAGATTTTTGTTGCCTATGAGTCTTGACTACAAAAATTACTTTTCACTGCATTTAATAATGTCATAAGTTATAAATTACATAAGCAATATATTCTTGTGCTAATTCAGTTTTTGTTAATGCATTATTATTTGAGGTATTCTGAGTACAGACATGTAAGTTCAAATAGATGGTATATAGTGTGTATATATATAAAATCTTGGTCAGGTTACAGCAGACAAATGCCACCTTTTTTTCTGACTATACTTAGTATGCTTAGTTTAGGAATGCACAGTCAATGCTGCCTTTTTTTTCCCTCTCATATATGTTATTGCTACTAGCCTGTAATCTAGCAAGTGCATTATAGTTAAAAATGGTTGTACATCTTTCTGAAGCTTAACATGAAGACTTTCTAACTGGAAATTGAACCTTAACTTTGAAAATGCCCTTGTACTTTAATTTTAAATATGTGATTAGAGCCACCAAACAATTTAGGTTGGAAGGGATCTGTGGAGGTTGTCTGGTACCACCCCCAGCTCAAAGTTGTCCTAGCTTCACAGTCAGAGCAGCATGTTTAGGGTTTGCACAGTCAATCTTTGAATAACTCCAAAGCTGGAAATCCCATGACCTTTTTGGGAACCTTTTGAGGACTGACTTATCCCACAATGAAGAATATTTTCCTTAGGAACTTCCCTTGTAGCAACTTGTGACCATCACCTCTCATGCTGTTTTGCCATCTCTGAGAAGGGTTTGCTTCAGTCTTCTGAATAACCACCTATAAAATACTGTTGAGGACAGCAGCTTCTGAAGACAACCTTCTCTCCTCCAGGCTGAGCACACACACTTCTCTAAGCCTCTGCCCATATGCCATGTGCTCCAGCTCCCTGAGCTGGTGGCCCTCCTTTGGACTTGCTCCAGTTTATTTATGTATTTCTTGCAGAGTGGAATGCTCTAGACGCAGTCTCAGACATTCCAATTAGAAGTGAATAATAATTTCCATCATCCTGCTGCTTATGTTCTATCTAGTACAGCCCTGTGTGCAGACTGCCCTCGTTGCCTGAAGGGCCTACTGTTGACTCCTACTCACGTGCTGTCCACCAAGATCCCAAGTACTCTTCTGCCCAGCTTCTGTCAGCCCTCAGTCTGTACTGATGTGTGGAGTTGTTTGTTCTCAGGTGCAGGACCTTACATTGATCTTCATTTGAGGGGAGGGGGGAAGAGGGAGAGGAAAGGAGGTCAGCCAGCTAGCCAGGTTTAGCACAGTGGCTGACAAAGTGATACCAAAGGAAGGAGCAGCAATTGGGAACTGGTAAAGATGTGGATTAGAATGTGTATCAAGTGACAGATCAATCACTGATACCACTTACATGCCTACTTTCTATTTCAACCTCTTCGTGATGCTGGTTGTGGAGTTATTAACTTATTTCAGGTTTGAAGTTTCTTTTTTTCAAAGCATTCATTTAGAAACAATTTATTGGCTTTTTCTTGTTCTGTAAGTTCCCTCACAACGTTTTTGCTATGATACCTGTTTTATGCCCCATCCTTGTTCTAGTTGGCTATTTCTCCCTTAGCTTTTTCACATCCCCTCAGAAGACACACTCATTGCAGGAAGTCTGTTCTCCTAAGTCCTGTCACAGAAAAAAGTTTTTATAAACAATTGTGGAAAGTAAAGTAGAAACAATGAAATTTAATCTCAGTGTTGAATCCATAAATTCTGTCACAATTCTTTCTTTAGCTATCTTTTATTTAATTGGTCATCTTCTTTAAGGTGTTTAGAACTTCAGATCACAATTTTTTGTCTGTGTGTTCATTGAGTCTTTGATTACTCTCTAAACTGCTGCAGTAATGCAAATAAATATATATGAATAGGCAGTAGGACTTCTTATCAGTATATAATTGTCCTTTAATAAAGTATTAGTAGCAATTTTAGGTCCAAATTCAACAAAGAATATAAGCATGTTTCTATGCTCAATTCATCACTGGGAAAAGCAAAGCATGCAGGTCTGACAAGATTTTCAAATCAAAACTGCATGACTGTTTTGTACTTGCTGTAAAATGGTTTCCCCTGTATGTAACACGTGCCTTGGACTGTAGTCCTTTCAAGAACCGTGAAAGCCTTAAACTTGTTAATTTTGTAAAATAATGAAGAAAACTGCTTTCTGCCAAGTTTATATATTCACTTTTAAGTTGAGAGAATCCTAAACATTCTGTAAGGGGTTTTCTTTATATAATTTTTTTCTCCATTTATGACTTTTAATGCCCTCTATGGATTCTTATTTATTCAAAAGTGTTTACGGTGGGGTTTATCAGTTAAATAACGATAACAGTAATAATTAGGAATCATGAAAACTAGAAGCTGAAAAGACCTATTACATTGTTTAAACCCCTCCCCTGACACCTTATGATTTTTCCCTGTAGTATAATTTCCAGTGCTTTGTTTGGTCCAGTTTTACTTCCTTACACTATTCTCGTAAGAACACTATCACAATATTCAGTGCCTCCTTGTCATTCACAGCCCTGGAATTGAACTATAACAACTTTAACTTACCCTGACTTCTCATATATATATATATATATATATATATATATATGAGGTATCCCTGTGTGGTACTTTTAACTTTCCTTTTTTTGCAGTTTTAGACCTGCCATCATCCTTGAGGTGTCTGCTATTCTTTCAGTTTGTATTGGCATTCTATGAGTTTAATTTTTAATCTGTTCCCATAAGCTTTTGCCTCCATTTCCTTAATTGTTTTTATTGTTTGGGGTTTTTTCTGAATTCTGCAATTTGTTAATAGCTCTGTGGACCTGATCCTCCTTCCTGCTGAAGTCACTGGGAAAAAAATGAAGGCATGTTACAGCTCAGAACTCCTTCCTGCAATTTTTATCCTATGTCCATAATCAGGTTTTTTTTTTTTATCTGACTGAAGTACATGAGTACTTTGCAGTTTCTATATCTAATGGGACTAGGACTATGTCTATCTTGAGTGAACATAGTCATCATCTAGCTCAGCTGATTCTTCCAGTTGGCAGAGCTTTTATTAACTTGACTGTGTCTGACTGGCTTCTAGACCAAGCTGTTTGCTTTCTGCCAGCTGGAAGCATGGGCAAAATTTGCTTGCAACTTGACGTGCCTTCATGGAAACACTTTGAGGACGTGATCAGTAATTCTGAGCACCTGAGGCCAGCAACACTGATAATAATACTACTTAGTCAGTCCTTTGCTAAATTTCAGAAGTACTACCTACATATACATCTGAAAGTTGCAGTGTGAATATTCTGAAGCTGTCATCCTTGAGATACCTGCTACTTTAGGTACTTTCTCTCCGAAATAATGCTAAGTGTTTGCATCACTCTAGACAGTAAAGTGGTTTCCTCATATGTATGACTCCAAGTGGAGAATAATCAGGCTAAGTGTATATGTATATATGGAGCCACCAACATTTTGTCTGGGACTAGGCATTTGATCCCTGTGATTTCTTTTGCCATTTATAATGGCTTTTGACATTTTGGACCGAGCATTTGAGGAAAAGAGATGCTTGGGAGCTAATAGCAAGCAGTTACTCAATATTCTATAGGATTCCTGCACATCATGCAGATGCCTCATATACATGTTCTTTATTTTTCACTCAGTGGTTCATGAGGACCAGACACTAGACAGTTTCAATATAAAAACTTCATAGCTGCAAGAACAAAGCAGTGCACACCCACTTTATATACTAAAGGATTTTTATGCCCCACTTACCTGTAAATTACTAGTTTGGCTACAATGTGAGCAATATTTTGTGTAGAATGTCAAAAATCATTTGAAATAAAATGATTTATTTTCCTCTGAGTCTTAACTGTATTTATTTTTCGTGTGGGTGAAAGTCACTTAGGAGGTGCACTTTCCACCATGTCCCCATGGTCCAGTGGAGCAGTATTCGGATGATATTGTGCTGTCTCATCAAAGTGATCTTTACACCTCCTTACTGAAGGATTGTAGTCAGTGGCACAGTGTCTGGTTGGAGGCCTCTCAGTAGTGGTGTTGCCCAAAGTTCAATGCTGGGCACAGTACTGTGTAACTTACTCGTCAATGACTTGGATGAAGGGGCAGAAGCCTCCTCGGGAAGTTCACTGACACCAAACTGAGAGGTCTGGCCAATACCCAGAGTGCTGTGCAGCCCTTCAGAAGGACCTCAGCAGGTTGGAGATTTGAGAACTGTGTGAAATTCAACAGAGGCCAATGCAGGGTTCTGCACCTGGGGAGGAATAACCCCCTGCACCAGTACAGGTTAGGGGCTGACCTGTTGGAAAGCAGCTCTGCAGAGAAGGACCTGGGTGTCCTGATGGACAGAAAATAGTCCAAAAACCAGTCCAAAACTGTCTGCGTGCCCTTGTGGCATCCTAAGAAGGCCAGTGGTATCCTGGGGTGCTTTAGGAAGAGCATTACCAGCAGGTCAAAGGAGGTGATCCTGTCCCTCAGCTCAGCCCTGGTGAGGCCACATCTGCAGTACTGTGTCCAGTTCTGGACTCCTCAGAACAAGAGAGACATGGAGCTCCTGCAGCAGGTCCAGTGGAGGGCCGTGAAGATGATTAAGGGACTGGAGCATCTCTCTTATGAGGAAAGGCTGAGGGAGCTGGGCCTGTTCAGCCTTGAGAAGAGATAATTGAGAAGGGACCTCATCAATGTCTACAGTTACATGAAGGGAGGGTGTTAAGAGGATGGAACCAGGCTTTTCTAGGTGGTCCCAAAGAATAGAACAAGAGGCAACAAGCAGAAACTGATGCACAGGAAGTTTCACCTAAATATGAAGAAGAACTTTACTGTGCGAGTGACCGAGCACTGGAACAGATTGGCGAGAGAGGTTGTGGTCTCTCCCTCACTAGAGATATCCAAGAACTGTCTGGACATAACCCTGTGCAATGTGCTCTAGCTTGACCCAGTCTGAGCAGGGAGGTTGGACCAGATGACCCACAGTGATCCCTTCCAACCTGACCCATTCTGTGATTCTGTGAATACTGACCTCATGCTTTAATGAAAGTCACTAAGTTGGGAAAACATCAGAAATTAGCAATAAATTGACAAGACCTTTACAGACTGGGAAGGACTTTTTCAGATGCTCTCATGGATTTACAGATGGGGGTTGCACTACTCAAATGGCCGGTGTCTGCTAAACATTTTGTTAGTACCAGCTTCCCTGGTTAATCCTTGTAAAGAGCCTAGTTAGCTAACCAGCCCATGATGCCCCTTCCCAACTGGAGATTTTGTAAGAGCCAGACATTAATTACCAGAGCATTGCTCAACTTCAGATCAAAAAGTAGTTACCCGATGCACAGATATTCAATAGCTGCTCAGGCTTAGTGGCTATCTTAATGCCCTGAGCTGGTGTTTCTGGGCATGCTAAATGCCAGTGTTAGGAAAAGATAGGGAAGCTTAAGGAATGTAAGGATTAGTGGCACTGTGAGGGCTTTCTCTCCTTGGGCAGTTGCCACTATTCATTTTCACTGATATTAATAAATACAGCATGAGCCAAGCTGTAGTACTCTCATAGTTTCATTATGTGGAAAACTGCCTTTTTTTTCTTAAAAAAATAAAAAGAAACGCATTTTAGCATGTAGGTTAGAGTGCAGACTATAATTTCATATTCCAGGACAATAGTTAAATTGTATGCTTTAACTTTTGCCTATGATGCTGTGTGTATCTGGTAAACAGTCTGCTGCTAGGCTGGGCAGGATACCTGGTAGTTCTGGATAGCATAGACATTTTAATGGACAGCAATGACAATACTCGCTCAGCCTGAGCTTTCTGTCCAGTATACAAGGGGTTAAAACTTAATAAGGGTTGGGCAGGAGGGAGGAAAAAACTCTCGGCAGAATGTCTCCACACAGAGAAACCGAGAACAGTTTATATGTGCTCCAAACTGCCAAGGACAGCAGAAAAAAGCAACTAGTATAAATAATTAAAGCAGAGATTAGATAAATATTTGGGGAGGGGGTACTGTGGTTGTGTAATTGCTAATGTTGAGGAGAGGTGGACTTCCGTGCTTCCTGGCCTCTTTTGTTCCAAGGTTTCCTACAGTCCATCAATTAGTAGCCTGCCACATGCCAGCATTTTTAGGGTTTAAACCACATTTTTTTAAAAGCTTGCATAAGAAAGATCTGTAGAACACAGGCTGGGATGTGAATTTGTCGTGCAATATGGCTTTATGATTCATTCATTTTCCCAGACTTTATTTCTCCAGAGCAGGTTCTGGGTTGGCATCCTGAGCCCTGCAAAAGATCCACAGGGCTGAGTGGAAGGAATATAAATGCTTCACTGGAGCCAGACTCCGGCTGGGGCAGTTGCTGTCAATAAACTGAAGTTGAAATACATTGACAGGGTGGTGGGGGAGGTGTTCTGCAGTGCCGCAGATCCCAGGCATACCTTATCTTGGGAGCAGCGAATTAGGATTTTTTTATATGTTCACCAATACAGTTGTTTCTTGTTTCAGAGCTAAACAGCTACGGCATCAGGAAACCAAGAGAGCCTAGGATTTATTATCTAAAAGGAGAAAAACCCAAACATGTTTTACTAACAAGGAGTAGCTTCACTCATAAATATATATGCGAAAAACACTTGAAGACCATAGAAAATTAAATGAAACTTATATTCAACAAATTAAATGTTTTTCTATTGAAGGAGGGGTAAGCAAGCAAGCAACTCACATCAAAATATTAAATTTTTAGTGGATAATTCCTAAAAAAACTTCCATTAAAATACTCTTCAGAGCTCAGAAATACTTGCGAACACATTAAAGGGCACAAGAGCTCTATTAATCTTATCAATTAAACTGCTTTGATTTTTTGTGTCTATTTTTCTATGTTCATATCTTTCACAATGTGGATGGGTAACCTTATGAAAACATCCAGTATGAATTGTGGGATTCTGTGCCCGACAGCTTCTGTGGTAATCTGGGGGTGTCCTCTGGTACCCTGCACGTAGCCCGAGCAGAGCTCTCACTCACACACTGCAGGCAGCCTGCGCGGTGAGCCCAGCCTGCTGCTCTTGGAGACAGGGAAATGCAAGGTACCATTTTTTTTTTTCTAGCAGACTGTAAATGATTCCTATTCTTTGCTCCACAGAACATCCGATGTGGTGCCCAATCGGCTGAGAAAGCTGCACAGACGTCAGTGTGTGTGTGTGTGTGTGTGTGTGTGTGTGTGTGTGTGTGTGTGTCTGCACAGCCAACTGCAGCTGGAACCTCCATTAGAGCAGCCCTATTGATTTCTGGTTCACACTGCAGTAACAGGGATAGAGTGCAGGGCAGGGGGAGAAAAAGGCAGGGGGAGAAAAATAATCCCAGCAGCTTAAAAACAGGATTTAACTGAAGGCATATCAGGGTGTATGTGCATATGTACAGCATATACTCGGCAGTTTCCAGAGATACACCGCTGAGCTGTTTGCTTAAAAAAGCCACCAGCAAAAATCCCCAGGCAGACCAATCCCCACATCTCATGAAACAAGTCTGCCCAGGTTTCAGATCCCGCGCAGGCATGAACTGATGTTTGATACTTTGTCAATGCTGGTTTTGCACAACGAACTTGGCCACAAAATGTTTCTGTTTTGTTGAAGGACTACAGGAGATGCACACTTAAAATGGCTCTTTCTCTATGCACACACTTATCTGCTTGGGGATGGTGGGGGAGTTAGAAATACTGCTCCTGTGTGTCAAACACAGGGCATAGAGAGCTCCAGGAAGCTGCTCTGCATTTACTGGCAGTCACTTTCTTGTGATGCATAATGCACAAGGCTGCAAGCTGAGGTGTAAAAAAACAGGATGGAAAAAATGGTGTTTCTGGTAGTGACTGAGCTTTCGTCTTCATCTGAGGTTTTTTCCAGCTAATATCTGGGAATAATTTATAGCTGCATGTTAATATATTGTCTTGATATTTCAGCACATCTGTGAAGAAAATCCCTCCAAAGCAAGTGTGTCTTTTCACAATCACTGCATGTCAGTCTGGCAAACTCTAGCTGTCAGCAGTATACAGTGAAGGGGGGGAAGACCCCAAGACTGTTATCTGTTTAGGGGTTGGGGGAAGGGGCGATGGTAATACCTTTAAAAACCCGAAAGGCGGTAAGCCATTATTAGCAAAAGCTATATTGAGCATGCTTGCCAGACAGGCAGCACAGCGCAGCTCAGCTCTAGTTCCGCCCAGACATGTGCCTTGCCATTTTCATTTTAATCAGTCTGCTCAGGATGGCTGCTGATTCATTTTGCAGGATGGCCCCCAGGGAGCCAAGGTGAAAGCCTGAGGCGAGCTGCTATTGCATCAATGCAGCACTCTACATCAGACACAAGGAGGGGAGGCAAGGATTCGGCAGCAGATCGAGTTCAAAATACTAGCCTTGCTATTAAAAAACAAAGCAGCACCCCCCTCCAACAAATAAAACCTCTGTGGAAATAATAATAAAAAAAGGCAAAAAAAGAAGAGTATAAACCAATCATCTTCCTTCTCAAGTCATTAAATAAAACACAATTATCAGAGAAAAATCTCCTCTGCTCCTTCCTTCCCCTTGTACCCTGGAAGCACTAGAGCTGCCATTTCTTTTCACAGTGCCTTATTTAAAAAGGAAAAGGATGCTCTCTATTTCTCTATTTACCTGATAACTAGTGGGGGGTGGGATACCTGATTTAGCTGGAGACTTTGATTTGTGGGATTGACAACCTTATTATGCAGTGAGCTTATTATTGATATTATTCTGCTCTCGGTTGCCATGACCACCTTGTGAGAGACATTCAATTTTCTCTCTTCCATCATCATTATCTATGAGGCCATCTGTTGTGGAAAATGAATTCAGCTTCATTTGCATGACTGATAAGCAAATTTTTTTTTTATCTATTTAACAGAAGGTCATATGCCGGGGATTTGGAGCTGGTGGAAAAAAAAAAAAAGTGGAGGAAAAAAAAAGGCATCTCGAGAGGATGAGTGGGAGTGCGTGCATTAGAGGATGTATGTGGAAGTAAAACAGATCCCTCAGGCCTGCTAGCCTATCCTACTGCATTTGTCATTCCTGCCAGGGCGACATTTTTTTCCCCCTAAGCTTCTGCACACTAAAGAGAGTGAGAGCTTTTTCCCTGCAGTCTTCTTGAAGCCCCCCTGGTTTTTTTACTCACTGTTGGTGGGTGTATTTTAATATATATATATATATTTTAATTCCCTGGAATATGGGGTATCTTTTCAGTGTTCAATGAAGAAAAAAGCAGCCTTTTCTGGGTCTCTGTGGTATGCTTCTTACTGCTCATCCTTTCAAAGTTGTAGTAAGCCAGGGTGTTTCTTAACCATACTGAAATGTCTTGCTTATGTTTAACTTGTAAATGGTTAACGGTGCAGGTGTGGACTGTGTTTTGTGCAGGGTGGGGGTTGATTCTTGTAGCTATCTGGAAAGATTGTTGTGATTTTTGCAGTTGTTCTGTAGCTTGTACTTAAATGTCCATTGTTTGCTCTTTTCGAGTTCTTCTGGCAATACTGCTGTGCAGCTGAAATTATTTTAGGGTGTAGAATAGCTCATAAAAAATCTTGAAGTGTGTTTACTATATGAACGCATTATGTTGCATGCAATAAGCATGTTGTTGTTTATATAAACTTGCTGCATGTGGACAGTACTTGTTTGATATGGAGAACCCGAGACAAAAACTTCACAGATTGGAATGCTCAATGACAGCCAAATGCAATTAAATAAAAGATTATAAGATACTATGTTTTACTCTAAAGTGACTTTTGAAAACAGTGGATTTGTACTTTAAAGGGGAACACTTGTATAAGAGTAGCATTTTTAAAAGAACACTGTCTTAAATGTTTCATATCGATAATACTTTAAAGAGAAAAAGCTTTGTAAATAATGAGTGGTTAATTCAGTTAACTCCCTGAAAAAATTGTAGTATATACTTCAATTTTAAAATAGTTCTTATAGATATGACTATAGTCCGTGCACATTTAGTTCAGATTTCTTAATCCTATTAATTTAGTGCTAAAAAGTAGCCAAAGAGTACAAAAGAAAACTACTTACATTAGTAAAAAAGAAACTACCTAGTGTCTTATGGAAGAGGCATTACACAGGTTTGCTTCTTTTATTTGTTACTAACAAAGATTAAACTCAATGGAACAGAAGCATGCCATTTTCTTCTGAGTTCTGAACAACGTGCACAGCCTTATCTAGGCAGAGGAGGGTTTTTTAAACCTTTATTTGTTCTCTGCAGAAGTAATGTGTGCATAAAGTAGCCTTTTTACATAATAAGTGCTTTGCATGGTTGACAATACTCCTTTTAAAGATAGAAAAAGATAAATGCAGTACTCTCTTTCTTGCAAATAAATACTTTTGGATTTTATTTATAATCTACGGGGAATCTTTTTTTTTGTACTTTGCACTTGCAACAGAGAAATGGTCGTGGGTGCTGGATTTCAGGTGGAGAGAAGTTTCACTTTTATTGAGGTCAGCTAGAGACCAGATCTCTGACTTATCTACATTAAGTAGCTTGCATTACTATCTACATTAATTAAGTAGCTTGCTCTAAATTACTTGAATAAAATTCCTCTTTTTTTAATGTGGTTCTGTTTTGTTTTGTTTTGTTTTTGTGGGGTTTTTTTGTTGTTGTTTTTGTTTAGAAAACACTCTCCAACAGAGCTAGCATTAACTTGTCATGATAATCTATTGCTGATAGTTCCTTAAAGGGTACTCTTTTCTCCTACCCCTCTGATTTCAGAAAGAGTATCTTGTACATTTTTAAAAAGGAATAAGATCTAATGCTTCTTTGGCATCCGCCATATTTATCGTGCCTATTGGAATCTGTGGTGGAAGTTAGCTCACAGAACTAGTTTCACACTCAGAGCTCAGCCCAGTGCAGCTCTGATGGCTGTGGGGAGTGGGGGGTGTCTGAAACGGTGCTAGATTTCTCAATGGACTGCAGCTGGAAGTAATGGGATACTGTGCATTAGCAGGCTGTCTTCTAGCACGCAAAGGTTGAGGTCTCCGTCTTATCTCCTCCTCCCCCCTCCACTTGAATTGTCAGCATCTTCCTAAGGCTGGTGAATAAAACCTGCTAAACTTCGGGAAAAGCCTAACAGAAAACTCAGTTGATTCCCTTCCCCTGCCCCCCAAAAGTTAATTACCGAGCTTGGTTGGATTCCTCCCCGCCACCCTGACATTTGACTGCTGCTAATTCACTGATTAATCTCATTAATGTGATTATAGCAGGATTTGGAGTTGGCTGCCATTGTTCTGCAGACAGCGCTATTCAGCCCCAGCCCTCGCCACCCCCTTCGGCGCGGCGGTGCGGTTCCTTCAGCACCGGGAGCTGTCCGCGCCGGGAGCTCTCCGGCTTATCCGGAGCTGTCCGCACCGGGAGCCGTCTGCCCGCTCACCGGGAGCTGCCCTCAGTGGGAGCTGCCTGCCCGCT